>NC_090922.1:436071090-436696090 GCF_040938575.1 Ambystoma mexicanum | reverse complement strand
GACGTTCAGCGGTTTTTAGGGTTCGCAAACTTCTATCGGAAGTTTATTCCCTGTTTTTCCGAAATCATTCTACCTATCACCAGACTTTTGAAAAAAGGTAACACTTTCTCTTGGAACGATTCAGCTTAGAAAGCCTTCCAAACTTTAAAAGAAAGGTTTACTTCTGCTTCCATTCTTATCACACCCGATCAATCGAAGCAATTCATTGTGGAAACAGATGCATCACAATATGCTTTAGGAGCCGTTCTTCTACAAGAAACGAAGCAGGGGGAAGAACGACCAGTGGCCTACTTATCTAAAACCTTCAATACAGCCGAACAGAACTACTCTGTACTTGAGAAAGAATTGTTGGCTATTAAACAGGCCTTCAAGGAATGGAGACATTTACTATTAGGCTCTATCCATCCTATTAAGGTTCGCACAGACCATGAGAATCTCAGAGTGCTCCAAAATGCTTACACTACTAACAGTCGACAAGCCCGTTGGGCTTATTTTTTTCTTCCCTTCCGGATCGAATTCCCCTTTCTGCCAGGAAAACACAATCAAAGGGCAGACGCTTTATCCCGCAAGGACTCACCTACTTCTACCTTCTGTTCGGAGAAAATGTTTCCCAATGCTCAATTCATCGCTGTCATAACGGACTTTCTTCAAAAAGTGCGAATTGCTGCAGCGCAAAATCAATCATTGTGTGAGAGTATGGCTTCCTCCCATCAGCTTACTAAAGAAACAGGTTATTTCTTTCATGGGACACAGGTTCTGATTCCCATTCCTTCGTTACAGCTGGAAGTACTACAAATGTGTCATGATTCACGGGCTGCGGGTCACCGTGGGGTTCTTTCCACGTTGGAACTTATACAACGACATTTGTGGTGGCCAAATCTAAGATCTGATGTCCGTAATTACGTTGCAGCTTGCAGTATCTGTGCTCATGCAAAGACTCCACAAACCCCACCTTTGGGATTACTAACAAGGATGCCTATCCCAGACCGACGTTGGCAGATTATATCCACTGATTTTGTGTCTGATCTACCTCTATCTGAGAACAAAACAACCATTATGTTGACTATAGATCATTTCACTAAATTGGCTCATTTTACCCCTTTAGTGAAGTTACCTGGAGCAACATTAATGGCTAAAATCTTCCTCTCTGAAATTTTCTCTCGTCACGGTCTACCAGATACCATCGTTTCAGATCGGGGTCCCCAATATACCTCCCTTTTTTGGCAAAAGATATGTCAAGTCTTAGGGGTCAAACGTGCCCTCACCTCAGGGTACCATCCTCAAACCAATGGGCAAACGGAACGTTTGAATCAGACCCTAGAAGGATATCTACGATGTTTCGTATCAGCAGCTCAGGATAATTGGGTGGAATTGCTTCCATTCGCTGAATTTGCCTACAATAATTCTTACCATTCTGCTCTCAGGACCAGTCCCTTTCATTGTTCTTATGGCTACCATCCCTCCTTTGTTTCTACTGTTTCGACTTCTACTTCCATGTGCCCGTGAGTGGATAGCCTTATTGCCGACATTCAGGAAGGGCAGAAACTGGCTAAACAATCTCTTCTGGCGGCTCAAGACTGTGCTAAACAATCTGCCGATCTTCATCGTCGATTAGCCCCGACACTTATTATCGGTGACTCTGTTTGGTTGGCATCCCGCTTCCTTCCTCGCCGCCTTGTCCCATCAAAACTCTCTCCAAAATACTTTGGACCGTTTAAGGTGTTGTCCATGGTGGGTGCAGCAGTGGTCAAATTGGCTTTGCCAACTTCCTGGTCTCGTATACATCCTGTGTTTCATCTGTCTCAGATCAAATTGGTTGTGCAAGATCGATTTCACCGGAACAGTGGTGCTCCTCCACCTCCTGTCCTTACGGACTGTGGTTCAGAATTTGAGGTCGCCGATATTTGTGACTATTGTTATCGACGAGACAGATTACAGTTTTTGATTGACTGGAAGGGTTATTCCCCGGCGGAAAGAACATGGGAACCGGCCTCTGGTGTTCATGCACCTAGGTTGGTGTACCTGGTTATACGGTACACGTACCCGCTTGAGTGGTATCCTTTGGAAGAGCAGTTCCAAGATGGACGCCCATAGAGACCTTCGAGCGGACGGCAGCGGTTCAATATTCCCACGTCCCTGCGAGACGCTGCAGAACGCTCACGTGACTCTATTTCCGGACTCGAAGCCTACAGATCTTCGCGTCGCTTCTGCTACTGACGCTCCGTGAGTTCGCCCTCGCTTTTCTTGCTTACTTCCAGAAAATTCCATGCTAATCTTTTCTTACTCTTCTGATTCTTTGTCTCTGTCCTTTTCTACAGTTGCTCTACTCAGCCCCCATTCCTTGTGAGTGCAGATCAGTCCAGCTTATCCAACATTATCCAGCCGATTCGAGAGAAGTCTCTCTGGCTTTCATTTCCTCCCAGGAACCCGCGAGGGTAAGCCCTGTTTCCTTTGAACTCCCCGCTCTTTGTTTCAATCAAAGCACTTACCTATCTGTTCTTATAGAGTTCCTGTTACTTACCTGCAAACCTTTCGAGTACCCATCGCATCAAGTCTAAGCCTTTCTAGACTCTTGACGGTGAGAGGATCCTCCTTCCGCCCTTTACTAAACCTCCAACTCTCATTTCCATTCTAACCCTCTTCTTGTCTTCCTTTCGTGTATCCAGAGGAAGCCTCCCAGAGGACATCAGTTTTCTACTGCACCTCAGGAACATCTTCACTCCACACCCGCCTGAACCTCGAGACTCCAGACTCGTCCAGGGTTTTCTTCCCATTAGAGGGTTTCCCTGGCGGTCCTGTCCTCTCCCCTGGTAATTCTATTTCCAGGTCGGGGGGGCCAGGATTGCCTCTGGGGAATCTTCACAGCCGCATTTGCCCCTTCCATATTGGATTCTTCGACTTGTCAAGGTGAGCGAGTTGGTAAAAAATTGGTTATTCATACTGTAGTTTATTATCATAACAAATGGAGACACACTTATGTGGATTGCAGGGGGGCGGCCAGCGTCAGGGGAGGCCTGCCTGGAGACACAGGGTCTGAGGAGGCCATGTGAGCGATGGCCCCTGGGCGTGGGATACCTTTTGAAGTGTACATGCTGTTTGGCACCTTGGCCGTTTGCGCCCCTGACAGCACACCATGGCAGCGCTCATCCCTGGGTGCGAACTGCCTCTGATGGGGGTGGGGGGTGTGGATGGGCTGGTGGGCGTGCAGGCAAGGCACAGGAAGACTCTTGAATGGAGACACACCTGATTAATTTAAAAAATCGAAACAACCATTGTTAAAATATGTGGTGTTTTTATTTTGTTTCTTAGTTTGATGGCACAAAAATACAAAAATGTACACATTGTACAGGTCAGGTTGCAGCACAGCGAAGGAAAATCCCATGTACTGACCGCTGTCACTGGGGAAAGTTTGTCTTATGGCAGCAACGGCACAGGCGGGTATTATTCTTCGAATGCGGTGTCCAAGCCTCCCGTGAAGCCACCATGTAAAGGAACGATAGGCCACCAGCATGTACCACCTGTGAAAAAGAATGATACAAACTGTTTTTAAATGACCAAGATAAGTTTATTAAACCTTTGTTGTCCATGACAATTCTTGTAACAAATGGCATTCTGCTCTAGACAAATGCTATCTAGACACTGCACACTATTGAACGACTTTTATGCGTTATGTATGGGAGTGAGGGGTCCCCAGGCACCCTCGCACCGTGCACTCCTCAGTACAAGGCTTGGACCATGTGCCTCCGGTAGTGGGATTGCCCCTTGCCCTTATGTAAAGTTAACCACGGTTGACTGCTACATAGATGGGACCACTGAGCAGGACACGGGGCATCCATCTTTTGTGCCCACTTTCGACTCCATCTTGGGTAAACAGGCCTCACTGCGATAGTACAGCAATGCTCAGCTCCCCTTCCACCGCAGCAGCCAAGGACAGAGACGCACACACACACACAATGCGCGCAGGCAGCTGGCTGGCCCCCACCTGTGCACTCCCCCTGCGAAGGAAAGCTCTGTGCTTCCATTCTCACGCAGAAGCCGGAGAAAGTTGCAACAACCAATATGATAGTTTTCTTCCTCTGAGATCACTGCTCCCCTGAGAACCAGCATGTGAACCAGAATGAGCTAAGCACTTTCTGCTCGATTCATCCCCATAAACGTGCCAGCCACCCACCCCCATTGAGAACAATTTATTGCCCTCCTGACCCTACGCTCCCAGTAAGGTATTTCTTTCAAGTGCCAGACCCTCGCCTGTGCTGCAAAACCCACCCAACACACTCCTTACTAACCTTAAGAATTTTTACTATATATATATATGTTTTTACTTGTACTAATGGGTTTGAAACCTAGGAGAGATGCGAAACACAGCTTGATTCTTTTACATGCACAATAAAAAGGTCAAGGCCTTCAATTACAAGCCACGAATGACCCAATTGTACTGACAATAATCATTGTGTGTGACTTATGTAGAAATGTGAAAAGTAGCATAAAATGTTTTAGATAATTTGTTATTCAATGTGTAACATATTAGCTTAGGTAGTGACCACAGTGACCGGACCCTGACCTGCGTGGAGCACAAGATATTTGACGTCCGTCATCTCGTCAGCCACTCAGCCAACCAGAAGGAAGAGATGCCACCCACACCTACAGCACCACACCGCCTGGCCAATCAGGTCCATTTAGCATTTTTTGTTAGTTACTTTAATTGATATATATATACAAGTGTGATGTAATGGGAGGGAGAGGGTTTTTTGGGTTATTTCCTAGCTGGAGAAATAAACCATCCTTTGAACTCTTGCAGCCGGGTCTCAGTGCCTCCTTCCCCGACAAGGGGTTGTGTCGGTTATTTTATTTTCTCTCACACGCAGTAAGCCGGGGAAAGGCACCTACATTTTCGTTACAATGAAATGTAGATGTAATTTTGAATATAGGAGACAACCATGAAATAGTAGCGGCATCACAACCAGAGTATACTTACTCGTTACTCGGATTACGAGGACGAACAGTTGCGCGAATTTCGTGCATAAGCACCATCATTATCCTCAACACGGACCGTGTAAGGCAGGCTGCCCTGAAGTCTGGCAGCTTGGTGATGCATTCCAGCCGTGGCTCGCCTTCCGAAATGTATGCCACATATCCCGAGTTTTCACAGCAGCAGCAGTTCTCGTCCTCGGTTGGCATTAGCTCGCACCGATTGCATGTGCACCAGGTGGAAACACCGTCCATGCGACTAGGTCCAGTGTCTTCATCCGTTGATTCGTCCTGCCAACTGCCGTCCGAAGCCCCATCGTTTTCGCATGTTTCCCTTTCCAGTAGTTCCTCCTCTGTATATTCGGCCTCGTACATGTAGGGCATTATTGTAGCCATTGTGTGGTAAACAAACTAAAATAATTTATAGCGATGGTACAGGTGTTCACACTGGCTACAAGCGGCAAAGGTAGCTGACCAGAGCACAGAAACGAGTCACAGAATACTAAACGTAACACAGAGAGAGGAATGGAATAGAAAATCTGCTGCTGTGTGTTGTCAAATGGTCTGTTTATACTTATTGAGTAAAGAGGCGTCCTGCCATTTCCATGGCGACACGTCCATAGCTGAAGCCCAGCGAATGTTGACACGAGACGTGCTTTGGCGTTGTGAAATGGGCGGTACGTGTCTGCTGATGACAGGCTCAGGGTGGGGGATATGATTTAGTGCTGCAAAAGCAGGTCACCCAGGGCGATGGGGCAAGTGATAGGATTATCACAAAATGGCTGCGCCCTGCTGCCTGTTTTCGCGTGCGTTTAATGGACGAAAACTCGGCTAAGGTCCATAGGAAATGTTTCTAATATCGAGCGATTTAGGCTTAAAAACACATGGCCGACCCGTAGGGACGATAAAAATTTCTGACCGAACCATTCCTTTAAGCAGTCATTTAGCCCCATGTAAATGCATCTACCGTCGAATGATGTGCGCAACTAGAAAGTACAGCTCTCAAACATTGGCAAAGAGGAATGGAAGAGAGGGAAATATGTAGAGGAGGGGAAGGAAGGAAACCTGGGGAGGAAGGTAGGTAAAGACACAGAAAGGAAAGGAAAGGAAATAGTCAGGGAGTGTGCTAGAGATAGAAATGTGGAGAGTGGAAGAGGAATTGTGTGGTGGGAGAGAGCGCGTGAGTAACTGGACTTGGGAAGGGGTGAGCAAAGAAAGAATAATGGACGCATTAGGGATTAATGTGTGGCGAGGAGGAGGCATGGAGACTGAGGGATTGTGAATTGGAGAGATGGAAGGAGCAAAATAAAACAAACCATTTAAGGGATGGAGATGGGCGATGACAAATGGGCAAAGATAGAGGGAGAGTTGGTACAGGGTAGGCGGTGGGGGGATGGAGGGATATTTGAAAGAGGAGCGAGGAGGGAAGGGGTAAGTTATTGTGTAGCTATACGAAGTAGCCTTCATCGTGCAGGTACTATGCCCCCAAACATTTAAAAGCAGACACAAGCCCTGATAAAAGGTATAAAACTGAAAAATAATCCATACTTCTGCAGAGGCTGCAAGGATCCAGGAAGGGATTTGCCACCCTCCAACAACTGCAGAAGAAGCACAGGCCCTTGCAGGCCCTCTCTGAGGCCCTCCTTGTAACGAGGCTCAGAAATGCCAACCAATGATTGTGGTGTTCACCCCAGCTTCCGAAAGACAGCCAGAGATTCTTGTCAGTCTCCTAGGGACAACATTGGTGCCTTTCCATCTTTTCAGTTGAAATGTGCCCCTGAGAACCTGCCCCATGTTGTGATGCAACAACCTGCTCCTTTTAATTGGGGAATTAAATGTGTGCTTTGCAGTGCAAACATTAAGGCTGCCTTTGCTGGTGCCTTCAGGCTATCACCTCCCTCGTGCCTCTTGCAGTATCCAGCAATCCTCTTTACTCCAGTTTCCTCTAAGCCCTGCTGTCAAAGAGTGATGAATAGCTTTTCGATGGACATCTAGTGTTTCTCCCTGCTTGTCCAAGATAATCTGCAGCTGTTAACCCGCTTACTACATTTGTTTGACTCCATTATAATTTAAGCAACCCATGGGTGCTTTTGACTGGTTTTCCCAGCTGTAGGAAAGGGGTACCGAAAACATAATGGGCACCCCTTAGCCCTGACAGACCCCCAGCCCTGACAGATTTTCAAACAGCCCTGCAGTTTTCGACTGCTTTGTATTCACTTCTCTTAACCCTCCAGCCCTTAAACCCACCTAGTTGCTGGTTTTACTCCGATTTATGCAGGTAAAACATAGGAACGGTTCCATGTGTGACACAAGTTTCCATTCCGAGCAATTGGTCTTGTCAAATCACAGAACATTGGTACAGCCCAGAACCTCGTTGGTTGCTGTCTCATATATGTGAGGCTGTGACTTGAATGGGCATGCATTATGGTCTACCTCACTACCCTCTTTTGGGCAGATTGTGGGTTGTTGGCATTTGTTGATTTGAAATTGTCATTCTGATAGTCAGCACCTTTTTTGACATGGACACCGTTATGAATGAGTTTATCAGATTGCAACTGCATGAACATATATTTGCATAGGAATATTGTCTGCAATGGTGGTAATTTAAATTAACTGTTTTACTTTCAGAATGCTTTGTTGTAGTAGTCTCCTGAAAGGCGCACACAGCTTTATGCTCTACTCATTTAGACACCTTACAGCATGTTTTAACCATCAATTTTAAGGTTTTTACAACTTATTGGTGCAAATCGTGCTAACCTTTGCAGCATTAGGGTTAAGGATTCAGTAAGTGCAACATTAAAAAAAAATCTCGCACCATACTGAAAATCCTTAGTCTGCACCCATGGCCTGCTACCCTCCATTTTGAGCAGCGGTATTCAAACATTTTTATGCAGAGAACCCCATGAGCAAAAATATTGATGCCTCCCCCCATGCCATATCTGCATATGTTTTCTATTAAAAGTAGTACCCATATTCCCTTTTTGAAGAGCCTCGTACCTCCGGCCTCCAATACCCACTGACTTAAATTCGCTCTTACAGTGCACTTAAATTCCGTGGATTTCCGTCCCTTATCTCTTCTTGCCTTACAGACTCGCACGCCAAGGTTCGATGATAGAGCTTCATAGATATACATTTATTAACTTGGTGAAATACACATAACAGACGAATTCGTAACCTGAATGTGGAATGTTAACTCATGTAGTTTAGCAGTAATCTAAATCGGGTGGGTAGTTCCTCCTGCCGGAATGGATGCTGCCAAACTCCAAGAGAATGTACCTAGTACCTACAGAAGGAACAGGCCGTTTCCTACTACTAAGGTGGCCGCACAACTGGTCGAGGGGGCCGACATTCTTCCTTTTGTGCTGGTGTAGTGTTTGGCTATCGAGCGTGCAACAGTACGCCTTCTCTTGTCTATGGGCAATCATAAATAACATGGTGCCTGAAAAGGAAAAATGGTTTGTTATGGTAGTTTACTTTTTCGGAACATCCATTGGTTAGTTTGCATTTAAAAACCGCGCTACCAATATTTGCGATTCATTTGAAGTTGGCCGTGTTTAAAGAAATTCGTAAATATATTTTTGATAATCGCAGTAATTTTTGCATTTTGGTTTTATCAGCATATAATTGTGCTATCATTGTAATTCTGTGGCCCACGACTATTTCAAGATGGCCGCAAATAATGTTACTGGGTACGTTTTGTTAAGGGGATTAGGTACCGTGTGTGTGACGCCATTGCTTACGAATTGGAGGAAGTTCGTAGGAAAAGAGGAGGGGGAGGCAACGGCAAGGTGGTGGATTCTGCAGCGCAAGCGCGGGAGATACAGGGCAAGGGCTGAATCTCGAATTTTCCACAGTAAGCAGAGCAGGCCTGCAGGGGTGCGTGAGGGTGAGTGCCATTGAAACTGTAACGTTCCCAGAGAGAGTGAGTTGCAGGCAGCTAACTGGCAGGCGAAGGGTGCATGCAACTCGGGCGGGTGGATGATTCGTGCGAAAGGGCGGTGGTTCCGTGGTGGATGCATCTTAAGTGCGCGCGCAAACTGGAGAGCGCGAGGTCTACGGTTGACTACATTAATGGTGCCTGGCAGTGGCACTGCCTGCAGCGGTGTTTTGCTTGGTTTTGAGGGTAAGTGGGTCGTTGCCAGAAGGAGCGGGGGTGTAGGTAACCGTAGTAAGTAAATACCATGTATTCCATAAATGAAATATGAGACGGATGAATTATGTGGTCACGTAGACCTGGGGGAAGGTGTACAAAGGGGGGGGGGGGCGCACTTAAAAGAACGCGGTAGAGTATTAGTAGTACGCGATATTACGTTATGAATACACATACAAAGGGGAACGAAAGCCACCACGTGGTGGAAGGCTAATAACGGTGGCTGGCAGGGGAAAACGCCATCACTGGTTAGAATTTTCCTTTTAATTTCCACGGGAAGGCGCCCGATGCCTTATGGGCAGGTAAGGGTGGTCTAATCAAGCTGTTGGCCATAGGGCCTTTTTTGCAATGAGGATTTCTTTGCGTTGAGCGACCAGAACACCGCATGGAAGCGGAGAAGTTTACTGTGGGTGAGAGTATTGGCATGGCGGCACAATGTATTGAGAAATACCTTTCCATTGCACTACTTTAATTGAGTTATTTACATGTATTTGGTTTTCGATTGTAACTACTGTCGGGCATTTCCATTCTGCTTTTACTGCCTTATATCGTAGTTATCGTCCGAATAGTCTTGTGAAAAAACAAGCTCAATCCCCCAACGAAGGAATTTAAAACGAGCGGGCTCCCGCGTAAATAGCAAAGTTGCACACAAAAAACGGGTTGCAAAAGACTGACATTAAGCGAGCAAATTAAACTAAAACGCACTTCGCATATTGCTATTTATGAATTATTAACCCTTGACACAAAAGTAGGTTGTAAATATATGTAATTTCAGTTCCCAGTGATTTTACGAGACTAAAATATATGCGAATTCATAGTCCTTTTGTAATCCATTCTTTCCTCCCAGTATTGACTCATTAAAATTAATTTGCATTGTGCCTTCAATTCACTTTAGAGTGAGTGTGGACGGTACAACGTTTTTTTACGTAGGGTCTTCGAATTACGTTACAGTATGTCGATTGGGAGAATTTCTAAACCAAATAAATAACTTGTTCGCTGTTGAGCATGGATATGCTAAAGGATGGCAACAAAATGGTAAATCGTCAGTATCCCTCGGGGTCGTTGCGCCAGTGAAAATCACTTCGTATTTGCACAACCCTGGAAGATCTGTGTGAACAGACACGAGATGTTGGTCACCCCGACAAACGCTTTCGGTCTGCCCCTGCTTCAAGCCTCAACTGATAAATTGTGCTGTCATAGCCCCCTCCGCCACCCTTTTGTTTTTGTATACCCATGACCATAACCGCTTCAGCCTTGTCTGCTATTTTTGCTACGATTTCCTTAATTTGACTCTACCCGCTGGTGAATGACCATTTAATCTCGTTGAATAAGAAATTACATGCAGTGCCTATTTGGGATAGCTGCAGGGCGGTGGCTTTTTATCCCTGGTTAGGTTACAATGTTTTTTGTTTACCCTTCTTTCAGTAGTCCTTGAGGCCTAATTCAGATTTTCAACACATTCATTCCAGAAAGTCATAATTCTATTAAAAGATACAGAGGCGAAGCATTATGCTTCTCTTCCATTTTACTGTTCAGCAGCAAAGTATAAACCAATAAAACATGAAAACACAAAACTCAATAAACTACAATAACCATTGTTTGAGTCTTTGTAGTTCTGTTCTTATTGGTTCTTAAACAGACCACTTGATAACTTCAACCAATCATAGTATTGCTTGTCCATAAATCACCCTGTCCTATAGTTTTTCCTCTTTCTTTGCTCAGCCAAGAATGCGTCCAGTGAACTTTGCAATCACGCCCATTCCATGCCGATAAGGGTTCAATTTCCGGATTGTTTTTGTCCTCCACCGTACCTCAAGTAACTGGTGACTATAAATCGGAATAGGGTGGGACAATCGTAAAACCAACCACAATTTATATAATCCTTTGTGCATTTAACAAAACGGTAACACTTTATGTATTCATCATGCACCATTTCAGTAATTGCAGAAACATGTAAAACATTCCAGTACTTTTACATTCCATTATATTCTTAGGATTGATAGGGTGGGATAATCCTTCGCTTCCGTGTCTTTAATAGAATTATGACTTTCTAGGACGAATGTGTTGAAAATCAGAATTATATGTCAAGACCGGAGGTTCTGATTATGCTTGTTCAAAGCTTACTCACCACTAACAATGCCACACTTTCCGTTTTAAAAGTCGATTAATTTAACCAATCTGCCGACCTCATAATGTCCTCTACTCTGGCCCTATGTTGAATGCCATGGTAGTCCTCGCTCCTCTGGCTGAGTGAGAGCCATATTTTACTACATCAATGCCTGCCTGTTCCATTACCCATCTAAGCATTCTGGCTATGGTAGCCGGTGTTATGGCCTTAAAGGAATTACAAATTACTATCAGTATTTGAGATACTCCTGGAGATCTTACTTCCCCTGTCATATCCTCATATGCTGCTAAGCATCTGACCGGGCATAATTTTGGTTGTCCCGGAAAAGATTCGTAAGATATGGATCTCAAACCTGTCTTGGTCCTTCTCGTTATGAGAAGGGTCACTCCATTAGGTCACATTCTTCCTGTTGATTTCTAGTGCTCTAATGTCTGATCTCTTACAAGCCAATCGACATAGTAGTATGGCTAGCTTGCCTGAAATAGCCTTCCTGGATAGGTCCTGATTATCTGGCCATGATAGAAATAATCTCAAAACTGTGTCGACATCCCACAATTGAGTATATTTTTCACTAGGAAGTCTAGTCATTGTTCTCCCTTTACTAGACTACAGACCAAGGGATGTTCACCTATTGCTATGCCTTCGATCCTGGGGTGTCCTGCCGATATCTCTGACCTGGCCGTGTTAATAGTTCTGTATGCCTTCCCTTGGGCTGCCAACTGTGCTAAGAAAATGGCTACATGTACTACATCTGTTCCATTGTGATTAATATTCCACTCCAAACACCAGCTACTCCATCTAGCCCCTGCAGATTTATAAGCCCAGTGTGTTCCTGGATCCCAGGATTCCCTAATGATGATGTCGGCCTCATTCGATAGTCCTGGCCTAATCCAAGTTCTCCTGAAATCGCCAATGCGATTAGATTGAGTCTGCCTGACCTCACTACTGGATGGCTGAGATCCCTGGGGTCTTGAACAATGAATTTGTCGCTGGGTAGCGCCACTGGGTTGTGGCGTGATAATTCCAGTCGACTGGGGAACCACACGTGACCCCTCCGAGTCTGGCGTAACTAGTACTAGGCATGCTTTTTGGCGCCTCGCCTGGGCTAGCGTCTTCGCTATCCTAAAGAAATGAGGGAACGCATAGTTTGTCTGGTGGCCCCATGACTGCAGTAAGGAATCTGTCGCCTCTGGGTCTTGTCTCCAGCCGAAGAATCGGGGTAGCTGTTTGTTTAGTCTCGCTGCAAATATGTCAATTTGGCATGGTCCCCATCGAGTCATTAGGTTTTGAAACACTTCCTTGTCCACCTTCCAATCGCTGGCATCACTGAGGTATCTGGAGTTCCAATCGACCACCTCATTCTGATGGCCCGGCAAGTACTCCGCTGTCACTGACCCTTCCCTCTGAAGACAGAGTTCCCAAAAATCTTTTGCCAATTCTGTCAGTAGTCTGGATCTTGTCCTGCCCAGTCTGTTTATGTACCTGACTGCTGAGACATTGGCCATCTGTAGCAGGACACAACATTGTGCCCTCTCTTGAGTCCATCATTTCACTGCGAAGGACTCTGCTAGCAACTCCAGGCAGTTGATATGGCGAGTCGAAATTCCATTGACTTTTACGTTACTATTTTGGATTTTTTTCCCAATTTATTAGGAACCCCCAGGTCCACTAACAATTTTATTGTTGTCTGCACCTGTACTAGTAGTGTTTCTTTCTCCTGACACATTAGACATATGTCTAAATAGATTGAGACTTATTTCCCCGAGGTACGTCAGCACTGGTTTCATCATCTTGGTGAAAAACCATGGTGCGGATGCCAGACTGAAGGGCAGACATCGAAACTCCCATGTTGATTCTCCCCAGATGAACCATATGAATCTGCAATGGGTATGGTTGGATATGCATGCTTTAAATCTATTCTGGCTAGCCAATCCCCTTGAATTATAGTATCTCTTAACATGTCTATCCCTTCCATCTTGGAAGTGCCTGTACACCACATATTTGTTTAAATGCTTCAAGTTTATCATTGGTTTTGCCTTGTGTTTCCCTTTCACAGGAAACGTTGCTTATATCCCCTTGAGTAATCTGTTATTAGTCATACAGCCTTTTTGCTTTCTATCCCTCTCAGCTCTTCTGGCAATAATTTGTCTTCCCTGTTTAGTTCTAAACCCCTTGGAGGGTTCTTCTGATGAGGTATCTCTAGAAAGTCTATGTGAAAACCTTGTATGGCTTCTATTATCCAAGTATCCCCTGATCTAGTGTGCCAATTTTGTATAAACTCTGCTATTCTTCCCCCCTACTGCTGAGGTAATTAAGCGTGGGCTGTTCGCTCTTACCTGAGTTGTTTTGTTGAAGCTCTCCATGTCGCCAGCTTCTACCCCTTCCCCTAGATGTGAAGAAGGGTGTCTGTCGTCGATCCTCCTGATCTCGCCACTGCGTTCTGTCCTGGTAGGATCTGTTAAAGTGGAATCGGCCAGTCGAGCGACCCCCCCCCTGCCTCTGCTGGCCCTTCCAAAAATGTCTCCCAAACACACTCTTGAGAGAGGCCCGTGCCTTGTTGGGCGCCACATGGGATTTAGCGAACTTAGTGAACTCTTTAATGAAGGAATCTCCGAAAAGTTTTCGGGTCTTTCTTTACCAGCAGAGACCTCCTCCTCTCCGTGGTGATTGCGTGGTTGGTGTTGCCCAACATACATAATGCCGTCTGGGCCACCCGATCAGGATCGTCTGGTCCACTGGCTCCCCCTTTTCTCTGGCCTCTTCGCCTGTAGAATCGTAGTGAAGGGCCCTATGGAATATACTTCTTCCTCCCAGTCCTCCTCACCCTCATCAGAGGTGTCTGGGGATTTATCCTGCCCCTTGCTAGGCCCCGCCTTTACTCTTACTCTCCTTCTCTGATCACCCTTCTTTGATGGTGTGCCCCGGGGGTTGTGGGCTTCTTCTGCCCTACAGGTTGCTTTTCTGCCCCCTTTTTGTTTTCCCCTGTGCTTTTAGCCCTTAGATCTCCTCCAGGCCCTGTGAGAACTTGAGCCAGTCCTCCATCAGAGGTATGCCCCGTCGCGACCGCAGCTTCAAATCACTCAGCAGTCAATGCGGATATGCTCTGCAAAATACTAGTGCGCGTGCGCGCGGTCTGCCTAAAGTTAACCGGGCAGCAAATATAGAGGAAGAATAGTAGGACAGGGTGATTTATGGACAAGGAATACTATGATTGGTTGAAGTTATCACATGGTCAGTTTAAGGACCAATAAGAACAGAGCTACAAAGACTATAAAACAATGGTTATTGTAGTTTGAGTTTTGTGTTTTCATGTTTTATTGGTTTATACTTTGCTGCTGAACAGTAAAATGGAAGAGAAGCATAATCCGAGCCTCCGGTCTTGACATAGAATTCACAAAAGCATTTTATAATGGCAAACCTCCATTGGAAAACGCTCTGTGAATTGGGCCCTACATCTACTAAGCCACCCCAAATTTAAGTTCGTGCTGGAGCAGAATGCCAGTTCCTTGGACAGTAAGGGCTGCTCCGCTCGTAAGTTTGTGCTTGAAAATGTCGATAACAGAAATACTTGGTGGTGGTCTTCCTTTGGCTAGTCTGTGTCAAGTTGTTGTGCTGGGCCCCGCTATTTGTTCTCATATCCCTGTTGTGAGGTGTATTGTTTTCCTCTACCTTGTTGAGTATAGTATGAGATGCTTTTTTACTTAATCGGATTCCTGCATATCTTCAGTGTTTAATGTTCTCGGTAGTCCTTTCTCAGATACAAACTCCCCCCATGAGTTTTTTCAAAGCAGTCAAAGTAAATGTTGCTGTCCAGTTGGGCTTCTTGTCTCCTCATTTGGCATGCATGCCACTGTTTCTGGTGCAATTTGGTACTCCTCGTGTGCAAGGAAACATTTGATGCTCTGTTAGTCTAGTTACAAGCATTTAGAAGTTTTAAAAGACCAAGTTCCAAGGAAGAATCATCAGATAATACTAAATCAGTGGTCTTTGACATTTAGGATGCCACAGCATTTCGGGGGAAAGAGTGAAGCCACAATCCCATCACAAAAAGGCGTACATCACACACAACTTAACCAAGCAGTCTGTGCTTTTTCTCCTCCGCGCATTCAAACCAAATTTCTCTGGGCGCGTTGGTCATGGGCTTTGATTGATTTTGGCTGGCGGGAGATTCACATTAGGTTTTCTGTACTTATGTATTGACTGATGAAATGGAAATTACACATGCAAAACGGATTTAGCTGTGGCTCGTGAGCTTTGTTAGTTGCAACATATTGATCCCAACATATTGGAGTTATGGGGGAGGCAATGGTTTGTGTGCTAACTTCGTTTCCTCTAAAGGAAGATTGGTGTCCTAATGGAAATATCACATCTGAGCCGTTAGGGTTTCACTGCCCAGTTTCTCACTAGAGTGCCTTGCAAGTGTTTTGTATTCACCACTTCTGCCTTGGCGTCCAGGCCCAACATTCAAAACAAATCGTAACTTGCAGCAATTCCTACAACCGGCTTCTCAACACTTGCTGGTGCCAATGCTGTTGAATGGGCTTTCTGTTGTCTTGCCCGAAATGCCACTGGGAGAGCGAGAATGGAATTCAAGAAAAAAAGCGAGGGGGTGGGGGGGGGGCAAAGGGCAGCCTGCATGGCCAGGATGGTGTACTGATCATTGCACGCATGCAGCTTCTATTTTCTTCCGCCTATCCCCACTTTAAGCATGGCTAGTCTTCTCCTGCTTTTCATATTGTAGGTAGGAGAGGGATGATCAGAAATTGCCTCCTACTCCCAGGAGGTGGTGCATGAGCCCCATTTCACCCTGAGATATGCCCCCTCCCCTCAAGAAATATGCGGGTGTAGGACAGCCGTGGGACCGGTGTTAGGGGAGTTTTCCTAAAGTCCTTCTTGGAGGTAAGACTTCAGTAACCTAGCCCAGTGGTTTGGAGATCCCAAACTCCTAGTACCACTCTGTACTTCTCTGGGATCTTGGTAGAGTGGCAGATCAGTCATGCTTCTCGTAAGAGAAAGATGTGAGCTGTAGTTAAGTTCACTGAACCTAGTTAGTAATGAACATCAAAGAAACGCATACATTTATATAAAAATATGGATTCGTTATATTTACACAAGTCACTGTTAAATATACTTGGCACAATAAACCAACACACATAGGTATACTTTCAAAAGGCCATTTCTTAGTTGGTAGCTGCTGAACGTGCACAATTTTTACAGGAGTTTGACAGGTTTATCGTAGTCACGCGCACCCACAAAATAATACAGTAATTGTATTTAATCAGCATCCACTTAAGAGTGATTTTTGTGAAGTAAAATAGTTGGTTAGTGTTATCCTAGCAGTTCTGGGGTCTAGAGTTTCCCTGCAGGCTTAAAGTCTTGAAAAAGCAGCAGAAGTTAAAGGTTCCTGTGCATACTTTCTAGTCTCTAAGAAAGAAGATACAAGAAGACTTAACCAACTTTGGAGACCCTTGTAAAGGACTCGCTAAAGGGACACAAGCAGCGGCTTGAGTCAGAGGTATGAGGGGGTTGCACTGGGCACCTCAAAGCTCTGGGCCGACTTTCTGGAATAAGGTAAGCAATACCCTTTTCCCCACTGTACCTTAGGTTTGAAGAAAACGTTTGTGGAGGATGCTCCGCGATGTTGCAGCTCTGGTCACAACCTACGGATTCCTTGGTCTGATGATGAAAGGCAGGACAATGGACGGGATCTCTAAGCAGCAGTTGTGAGGGAGAACCTCTGGCACGGCTTTCATCAACTTTGGTCACTGCGGTTTTGACACCTTTTCTACAGCACCATCAATGGACTCGATTCAACCGGTCAATCTTCTTCGGTACCTGCAGTCCCGCAGTCAGATGAGGTCTGGACGAGTTGGATTGGGTCTCTGGAGTGTCCTTGAGGGCTCAGCAAAGACTTGGACAAACTCTGTCTTTCCACAACGATGCACTCGAAATGGGCAGCAGGTCTCCTTGTATTGGGATTCCGCGGCTCTGGAAATTCACAGGACCTCGGGAGATGGCTCAAATCAAAGTTCGTCTTGGGAACGGTTCTTCCCACCAGTCAAAGAGGAGTTATCCTTGTCAGAGTTCCTATGTCGGACAGGACAGCAGTGGTCGCTTCAGTGTTGCAAACGGTCTGCAGATGTCACTGGTCGTCTTCTTAGGTTACTTCAGCGTCCAGTGGTCGACTTGCTCTTCACCCCAAGAGCCTCATCTTTTATACAGTTTACAAAAAGGGGCGTTTTGGGGCTGGTCCTAGTCAGGCACTCTGGCAGACAAAGGATAGGGGGTGGGAAACCCCTCCCCTACTTCCTGGCCGTCCAGACACTGGAGCCTAGGCAGGGACACCCAAGGGTTCCTGCCAAAGGCAACACACACGCCTCGCCCTCCCATAATGGTGTAAGGGCTGACAAAAAACAACCACGCTAGTAATGGTGAAAAAAGAAGGGAGGTCCCAGGTTGGTACTTGGGTGCCCCCTAATATGCACTAGTGAGGCTATGGGCATAGCCTGCGCTAGAACTGTAGTTACTTTAGGATAAAGAAGAAGAATCTCAAAAAATACAGATGCCTTTTAAGAATTATGGAGAAAAATAGACCCCATATGATCGGTAAAATACAAAGAATAGAGTTTCAAAAGACAGAGCTCCTAAGAATGGGAAAGCCACCACTCAATCAGGATTTCAGAAAAGGGTCCAGAAGTCCAGGAAAAAGGGCTGGGGTTTGCATTAGGAATGGGGATGAAGCATATACATGATGATTCCCTAAAAACCTTCTGCTGGGGGGTGCCTCCTGACCCCATCACCTGGTCTGTTAATTTACATGTTGACCCCAAGGCAGTGAGGATACCCTTCCAAGTTTTGAGGTTTACTTTTATTTCAGTCCCATTATATTGCATCAAAATGATCCCAAGACTACCCAACCCCAAAATACAAATCTCAGGCCCAGGACTGGGATTTGATGACACGCCCCATCAACAAACCTTTTCTGCATAAAACTGGCCCCCTGACTCACATCCTCAACAGAAAGCAGTCTGTAGGGATGGGCTATATATCGAGTTTGAGATATATCAATGTATTTTCAAAATCAATGTAGGATGAGATAATATGGTTACCATAGAGATATATACATAATTACATATACATTTTTTTATTCACATTTTTGAGTTTTATACGGCTGTGTGTTGTGGAACAGGAAGAGGAACCCTACATTTGCATTTTATTTTGATCAATGTCTAATAAATAAAGGTGTCTGACATTTCGCATGCAGTTGGCGGGTTACAACTGAGCATTTAACCCACATAAAAAAAAGATCAATGTCATATATCACCATTCAGCCCAAAAATATTGAGAGATTACTTTTTGGTCCATATTGCCCAGCCCTAGCAGTCTCTGCCGTTTGCTGATTGCACTCCATAGTACCCTCAAACTAGAGCCATGTTTTGGACAAAATACAATTAAATGCTTTGAAGATTCCACTTCTCCATTGCATAATCTACCTGTTGCATTCACAGAGGGTATTCCATATCTACATAGTGTGGTTCTGTTATGTAGAATGGTAAGTCGAAATCTAAAAAATAAGCCCCGATGTTTGGGATTTGGACATTTTGATAGATAGGGCAGCGTCACATTAAGGAAGTCCGGATTTTTGAAAGGGCATGGACTTTGCCATTCGATCTAATTGATTCTGTGATTCTTCAATTATCCGCCCATAAAATCCATTTTACATAGGTGGGATTCTGGCAGAAGGTTTCAACTGTCACGCCTACTTCTGATAAAAAGGTCTGGCAAGATTTGGCCCAAAAGTCCATCGCCCAGTATATGTGTCCCTTTTCAGTAATAACACATTGAATTGGTTCAGGCAGTCCAGCGATTGTGTTTTACTGAAAAGTAATAACGATTTCCATTTTACTCTTACGTAGAGAGATAAGAGACCAATCTCGTGACGGATGATGGCGATAGGGACTGCATTCAGCAAATGTAGGATGGTACGCCAGAATTTACCCTCCAATCAGTCCCACGTCTTCTACGGTAGTCCCAAGACATGCCTCAGCTGCGTAGGTGATAACTGTTACTACCGTTTGGTTGTAAAATTGAACAATTGGCTTGGGCTATTGTTAGGCAGAATCCTGTGCAGTCCCCTTAGGGACCACTACACACAGTTAAGACTAAAAGTGGTAGTACAATTTCACCTTTGGTACAAGCCTGTACTACACAGAAAAAGTGGTAGCAATGGCTGAGCAGCCAGGCTAATCATGAGAGCAAATGAGCAGTAGTAGAGATTACACAAAGGACTACAATTTTGTGACTCAAGCAAACACCGACTCAAGGTTTCTGGTAAAAAAATATAAGTACATCTATTTTTAAACCATCTGTTCACAAAACACTTCACTTCTATTAAAATAATACCACGCTTCAATTATACTAAAATCAATCAATTCCCTTTGTGTAGATCGATTCAAGGTAAGTACTTCGGGATTTGACAGACCGGTGTTGTGAAGCAAAGACGTTGCTGTGGGTTAATACGCGGTCACTTTTTGATAGTAAAGACAGTTCGGTCTTACGAAAGAACAGCGCACCCGCGAGAAGAAATGCTACCGAAGTCAAACACACTTAGCACATGAATTAACACGGGATAAAAATCATAGGCAATACTTTTGTCAAGGCAAATGGAATCAGAGGACACTTTCTAAAACGTAGATAAGTCGATAGGCCTGCACCAGTGTCAAATGGAACAAGGGTCCTGTTGTCGAGGATCACAAGGTTAGAACAGTTCACGATTCAAAATTGCCAGGAGTACTTGCATATTATCAAAAGGGAAGCAAAATTTATAAGAGGGAAGGAAGACCAGGACAAGCCTTTGGTGAGGAAAAAGAGTTCACCCCAATTCCTTGAAGTTGGACACAGTACCTTATTCATTTGAAGGAAAGCTGGAGCTTCGGCAGTTGTTCCTTTTAGTTCCTGGAGCTTCATTCGTGGGGACAAGGACGTCTGGAGCGATCTGCACTACCCAGGGATATAGCCATCAGCAGCGAAGCAACAGTGAGTAAAAGGTGCGCTCCTTTAAAATGGGAGAGGCTCTTCAGATGGCTATCCGGACCACTACAGCTGTGTGCAGAGATTTCGACCAAGAAGAGGATCCTCTGGCTGTTGAAGGTGAGCTGGTTGATCCCACCAGGCTCCAGGAAAGAGACTCAGGACTGGATCTTCTGTCTTTGAAGGGTAGATGGCTCGGGACTGCAGCAGGGCTTCACTGGGACTTGGGAGTTGCAGCAGCTGTCTTCTTCTCCGCTTCTCTTCAGTTCTTGCAGTTCCAGTGGAGACTCTGACTTCCAGCCCAAGAGTCCTGCCTTTTATGCCAAAATCCCCCTTTCACACAGCCTGGCTGTCAATCGCACAGCAGGGGGGTTGTCCAGCCCGGACATCCGCCTCAGCCAATGGACACAAAGTGCGACTTGGGTCTCCATGGAGACCCTGTGCAGGGGGTGACTAAACCCCTCCTTCACATTCAGCCGACCTAGACACCCAGCCCCAAAGGAGGGCTTCTGGACAGAAGCCCGCCAAAGGTCTGCGAACAAAGAAGGCAAACCTGGTTTGGCGCGAAAAGTAAAGCACAAGAAGGACTTTAACAAAAAGAAATGGTGATTAAACCCGACTGGAGCCAAGTATTTGGTAGGGCGGGTTCATGTTCGAGGCTAATACAATAGCCTAAAACAGTACCACATTTAAATATTATAATCGCGGTAGAAAAGTTATGGTAGGTACCACTGCCACCAGCCAAGTCTTGAGGTTAAGAGCGAAACAAAGCTCCAAGAGGTGCATACAAAAAGGGGTAGGAATTAACTCTTTCCAAGACTCGATGTAAGATGGGGTGTACTGGGTCTGCAGTTTAATGTGACTATATAAAGTTCATGGCAACTTTACATGTTTCTGGGGGACAGTAGTCAGCCCCAGAAAAATGGAGTCAGTAAGAAGTCTCAAAGACAACCCTGTGTCACTGCACTGAAGGTGCTGTGGAACACACACAAAAAAGTGGGGCTCATGGAGTGTTGTAGCTCCAGATCCCAAGATCACACAAACAGTAGAACTACACATGGAAAAACACATCTAAGAGTGGGGAAAAAGGCTCACACTCTTACCAGGTGGAAAAAATAAACCCCGGAAGTCCAGCAAAGCTGCTGAGGGACTCGCTCACTAGGTGAGGGAAATTAGCCATAAATGAGAATTCTCCCTAAAAGCTATCGGGTGTTTTAATTTGTTCTTCCAATGGTCTTTCCAAAGGCATTCTGTTGCGTTTGCGGTGATCATTGCTCCCAAATATTTAATCGCTGGTGCCGCCTGCAGGCGGTGTTCCCTTATATGCTACCCCAGTGACTTGATTTTCTAGAAGATTTCCTTTCAAGAACCAGAATTTCCGATTTAAAAAAAAAAAATGTTTTGCAATTAGTTTCTTCTGTAAACCTCTAGGGGTTCTGTCCAGCACCACCAAATCATCGGCATAGAGTAGCCACCCTTCATTTGGCCATTGTAAGGGTGGCCCTTATTATAAGGGTGTCTCCAATTAAGCTCACACTGGAGTAAATACACCCCTATAGGGAAGTTTGACCAAGAGTCTATCTTGCAAGAATAACGAGTTTAATCTTAGAAAAATTAGGATGGTAGCAAAGAATTCTGCTGACCAGTCTTCTGTCCCTCATCCACAGTGGTCCCGGGCAGCAGATTATATAGTCTGGTCTTGCTGTAGTGGCATCACAGGATATATGTTGGGCCTCCATCCCAATCCAGCCGCCTTCCATACAAGGGATGCTCCAAAGCCTTCCCTTCTTCATTTTCAGCGCTTTGTCAGACAAAGCTGTTCTACATTTTGCTAGCCTGTGCAAAAAATACACTGTAGCTCATGCTTTCCTTAATTTAGCTACCTATGACTATTTAATATACAAAAACATTTTCCAGTCATTCTCTCCATATTTCACCCATTCTACTCCTGTTTTTCTAGTCCTATAATTTCCTTTTAAAACCTTATTTTCATAATTCTGCATTATGTGCATCGATCATGCAAATCCCATTTTAGCCTGCATGGGCTCTTGACAGACTGCAGGCAGCTGGTGAGTCACTTGGTATGGTCTGCCAGTGCTAGCCTTAGTGACACAACACCACGTGAGCCCTGCGATCCATTTTCAGGGCAGGCCATATTCCTTCTGGTGCGTAGCTTGACTCCTCTAGCATAAACTCTATAGTTTTACATTTGACTAAGACCTGTCATTACAAATGTATTCAGCTAATAGTTAATTGCGCCTTTATATTTAAACTAACTTTTTTCAGTGACTGTCCATGCCTGTGTATATGATTCTATTCGGACGAGAGAGCTTTCCCAGTGACCCCCCCCATTCCCTCTGGTCCCTTGTAGTGCCTAGAAGCAGTTCTGCCTAATTATAGTGCGCTTGGGGGTGCGGGAAGAACCTAGTTCCTTCCCAACACCATTCATTTCATTTTTTGCAAGCACAACGGGCCCTGTCAATGATATGTCTTACATCGGGAAATGAAAAATGTAAATGGAAATGCCGCCATGGGACATTTTGGCCCTTTGAGAGTTGGAATGGTTTCAGTCGGATTACCTTCTTGGTTTAAGCTGACCTGCAATGATGTTCCTAAGTGTAGGTCTTTAATTGCATTTAGCAAGTCTGGTGGGTATTCAGCCTCGTACATTTTCTCCCATAACCGTTTTCTGACTGCTATCAAATGTGCTTTCAAGATGAATGCAAGCAAGATAGATTTTGCAATCCCCTCTGATGGTCTGCATCTTCATCCGGCTCATCAATAGCAAGTTGAGGTTGCACCCAACGCCTTTGACAAAGTCTGTTTGTCTGCAGTCCAGTGTCCCAGTCGTAATCGCTTCAAAATCAGCACAATTATGCTATTTTTCCATGAGGGTGTAATCTCGACATTCTGGATGCTCTGCTAAAACAAGGTGTAGCAAAATTTGGCCCATGCTTCGGTGGCCGCTTTCAATATTTCATTAGTGGGACCATCTGGATCTGGAGCTATCAAACTGCTTGTTTTCTTTATGATCATTAAGATGTCATCTTGATCAAATTTAATATTCCAAATGGCCGTCTTTATTGACGTTAATTTAGGACTTTTGTGGTTATCACTGTAAAGGGCTGATAAATGAGACACCCATGTTTTCTTGCAGTGGATTCAAAAGGAAAGGGCATGTTGGAATATTACCTCCATTTAGTAATTGCCATGCATACCTTGTGTTTTTCGAAGCCATTGCTTGAAGCATTATTTCCGAATCTCGTTGGAACAATGATTTGTGCTCTGCTATCCAATTCCAGTATTTTTGCTTTCTCTTTTTGGTTAGCTGGGGTCTCGCAAGCAAGGGAGTGTTCTGCAGATCTCCCACTTTAAGCAGTAAGCGCGTTTGCTTGTAAACTGCATTGTCAAAGCAATGTTATGCTTTAAAGTGACGCCTCACATTTCTTTGTTGATGTTCTTTGAAGACGGGCAGCACATGTTCATAGTCTACATCTGTCTTATCATGGGACTGGCACTGCAACACATTTTCTATACGTTTTTAGAGTCTCATGGTTTTAACCCCAACCGCTTTCTTCCGGGTTCCAATTCTATCGTATGTGACCGTGTCTGTGACGCAACTTTATTAGGCATGGTGCAAGTTGGATCAGAATTTCATGGTCACTAGTTGTCGTAGGTATCACTCGGGGGGGGGGGGGGTGCAGTGGTTTGGCTTGGCATATTAGAAGAAACAAAGAAGTAGTCTAGTGTCTAACTCAATGATCAATATTTCCAGGTTTTTGCTCCTTGTAGGTCTCCTTGTAGGTTGCCATTTAACATGAAACTGTCTAGCTACAATCTCTTCGTTCCATTTTTGGTAACTCAGATTCTTTGAGTTGTTTTTGAGCATCGCAGATTTATATTCATAAGCTTTCAATTCCAACCAATCCAGAATCAAGTCCCCGCATAGAATTGGGAAGAGTTCTTGAAATGCTGCATAGATGTCTATTTGGGTCCTCACGATGTCCACAAAGTCAGCTGATTCAGAACGCTTTGGGTTCTAGTATAGGTTAAGTATGCATACTTTATGAACTCGCAGTTTGCTCATTTAATTTGATGACAGAATCTGAATAAAGGGATTTGGTCGAATTTCCCCAACAGTTTCTAATTTTAGGCTGTTATTCACGAAAATGGTTAATCCCGAAGTAGGTTTACTGGTCATACCTTTGGCTGCTTTATTGTGATGGGCAGTGAAGCCATCCAGGAAAGGTACCTTGATCAACCAGGTTTCTTGAAGGCATATGAGACCCACATTGGCCAATTGAACAGGTAATCCTTGTAAGAGAGGAGTAAAACCTTGGGTCTTCCAGGATCCAATGACCATGCATCCGCTTCCTTCTGGTTTTATGGATTGGGCTCTCGGTAGCCAGTTCCATGAAAAGTTGTTACTGTTGTTGAGAGGAGTTACAATCTCTTTTTGACTGGAGTTGCTTGCATCGGTCAATGCATTAAGTCCTTTGATGGTAATTTTAAATTAATTCAAACCATCTGTTTGCATTCTCTGCCATTGCCAGAGGAAGAATCAAACGCTGGAGCCAATGTTACTGCTAGTTTTTTCTTAAAGATTGTGAGTCTTATTCTCTAGCATGTTCGTAGGCTATGGGATTCCATGATCGCTTCTAAGGTATCTCGTGTCAGGATCTTTTACATCAAAGCCAAAAAGGGCGTAACTGTTCACGTGAGTCCAAATTGAGGGTCTCCAGGGCTGCAGTTGCCATGTGAAGAACTGTCATTTTCTTCTTCATTAATAAAAGCTACTATTTTAATGTGACTAGGATGGATTGCTCCTAGTCCTAGCTTGGGGACATCGTGAAAAATGCACATAATGTTCTGATTTTAAAATGAAGCCATCTTTTGCTTTTAGAACCCTTTCGAGCAGTACTTGAAAGACTCTTGGATTATTAGATGCCTCTCCTCCTGCATTGGTTCCATGTCTTCAGTGTTTACAAAATATCGCTGCAAAAATGTTTCGTTTTGCCGTCGCCATCATGTAAAGGATGCGGGCGACACCCCTGGACCCATTATACCATTTAAGAGGAGTGGGGGGACACCCACGCAACCCCTGCTCCCCTTAAATGGTATAATGGGTACACCTTTACCTGGTGAAACCAGGGCAAAAATTTTACCGGCGACATTTTTGCCGCAATTTTATTACCCGATACCGTGCCATGCCTTCTATGACTTTTGTACTCCTATGTCGTTGATAGGGCGGCACCCTTGCTCCACGTTCTTGGTCAAGTTTGTTGTTGTTGAATTTTTGATCTGTTGTGTTAACAAAGATTCAGTGTTTACAGTTTCAGGCAAGCAGTCCATGATTTTCTTCCGCCTCCCTTCCAACGTTAAGTACAGGGTTTGATATCGGAGTGTCGATGTAACCTTCATTTGGTGTGTTCCCTTCATTGGCATTAGAGTCATTAATACACACACTTTCGTCAGATTCCTCTTCATATACGGACATCTCTAGTAGTAAGTCTTCAAGGGCTCCCTATCCAAAGGAGAGTGTAGATTAAGTTGAGGGACTTTGTTCAGGTCTTCAGGGGGACCTTTTTGTGCTTCAACAATAATGGCTTTGCAAGGGGGCACAGGTTCCACTAATCGCACATCACCTGACGGTGGCTTTAAGTTCTTTATAAAGCATTGCAAGCTTGTTGTTTTGGTGGAGTTTCGTGGCATTGGGATGTTTTTGGTTTTCTTCACTGTTTGGTTTTACTACAACTTTGATTTTGCGAAAGATCCTTGTCATATAGCTGCAAATATTGAGTAAGTCATGGTAGTGCTTGAGGGATCTGGCTCTTTGATACTAGGATGGTTTCTACAAGTTTACTTCTCGGTAGAGCAGCATCAATTGCTGTCTCTTGATCTATTGGTACTGGTATATTGTCGGTTTGGGTGGCGGTGCCTGTTAGAGTATTTGAGTACATCAGAGGGACTCGTTGTTTTCGGCTTCCGCCTGTAAAATTCCCTGACAGATCGTCGAATTGCTCATAGATTGGTTAATTGGTATTTATTTTCACCGAAGTTAGCATGTTAGCCAACTGAGGCTTTCTTTAACCAGCTCGACCAATGTCTTCAAGGCTGCACTATCAAGCCCTTTGTCTTTTACTCTCCTTTGTCTGGACATTTCAATAAACGATTCTATGAATCCGCTTTGAGTTCATTAAGGCAATCAATGTTCACTGATCTTTATAATTAGCTGACAAGTTTACGTACAGCTTCAGGTACAGTGGCAGCAAAATTGACATTGCCGAGATTAGCTTCGCTTGAAGATGCTCAAGTTGTTTGCGTAGTAATTCTTTATCACATCAGTGCGCTCTTGGGGCGTAGTATTTCTACTGGACTTTTTTTTTTTTGCAGATCTCTCATGGATTCCTTCTTTCACTGATAGATTTTACTTTTGTCAGGTTCAGCACTAGAGCTGGACAAAATTGGATCAGACGAATAGACGTCAACATTGCAGTTGCGAAGCCAAACCTTTTTTGGTAAGAGACATTTGCAAACGGGAGGCAGGGTTGGTCAGCCTCATTTGCGCGCTGCATTACGTTTGATTCAAAAATCATTGTGTGAAAATCAGATCTTGGATTCACCTCACAATAAACATATCTTGAGAGCCAGGCGGTCGTGTTAATGGGGTTGAGTCTTTTGTCTCCTTTTCTTAAGCGGTTCTATGGGGTGACAAATCAGTGGTTTCCGTCAGGTGGCGGACGATTGGCAGTGCCTGAATCGGGGAATCGTTTGGCACAGCTTGTATGTGATTGTCAGCACTGGTTGTGATGTTAGATCTATAATCGCAAGGCATCTCATGGTGGCTTTTACCTGGTATGCTGCCTATTTGCTGACGTTTGTCAGATTCAATCGCCAACTCAGTGGAGAAGGCAAGTGGACTCCAGAGTTTGTCTTTTGGGGAATTCAGTAATGACTCAAAGAGAGTCTCAGCTGTAGCTAAGGTCTGAGGAGTGCAGAGTAACTCTATGGGCCGGCCACTTGTTTTGTAAGACTGTGGGCCTGAAAATGAAAGCAAGACTCGCCTGATTCTTGCTTAATTTCACTTTTTTTAGTGATGTCAGATCAAGTAGCATTAGTTGCCTCTGCACTCATCACAGCTGTCGAGATTTATTAGTTTCTATATGACTATTATCATCTATGTCCAATAAATCCCTGTCAGGCGGGGAATTCCATGTTTTGCTCGATGTATGAACGTTGCTCCCATGAGGATAGAGTAAAAAGTTGGTCTCCCTAATCTCTGTGGCTTGATTTTGAATTGGCTTGATCTGAGGGGATCTCATTTGGTTAAAGTGCCAGAGTCTGCCACAGATATACTTCTCTTTTTTTATAAAGGGCCTTTGAGAGGTAGACTCTGTGGATTTAATGTCGGCACTGAATTAATCAGTTGCATGGCTTTGTCTGTATTTAGATGATCTGTTGAAGAGTTTAACTGTAGTAGTACGCAACAGGTCGAGGGGAGGCAGGTCTCCAATAGGTCACTCACTATTACTTGAGGCATCAGTAGATTGATTCCACAGTATACTCTGTCGACAGGGGGCTCAGTGGAAACCGGGAAGGGCACATCTCTGAGGAGCTGCGTGTGTTGCCACCACTCCTAGAGTTTCGGCCGCCACCTTAAAGGTACCCAAAGATGGATGTGAGGCTCAGGTGTTTCTGTCACTGTGCCTCCACCTCTTTTCTTCCTGTTGGATTGCAGAGTAGTAGGAGTTGGGCGTTGCTCGGTGTTACGGGAGTGGTTGCCTGGCAAGTGGGGTTTCATTTTTTTGCCCCGCCCCCTATTCCGTGCCGCACAGTCAGTTACAATGTTAAGTAGCGGCCTCAAGTGGGTACGGATGAATTTAGGGTTGAATCAGGAGCATAGATTGCTACTGGTTACAGGTTCCAGAGTGCGCAACAAGAAAGGGGTAGTCACTGAGACTGGCTGCTTCAGAGACCAACCTGAGGAACCTGTAGATGGATTTGCTGCTTAAACTGGGCCTGCAAACTGCAACTAAACTTTGCAGCTTGCTTCGCAGCCAAGAACCCTTTTGAATGTTCTGTAGAAAGACGGTTCACAATGGCCAGGCATCATTGAAGACAGACTCTCCAGTAACCAGGGTCCAACTAAAAAGCAGACTGCAACTACACTGACGCATTGGTATGGGGCAGCCAAGCTTGGGCAAGTGTCACCTACACATACATGATTGGGTGATGGGCCAGCCTCTTTCTCAACACGTTCTAAAGTGGTCTTGTTGGTTGGCCCTTTTGACCACTACTTAGCTTCAGACTGATAGCTTGTATTGTTCTGGTTTCTGGCATCCAGAAAACCTTTGCAATAAGATATTGGTTGTAACATTGAAACAAAAATGCTTTTGTAACAAACATTTAATTGCACCTAGTTAATAAATAATGCATTTGAAAGACGCATTTTAACTCTTCTGACAATGCAGTAATAACAAAATATAAATAAATAAATAAATAAAAATAAACAGTAGTTTATTCCTGCAGCACGATGTGTATTAGTGCTCCTTCACTCGCTAAGTTAATGCCATTGCCTCCTGGGCTGTCCACACCACCAACCTTCTCAAAACCTGCAGAACGCGCCTCTCCCAGGAAAGCTGTTTTACAATTGTCATTGGCTCAAGAATGGATTACTGCAATGCACTTGTCACAGGCACCTCAATACATAATATCCAAAAGATTCAAATCATTCAGAGCAATGCTCTGTGTGCAGCCCTCAACATTCCCAGACAAGAACACAACCCAGAATCAAGAAGAAATGCTCAATGGCTACCAATATGTGAACGGATTGCCTTCAAAACATTGTTTATCACACACAGATGCCTCTCAAATGCAGCCACCACCCCTTACCTCGCACAGAAATTCACCAAATCCCAGTCAACGAGACCTTCAAGGTCTTTAATACTCGATGTCTCCTCATGCCTAAAATTAAACTGGCCAAAGCAGGTGGCTCGAGCTTTCCGGTCATGGCAGTCAAACTTTGGAACATGGGTACCCCTTGCCTTGGGAGCCGAGCAGTCATATTGGGCTTTCTGTACGCTTCTGAAAACGTGGCTCTTCACATAGA
Organism: Ambystoma mexicanum; assembly: GCF_040938575.1. Taxonomy (NCBI): domain Eukaryota; kingdom Metazoa; phylum Chordata; class Amphibia; order Caudata; family Ambystomatidae; genus Ambystoma; species Ambystoma mexicanum. Next base: position 436,666,705 of record NC_090922.1, on the reverse strand, counting down.
GCACTGACTGAGCTGTTTAGTTCCCTGTAGACCTGTCAACCCAGGAACTTTGAGCATGTAACATTGTATGTAACGGCGCCTTGATGCGGAAGGGTTTAGTGCGCTCTATAAATGTAAAAATAAATAGCCCCAAGTACTTGCACCGAACTACCAAGTGTTGTCTCCCGAACAGGCACCTTAAGTCGTCTTTTAATCTTCCACCACAGTTGGAAACATTTCTCATTTTTAAGATCCCAGCATCTTTAAACGTTTGACAGGCAGCAGAAAAAATTGTATGAGAAAATCCTGAAGATCAGGAGAAAAGAATATACTCAAAGGTTGGGATAACCTTACCCTGGGAAAATAAATATTTTGGAAAGAAAAGGAACAAACGGAAGCCACTGACCATGGAAAACACACCCCTACAGAACCATGGAAACCCCATGTTGCAAAGGAACAAAAGAGTAACTTAAGTATTAAGAGAACTGGTTACTGAAAACCACATTTGTGAGAATCAAGAACCTAGCATTCTCCTGCTTTTAATTATTAAGATAGTCGTAGGGTCAGTTTGGACAGTGGACAGATTTCTTTAAGACTTTCACCGATGACTGACGAGCCATAGAAATTGGGCATTATCCATTTCTTTAATAAATATTCACATAAATCTGTCTTACAAGAGTATGTGTCCTTCATCTGACCCGCCACACACTCCAATGGAGACTCACTATGAGACTTACTCCAAGGACAGGGTGAAGGCTGGACAGAGGCGCAGCGATCCATGAAATGTGGGGGGCCACTAGCGGATTGTACTTGTGTTCCCAGCCTCTGGATTGGCCAGCTCCAACTGCTCCCCGCGCCACCCCCCCCCCCCCCCCCCCCCACCTGCTGATATTATGCAATCATAATCCTGGAGTAAATCGAGTGCTGGAGGCTAACTACAGTGTAAAGTATTTCAGTACGTCTCTAGATTTACAGACAGATGGAACTAGTTGTGCAAACATCTAGTTAGCTTTGTGAATTCATACTCCTATGTCCTGTCCCCTTTCCTCCATACTTGTGGGACATTCCGTCCTTTGAGATGAGACCAGAGCACTTCAAAAAAAGCATCAAAAAATTTATTTATTTGTCCTTTTATTTTTACGTGGGCCACCGCACATGACCGTAACCCTGCCTTCCTGATTTTCGCCCCGCGCATCGCCCTTCAGTCCTTTTCTCGTCTGGGTCGGACGCACATCCATCACTGGGAATATATCTTTTTTTGTTCCACGGTCCTCTTTCTTCAGTCTATGCCGTAGCGTCTACGATTCGTGGCCTGTTCATTGTGCGTGCGAACGTCGTTTCGCGAGGGCGGATCCCCACTCTTGCCTGGAGTACTTAGACCCAGAACACTGTTGGGACTTGAGCTTCTCTGGGGCTCCCTCTCAGTCAGGGCACTCCCTCGTCGTCTTGTTAGGTGGGAAGGTGTTTCAACGCGTTCCTCCACATTTACAGCCCTTGAAGAAAAAAAGGAAATCGCTGGTTGGTTCGTTCCTTTTTGGGGCGCCCTGACCAGGGGACTCCTTGCCTGGGGTCTTCTAGGTCCGGGAGAGGCTCAAGTTTGTCTAATACCAGGGTTCTCCCTGAGGTGTCCTCCAAGGGATCTAACACGCGATCCAGAGTTTCCTCTGAGGACCCCTGCAAAGGGGGCTGCCAAAACTGCATCTTCTTCTGAGGTTCCCCTTTCAGGGGCTAAAGTTGGGCCCAGTACCTCTGGGCTGTTTTTACCAGGAGAGTGAGGTGTGGAGGTGCACTCACTTTTGTATCAGTTTACTAGTTTGAATAGTTTTCTCTTCAATTCGATACGTGATGGTTAAGAGTTTTAGATGCTCCTTGTTGAAGTGTGTGCTACCAGACTGAACTAAATGTAGAGGGATTGCTTCCCATAATGCACGGGATGCAAAGACATGTGCACACTTTTGTCCAATATAATCGGAAACAATTCTGACTACAGTAAAAGCAGTTTTTTTGTATGAATTCACAGAACATAAATCTTTTTACATTAGACAAAATGTAATTTATAGAATGTATGTTCTCGAGTCTTTGTATATAAATCAAAGATTACTATTGTAATTCAGTCATTGCATTGTAAATTGTTCACATTATAAAACACATTAAAACAGAAATAACTAAGTTGAAAATTCATCAATTTGAAAAAAAAAAAAAATATATATATATATATATATATATATATATATATATATATATATATATATATATATATATATATATATATATATATATATATATATATGCACAAAATCATAAACTTGGGAAACTCCAATCCTGATAGGATTTTTAGTACAATGTCCTGTCTTGACAGAGACAACTCCTAGCTTTACATTACGCGTTTCGGGCTGTCTTTTAACCCTTCTTTCAGGATAACTGATCTTATTCACCGATTCATCTTCAGGCTATGTGTGTAGCCATTGACCGTCTTGTTGGATCCCGTTTCAATTTCTTTGCTCTTTAATTGCACCAATTAATGTCCATTCACTCGGGCATATCGTTATATAAACTGGATGCGTAATGGATTCCAGGTTGTTCGTATCAGTATCAGAAGAATGTACAAAAGTATGAAAAAAAATCTTGCCACTGGGAAAAAGTTGAACTGGTCACTGGGGGGGAAAGCTAAGGTAAACCTTAGAAACTGTGCCCATAATGAATATTGTATTACCAATAATACACAAAGGCCTTAACGTGCACTTCCATGCCGATGTGCCAATATTGGTCATTCCTACTTTTGGTAGTTAAACCTCTGGACTCAAATATATTGGAGATGTCTCTCCTTAAATGATATGTCAACGGCCTTTGCTCTTACGATTGAAGTTAGTAATGCAAAATATCCAAATTCATCTGTTCTTTAAACATGTAAATGACCACCTCATTAATTGTGCCATCATATGTTAAGAATATGAAGTTTGGGGGAGATGAACTGTTTGAAATTGATTGGGTCAAATTGTAATTTGAAAACATTTACAAGTGTGATTTAAGTTTGACTGCATAGTTAATGCAGTTTTTACCAAAGCCACCCACGCTTAAACCCAGTTAGCCAAAAAATCAAACCAATCACAAGGTAAGCTTAATGTGGTTCTTGACTTACCACCCAGACTTTCAAAGAAGTTAACTGCTTGGAGTAAATGGCTCATTATGAAGCGGAGGATGAAAGGAAATGCTGAGGCACATTTTTAGTAAGTCTTCTGCAAATTGTGTTTGTTTTATGTTGAAGGAACACATTTAGAACTGGTGCAATGGGATAGTGCAGGAGCACACAACTTCACCGCCCTTTTTAGTAGTGTTTATTTTGGTTTATAATTGCACATTATGCAACTATATTTTAACATTTACCTTTCTGTTTTCAGAAGATCTGCTTCGAATGTGAGAAGCAAACAAAGAACATTCAGCTGAAGCCTAAATCCTGTGATCAAATGGCGATGTGCTGAGCATAAGGACCGTCCTCTGCCAGGCCAGAGAGAAGATTTGTAATAAAGGAATATATATATATTTGTAACACTATTCAAAGGGGGTTTGAACTGAGAACACGTCATGGATATGTTACTATAAATTATTTGACGGATTGCCTCACTTTAAGTGAAAGTGCACCAAGGAGTTGACAAAGATCAATTAAACCAGTCAGCTCAAGCTCAATCTGCAAGTTTGAGAGCTACATTGGGAGGCAGAATGGAGAAGTCTAGCAAGGAGGTGGCTGGTGCCAACAATGTTTGCTGCCCTCGAAAGAGGGGGGCAAAACCATGTAACCGACGTGTGAAGAGGCCGGCTCTTAAGTTTCGTCTTCCCGAACAGCAAGTACAGAAAATGTACAAATGCTCTAAATGTCAGAGACGCTTTTCCCACTATTCTCTGTTTTTTGCTCACCAGAGGTACGAAATGAGAAAAAAGACAACCAAAAGTTTGGAATCGGCCAAGTTGCCAGAAAAGCGACAGAAAATTATTTTGAACAAGAAAAATAAAGGCAATGTGACGGCAGAGGAAATAAAACAAGCTTCTAATGAGGCATCTACCAGCCAAAAGGTAAACTCTCGAGGACGAAAAACAGAAGAGTCAAAAAACAAGGGGAAAAAGAGCAGTAAGGCCCCAGAAAGAAAAACAGAAGAATCAAAAAGCAAAGAAAAAGAGAGCAGTAAGCCTCAACGTGAGAGTCTGAGACTACGGGAAAGAAAGACCTATACTTGTAATGTATGCCAGAAAAGCTTTAACAGCAAATCAAGTGTAGTTGTACACAAGGGTGCAAACAACGAGGAAGTGTATAATTGCCTCAAATGTGAGGATGACGAGGAAGAGGAGGATGAATATGAAAATGACGAGGATGAGGAGTATGAAGAGGATGATGAGGATGAGGATGAAGCCATTCCTGGGGAAATTAAACATGAATGTGACATATGCCGTAAGAGATTTGCTCACAGAACCGGCCTCCTTGCACATCGACGGAGCCATACTGGTAACCAGCCCCATCAGTGTTTTGTGTGTCATAAAACATTCGGTAGCAAGTCTGCTCTGGTTCTTCATGAGAAAACCCACAAGAGAGGCGGGACCACTGAGCAATTCAAGAGAACCTATGTTCCTCCATCTAAAGCCCCTGCAGCTGGTTTGGGGATACCCAAACCACACCAGTGCCAGTACTGTGAAAAAAGCTTTAATGACAAAGCTCTTCTTGTTATTCATGAGAGGACCCACTCGGGTGAATCACCACACCAGTGTGGCAAATGTCAGAAGACGTTCACCAGCCAGAACCTCCTTGCTGCTCACAGTCGCACGCATATAACAGAGAAGTCATTTCAATGCAACATGTGTGACAAGAGCTTTAATGGCGAGGCACTACTGCTCTCTCACAAGAGTACTCACACTGGGGAGAAGATATACCAGTGCAACAAATGTAAAGTAAAATTTCTGTCTGAGGCGCTCCTGACTGAGCATGAGAAGGTCCATGTTGAGGATCGACCACACAAATGTGACTACTGTGAGAAGGGCTTTAACAGCCAGGCACTCCTGTTAGCTCACAGGAGGATCCACACAGGTGAGAAGGCATTTCATTGCCATTATTGTGGTGAAGGCTTCAATGCCAGCACACTTTTGAATGTTCACCTAAGGAACCATGCCCCAGAGAAGCCTTACCCATGTGACCTGTGTGAGAAGAGCTTTAATCTCCGGTCACTCCAGCAAGCTCACCGAGCAACCCATGAGGAGGAAAAGTAAACTTGCCGAGCAAAACCTAGTCCACCCTGCAATCCTGGAGACATTGAGTTTAAGAGCTGATTGTTTTTGGAAATTGGGGGTAGGGGAGGCGGGGCGGGTTGGGTGAGGTTACCGGCTGGAATTTGTACAGTGGAACTGTGTTCCTGCTTATAAAAAATGCTTTTTAACCTTAACGTGCTGGAGAAGATGGACACTGCTATCCTTTAATGAACTGCAATTCTGGTTCGGGATGCTACAAGAGTATAAAAAGTGTCAATTGTGGTCACATTGTTCTGAGAGCAGAGACAATATTGGGCAGTTTTAAAAAATACTATGCTCTGTGAAGAAAGCACAGTTATTACAAGTAAAGATATCCCATTGGGGCTGAAATGGCCACACTTGGATAAAGGACAACCGTTTCAAGTTCAAGGAGAACTCTCTGACTCTAGCCTAGCCAAATGTGAAGATGCTTTCTGTTGGGCATAGTTGAATTCGAAATTATCCAGTAACATGCCATTTGCTGCATGGACCATTTTTATTTTTACATCTGCCGTCTGTTACTAACCTAGATTTGTCTAACCATCCACAAGTTAATGGGGAGGCAATTGATAAGTTATGCAGCATCCTTATGTGGGGCAGTATAAAGCGTCCCTGTAGAGCTTCTATGGCTGTCTTGCAAAGCTACCAGGTGACCAAGCAAAGTGACTGTCCCGATGTAGCATTGTACATGCTTAGACCTAAAAAAAAGTATTGCTTTTGTTCTTCGTATGACTGTTCTTGTCCAGTTTTACCAGCTGTTGGGGTGTTGGTGAAGCATTTTTGTATTCATGCATGTCTGCAAACCAGTGGAGCACACCCCATTTGTATTTGTACACGGATTGGATGCAGGAAGGACTGATGATTGGGGACCTTGTGGCCTTGTGGTTCGATTTGGGTCCTGGCTGCATTCTTATCTCTGGGTGGCAAAATGCCATTTTTCTTCAACTGTTTTAAGTTTCATTGAGTGTAATAAAAATTGTGATTTTAGAAAAAGAAGTATAGGTGTTGCATGATTTGAGTCAGGGGTGTTCATGGCCTGATGCTATAAAGTTACCGTGGGCTGTAACACTTTGAGGTTAGGTGCCTGGTCTTTTACAAACGGCTGGAACTAATAGAAAAGGGATTTGTATGAAAGGTGCCTTTTATCATATCTATGAAGCAGGTAGATAATCTTTTGAAATGTAGTTTAACAAAGTACCATCCTCTGGCTTTTAAGGTTCTGCTCTTTGATGCAATAGGGGTTAGATGTTCAGAACAAAGAGGAAACCATGCCATTTGTGGGGCATGTAAACTAATTGATGAGCAGAAGAATTGATTGAACAATTTAGATATTTTAATTCTAATTGTGTATCTGTGAAGTGGGAGTGTCTGGTTACCTTCGAGCAAACGGCTCATAGATTACTAGTCATGCCTGTGCCCTGCCTGAAAGGTGTCGCCTTCCATTTGTGCCACTGTTTAAAGGGCAATCAGCGGCCAACGGGTTAAGAGGGACAGATTATTAATATATGGAGGTTAAAATGATTTAGTTGCTATAATCTGCTGAGGGTGAGGTGCCTATTTCGAAGCTTTTTGCCTTCATATTTGTTGAGGACAGTCTTTCAATTCTTTAGACGAAGAGTCTTAACAAATTGGTGTTCTGCTAGACCATACAAAGACCTTTTTTTTTTTTTCTTCTTGAGTTTGTTAGTTGCCATTCAAGCGCCCACATGAACTACACACGGCAAAGTTGGGGCTGCCTCTTTCTTAGTCAGATGGAGCATTACCTGTTGTCTGTATAATTGTAAAAAAAAACATTGTTTCCAATCATTTCACCAGTGACCAGTTTATATTTAAAAGTGGACTTGATGAACCCTGGAGGAACCACACAGGTAATCGTACTAAACGAGGCCCTGTTGGAGGACAGTGGTATTAATTGATTGCTGCTGCCTGTTCTCTACCTTGTGGTAAGGACCTCAACCATCCCATGGGTGTGCTTGGACCCTAACCTCTTCGGTAAAATGACATGTCAACGGTGTTGCTGCACACTGACCAATCCAACTGGATTTAGACACCCCCATTCCTACCCCCCTGTCGCCCCCCCCCCCGCTCTTCTTTGTAGGCCTGTAATTATGTTGCCACTTCATTCATGTGTTCTAGCAAATGACAGGATGGTAATTTTGAGTCCCAATGGCACGGTTAAATGCCACTGGAACATAGACTGGGCATAGTGACCTATTGGCCAGTTCAAAGAAGGAGCTGGTCACTAACGGTTGCGTTGTTGGCTCCTGAAGTTTTGCAAGGCCTACATCAAGTGGACATGCTGTTGGTTTGCTATATGTCCTTGTCCTAAATTGTTCTGATGATCAAGGCAGTAAATAGTTGAATGGAGTGATAAGGGGAACTTTCTAGCTATCTAGCTTTAGAGTTTTTCATTGTAGAGTGTTTTATTTTCATGAAAAAAGCAACGCATCACGTAGTGTTTGATGGTATGACCCTCCTCCTTTCCCATCAGATTGCCTTTATTCTCCAATGTTTTAAAATCATCTTTTTGTGTATCACATTTATTAAAAACATTAGTCCAATAAAGTTTTTTTACCATTGTCTATTGGTCTACTGTAGTTACTGGCTGCACTCAAATAGGTGTCTGTCTCCATAATATTTCTTTCTAGATGTATGTGGCTAGAGCTGTGGTGAACCATGGATAATTACATTTATCCTTTGAATACTCAACTATTTTCATGTGCAAATGCCTAGCTAGGCTTGCCGTATTTATATATTTCAGTCTTTTCAGAGATTCTGGAGTCTGGTAGAATTTTGCAATTATTCGTGTAATTGTGGTTATTAGGACTACAACTGTTCAAAGCTAGTTTTGTTTCTCTTGTTGGTTGTAGCAGCGCTATTTTGTATTTGATAAAATTGGCATTTAAATGTGATCCCTTGAGACGGCATAGGAAATAACACTGTTCGTAATGGGCTTAATAACTGATAAAGGGTATGGCTGTCAATGTTTGTCCCAGAGAATAGCTATTTGAATTGGTCTTTTAAGACTTGGGGCATTGAGTTGTCGCTGTAAGCATTCAATCTTTTGCTTGCTTGTTTGAACTCCACTTTGACTCATGCATGCATTAGGTGGCTCCTGAAGTGCAACAACATGAATGTTAATGGCCTACTCGACTTATTACTAAGATTTTTTTTTTTTAAAAAGCATGTAACGTAGTCTTTTTGCCATCAAAGCATGTTTGTTAGAAGACCCCTTGGACCACAATCCCTCACTTTCTTCATCCTTCCTCCTTTTCCTCTCAGATTTGAATCCATCCTTCTTATAGCCCACTCTTTTCTCCACTCTTTTCTCCGACACTCATGCAGGGCTTTCAGTTTAGGCCACAGCTTAACTTTCACAAATACCAAATAGCTGAGTTTCTCCAGCATTGGATCTTTCATGGATTCACATGCTTAGAATATACCCGTCGTCAGACTGGGACCCCTCGGTACACGTATATAGCCTTTTTCAAAGGAAAAACTTTCGACACTTTTGTGTCCTATCTACGTCCTTCTAGGACCCGCCTACGCATGCTCCGCAGGCCGTGCTAGTATAAGAGGCCCGCCCCCGCGGCTCCCCTTCAGATTTCAACCGTCTCCAAAGTAGTGGGATCTCCACGTGTTGTCCTACTGTTTTGTACTAGGTTGCGTCATTGGATTTCGAGTAATAATGTCCTCTGTCAGGTAAAGCGCTGTTCCGTCCATGCGCGACATGCGGCTTAAAAAAGGTTTACGAGGGGGACGGACATATGGACTGCATATATTGCCTCCACCCTCACTATTCGGCGGATACCTGCGACATATGCAAGGGGTTTTCTCAAGAAACCCTCAAAGACCGGAACCAACGCCTGGTGGCATGGCTGAATGATGGAGCGGGGGCATACCCCCCCCTCGGAGGTGGGCTCCACACAGTCGGCAAAAACATCGCGCCGAGCGGCCTCGTCGGAACCGCTGGCGAAGAAATCTAGACCGTCGGAAAAAGAGTCGTCTGGAAGTCACTCCACTAGAGACTCCTCGGCAAAGAAATCATCCTCATCAAAAAAGCATGAGAAGGAAAGGAAATCCTCCTCTGGCGATCATCACAGATCGACCACGAGTCGAGAGTCGAGTAAAAGCGGGCACAGTGTGGAGAAGGCGGGACCGCCAAAACCACCTGCGAAGTCTTCGTTGGCGGTCCAGTCATCGACCGCCTCCCACAGGGGGCATCCACCGTCCCGTCGACGAGGGCCACGTCGACGCGGATCCTACAGGAGGCCTGGAGGCCTGAAGTCTTTGACCCGACCCCCCCCCCCCCCCCCGGAGCCTTTTGCTACAAGAACAAGCTATGTTGCTGTCCTCGGAGGACGAGAACGAGAGAGTTGCTGGCCCAGCAGACCTAGGGCTACGAGCGGCTGACAAGTCGTCGACGAGGGCCTCCGTTACACCGGTATCTGCCCCTCTCCTCAATCCTCAATCTGTTTTGTCGTTGGATATTCTGTCCACGCTTCAGTCCTTGTTGTAGTCGTTGGACCAGCGACTACCCCAGGCAAGCCTGCCAGTCACTCGTCGACGAGCCGGTCCCGTCAACCGACGCACCCACGCACGCCAATCTCAACACTGGCACAGGAGGAAGGTGAGCTGCCAGATTCGGAGTCCGACAGGGGGGGCCATGTCGGATATCTCATTATCCCCCTCCAGGGATCCTACCTGGGAGTCAGAGGCGGAGTTGGAAAACCCCAGAAGCCCAGCTCACCCGTCCCCTCCAGACGACATCGCGTCATTCCATTCTATGATGGAGAAGGCATGCAAAGAATTTGGTCTGTCCCAAGAAGAACAGAAAAAGGATTGTTTTTTTGTTCGACCACATGGGCAAGAGAAGGAGGTCGGTGTTCTCGATACCAATACTGGACCATGTATGGAAAGAGGGGTTGCAGACTATGAGACACCCATTCTCAGAACCAGCAGTGAAAGGACGCATAGAAAAAAAGTTTAAGGCTCCAGAGTCTACCCCCAAGTGTTTATCCTCCCAACCAACACCGGACTCGGTGGTGTCGGCGGCAGCAGCGAGGAAGGCACAGCACAAATGCACGACGACTCCTGAGAACGAGGCGAGACGCCAAGATGCCTTGGGCAAGAAAGTGCTCTCCGTGGGAGCGACCACAGAGGCCGCAAACTCTGGCAATTGTGGCCAGATACGATAGGGAGATGTGGCACAGATTAGCTCCGCTGCTTGATCATCTTCCAGAAGAACAGAGGAAGGCGGCGATGCTACTGGTCCGAGAGGGTGAGGAAGCCTCAAATCACGCAATAAACATCGCGGTGGATCTCGCTGAGTCAGGCTTCAAGCAAGTCAACAATGGGGTGGTATTGCGTCGACAGTCATGGCTTAAGTGTACCTACTTCAGGCCAGAGGTGCAATACAAGGTCTTAGATATGCCCTTTGAGGGAGACCTTCTTTTCGGCGAGAAGGTGGACGAGGCCCTAAAAGGGATGAAAGAAGATTCGGACACGGCACGTTCATTGGGTGCCCTCCAGAGTGGCAGAAGTTACAAGTCTTTACGTCCCTTTAGAGGGGCTTCAGGTAATTCGAGATTCTCGTCTGGAGACCGATCCTTTGCCAGATCGGCTTACCCCTCCCAGGGATACCGACGTGCCTCACAATCGGCTAACCGTCGACGAAACTTCCAGTCTTCCAGAAAACGACCATCATACCCATCGTCGTCGAGAGACCAGCAAAATAAAGATCAGCAGTGACATACCACGCACCGTTCTGGGAGGAAGAGTCTCAGCATATGTCGACGAATGGGAAAGGATAACGACGGACCAATGGGTGTTAGACACCATAAGAAACGGACACACTCTGCAATTCAAACACAACCCTCCGCAAATTCCACCTGCGTTCACCGCTCAGTCCCATATGAAGGTACTGCAACAAGAGGTTACACATGTTAGCGAAGGGCGTGATAGAATTAGTTCCAACATCACAGAGAGGTCAAGGAGTCTACTCAAGATACTTCGTCGTAAAAAAGCCGAACGGCAAATGGCGTCCCATTCTAGACTTACGCGATCTCAGCAAGTCCTTAAAGAGCCTAAAATTCAAGATGCTCACTCTGCAGGAAGTGATCCGCACAGTTCAAAGGGGAGATTTCCTGGCGTCCCTGGATTTACAGGACGCGTATTTCCATATTCCAATGTGTCGGAAACACAGGAAAATCCTACGTTTTGTAATAGGGCGAAAACGCTACCAATTCGCGGTTCTTCCTTTCGGGCTCAAGACCTCCCCCAGAACGTTCACAAAATGCCTGGCTCCAGTGGCTGCCTGGCTAAGGAAGCAAAGCCACCATGTATACCCACAATCTGAGCAACGGTGTGCCCCTACAGGAGCCGGAGTTTCAGAGCGAGTGCTAATACTGACCGACAATACAACAGCCATGTTTTATCTGAGGAAACAAGGAGGGACACGATCAAGGACTCTTTCCATAGAAGCCCAGAAAACATGGCATTGGGCATCGAAACACGAAATTTCCCTCGTGGCTCATCACCTTCCAGGAGTGAGGAACGGCCAAGCCGACTCCCTCAGCAGAAGCATGGCCCAGATAAACGAGTGGGAAGTGGACACGGGTCACTTGAGGAAAGTGTTCGAGAAATGGGGTCACCCCCCTCTGGATGCCTTCGCGACCAAAGACAACAAGAAATGCGAGCAATTTGCAAGCAGATGGCCCCAAGAGGGATCGGTGGGGGAGGTGTTCTCCTTCCCATGGACGGACATGTTCCTCTATGCTTCCCCCCCCCCCCCCCCCCCGTTTCCCCTAATACGGAAAACAATACAGTGGATACCCAGATACAATTGCCGGGTGATTCTAGTGACACCATGCTGGCCGAGGCAACCGTGGTTCTCAAGACCTCCTCCATCTATCGCTGGAACATCCCATAGCGTTTCTGAAAGTCCCGTACCTTCTATCCCGGGACAGAGGCACGGTGTGGCATCACGACCCGGACAGTCTCAACCTTACGTCCTGACTTCTCGGAGTTCGGCGCCTTAGACATTTCAGAGGATTGCCAAAAAATTCTACAGGCGGCTAGAGCCCCTTCTACTAACAAATCTTACTCCTATAAGTGGCGGAGATTCTATGAATGGTGTAGAGGACAACGGGGCCTACAACCATTGTGGGTGACGCCGGAACAAGTTCTACCTTACCTGCTCCTCTTGGCAGAAAAGGGATTGTCCCCCTCGTCGATAAAGGTACACCTGGCAGCCATCTCGAGGTTCACAAGGAAGAGGCAGTCGTCTCCTCTATTCAGTGACAGACTAGTAAAACACTTCATGCGGGGTTTATTTCGAGCCTTTCCCCTGGTGAAACGTTTTCCCCCGACGTGGAGCCTCAACACAGTGTTGGCAGGCTTGATGAAACCGCCTTTCGAGCCTATTGCCACGTCCAACATAAAATTCATTTCGTGGAAGTTGGCATTCCTGATAGCTATAACATCAGCCAGACGTATCTCGGAACTACAAGCGCTGGTCGTGGACCCGCCCTACCTAAGATTCTTTAAGGACAAGGTAGTCCTGGCAACTAACCCTATGTTCGTCCCGAAGGTTCCGACGGTATACCACAAACACTCATCCGTGGTTCTGCCTACTTTCTTCGCCACTCCATCATCGGCAGCAGAAAAAACTCTTCATACCCTGGACGTTAAGAGGGCCCTGTAATTTTACCTACATCGTACACAAGACATCAGGGCTACTCGGCAACTGTTCGTCGCATATGGTCCGTCGACGAGAGGAAAAGCAATCTCTAAACAGGGACTGGCTAGATGGGTCTCGTCGACGATTGCTTTTTGTCACTCCGGAAGGCCACTGCAAGGACATCCTAGAGCTCGCTCTACAAGGTCGATGTCCTCCTCAACAGCGTTATGGGCTGGGATTCCGCTGACGGACATATGCCAAGCGGCGGCATGGTCAGTGCCCCACACGTTTACCCGCCACTACTGCCTTGCCAGGCAGCATGCAGACGAGGTGCAGATGGGAAGAGCTGTCCTGCGCCATTTGTTTCAGTACGGTATGCTCTTCCCTGTGGAGATTCGGTAATCTACCCTCTTAAGGGCGATATACTTTATGCGGGCAATGTTATATGACTTAACTTATCCCTACGGGAGATATGCATTGTGTAGTAGGGTGAGGATATATATTGTTACATTACATTCTCACCGCCGTCTCAAGCGTTACTGCTATACAATCTATTCTAAGCATGTGAATCCATGAAAGATCCAATGCTGGAGAAGGGAATGGTTTCTTACCTGTAACTCCATTTCTCCAGCATTGGTATCTTTCATGGATTCACATGCGCCCGCCAACCTCCCCGTATGTTATGTATGTGATAAATGTAACCCTTCCTACTTTGGAGGGGCCGAAATCTGAAGGGGAGCCGCGGGGGCGGGCCTCTTATACTAGCACGGCCTGCAGAGCATGCGTAGGCGGGTCCTAGAAGGACGTAGATAGGATACAAAAGTGTCGAAAGTTTTTCCTTTGAAAAAGGCTATATATGTGTACCGAGGGGTCCCAGTCTGACGACGGGGAATATTCTAAGCATGTGAATCCATGAAAGATACCAATGCTGGAGAAATGGAGTTACAGGTAAGAAACTATTCCCTTATCCTCCCTTTCCTCCTGTAACTATTTCTTCAATCTTTGTAGTATGTGTCCTGCTGATAGAATCCAGTTTCTTCTATTAATTCTGTAATTGGGGTTTTATATGGTCCGCTTCAAACTCTGGCACCGTGCTTGTGTGGCTTTCCCGCCTTTGTCATGTGGTTAAATTTGCTTTCTTTGCGTTCTGCTTAAAGCTTTTAATTATTTGGACCCCACTGTCAAATGTCATCGACCATATCAGCCCAAATTATCTGTATCTACTACTTTTTGCCTTTTGAGAACCTCGCCACTGGTTGGCCCTGCCCCACTTTCACTCTTGCCCCAAAATGTTAATCTGTCTTACTTCGGCTGCTTAACACACAGCTGAAAACCAGTTGCTCTCTTTAGACCTTTTGTCCACATGGCAGAAACCTTTAATGTTCGTTGCTGCTATTAGTTCATTCACTTTACTTGATTATTCTAGTGTTTAGTAGTATCCCTTTAAAGCACTGTAGTTAATTGTTGTGCATCAAACAGTTTTCATGTAATAGTTTCCTATAGCCCTGGGGGAGGGTTGTACATCTATGTATTCCCTTTTATTGTGTGGAGCCTATATACTGTTTTCAGGTTCCACAAGGCAAGAAGGCGGGACGGGGAGATGGGAAATCACGGGAGAAAAAAAAGAACAAAATAAATGGTTATTGGCCTTGTGACAATGCTACCGTGCAAGTGAGAGGGGTGTTTGGGGAAGAGGGAGAAGTGCAATAGTGGGGGAGCCCTAGAGGTGTGGGCTGGTATGTGCTATTCAGGCCAGGGCGACAACTGCCAGATAAAGAAGGGGGAGGGGTGGATAGTGCAGTGGATAGGACTGCGTTGGGATAATCGGAGAAAGGACGCCTGAGGGCAAGTGTTGGCATAGGAAACTGGCAGGGACTGGTAGCGGAGTTGGTCTGGTTCCAGTATGACTGAAGGGACCAGGCACCTGTCACAGCAGCAGGTGAAGAGTTTAGCACAGGGGGTTGGCAAGGGGGTTGGAGGGGGTGAGAAAAGGAAGGCCTTCAGAAGTTTCTAGAACTTAGGATCCGGCTCAAGTCTGACAGAGGAGGGAGGCTGTTCCAGAGAGGGTGCCAGCCGTAGAGAGGGTCTACCTCCCACTCTCTGCTTGAAGAAACGTTTGACCTGCAGAGAGTTGGA
Source organism: Ambystoma mexicanum (assembly GCF_040938575.1). Classification (NCBI taxonomy): domain Eukaryota; kingdom Metazoa; phylum Chordata; class Amphibia; order Caudata; family Ambystomatidae; genus Ambystoma; species Ambystoma mexicanum. The sequence continues at coordinate 436,651,641 of NC_090922.1, read as the reverse complement.
GCCAGAGGATCGAAGGGTTCTGGCTGGGCCGTGTTTCTTGACCTAGATTTCCTCCCATCTATTGATTTGATGCTAGCAGGAACAGATTCACTCAAATAAGCATCATTTATACCAAAGGGAAGGTGTCTTGTCTTTATTTCTTGGTTGTCAGACTGCTCGACCTCATTTCACTCTAATCCCTGGGGCCAAAAGGCCTCTGATTATATGAGCAAAGAGCAGATGATTTTAAAATGTATATGCAAGCATAGATAGTCAAATTGATTGGGAATGTGGAATTCAATTGCTGCAATGTCTCTTGTGTGTAAGTTATGGAGCTTTTGGTATATGTTGTAATAATCGAAGCACATTCGAACGGTTCAGCATTAGTCCATCCACAGGGAGAATTCTCTCCGGGATCACTCTGGACTTCACAGTTTTAAGCCTTCCTGCAGTTTCCAGTTGTTTGGTGATCATTTTTGCTAATGATATTAATTTTAGGCTCAGCTCGATGTCCGACCTAGTTTGTACCGGAATGGCTACTTTTGTCTCGGTCAAAGTAACCTTTGGGAATTTCAAATACACTTTTTTTATTTTGTTTTTGTTTTGTTTTTTTAGCAAGCCCTCCGCTATGCAGATGGATGCCATGTAATATGTACCTGTCCGTAGCCATGCAAATTTCGTTCAAACTCTACAGCAGATACTTCAGAATTCCTTTTTTCAAAGGGATTGTGTCCTCCGATGTATTCCACATCTTTGACAGTAATGACTTTTTCGGCGTAGGCGTCGATGACGTCGGTAGGCTGTCCTTTGAGGGGCTCTGTCGATGGTCGACGTCACTATGTTATATCTAGGACGCACGATGCCCGTAGCCTCAGTTCATTTCTTTTCTGCGAATGGGTTTGCTTCGGAATCTCGGCGCGCCTCGGTTCTTTACTTTGAATCATGATGTCTTCTTCTACCCCAAAGTCGGGCTTTAAAAAGTGTTGGGACTGCGGTTCCAAAATGTCCATCACAGACCTGCACGACGTCTGCCTCTGGTGCCTCGGCGAAAGCCATGCCACCGACGACTGTGATGACTTCCAGTCCCTGACATTGAAGGCCTTGCAGGAGCGGAAGAAGAAATTGTCGGTAGGTACGGTTTCTATAACCTGTAAGTCGAAAGCTTGTCTTTCGACCGACGACTCGAGGGGCGACTCCACGTCGGCATAAATCCAGGGGGTCTTGCAGTGGGTCCCGCCATTCCTCTGCCTCTTCTAGGCATTCACGGAAGCGCAATCTCCTTCCCCGTCCTCCTTAGAGGACTCTGCCAGATGGCTGGTGGCTTGTCCCAACAAGTATTTGTTGCCGGGCGAATGGGACGCATTCCGCCAGCAGATGATGGCGATTTTTGAATCGCAGGGCACCGTTCCGTCCGCGCCTTCGAGAGAAGCCGGCAAGGAGCGAGCTAGAGCCTCCACTCGCACGCCTTTGGGATCGGACGGTCGGTGCGATCGGGAGCCGTCGAGGTCCCGCTTGGACAAGGTTGATCGCCATGCCCGGTCCTCTACGCCCTCCAGACCGTCGGAGACTGTGAGGTGTTCTAAGAAGGAATTGGCACCGTGTCCGTAGAGGGACTCTCTCGAGGCTCTGGCTTCGAAGAAGTCATTGGCGCCGAGGCCGTCTAAATACTGTGAGTCGACGCCGATTCCATCGGCGCCCTCGACGCCTTTTGAGGAGAATTTACCGGAGGTGCCCCGGAGGGCAGTGGAAGCTCTGAGAAAGGCTCTCAGTAGAGGCCTGTGTTTGAGCCCTACTCTGTTCCTCCTCCCAGGGTGGATTTGTTCCAACCCTTGGAGTATATTTCGGAGGTGGAGGAAGGGTCTGATGAGGAGAGGGTTGTGCCTCCTGAGGAGAGGGTTGTGCCTCCTGAGGATCCTGATGGCCTGTTGTCTGGCCATAGTCAAATGGAAGACCTCTGTCAATCTTTACATGACGCCAGTGGTCTTGACACCTCCCCGGAGGTTTAATTTGGCAGGCCTGAGCCTGGTACACATGCCGAATCCTCGTGTCGAGAGTGACTGAGTACTTGGGGTGGTTTGCTCCATCTGTTGATTTTCTTCAGGATGATCTGACAGACATCCTGGACCAAGGTCCACCCACTGACCCGGTGTTGCCATTTCATTTGGCGTTGCAAAGAAGGGTGTCGGCGGCTTGGACTGCTCCGGGACGTCTCCCAGCTTTGAATAAGTTGCTTCCGAAAAATATCACCCAGCCAGTGGTGACCCCTGCTACTTGTCAACGCATCCTACTCCGGAGAGTTTGGTGGTGCAGGCGGCTACGGCCCCGGTGAAGCAGGCTGCGTACTCTACCATCCCTCCTGATGGAGACGACAAGCGCTTTGATGATTGGGCGAAGAAGGTATTTTCTTCTGGGGGTATGGCTTAAAAAGGCAGCCAACTCCATTTGTGCATTGGCAAGATTCACTCACACTCTGGAATTGTGTATCTTTTGCGGCTGAGCATGTTCCCGAAGGGAAGGAACGGGATGGTTTTCTAGCCCTCGTGCAAGACAGCAAGGACGCCATGTGTGAATCCGTTCAGTCGGGTCTGGACATGGCAGACTGTCAGCCGGTCCGTGGCGGCAAGCACCGTGATACGCAGGTTTACGTGGTTGCGGAAGTCGGGGTTTGCCCCTGATGTGCAGTCCCGGCTTCTCAACATGCCCTTTGATGGTGTCCATCTTTTTGGCAGCCAGGCTGACGAGAGCCTTGAGAGGTTGCAGACCTCCAAAGCTGCAGCGAAGTCTTTGAGCGCTGCAGTACGTCAACCTCCGCCTTTTTGTCCTAGGGGACAGCAATGGAGGGGAGGTTCCTTTCGGTACTACTCTTCCTTTGGTAGATCGAGAGGATCTGCCAGTCAGGCCACTGTAGGAGTACCAGAGGTGGAAAGCAAGGTACTCGAGGTCCCAAAGCCGCTCAGGCAGTTGTCTCTTTGCCCTCAGGCACAGCCGCGCCCGCTTAGTCATGAGGCCATGTTCGCCGGTTGGGGGGCAGACTGGCGCAGCATCTTGGAGAATGACGTGCCATTACTTCAGATGCGTGGGTTCTGGAGATCATAACCCACGGCTACTGTCACCCCTTTCGGCATTGGCCTCAAGACGATCCACCGGGGAAGCTCTTTGAAGCGTCCGGATCCGCTCCTTGCGCAGGAAATACTATCCCTGCTGGAGAAAGACGCCACAGAACTGGTACCTGTAGCGGAGAGGAACAAGGGTTGGTATTCTCCTTATTCTCCAGCATGGGTTCTGGCATGGATTCACATGCTCATGAATATTCCCCGTCAGGCCGGGAATCCTCGGTATAGAAAAAATCAGTATCAGTTTCGTTTCTGATCTGTCTTTCTCAGTAGTAACCAATCACTGGTCTCTGGGTCATACTGCCCCCAGCCAATGACTGCCCTCTCTCTAAGCCCCACCCCTGGCAGCCATCCTCAGATTTTTACCGCATGTTCAAGTGTTGGGAGTCCTCGTGCTTAGCTCTCGAGCTTTTGCTGCGTTTTCACGCTTTTTTCAGGAGATTTTCTCATTTTTTCGGTTAAAAGAGCCTCAAGCTCCACCGTTTCTACTTCCGATCAACGGGGATCCATTTCGGAGTTTTCTACGCCCCTCAAGGGTGAAGATTTCGTCGAGTTAGGTTTTTTGAAGGATTCCAGAAGTTTCGAGGCCTACCCCGGACATGGCCCAGGGGAAAGGGAGCTCGACGCCCGGGAAGCTATTCAGGACCTGCCCTGGATGCCAGCTTCAGAAGGTTTTCAAGGAGGACGAGCATTTGTTTTGCCTCTGTCTCCATGAGGACAAGACGCACAAGGAAAAGGACTGCACGTTTTGTGGAAACATGTCGGAGCGGACCATGACCACCTCCGTCTCGGCAACTGGCTGGAAGGTAAGATCCCGCCAGGCGAGAAGAAGTCAGAGCGGTCTTCTAAGTCCTGTGAGGGTGCTCCGGCGACAGGGGCCCAACAAAAGGCTAAGCACCGCTAGTCCGCGGGCACCGGGAGCGCCGAACGGTCGGGCTCCTTGGATGCCGGGCAGGGCGCACCCTCCCTGGCGCCATCGACCACGAGCCAACGCTCTGGCTCGGGTAAGAGGAAGTCCGAGAACCCGGCGAAGCTTCTGGAGAGGCCCCATTCGATCTCGAAGACTCCGGCAGAGGGGGAGCGAGGCTCGGACCCTCCCCCGAAGGTGAAGGCCCCAGGCGTACAGAAGGTGATGTTGGCCGTGATTCACCCTTCTAGGACCTCGATTGAGGATGTCGCTGCGGCCCTGGGCTCAGCCTGTGGAGGCTACACCAGTGGAGGCGCCCTCAGGTACCAGTCTCCCTGCTACCGCGGAGGGAGTCGTCTTTCAGGCCCATCGAGAAGACCCCCACGAAGTCCTCGTTAGAAAGGGGGGCAGGGGGTGTTGGCCGTCGTGGATACGGACACTACCTCTGAAAAGGAGCTCATCCAAGTCGTGGAGGAGACCCAGCCCATCGGGAGGGATCCCGACGAGGGCGACAGTGACGCAGACGAGGCTCCTCAAGAGCCCTCGCGCCCGTCGTTTCCGGCGCCGCAGGACACCTCGGCGGCCATTTTGTCAGCCATCCAGTCCTTATGCTCGGAGAGAAGGACTAGGTTGCCCCTTCCCCTGACGGAGGAGCCTGAGCCAGGACCTTCGGGGAGCCCACCGCCTAAGAGGAGGACGCATCCTAGGCCTCCTCCCGCCTCTGCGGCCTTCTTTGCCTTCCCCCCGGTCCACTACCCACGGGGATGATACATGCATGGACACGACTACGACGGGTACGGATGATGACGGAGGCGACGACGGGACGTGTCCCCCTTCGCCCTCTGCCCGGGCGTCCCCGCCCAACGACATTGGATCCTTCCATGCAATGATCTCCAGGGCATCCAAGCTCTTCCAGCTCTGCCCCGAGGAAAAGGAGGGGTTCCTTTACCAGCGGCGCGAGGCTAAAAGGAAGACGGTCCTCGCTGTACCGCTTCTTGATGACATCTGGGATGAGGGGCTCGCCCTCCTCAAGAACCCTGCCACGGCTCCTGCGAAAGTACCGGGTCCCCGACGCTGCCCCCTTGTGCCTTAGGGCGCAACCTACCCCGGACACGGTCGTTTCGGCGGCGGCCAAGAAGAAAGCGGGGGGGGGGGCATCGGCCTCGACTTCAACCTCCCCTCCGGACGGCGAGGGTAGGAAACTGGATGCGATGGGACAACAGGTCATCTCATCTGCAGCGACGACCATCAAGGCGGCCAACGCCCTGGCCATCGTAGCCCGCTGCGACAGAGTTGTGGTTCAAGATCGCCCCTCTGTTGGACTTCCTTCCGGATGCCAAGAGGGCTGAGGCCCTGGAAATCTTGCAGGAAGGTGAGATTGCCTCGGACCACGCCATTACGGTGGCTACGGACATTGCCGACACCGGTTTCCGTCAGTTGGGCAACGGCGTTTGCCTGAGACGACGAGGATGGCTCAGGGCGACAGATTTCCGCCAGGACGTTCAGACCAAGGTTTTGGACATGCCCTTCGATGGGAACAACCTTTTTGGCAAGGCGGTTGATGAATCGCTTCAGGCGATCAAGACGGAGACGGCCCGCCCTCGAGTTCCAGAAGAGGTGCCCCTGCATTCCTCCCGTGGCCAGGAAGGAAAATCACGTCCCTCAACTGCTGTTGGAAGTACGGGCGATGCTCAGGAAAGGTGCCATCGAGCTCGACCCGAAGAGGCTTCGGGGCTCTGGAGTTTACTCAAGATACTTCCTTGTGAGGAAGAAGACAGGAGGATGGCGTCCCATCCTGGACCTGCGACGACTAAACAAATACATCAAGGCACAGAAGTTCCGGATGGTCACCCTCCAGCACGTGCTGGGACAGCTGGAGGAGGGCGATTTCCTGTCGTCGTTGGACTTGGAGGATGCTTACTTCCACATCCCTATTGTAAAGAGGCACCGAAAGTTCCTCAGGTTTCAAAGAGCGGCACTACCAGTTCAAGGCCCTCCCGTTCAGATTAAAATCGGCGCCCAGGGTATTCGCCAAGTGCCTAGCACCGGTGGCGGCGCGGCTGTGCCTGCAGGGGATCCACGTCTACCCCTACCTGGACGACTGGCTCATACGGGCAAGGACAAGGGAGCTCGCCGTGTTACACACTGCGAAGTCCGTCCAGCTCCTCACAGAACTGGGGTTCTCCATCAACTTTCCAAAATCCCACCTGGTCCCATCACAAGTCGCCCTGTTTCTGGGAGCACAGCTCGACACAGTGGCGCGGCGGGCCTCACCGTCGGAGGGAAGGATAAGGACTATCCTAGGAATGGTGCAATGTCTACTGGCCACGGACGTGGCCAGAGTGAGGTCTATCAAGTCCCTCCTCGGAATGATGTCCTCTTGCATTTATCTGGTGCCCCATTGCAGACTTCGGATGCGGCCCTTGCAAGAATTCCTCGACGCCCACTGGATCCAGACGGGCAGCTTCGAGGACAGGATCTCGCTCGACGAAACGTTCCGTCAGGCGATACGATGGTGGGGTGTCTGCGCTCATCTGACAGCGGGAACAGGTTTCCTAGCCCCGGCCCACCAGGTGACGGTGACGACGGATGCCTCCCTGGAAGGTTGGGGAGCGCGCACCGGGGGCCTCCACGCGAGAGGCCTTTGGTGCTCGGAGAAGACTCTCCACATCAACATCTTGCCCTCGGGTCCTTCCTTCCGTCCCTCAAGGGCAAGGTGGTGAGGATCTTCACCGACAACACCACCACAATGTTTTACATTCGGAAGCAGGGCGGAACCAGATCCCCTGCCCTGTCCAAGGAAGCCCAGGATCTGTGGCATTGGACCATCGCCCAAGGGATGTTTCTGGTACCCTTTCATCTGGCAGGGATAAAAAAAAAACATTGCCGACTCACTCAGCAGGGAGCTGCGCTCGTGCCACGAGTGGGAACTGCGCCAGGATCAAGTGGACCGACTCTTCCGCCGATGGGGCGTACCCCAGATCGATCTCTTCGCGACGGCGGCGAACTCCAAGTGGTTCGCCAGCAGGTTTCCCCAACCGAGGAGCATGGGCGATGCTTTCTCGTTCCCCTGGGACGGCCTGTTGCTTTATGCATTCCCGCCGTTGCTACTCTGGCTCGTCAATTAGCTCAAGAGGTCCCGGTGCAGGATGATCCTCGTCGCACTGGCGTGGCTGAGGCAGATCTGGTTCCCGGACCTTCTGGACTTGTCAGCGTCTACACCAGTCAAGCTGCCGACGGACGCGGATCTTCTCTCCAGAGAAGAAGGTGCCATTCTTCATCACGAACCAGAGTCGCTGAACTTGCAGGCCTGGCTCCTGCAGCACTAGAGTTTGGAGGATACGACATCCCGGCCGACTGCAGAGAGGTTCTTGCAAAGGCCAGGGCATCCTCAACGCTCAAGTGCTACGGACATTAATGGAAGAGGTTCTCTGTCTGGTGCCGGGCACAGAAGATTAACCCTCTGCGGATTACGGCCCCTCAAGTATTGCCGTACCTATTGTCTTTGGCCAAGGCTGGCCTATCTCACGCTTCCATCAAGGTACATATGGCTGCCGTCTCACGTTCCACCAGAACTACAGGACGGGCGTCCTTGTGGTCTCATTGTCTGGTGAAGGAATTTATGAAAGGGCTGTTCCGATCATTCCCGCCGGTGAAGGCCCCTGCCCCGGCGTGGGAGCTCAACATGGTACTAACTAGGCTCATGGGGGCCCCATTCGAGCCTATCACCTCTGCACGACGAGTGGGAGAGATCCAGGCCCTGTCTTGCAAGCCTCCATACTTGACTTTTCACGACACGAGGGTGGTGCTGAGGACGCACCCCTCCTCCATGCCCAAGGTGCCGTCGGACTTCCACCTCAACGAGCCCTTGGTGTTGCCAGTTTTCTTCCCGTCTCCTTCGTCGCCGGCTGAGAGGACTCTCCACTTGCTAGATGTAGCTAGAGCGCTGAAGTTCTACGTGGACCGCACAAAGAGTTTCCGGAGGACATCACAGCTGTTTGTGAACTTTGGACCTGTGAATCAAGGGAAGGCTCTCTCGAAGACTTCCATTTCCAGATGGCTCTCCGGCTGCATCATGCACTGTCACCGGTTGGCAAACCGATCGCTGCCCGGCCGTACGAGAGCCGACCAGAGCGATCCCTGCTACTACGGCGTTCCTGTCTGGTGTACGCCTGCTCGACATCTGCAGGGCTGCTACGTGGAGGTCGACGCACACCTTCACGAGATTCTACTGCGTCGACCGGGATTCCAGGGAGGAGTCCAGAGTCGGCCAGGCAGTGCTGCGCAACCTGTTCACCTAAGGTGAGCCTAGTGAGGAGGTAAGAGTTGCTTAATGTTGTATTGCTTGATATTGAGCCTTTTGCCACCTCCCGTGGTTGTGCATGTGTATACTGCTATGTATTCTTATATTCATGAGCATGTGAACATGCTCATGCACATGCGAACCCTTCCGCCTACCCCTCTGCGGCTCTTCACTTGGTCATACTGCCACTTCACGTGCTACCAAATCTGAGGATGGCTGCCAGGGGTGGGGCTTAGGGAGAGGGCAGTCATTGGCTGGGGGCAGTATGACCCAGAGACCAGTGATTGGTTACTACTGAGAAAGACAGATCAGAAACGAAACTGATACTGATTTTTTCTATACCGAGGATTCCCGGCCCAACGACGGGGAATATTCATGAGCATGTGAATCCATCCCAGACCCATGCTTGAGAACAAGTTACAGGTAAGTAACTTCCTTTTTTGATCCCGAAAAAAGATGGGGATTGAGACCCATCATGGACTTGCATGGGCTGAACAAGCTCCTCAGGAAGGACAAGTTCAAGATGGTAACTCTTTCTCAGGTCACTCAACTGCGAGATTGGTTAGTGTCTCTAGACCTCAAGGATGCTTACTTTGATGTGCCGATTCATCCAAAGCACAGGAAGTACCTGAGGTTCGCGACTCGCATTTTCTGTTGTGGGTCCTGCCGTTCGGATTGACCTCTGCCCCTAGGATCTTCACCAAGCTGGTGGTGGCGGTGGCAGCGTATCTCAGGAAAGGGGGTATTCACGTCTGCCCATACCTGGACGATTGGTTGATCAGGGCGCGACGATTGGTTGATCAGGGGGCGTTCTCCCGAGCAAGCCCTAGATCATCCGTCCGTCACCTGCCACTCCCTTCACAAGCTGGGCTTCTTCAATTTAAAGAAGTCCTATTTGACACCTACCCAGCGGCTCCAGTACATCGGAGCAGTGCTCGACATATACCTGGGGCTGTGTTCGCCTCCCCAGGTGAGGGCTCATCACATTCTGCAGATTGTGGACAAGTTTCAACGTGCCCAGAGTCTCCCATCGTTTGAGTTCTTCAGGTTGCTTGGCCTCATGGCATCCTGCATTTTTCTGGTGCCAGAGGCCAGGCTGCGGATGAGATCTCTGCAGTGGGTTCTCAAGATGCAGTGGTCACAGTTCTTCGGCAGGATGTCGGATCCCGTTCAGATTCCGCCCTCGGTCGCACGAGATCTTCTGTGGTGGGCCGTCGAAGGCAATATGATGAAGGGTGCTCCATTTTGGCAACTGTGGCCGGAGGTGATGGCCGCATCCCTCGCGGGTTAGGGAGCTCATGCCAACGAGTTGATGGCCACCGGCCTTTGGTCTCTGTCGGAGTCCAGGTTCCACATCGATCTGTTAGAGCTGGGGGCTGTCAGGCTAGCCCTGAAGGCTTTTCTGCCATCTGTGCGGGGGAAGAATGTCCCGATTTTGACGGACAATACAGTGGCCATGCACTACCTCAACAAAAAGGGGGGGCAGGGTCACCCGTTGTGCAGGGAGGCGATGCAGCTCTGGTTCTAGGCCATTCAGCAGGAAATTTCGATCTCAGCAGTTCATCTGGCCGGAGACAACGTGGCGGCGGATGCTCTGAGCAGGCAGAGCACGGTCTCCCACGAGTGGGAGTTGGCTCCGGAAGTTTTGTTGGAGATCTTCGCCCTTTGGGGAACCCCGCAAGTGGATCTCTTCGCCACCGCTGGAATTTTCCTCCAAGAGGAGCCTTGGGGGGACACGTTCGTAGTGGAATCGTTCTTTCCACTGCTGTACACGTTTCCTCCAGTCGCCGTCATTCTGCAAGGGTATGGCTGCCTCCACTGCCCTACAGAAGGGTGTTCCGATTCGCAATATTTGCAAAGCAGCCACATGGGCCTCTGTCCATAATTTTGTGAAACATTCCTTGGACCCTATCCATGGGCAGGATTTGGCCTTTGGTAAGGCAGTCCTCTATTCTGCAATTTGATTAAGTATTCTAAAATGATGCAATTGTAAATTCTTTTCCCATCGCCATGCGTTGGTACTGCTTTGGGAGTCTGTCAAAGATGTGGAATACGTCGGAGGAGCATCCCATCGAAAGAACGTTACCAGGTAAGATGAGTAGTAGCGAGAGAGTTCTTAGCAAATATATCGCCCCAATTAAGTCTATGGGTTTATGACGAATAAAGCCATTCCCAGAAGTTTTTATTGAGGCTGGTGGGACAGCAGCCTGAACAGGATCTTCACCTTCATATACTGAGATTTTCTTGGTCGCCGCTTTGACTCTTATGCAGGTTGGTTGTTGGTTGTTTAGCAATGGCTCCAGCATTGAATCTTTCGACCTTGCTGTTCTCAGATGTTTGTGAGACTTCCTAGGATCGGGACTATAGCTTTCGCCACAGCTGGAGCTTCCAGTGTCATAGTATCAGTCGAATTTCTGTTTTATTTTATGATTATTTTTTTTCTGTTGCTGCTGACTGTGGTTATACCTTCTACTTTGCTGTTGTAAACAATTGGACTCGGTTGAATTTACTGAAAGAGGGGTGTCATTATTGGGTCTAATTTCAACCGAAGGGGTAAGGGGTACTCTTAACTTCCTTACCCCATTTCAAGATTTCCTTTGCCGCTTCTAGTTGAATAATGTCTGCAACCTCTGTCATGTGATCACACAGTAAGTTTTGAAGGAGTCCTTCAGATTGTTTCCGATCAAACCTTTCCTGAATGGTCGTTAAACAGGCCTCTGTGTATCAATTTTGTGTGAACCATTGCCAACAGAGTAGCATAATCTTTATAGCTCTCCCTAATGGACTCCTATAGTTTCAAGAACGGTGCCAGTGATATTATAAGGATCGACAATAGGGTACACTGAGTCTGGAAACCTGGTACATTTCCTTGGTTATTGAGCTCCTCCGACTACTTTTATGTCTTATGTTCTCTTGTTGAGGGGATATTAATTTCGGAGGACGCGTCTGTTAGAAGTTGTCAAACCATTTTCACCACGCTGCAACTGGGGCTAGCGATTATATGCTTTATGGGCTCATCCAGATTCAGCGCATCTGCTTTTCTTCGTCTTTTGGAATAATTCATTTTTACTTGCAGATCCGGCAATTACACTGACTTCTTTCTTGAAAGAACTTTATTTCTTCCTGTTTGTGAGTGTTAATGCGTTCTTCTTTCACATTAGAGGTTGTGTTCCCCACCCCACCTTGGTTGCTCAGTTGTGCAAAGAGTGATTGGCATGCATTTTAGCTGGGATGACGACATCCACCTTTGGGAATCATGTCCTCTGCTTTTCTCGCATGACCTGCTTGATTCGTTTGTGGACCCATTATTTAAATAACTTTTAACTGGGGTCCTCTTTTCGCGCTAAGAAGTCAGCCGTACCTCGGTTTCTACTATGTCAACTGCATCGGCCGGGGCGCAGTTATCGGTTCTGCATCAGACAGATCATCACAGACCTTACTCCTCATCTTTGGCCGAGCTGGATTGTTTTTTGCTCCTCTTCAAGCCAGGGGTTATCAGTAATTGAGTCCTCGCTGCCACGCTCTCAAGGATATCAAGGTTCTCATACACTAAAAGCTTTAACTCCAGCGCAGAGCTTTCTAATGGGGTTTCTCGATCTCGTTCCATCGCTGTTTCATCAACTAATGAGACTAGTTTGGCTATGCAAGGCAGGGCCGGGTTGTCTCTTATTGGTAGTTTGGAGTGGCCTAATATGTCCTTTGGCAGGGAAGGTTTTCCATTCTGCACTGTAGTATGGTCACAGCGGGTCCAGACCCTTCTCATTTCTAAGAGTTTTTAACTTGGCGCGTGAATCAAAGGAGGCTGTCAGAACGGATGCTTTGGTCATAGCACAGGTTTAGAATTTAAACCGTTCTCTCCCCTCACCCCCTGTGACAAGAGCACTCTCCTTTGCTTTCGCACAAGGGGAGATCTCCGGCGTCAGGTCGGAGATATTTGCTACAATGTTTAAATTAGCTGTTGGCTCAGACACAGTTCTCACCTGGATTGTAAGCAGTCTTGACTTCTCGTCAGTTGGCTGGTATTCATACCAGGCTCCATCCTCGCTCTCAGTATGTTAACTATCACTACCGACAGCACAGACAACAACTCTCTGCAACCCTGTGCCGCTCCACGGATAGCTGGTGTTTATACTTGGCTCCACCTCCAATGACACATTTCCTTGACAAACTGGTATCAGAGACTGCAGCACAGACGGCCACTCTCCGCCACTCTTGGCTTTTTGTCGGTCTTTAAGTCGGAGAAGTGCAGTGGAATTTGCCCTCCACAAATAAAGTGGGTTTGGTGACTATCCTAGCTCTGTAGGGTTTGACCTCGGTCTCAGACCCAAGTTGAAGCCCAATTATTCTGCTATCGGGTCTATCATTTAAGGAAAAAGCCTTAAAATTCAGTAAAAAATTGTGAAATATTTGCAAGACCAAAAGAAAACTCCACATATTCACCACTTTACCATCAATAACTTGGCCACCGCCATGAACTTTTCAAAATGTCACTCATTCCTAAAAATACAGCATGAACAAACCCATGCTTCATTAACGACATGCCGTAAGGAGAAAATGATGGTAGTACAGGAAACTGGTTAGTGTTTCTTTAGCTTAAATGCGGTAACAAGCAAAGGGGAAACAAATTGCAGGCCTTATAAGCCACGTCGGGCAGCAGAAGAAACTTGCTAAGCTTTGCGTAGAAATGCCCAGGTTATGGTTGGTTTGGAACCATAGCTAAACATTTATGTTTTTTGCTTCGTGTTGCAACCAGAAGTACCACTGTATATCCTCCTATGCATACACCATAACCCTTTAAGTGCCATGCGGTTCTCCACCAGTGCCAAGGCCTTTTTTGGTGATTTCGGTATTTCGTCATTCAATGCCTTGTAACTTTTTTTGTTACATGAGATATCTTGGTCAAATTTGGCTCCTTTTTTTTTCCCCACATGTAGGTGTTCGTAACGCCACCCAGGAATCTTTTTATAGTCATAAAGTCGAATGAAATAATATCGAAAGTCATGTCTAAAACAAAAAGTGGAAAAAAAGTCAAATGTTTTTTAGTTTGAAATGGGGAGTACCCCCACCTGTTTGTTTTTTTTAGTTTTACCCCTTTTATTTACCCCCGGAACCCAAAAAAAACATGTAAATGAAAAAATAAAAAAATCTTCATTATTTAGACATTTTTGCAATTCGATATTATTTTTTCGACATTGACTGCACACCCCAGGAATCCTAGGTTGCTGTAGGGGATGAGAAAAAATAACCAAAAAGGGGGAACATTTTTTTTTTTCTTCAAAACATGCCAATAAAATGATGTACAAAGCCTGTGGTTCTTTCCTTGTAAGAGCTAGGAACAAATGTTTTGCTCTACTGAATTCCCCAATTTCCTGGCTTTCAAGAACAGGTTGAGTGGAAACGAAAAAAAATATTTTGAAGTTATCAACCGTTTTGTGAGAGGTAGGCGATTTTAGCCAATTGGACATGCGCGGACGGAATGGAAGAAAAGGGTAGGAAAGCCGAATTGGAGGACAGAAAGGCAAACATTTCTGAAAATTAGACAAAATTCCAAGTTTAGGAAGGGGCGATTTGCGCAGGTCGGGCAACAACTTGGTAGGGGAAAATTCCATAGTTTGGGTTAAAAAAAGAAGCGGGAACATGACCGAAAAAAGGTATATGGTGGGCTTGGTACGGCAATGGCTTCTATGAATTTTGAGAAAAACAATGCTCTGCTACATTCCCCCGACTCTTGCAGTTAGGAAATCACATTTTTTGTAGTGTTTCACAAAACAAGCAATACCACAAGCCAAAAATGGAGCCATGGTACACAGGAGTTTTATGCTTATGGCCTAAACAGACGTACTTGGCATGTGTAAATCAGGAAAACCAATGTGGTGAGGAAAGGCAAGCAAACGTTTTTTGAACGAGCACAGGTAGACCTTTTCAAGGGTAGGTGACTTGTGCAGGTTACAAGAGTGTATGGTGTCTAAATCAGCGACTAAATGTAGGGCACATTTGGGAAATGAAAGGGATGTGTGACAAAGGGCACCAGCAAATGGGTCGAAACGTTATGAAAACCACACAAACATAACAAATGTCATACCTTCCCACGTTCCCACATGTGTACCGAAGAAAACGGTACCTCACATGTGTGGGTGCACCTACCTGGGCGCCAAGGGGAAAGCTTAAAACACGGCTGACCACAAGTCTTTTCCGATAGCTGAATTTCAGGATTTTTTCAGAAGGGCACCCCATACAGATATCGGCCTAAGGTGTGCAAGCCACCAAGGAAAACGGGGAACCCCATGCATTTCCGAAAAGAAGACATCCGTGGTAATCCAAATATATCTGACTTGAGCAAATCTTAAGCCCCGCCAAAGACCTACATGGGCGAAGGGTGCCCAAGGCCAGGGACATTACCGCTAACTTTGCTGGAGCTCTGGCTGGCCTGTGTTACAGCTTCTCCCCACCAGGGAGTCCCGACAGTGTGCCAATACCGCCCGAAGGGAAAAGCTGTAATGCAGCCCAGCCGCAACTCCACAACGGTTGGAGGTGATGTCCCCGGCCTTGGACATCCATGTACCATGTGGGTGTACCGTCCCCCAAGCACAGCAGCAGTTCCAGGGAGCCCCGGCAGGATCCCCATTCTCCCCGGAGGTGTCATCTGTAACGTAGCACAGCCAAAGGTGCAGCTTGGGCTTGCAGTCGGACAACCCAGATGGGAGACATCCACTCCCAGGGTAACACCAATGTTCTGCTGGCATGGGGGGCAATTTGGGGCCTGCCCCTGCCTGCAATTGTGTCCTAGCACACTAAAATATCTGCCCAGACGGCCCATTCCCACCCACGCCACCAACAATCCAGCCCCAGTCTCACCCACCCCACTGACAATGGGCCCTAACCATAGAATAACAAAAAAAAATACTCGTAACATTGCAGCTGCTCGCGTAGAAAAAGCTGTAAACGGAAAAAAAAACTTGTTACCTACGGTCACCCCAGCAAAAACAAATCTACACTCCTGTCCACCCGCTTGCAAGCCATCCCTGGTGGTCTACTGAACCTCACCCCCTCCCCCCACCCCAGTGAAAACACATTTGCCCCTTTCTACGGGCAGAAATCTGCTCCCCAGGGAGGGCTGCATGAGGTGCTCCCACACCATTTAGGATGGGGGGAGAAGCCCACCCCAAAACGTCAGACGGGCCCCTCAGATTGGCACACCAATGTGCCCATCTGCACCAAGGGAAGTTCGGTAAACAAAGAAAAAGATTGAAAATGGCAGGCTGCACTTTAGAGGGGGGGGGCGCTGAGGGGCACCTTAAACCGCTGGGGAATTTTTAAATGTGAGGGGGGGTGCACATCTCCACCCTCTCCCCAAATGGCGGGGCATCTCATGTAGCCCTCCCTGGGGCAGATAAGAGGGGCCTGTCATGCTCTCCTCTCTGGGGTCAGGTGTCCCTTCCCAGGAGCAGATGTCTGCCCCCAGGGAGGGCTGCATGACATGACCCCCACTCCATTGTGGGTGGGGGTTGAGGGGGCCACCACCCCTTCCCATTAGAAAATTGCCTGGCAGTTTGGGGTGCCCCACAGCCCCCCACCCCCCGAAAATGCTATCTACCATTTTCACCGATTGGTGGGGGGCCTGTCTGACATTTTGTGGTGGCCCCCTCACTCAAAATGGGTGGGAGGGGCACCTCATGCAGGCCTCCCTGGGCCTCCTACGAACAGCTGCGTGAGGTACACCCCCCCCTCCATTTGGGGCGGGGGGCCACCAAAAAATGTGACAGGCCCCCCCAGTGGGTGGGGCAGAAAGGTTTAGGCACCATGGGGGCAGATTGGCACACCAATGTGCCCATCTGCGCCAAGGGAAGTTTGGTACACAAAGAAACAAATGAAAATGGTACACTGCACTTTAGGGGGGCTGAGGGGCGTCCTAAACCACCAGGTAATTTTCTAATGTAATGGTGGGTTATCCTCTCCCCCACACCATATGTAGGAGGGCATCTCATTCAGCCCTCCCTGGGGTTACATGCCCCTTCCTAAGAGCAGATAACTTCCCCCAGGGAGAGCTGCAAGACATGACCCCAAGTCCATTTTGGGTGGTGGGGGGGACAACCCTTTTCCATAACAAAAATTCCCTGGTGGTCTAGTGGGGGGCACCCCCCAACACCAGCCGTGACTTTTTAAATTTTTTCTTTGCCTCCATTCTCCAGGGGCAGATGGGCTCCCATCTGCCCAAGGGGGGGCCTACCCTGCAGGCCACATCTATGAGGGCCTGCCCACACTTTCCTGGTGCCCCCCCATTGGATGGGGGGCCACCTCATGTACTCCTCCCCGGGGAGGGTGACAAGGGGTCCCTAGTAAGCAGCCCCCCTTCCCCCTGCTTTTAAAAGGGATCCCTGGTGGTCTAGTGGCCATTGCTAGCCACTGATCGAGCGCTCTGCGCCCGATCCGAGGCCAGCAATGCTGTCACACAAGGTGTCGTCGGAAAGTGGCGATTCTCCCCTTTCCAATGACACCATCCAAACAAAAATCCATGGTGGCTAGGGTCCTCAACCCCCCTACCCATTGCGTTCGTTTTTAGTTTTTTTCATATGCCCCACCCCTGGGGGCAGATGGTCACCCATCTGCCCCAGGGGTCTTCATACATGTGACCCCATGCTTTGGGGCCTCGGGGGGGGGGGGGGGGAGAGAGGGCCACTTACCTAGTAAGCAGCTCCCCTCACCCCGCATTCAAAAGACATCTCTGGTGTCTAGTGGCATTGCTAGCTACGGATTGAGCGCTCTGCGCCCGATACGTGACCAGCAATGCTGTCACAAAAGGTGTCGTTGGAAAGGGGAGAATCTCCCCTTACCAGTGACCTGCCTTGATCTCCGTCTTGAAATACAGCCGGAGAGCAGGGTGGAGACTCGCCTTGTGTTTTCACCGCAGCAGCCGAAAATGCTTTCACGTCGGCGTGCATTACGCACGCTGACGTGAAACTGAAGGTAATCCAGCCCCCGGGCAGTGAGGAGGGACCTCCCCCCTCACATAACCCGGGGGTTAGATTAGTTTTGTGCAGACCCTTGCTTTGCAGGGATCGCTCAAAACAAAGTGCCAAAAAGGACGAGATGCCTCATCCTTGGCACTTAAGGGGTTAAACTTCAGTGTTTTAAATAGTAGTCTTTTGGAATTCGCTGATGTATGTTTTCATCCTGGTTCTTCTTCACTTAGCCAAAGCGGAGTCTAAGCAAGCCACTATACCTCCCAGTTTGTGGCTCTTTCCATAGATGTGACGCCCAGGATTGCTTTTGAACCACGTTACGGATCGACCATTGTTTTTGGTTTGTCGGCACCTACTTATTTACGTGTTGTGCACCAAAAGCCACCGGGCATCGGTGCGCACATCAACAGACATTTCAGTGAACACGACATTACATATAGATCAATTCCAGTCGGAGCCTATTACTCGAACCAAGTTTTAAGGCGTTTCCGGAAGATCAGATTTGTTCCTGCCACAGGTACATAGGTGAAGGTGTTCCAGGCCTGAGCCGTTTGCACTGGGAAGGACCGGATATTCCCCCTTGTTTAACTCTGGGGTTAACTAGGTGTTGGGTGGTAGTAGAGCATCGGGGAGTCTGCCCGGTTCCTATTGTTAAAGTCTGAGGTACAAGGGTGCTTTCCCGTAAAGGTACTTGTGGGTCAATGTGATCACTTTAAAATGCACTCTCGCAACCGCTGGCACCCAGTGGAGTTCTTTACTCGTGCTGGTTATATGTTCTCTGGGATGTTACCGACAATCCTGACTGCATCGTTTTGTATCACTTGGAGCTTTTGAATGCATCCTCTGCTAACACCGCTAAGTAGTGCTTTACAATAATTCTTCTTGGCGCAATAATTGCCCTAACCAGGGTTTCACAATTCATGTGTCTCACAATGGGTTTTATCTGCCTCAACACTAAAGTGATAATGAGATTTTTTTTAAGGGCTACATCCACGAGCATCTGCTCCAAGGGAGGCCTTTAAGAAGACACCAACGGTCTTCACCTTGTCTGACATAGGGATACAGCTGCCTTCAACCTCATGAGTTTTTATTTTTTCAAATCAACATTTTATTAGGCATTTAAAGAATTAACAAAGCCATCAGAAAAGCGGAATATAAGCATATACTACACAACACTAGCGCAATCCTAGCAGAGTCTCTCTCCGGGAAATCGGTTCTGGGGTGGTATCTTATTCTCCGGAAAACTGGTCCTCGGTGAGGAGTCGCCCCCGCCAATCGCTCAACTCATTGTAGCCAGCGTGTTAGTGGGGGCCTTCGGGTGAGTCCAGGGATTTTATCTGCGTAGTCCATAAATGGGGCCCAGATCATTCGGACGTTCAGATTCCCTGAGCGTATAGCTGTGATCTTTTCAGCCACTACGATTTCCCAACACTTTCAACACCATATTGAAATTGAGGGACCCTTTGGATTTTTCCTAAAACCTCGCCACTGCGATTTTGGCTGCTGTCAGGAGGTGGGTGCACCAGCGCGCCATATGACCCGTCAATGGAAATTTCCCTTTACCAGTGTGTCCCAGCAGTATGATCCCCGGGTCCCAGGGAATTGCAAGACCTGTGATTGATTTTATCTGATCCAGCACCCCATGCCAGTAGTTCGTTGCTTTCAAGCAGGACCATAATAAGTGGAGTAGTGTTCCTCTGAGGTACACCCCTCCAGCAGCTCGATGGGATGTCTGGGTTAGATCTGTGTAGCTGTTCTGGTGTGATATAATATCTATAACAGGCCTTGTACCCTCCCTCTCTGTTTGTGTCACATTGGGTACTTTCATGCAATCTCGTCCAGATCTTTCCCCAGGCTTCAATATCTATTGTGCGCTCCAAGTCTCCCAGTTGAGCGCATATTTTTCTTTAGTGGTGGGGTCTGATTTATCCAAGAGTCAATACAGAGTTGAGACTTTCTCCCATGGGGGGGCGGAAGTAAGTGCCAGTTCTAATGCTGTTAGGTCGCTGGCACCCTTCTCCTTAACAATCCTTTGGGAAATCCAGTGATGGATCTGAGGGTAGTGAAACCCTTCCCCTTCTGAGATTTAGAATTGTGCTTTGTAATCATCTAATGTTAGTGGGCGTCCTCCCTCTTTCCAGGCAGCGAAGCGTGGAGAGTGGAGTCCCAGAAAGAACTCTGGGTTGTCCCATAGTGCTGTGAGCGTGCCTAAGGTCCCCATACATACCCATTTCCGGGCTGCAGCTTTCCAGTTTGCCACAGTGTTTTGTGTTGCTGTGAGAGGGCCCAGGTTTGCCTGAGGTCTCGGGATCGGCACATGCGGAAGGTCTGCTAGGGGAAGCTTGCATCACACCTCTGTTTCCAGCATGGTTGCTCTATGGTCTGGGTCCATGTAAACGTGTGAGATAATTGTGCAGCCCGACTGTATCTGGACAGGTCTGGCACCCCCCTGAGTTTCGAGCCCTGAGCATGACCCTCATTGCTATTCGGGGTTTCTCACCTCCCCAGACAAATTTTAATATAGTTCTCTGCAGGGCACTCAGTTCACTTTCTGGGATGTGTGTCGGGATTGCTGCACATTGGTAGATCAGCCTGGGAATCGGATTCATTTTTTATCGCCGCTATTCTGCCCAGCCAAGAGATCTCCTGCTTATCCCAGTAGCCCAAATCCTTGCGGAAATCCCTAAATGGCTGTGTGAAATTACACTGCTAGATTTGCATATGGTTTTTGGGGATCTGAATCCCCAGAAATCAGATTGCGGTATCTGCCCAAGGAATAGAAAGTCTGGGGCTAAGGTCTTCCCTCTGCTTCTTTGTAAGGTTAATTGCTAATGCTGACGATTTGACGTAATTTACAGTGAATCCGGAAGCTCTCCCGAAAGCATCCTGCTCTTCCACTAAGGGCTCCAAAGAAGCGTCTGGTTGGGATATAGTTAAGAGAACATCATCAGCATAAAGTGCTGCTTTATATTCCCTTCCCCCTACCGTGAGTCCCCTATTACTGGACTTTGTCGGATCTCGGCAAAAAGTTCCATTGATAAGGCGAAAACCAGGGGTCATAACGGGCAGCCTTGTGGTGTACCTCTGGTGATTATCTTCTCTGATCTAATACCATTCGCCTGGAGTTGTGTGCTTGGGATCTGGTAGTTTTCCATTGTCAATTTCACAAAGTTGGGGCCAAAACCCAGGTGCGTAAGTACGTGGCTGATATAATCCCCATTCCACTAGGTTGAATGGTTTGTGAGCATCTAAGGAGAAGACCAGTAGCTTCTCCCCCATTATGGTGGCGCTTTCCATGAGGCAGAGCGTCCGTCTTATGTTGTCATATGTACCTCTCCCTGGTATGAAACCAGTCTGATCCCTAGCTATTATGTCTGGAAAGAATTGTTTCAGTCTGGACGCCAGAATCTTAGAGTAGACCTTTCCATCATTGTTCATAATCGTTATAAGTCTATACGAGGCCGCCAGTTCGGTGTCTTTCCCTGGTTTATGAACTAGTATGGTAAGTGATTCCGTTATTGATTAGGTCACCTTCCGAGTTGATAGAAAGGAATTGAATAAGAGGGTAAGTTGTGGCGCCAATATGTGTGTGTATGTTTTGTAGAATTTAGCTGTGAAGCCGTCGGGTCCTGGGGCGGTGCTTTTCAGGGATTTGATAGCTTCAGATATTTATTCCACTGATATTAGGGCTTCTAAAGATTCTAGCTGGGGTTTAGTTGTAGATGTTCTGATAGATTGTAGGTACTGTAGAGATTGAGACTGTTTTCCAGAGAGGCTTGGAGGGCCTGTCATGATTGTGCTGTCCAGTTTTGCCCTGGCTTGCTTGGTTCCATAAATCATGAGTTCTGTTTTGGCACCGTTCAAGCACATCCAGCTTGTCATCTAGCTCTTAATGGACCCATCAATATTGGTCAGCCTTTCTGAGTCCTTGATATAGTTACCACTTAAGTAGAATGTTGTCCGCATAGTTGGTAAACTGTATCCTCATGTGTCCCAGCTGGTCACAAAGTGGTCTGATGTAAACATTGAACATGGCTGCGGGCAAACATGCACCCTGTGGGAGTCCACAGTATGTTTGTGCCCGTTCCGAGGTGGCATTTCCCCTACACACTCGGGACCTTCTGTGGCTCAAAAATGAGCTGACCCAATCAGTAACGTCCCTCGAACAGTTGCTTGTGTTTGCTAGTGTTTTCAGCAGGCATTTGTGATCTAATAAGTGGAATACTGTTGACAGGTCAAACAGGCCAGTCTTGCTTCTGTCCATGGTGCCTAGAATCTGTTTTTGGTGGTCCAATGAAACCGCATGGTTTCCCCTAAAATGGCTGCCATATTATTGTTGTCGTAGGTTGCATAGCAACCATTAGCGAAGTGCATTGATTATGTCCCGTATTTACAGGGCCTACCTCCGCCGAGCCGGCACCCCCACGCAAGGCACCCTACATAAGGCACCTGGCCTGCCTGTGCCTCGTCCTTATTTCGTAGGGTGGGCAGGAGCCCAGCCCTCTTAACCACGCCTGCTACTACTTGGTCCTATCTGGACCCAACCCCAAGGCATAATTAGTTTTCAAAAATTATCCGAGTTTGCTAATTAACCGTTTTTTGATTAACAAACCGACCCATTTGATTAGCAATTTTGGACTAATATTATTGTCACCAGAAGTTATACCCAAGACATGAAATGAGCAACAATACAGCAGTTTTGCGTACCACTAAAATAAGACATTAGTTAGAGGAGTCTGGCCTTGCAAATTCTTTAAAATTCAGCTAGACCTGCAGGTCAGGTAACTTAGTTTCACTATTCAACCTAAAAGAAATGCACTCGATCCACAGCAATGGACGACAACACATTTAAAATGTGATTCATGCACAATGGTGCATGTCACTACAAACCCGCTTTGTTTGGCACACTGCTGCCACCCAGAGGCCATTCATACACAGTGAAAACTTTGTTTGATATTTACTACTAAGTAAATGTTACATAAAAGTTTCTAACATCTCTTGCAAATTCTCCTCGCCCTTCATAAAATGTACTCGACTGCGAGTGGGCAAAAAGTCTTTGCGCGCCACAGCTAAGTGTCTGTAAAATGTGAAAGGTTAGCTGCATGAATGGACACAAATAGATATGATAAAACAGGCTCTGAAAAAACAGTTGTCAGCTGTATCCTGCAGGTGGCAATGTATAATGCAATCGTGATCATAAAGCAAAGCGAGCTCTGGAGGCTAGCTATAGTGGTTGGTATTACAATAGATCTGTAGATGTGCAGATTGGATGGAAACTATTGATCACTACTTTGCATAAGCATCTAGTTTGCTTTGTGTATTCACTGTGAGAGGAAAGAAAGAATAGGCAGAGTGGATTGTGTAGCAGGCAGAGAACTGAGACAACTAGATGGAATATTATAGTTTGTGGTCATCTCCATTTCAGGGCAACTGGGTGATAATTTAGAATGTCAATGAGTATGGGCTCGCTCATGGGTTGAGCACCAGTTGCAAGATTTATGCAACCTGCAGGTTACATAACTAGGTTTGCCATCAAAAGCATTTGATAATGTACATTTTCAAGGGTGTTGACTTGTCAATATGATGCATCTTCCCCAACAAAATGAAATCTAGTTGACACAATGAAATTTAGATACACTAACCTAAACTTTACGATAAAGTATGGAGATGATGCAGTGTTTTACAGTAGTATTACACTAATTATGCATTATGTAACAACCTACATTTTAGGAATGGAATTGTATGGGTGTCTTTTTAAAAAATATAAAGTTATACTGGTGTTTGCCAGACGGGATAAAGAAAGGTTAATAAAAGTTGCATCCCGATTATTTTGGGCTTGCAATTATTTGAAAAAGAAATTCTTGCCGTTACGCTCCTACACATGCCTTTGGCACTTAAGAGTGGAGGAGATGATTACTGCTGCACTTTCTCTCCATTAGGACTGTGAACAGAGAAAAGGGGGGAAGAGAGCAGAGGGCAAGAGGAATGCAAGGCGAGCTGTGCTTTCATTGAATTCGGCAACTTAAATAGCTATCTTTGCTACACATTTGATTAGCAAACTGACAGAATTGCATAGCAAATTGCTATGCGACACTGCTTATTTTATGCTTTGCAAACCGCTTCATGAGATCCTCTGCTCGATGCCTGCAGCATCCACCGAGCAGCATCTATCCAGGGCAGGAGCTCTGCTGTCTGAGGAAACGGCTGCTACAACGACAAAATTACCTTTATTGGTACATCTTATTGATTTATCTGTGCCCGAAACCGCATGGTTTCCCCTAAAATGGCCACCGTATTATTGTTGTCATAGGTTGCCCAGCAACCATTAGCGAAGCGCATTGGTTGCATCCCGTATTTACAGGGCCTACCTCCACCGGAAGGCATGAGCCGGCACCCTACATAAGGCACCTGGCCTGTCTGCCTGTCCGTAGCCGTCCAGCTGTCGCCCAGATTCTCTGCCGCTCCATTACCCTCTGAACTATGAAAGCATTCAGACGCCTGAGCACTCATTACCCACCATGGACTGAGCTGCCCCGGATGTAACATGCCACAGACTCGCCCTGACACTAAAGCAGCCTCCACTGCAAACATTCAAACTATATTCTGTGTGCATCCCGAAAATACTTTTGCCACCTGCGCCGCCTTAGCCCTCAAGAATACTCTATATTTCAGGCCGTATGTATGATGTCAACTGCCCCTGTATCGATCAATCACTATACTTTATATTATCGGCTTAACTGAGGCCAACAGCACCGGGAAGCCTTAGGACTGCACCTATGAATGCTTGATAGTTTCCCCTGAGGAGATTAGCTAAACACGGCGTGTGTGTGAGATAACACCTTCAAAGACAGCGGGTATTACTGCCCGTTTTCACTGTACCCCTTGTTAGACAAACTCGCCTACAGCCATCATATACCTCAGTCACTGCATTATAAGCAAGTTGCCACACCTAGACTGATGTCCTCAGAACTCCAAAAAACCATTTCCTATGCAAGCGATCTCATACAAGTTTTATTCTCCACCCGCTTGCTGCTGCCACATGGACGCGGCTTCGCGCTTTCATAGTATTACAACTTTACGCTGCTGCTATCCTAGCATTGCGACTACACTACACTTCTGGGGTCAGCTGCTACCGCTAGCCCAAACTAAATCGGCTGCTGCAGTCCTCATATTAGCATATCCTAATTCACCTGTATCCTAAATGGTTTGTTACTGTCAGCAAAATTCACAATGTCTTGTATTTCGTCTATCACTGTATCCCCACTAAACGGCATCTATAACTATAGATATTACTAGCCATTTTTATGCTACGCTGTACCTTACCTGTCGTGCCCTGCCTGACTGTTCTATGAAGCTAGATACTACTTTTAATCAATTTATGCTTCTATAAGCCCTTAGTTGACTGTGTTATGAAGCTAGTTACTACCACTAATCATTCTATGCCTATATAAGCCTGGCCTGACTGTTTCATGACGTTAGATACTATTGTTCATCAATCTATGCTAATATAAGCATAATGGCACTATGTAAACCCATTACCTAGGCCAGCCTGTATTCATGAGACCTACTACTCTGCTCACTCAATTGCTGTTACTTGACCAGACTATTATTGTTAGTTTTACTGTCCTCACTATCCTACGCTATCAATGTTATACCCCTGTTGCCCCTAACCAGGCCTCATCACTTACGGTGCCCTATTGGGCTTTGACGTGCACCACGTATCCATGCAGTATCCACCCACCATTACCATGTCTGGCTTACCCCGACCGAATTCCAGTCGCATCCCAACATGTTCCCCACTAAAAACACAGATTCTAGGATCAAAGCAACACTGTTCCTACCAGCATTGAATAGCAACCTCCTAGATACTACAAGTAAGCCTACCATGTTCCTACCCAAACTATTCCTAGACACGTTTGGGATTAAAAAGGTGTTGGCACTGAATCACACAAACATTAGGGACACCACAAGTCTCACCGCTAACGCATTGACCACTTGCCCCAGCTCCTCGGACAGAAATCTTAGACTCTGCACGAGACTACCCACACATTATCAATCTGTATATAACAGAATCTATACCAAATCTGTTACTAAAAACTCAAGGAACCACCCCAAGGGACACCTCGCCACTAATCCCACACACCTTAGACACAATGAGAACCAAAAACAACCCAAACTTGGCAGTATTGCACCGGACAACTTCACTCGGACCATCAAAGGAGCCTTAATTAATGCAAGGTCTCCAGTCTCTCATGCTACTGACATAGCGGACATCATGCTATCTAACAACCTGGACTTCCTAGCATTCACAGAATCCTGGCTGCATGCTGCAGCAGCCCCCTCACTTCTACTAGCTATCCCTGACAATCACTCTATCTTTGGAGTTGACGGACCAACCTCCAAAGGGGAGTTAGTGCCCTCATCTTTAAAAACTCTTTAGACATGAGAAACTCCCCTCCCCCCAACCAACACTCTCCTCATTAGAAATCCTCTCAGCCAAACTCCAAACCTCTCATAAATGTACCGTCACAATCCATCTGATCTACAGACCTCCTGGGCCCATAGGCTCATTCGAGGAGGATATGACACTACTATCTGACCACATCAAACCACCTCATGAAACATAATCCTAGATGACTTTAACTTAGGTTACAACAACCCCAATGACCTCCCAGCTACCTCTCTAGCTAATGCCATAGCTGAACGTGGATTCACCAAAAAAATCACACAACCCACTCGCGAGAAGGGAAGGACCCTTGTCTGGGTAGCAGATTTAAATTGCAACATCTCTAAACGAAATCCTGCCGCAATCCTGGAATGACCACTACCTTATCTCCTTTGAGTTCAATAACGGCAATATAGCTAACGAAACTGGTCCTATAGCACCACCGTTCCCGACAAGAAATAAACACAATATTACTGCGGAGACCATCATGCCTCTTGTCATTCCAACACTAAATGCCATCCTAAACACAAACGACCCCAATTCTCTTGTAAGGGCTTACAACTCCTCTATGGCTAAAGCAATAGAAGTTGCTCCGCTTAAAATGTGCAAAGGAAAACCAAGAGCCCATGTGAATTCTTTGTTTACCCCTGAGCTGAAAGCACTTCGCGCTGAAAAAAGAAAACCTGAAACCATCTGGAAACGTATTCCTTCAGCGGAGAACAAAACTAATCTAGCCACTATTGCTACTAAATACAAGGCGAGATTATCCGCACCAACTGCGATATCTACAACAATAGAATAAATCAAGCAGGCTCCAGTACTAAAGAACTCTTCATCCTGAGAGAAATGGGGACATCCAACCCCCCCCAGATTCCTGCATAAAAGACAAACTCTGGTGCACAAGCATTCAAAATGCCCTCCCCAACATGATTGTTAGCCTACAAACTAAAATAGCTGACAAACGACTACTTACTAACGTGACCTCTACCAAACTTCCTCCAAAACCACTCACGCTACAACCCCAAGGTTTTAAATTTGCAAATGTATCGGTACCTGACGTCCAAAAAATGATAGCATCTCTGAAACCCTCTAATTACCAGGGTGATAGTTGCCCAGCACAGACTATCAAAGATGCTGCCAGAGATCTAGCCCTCTTCATCACAAAACTAATGAATACATAATTCTTAAGCGGCATAGTACCCAGTAACCTCAAGGAATCCTGGTTAGTTCCACTTCTTAAAAAACAAACTTTAGACCCCACCATACCCACGAACTACAGACCTATCACTACGGTGGATAGGGCTGCATACCTGCAAATCCAAGACTACTTGGAGACCAACAAACTTTTGGGAACCCGGCAATCTGGCTTTAGACCACATCATGGGACAGAAACTGCCCTCATTGACCTAAAAAGCCAGATTGGCGATCTCAAAGACAAAGGTAAACTTGCTATCCTGCTCCACTTGGATTTGTTGGCAGCTTTTGACTTGATCAATCACAAGGTTCTATGTGATCACCTTGCCTCAGCTGCCCACTTCTGCAAGTCAGCCATCACTTGGACACAATCTTTTCTAAATAATAGGACCATGCGAGTCTTCTCGCCATCTGCAGCAGCCAACCCCATACCAATCACCTGAGGTGTGCCCCAAGGCTCTTGCGCCTCGCCAACTTTGTAAAACATCTCTACAAAGCTCCTGTTTGAGTTGGACCGTCACCTACACTAATTATGCAGATGACACCCAGATACTCCTGTCCCTCACAGGCGTGTACGACCCAGATGTACATTGTTTGAACGGGATCTATACCATCATTAAGGCATGGATGGCCGTCCATGACCTGTGCCTGAATGATGACAAAATGGAACTACTCCTTGGAAGCTCGCCAGCAAACTTAAACAAACTAAGCCCCAAATACAGTTAGTTTAATATAGATGAGAACAACATCCCAACTGCCAAAGTAGTCAAAACACTTGGCTTCTACCTTGATTCTACATCCAACCATAGCAAACAGGTGAATATAACCACCTCACCCACTGCCTACACAGGCAAGCTGATTAGAGCCTGCAGACCCATCCTATCTGCAGAAAGCTTTCTCATATTAGCCAGAGCTCTCATGATATCCAAATTGGATTACTGCAATGGCCTCCACTTAGGCGCTAACAAGACTGCACTCCACAAACTCCAGATAATCCAGAACAATGCACTTAGAGTTGCACTCAACATACCAAGAAATTAGTACATCTAAGCAACTAGTAAACAATACAAATGGGTCTCTATAAATGAAAAGATTGAACTTAAAACACTGTCTTACTTTCAAAGCACTGAACCACACAGCCCCTCCCTAAATCACGGAAAAATTCACCTTGAGAACATCCACACGAATCGAATCACCAGACACCACCTGCCTAGTGGTCCCAGGATACAACTTAAAAAGATCCTGAGGATCTAGTTTCCCAGTTATGGCCTCGAAACTATGGAACACCCTCCCTTCACACATCAAATCTTTTCCAACTTCAGGAAGAACGTAATTTCCTGGTTAATCACCAAGAGCTGTTAAACCACCTGGTTGTGGCCAAGCTTTTACATTTCAGGGCCTAAAATGCAATTTTGCAGGACACTCGGCAGACAATATCTTATAAAGTGGGTGGCATGAGAATCTTGGCTTTTCCCCCCCGACTTCACTCAGGAGGTCCAAAAACAGCATACATAAATCCTACTATGCGGTGGGGCGGCGGCTCTGTAACCTGGGACTCCAGTACATGCTGGATTTCCCCACTACTTGGAGCAGCCCATCTGGCTGGATGGGGGGGGGGCCCTACCAATAGTGCTCTGCCCTCATCCTATTCACTGGCCGCTTGGTCGGAAATGAGAATGGAAGGGGGGCGCAAGTTGAGGACAGTTGGTACTTTTTTGATGGGGGGGTTGAGGCGGTTGTGCCTAGTGTTGGGGGTTGTGGGCACGGGGTGGCGGGAGGAGTGGAGGGGGAGTTGCAGGGGGTTGGTTTGTGGTTGCCACTTATCTATGCGGGAGGGGAGGGGGTGGCTTGGTGTATAAGGGCTGTGGGGGACTGATGAATGGAAGAGGGTTACTATGGCCTAGCTGAGGGTGGTTAGTTGGAATGTCCGAGGGCTGAACAAAGTTGTAAAGAGGGGGAAAATTCGATCATATTTCACTCGGCACGACATGGACCTAGCAATACTGCAGGAAACGCACTTGGATGCTCAGGGACTTCGAGGGCTGCAGAGGAGGTGGAAAGGAATGGTGGTCGGCACTACATTCACTACCTATGCCAGAGGAGTATTGGTGTGGATTCGGGATGCGGCATCAGTGAAGGTGTCCCTGACTGGTGGACAAAGGGGGGCAATTTGTGAGGGAGATCTTGGGCACCTCAGTGTTCTTGCTGGGAACCTATACCCCTTATGTGGCGCAGGTGAAGTACTTCGCTGACAACATGCAACATATACTGGTACGACATCAAGACACCTGGTCGTCGTGGTTCGGGGACTTTAATTGTGTGCTGAATAGCGTGCTGAATGTGGCTAGTGCAGTGACTTGTTAGGTGGGGACGGCGACCAAGACCTTGGCTAGTATAGTATGGGACCTTCACCTTAAAGACGCCTGGAGGGTGCTCCACGGGCAGGGGCACAGCTATGTTTACTTCTCGTCAGTCCATGGGTCCTACTCGAGAAAAGATAGTGTTTGTGAGGGAGGAGAGAGTGGCATGGGTGGCCGGGGCGGAATATTTGGACAGGTCTCTGTTGGACAACTCGCCCCTATTGTTGAGGTTGGAGCAGAGGGACATCCGTCCGCCCGTTCCTACATGGAGGTTGGACATGCAGATGCTTGAGGATGGAGCGTTTGGAGCAACCCTACGAAATGGCATTCAGCAGTTTCTGACAGAGAATTGGGAGATCAACGGCAAGAAGGTGTACATAGTGGGAAGCGTTGAAGGCCTTTCTGAGGGGTGTGCGCGTAGTCGGCTAGGGTGAGGATTATCAGGGTACTCAGCCAGGAAGTGAAGGATTGCGAGTTTAAGTTGGCCTAGCTGGACTAGCATCAGGCCAGGTGACGGATACAGGCAGAGATCAAGGCACCGGCTGGCCGCCCTTTGGTATGCGGCCAGGCAGCATGCGGAGGGGGACACGGTGGGTAGGTTGTTGGCCTGGTTGGTCAGGAGGGAGGGTGGAGGCCAAGTGAAGGTTTCCGGGATCCGGGAACGTCGCTAATCATGGATGATGCCAAAATCTGTGGTGTGTTCTGGGATTTCCACGCCGAGTACTACCAGGAGAAGGGTGGGTTTGATGAGGGGTGGAGGAGGTTATGGGTGAGGGATGCAGAGTTGCCCTCATTGGACGAGTGGATGAGGGGGCAGTTGGAGGGGGACATTGACCTGTAGGAGGTGCTTGGGGCCATTAACTCCGTTGCCAGGGTGAAGACGCCCAGGTTGGACGGGATACCGATCGGAGTATACAAGGAGAATAGCGACCTCCTTGCTCCAAGGCTGTTGGAGGTGCTGTTAGAGGCATGATCGAGGGGGGGGACTTCTGGGACCCATTTAGAGGTGTTGATTTTGACCCTGCCTAAGGAAGGTCGGGATCCAGCAAAATGTGAGTCATATCGGGCGTTATCCATGATAAATGTAGATGTCAAAATCCTACATAAAATTTTCGTGGCCTGGCTGTCCCCGCTTATGCATGTGCTGGTTCACCCCGATCAGAAGGGATTTGTTCCAGGGAGGTCCACAATACACAACCTGAGGCGATTGCTCTGAATTATTGACAAACGTAGAAAGACTGCTGAGAGGTTGGCGGTGGCCAGTTTGGATTCGTATAAAGTCTTTGATTCGGTTTCATGGGACTTTCAGTGGCTGGTATGGGACAAAATTGATCTGAGCGCTGGCTATCTTGAGTGGGTTAAGATGTTGTACGTCGGCTCATCGTCGAGGGTCCGGGTGAATGGGGTTGTCTCTTCTGCGTGGAGGGTAGGTAGGGGCACACAGCAAGGCTGCCCGCTGTCTCTGCTAATATTTGCACTAGTGATAGAACCTGTGTCGAGAATGTATAGGATCAGGCAATAGTGTCTTGGGCTGCAGTTTGGAGGGATGGGGGACAGGCACTGCATATCTATGTATGCAGATTATATCCTTGTATCTCCAGAACCTCCAGGACAACCTGAGACAAGTGTTGACAATGGTGCAGGAGTTTGGTCGGCTATTTTGGTTGGTGGTCAATAAGGCTAGATTAGTGGTGTATGCGCTGCCGACAGATGCGAGTGGGGACTTGGATCAATTTGGAATGGAGGTGTCGACTGTAGGGTTTAAGTATTTGCGCATTTGGATAAGTGTGGATTTGAATTGAATGTATTCCCAGAATGTTGGGAGACTAGTTCCAAAACCTTATAAGACCCTCAAATGCCATAATCCGTTTCCCATTTCTTTTTATTTTTTACTGTTTTTATTAATTTTTACAATACAATTTAACAAAGCCACCATTATGGGGCATAACACCACCACCCCTCCCACCCCCTTCCGGGCCCTGCATGCATATCACAATAAAGCGTCAGCGTGCTCTTATCACAACTACAGTTCCAACAAAAAGAAAACCTTAAGTGCTCTATTATTATAGGGGATATAACCCCAAGGCAGACCCAAACCAAAACAAAGTGTGTTCCGACTCAGTGGTCGAGTTCCTTTAAAGCAATGTCGGAGTAGCCTCCAGAGCGCCCTGCCACGAAGAGGCCCTCTCACAGTTCAGTCCATCAGATATGTAGCTCCTGAAAGCCAACCAATAGTCCCTGGGCCTGCTATTGAGAGGGAGCGTCTGATTGTGCTGCGTCTCTCTCTGTTCACACATTGACATAGAGTTCACCCAATGGTGTAAGGTGGGGGCTGTGGCTGCCCCCCATGTGCGTGCCACCAATGACCTAGCGACCACAGAGGCCATGCCAACCCAGCGTTTATCGCTACTTGATTGCAATTCCACCAATGCTAGCAACCAGGTTTCGGGAGTAAATTGGATTGGATCATCTATTAACTTCTCCATAACTTCTGCAATGGCCATCCAGAAGGTTTGAATGAGGACAGAGCCAGGCAACATGTTAGAAATCGGTTGGGCCCTAAGTGGGAACAGTTTATGCAAAGAAAGAGGGGAGTAATACAACTGATATAGGACTTATAATGGATCAAGCGAAATCTGTTGATAGAGATCGATTTGAACTGATCAAGTATAAAACCCCATTGAGTCTCTGACAGGGAACGTGATCTACTGCCTTCCCATTTAGTCCTATATTGGGATGATGAGGGGGGGGACACCAACAATCTAGCCATACCATACAGGGATGAGACCACCCTTCTAGTGGATATCGGATTTGCAACGAACTCCAAGATTGGGGAAACCACTGGAGCCATGGGGAAATCAGGCCATCTTAATTTCAACACTTCACGAAGACGGAAGTACAGTAGCATAGTGATCGGGGACCAGTTGCCCCTGGACTTAAGTTCCTCCCAAGTTATAAATTTGCCATGCGGCGAAACATCGCCCAACGTGTGGATATGCAGGGTCTGGAAATGGTGAATGAAAATGTGCTCGAATGTGAGAGGGATCCCGCGGACCCTGTATATGGCCATCATTGGGGAGTACCACGGTCTCAACAGTGCCCATTTCGCCAGCTGATCCCAAGCCTTCAACGTGATCTCTAGGGGTTGAACCTCCGCCCTGACGTGGTGCTCCCGGGCAGCCCAGAGGAAGCCCCTTAGGTCGTCGGTCTGAGCGATTGCCCTTTTGAGTTGAGAATGGGGACAGCTATTCGTAGGGGACCACCACCAGTTTGAGTATTGGATCTGAGCTATAAGGTAATAAAGAAAAAGATTGGGGACCTCCAGCCCACACTGAGCATACGAACAGCACAATGTGCGTAGGGATATGCAAGGACGTTTCTCCAGCATGGGGTCTGGCATGGATTCACATGCTCATGAATATTCTCCAGCATTGGATCTTTCATGGATTCACATGCTTAGAATATTCCCCGTCGTCAGACTGGGAACCCTCGGTACACATATATAGTAGTTTCCTATAGGAAAAACTTCCGACACTTGTGTGTCCTATCCACATCTACGTCCTCTCCGGGGCCGTCCACGCATGCCCCATAGGACGTAATGGTATAAAAGCCCCGCCCCCGCGGGTCCCGTCAGATTTCAACCGTCCCCAAAGATAGTGGGATCTCCTCGCGTAGTCTCTACTTTCTAGGCTATCGTTGAAATTACTCGCTGGGTTGACCGAACGAGCCCCTGAGGTTTTTTTGGTTTTACCAGAATGTAATGTCGGGCAAACCTCTTTTTCGCCCGTGCGCCACGTGCGGATTGAAGAAGGTTTACGAGGGGGACGGCCATCTAGATTGGATTTATTGCCTCCACCCTCACCATTCGGCAGACCAGTGTGAAATATGTAAGGGTTTTTCCCAGAAAACCCTGAAAGATCGGAGTCGGCGGCTGGTATCGTGGTTAAATGACGAGGCGGGAGCATACCCTCAGTCGGAGGTGGGCTCCGTGCGCAGCGTGGCCTCGACGAAAACATCGGGAGCCCCGCGCCGTTCAACCTCGTCGGAACCACCGGCGAAGAAGACTCGACCGGCGGAAAAGGATGTTCCACGAAGCCACTCTTCCAAGGACTCTTCAAAAGAATCTTCAAAAAAGACATCATCATCATCGTCGAAAAAACAAGGAAAGGAAAGGCCAAAATCCTCCTCGGGCGATCCTCATAGATCTGCCACGAGTAGAGAATCGGATAAACGTAGGGAGAGCACCGTTAAGGCGGGACCGCCTAAGCCACCTGCAGGCCCACCGTCGACGACGACGAACCAGTCAGTGTCCTCACTGCCTCTGACGCAGTTGGTTTCCCCCGTCATCAACCCGATGACGGCGACGATGTCCTCGTCGACCGAAGTTCTGGCCTGGAGACCAGAAGTTTTTGATCTGGGGTTGCCGGACACGTTACTGCAGGAACAAGCAGTGTCGATTTCCTCGAAGGAAGACGACGGTTTCAGGATTGCGGGCCTGGAAGACCTTGGGCTACGAGCCAAGTCGCCATCAGGAGCAACCTGCTCTCAGGTGTTTACCAAAATTCCAAACTCTCAATCAGCCCTGTCCATGGAGGTCCTGTCCTCCTTACACTTGCTGCTAAAATCGTTGGATGAAAGGCTTCCACCTGTGGCGTCGACTCCCCCCGTCGACGAACCCGGCCCGTCACACCGTCCAACCAAAACGATCGGAGTTACGGTGACTCCAGTAGTCCAGGAGGAGGGTGAGCTTTCGGACTCTTTATCTGACCGTGGGTCAGCATCGGATATCTCCCTGTCTCCATCTAGGGATCCATCCTGGGTTTCGGATGTGGAACTGGAAACACCAAAGAGCCCCACTCACCCATCGCCACCAGACGATATTGGCGCTTTTCATTCAATGATGGAAAAAGCATGCAAGGAGTTTGGCCTGGCCCAGCAGGAGGAGAAAAAGGACTGCTTTCTATTCGACCATATGGGTAAGAATAGACGTTCAATATTCTCAATACCCATTTTAGATCATGTCTGGAAAGAGGGTGTTCAAACCATGCGTCACCCGTTTTCTGAACCGGACGTCAAAGGCCGCATTGAAAAGAAATTTAAAGTGCCGGACTCTACCCCTAAGTGTCTTTCGTCCCAACCTACACCTGATTCAGTGGTGTCGGCAGCGGCGACGAGGAAAGCGAAGGCCCAACACAAGTGTTCTACCCCTCCGGATAATGAGGCAAGGCGCCAAGACGTGTTTGGTAAGAAGGTTCTTTCCGTGGGTGCTGCAACTGTGAAAGCAGCCAAATCTCTGGCTATTGTGGCCAGGTACGACAGAGATGTGGCACAGACTAGCCCCTATACTGGACCACCTTCCGGAGGAACATAGAAGAACGGCGATGTCTCTGGTACGAGAGGGCGAAGAGGCGTCGAATCATGCTATTAACATAGCGGTGGACCTGGCAGATTCGGGCTTTAAGCAGATAAACAACTGAGTTGTTCTAAGACGCCAGGCTTGGCTTAAGTGCACCAACTTCAGGCCCGAGGTGCAGTATAAAGTATTGGACATGCCCTTCGAAGGTGACCTTCTTTTCGGAGAAAAGGTGAAGGAGGACTCGGATACGGCACGTTCGTTGGGTGCTCTTCAGGGTGGTAAACACTTTCGATCCTTTCGTCCCTTTAGAGGGGCGTCTGGCTACTCAAGATTTTCTACACCCAGGGATAGATCCTTTGGCAGATCGGCATACCCTTCCCAAGGATATAGACGCGCCTCTCAAAACTCAAGCCGGCGCAGAAATTTCCAGTCATCCAAGAGACGACCGACCTATTCGTCGTCGACGAGCAAACAGAAAGACCAGCAATGACGGGAAGCGCACCGTTCTGGGAGGAAGAGTGTCAAGCTGCGTCAAAGAATGGGAAAACATCACAACAGATCAGTGGGTGTTGGACACAGTGAGGTACGGACATTCTCTACTATTCAAATGCAAACCTCCAAAGTGTCCACCGATACCCCTACCCCAACCACACCTGGACAATTTGCTGCAGGAAGTAGCACTTATGTTACAAAAAGGTGCCATAGTTAGTCCCTGCATCGCAGAAAGGCCAAGGGGTATACTCACGGTGTTTTGTGGTAAAAAAGCAGAACGGAAAATGGCATCCCATTCTCGACCTACGCGACCTCAACAAGACCTTACAGAGCCAGAAATTCAAAATGCTCACGCTGCAGGAAGTGATCAGGTCCGTTCAAGTGGGAGATTTTTTGGCATCTCTAGATCTACAGGACGCGTACTTCCACATCCCTATGTGTCAAAAACACAGGAAGTTTCTGAGGTTCATGGTAGGTCAGACACACTACCAATTCGCAGTGCTCCCGTTTGGTCTCAAATCCTCCCCAAGAACGTTCACAAAATGTTTGGCACCCGTGGCAGCCTGGCTGCGAAAGAAAGGGCATCATGTATACCCGTACCTCGACGACTGGCTTGTGAGGGGATCCTCCTCGGCGTCAACCAACGACAGCGTACAGACCACCTTACAGCTTCTGCAACGACTGGGGTTCGCAGTGAACTTCGAAAAGTCCTCTCTAAGGCCATCAAAGAACTTAAAGTTCTTGGGTGCTCAATTCATAACCCAGTCGGGAATAGTGAAACCTTCCCTAGACAGAATGTCAAAGATCAATCGACTGACGAGTCAACTACGCTTACATGGCACACTTTCAGTGAGGAAGTATGTGGCGATCCTAGGTTCCATGGCTTCTTGCATCCACTTAGTAGCCAACTGTCGATTGTTCATGAGGCCTCTACAGGAATTCCTAGCGGACAGATGGAAGCAGGCCACGGGCCGGTGGTCAGACAGGATAACCGTCGACGACGACGGTATCATCCGAGCCCTCCAGTGGTGGAAAAGCGTTCACAACCTGGACAGAGGGGTTCCTCTACAAGAACCAGAATTTCAGAATACCATCATCACGGACGCATCCCTGACGGGCTGGGGAGCACACATGGACAACCACCAAACCCAGGGCAGATGGTCTCCCACCAAATCACGCCTACATATCAATGTGCTGGAACTGAGGGCAGTGAGATGGGCCTTGAAATCATTCCTCCCACATATCAAGGGGTCGAGAGTGAGAGTGCTGACAGACAACACGGCAGCCATGTTCTACTTGATAAAACAAGGCGGCACGAGATCCAGGACCCTTTCTGTGGAGGCTCAAAAGGTATGGCATTGGGCTTTGAAACACAACATATCTATAGTGGCTCACCATCTCCCAGGAGTGAAGAACATACAAGCGGATTCCCTGAGCAGGAGCATGGCTCAGATACACGAGTGGGAGATGGACACCATTCAGCTGCAAAAAATCTTCAAAAGGTGGGGTCACCCCTCAGTCGATCTCTTCGCAACGAAAGAAAACAAGAAATGCGAGCAGTTCGCGAGCAGATGGCCTCAGAAAGGATCCCTAGGGGAAGCGTTCTCATTTCCGTGGACAGACAAGTTCCTGTACGCCTTCCCTCCGTTTCCCCTTATACGGAGGACAATACAGTGGATTCGCAGATACAAATGCCGGGTCATTCTAGTGGCACCGTATTGGCCGAGACAACCGTGGTTTTCCGACCTACTACATCTGTCGTTGGAACAACCGATAACTTTCCAGAAAGTTCCGAATCTCCTATCCAGGGACAAGGGAACGGTGTGGCATCACAATCCGGACAGCCTCAACCTGACGGCCTGGCTCCTGACTTTGCAGAATTTGGCAATTTGAAAGTCCCGTCGGATTGCCGGAGAATTCTACAGGCGGCTAGGGCTCCTGCCACTAACAAGTCATACATATGCAAGTGGCGAAGGTTCTGTATGTGGTGGCAAGCACAGCACGAAATACAGCCTTTGGAAGTAACTCCTGAACAAATTTCACCTAGCAGAGAGTGGGCTATCCTCGTCATCCATCAAGGTGCACCTGGCGGCCATCTCAAGGTTCACGAGAAGGAGACAGTCCGCACCGTTATTCAGCGACAGACTGGTGAAACATTTCATGAGGGGTCTCTTTAGAACTTTTCCCCCTACGAAGCGGTTCCCACCATCGTGGAGTCTAAATGTGGTGTTGGCGTCCTTAATGAAGCCTCCTTTCGAACCAATGTCCTCTTCATCCATGCAGTTCCTATTACGTCAGCTAGAAGAGTGTCGGAATTACAGGCATTAGTCATAGACCCTCCATATATGAGATTCTTTAAGGACAAAGTGATACTATCAACTAATCCTACTTTCATCCCGAAAGTGCCGACGGTCTATCACAAACACTCGACCATTGCTCTCCCTACTTTCTTTGCGACCCCGTCGTCGACGGCGGAAAAGGCTCTTCATACGCTTGATGTGAAAAGAGCGTTAAAGTTTTATCTGCAAAGAACGCAAGAACTCAGAACTACCAGACAGCTGTTCATCGCATATGGTCCGTCGACGAGAGGAAGGGCAATTTCCAAGCAAGGACTGGCTCGATGGGTCTCGTCGGCAATTGCTTTTAGTCGCTCCAAGGCCGGGAGACCCCTACAAGGGCACCCTAGAGCCCATTCCACGAGATCGACAGCCTCCTCCGCGGCGCTATGGGCAGTCCCACACACGTTCACACGCCATTACTGCCTGGAAAGGCAGCATGCGGATGAAGTACAGATGGGAAGGGCAGTGCTGCGCCATCTTTTTCAATGAGGTAAGCCAAATATGGTGAAGCTGTTGTCTTTTACCTTGCCGATGTTGGTTTTTTCCTTGATGTGTCGGCTTTAAATATAAATATAAATATATATATATGTATTATGAATGTTTATATCAGAAAATATGTTGCTGCTTACGTGCATATATATATATATTTGGACTGGGAGTGGTTTGTTTTTGTGATGTATGTTGCATTGCATTCTCACCTCCTTCTTCTAGGATACTGCTATACAATCTATTCTAAGCATGTGAATCCATGAAAGATCCAGTGCTGGAGAAGGGAGTAGTTTCTTACCTGTAACTCCATTTCTCCAGCGTTGGTATCTTTCATGGATTCACATGCGCCCACCAGCCTCCCCGAAATGCAATGTACAAGATATGCGCATAAACAGGTTCCCCCCTTTCTACTTTGGAGGGGTCGAAATCTGACGGGACCCGCGGGGGCGGGGCTTTTATACCATTACGTCCTATGGGGCATGCGTGGACGACCCCGGAGAGGACGTAGATGTGGATAGGACACACAAGTGTCGGAAGTTTTTCCTATAGGAAACTACTATATATGTGTACCGAGGGTTCCCAGTCTGATGACGGGGAATATTCTAAGCATGTGAATCCATGAAAGATACCAACGCTGGAGAAATGGAGTTACAGGTAAGAAAATACTCCCTTCCCCGTCGTCAGGCTGGGAATCCTCAGTAAAGAAAAAATCACTATCAGTTTCGTTTCTGATCTGTCTTTCGTAGTAGTAACCAATCCCTGATCTCTGCGTCATACTGACCACAGCCAATGACTGCCCTCTACCTAAGCCCCGCCTCTGGCAGCCATCTTCAGATTTTTACCACACGTTCAAGTGTTAGGAGTCCTCGTGCTTAGCTCTCAAGCTTTTACTGCGTGTTTCGCGCTTTTTCAGGTGATTTTTCACATTTTTTCGGTTAATCGAGCCTCAAGCTCCACCGTTTCTACTCCCGTTAACGGCTACCCGTTGCGGGATTTTCCTACGCCCCTCAAGGGTGAAGATTTCGTCGAATCAACTTCTTGGAGGATTCCAGAAGATTTGCGGCCTACTTCAAGATGGCCCAGGATGCGAGTTCGTCGCCCGGACCCAAGCTGTTTCGCAGCTGCCCTGGATGCGGGCTGCAGAATGTGTTTAAGGAAGACGAACATTTGCGATGCCTCTACTGTCTTCATGGGGACGACTCATGTAGAGAAGGACTGCCAGTTCTGCAAGAACTTGTCGGAGCGGACCATGAGGGACCGTCGATCCCTTCTCGCAAGCTGGTTGGAGAAGGGCTCGATGGGTGAGAAGAAGAAGAAAGGGTCCGAGCGGGCTTCTAAGTCCTGTGCGGGCGCCCCGGCGACGGCCCAACACCAGGCCAAGCGCCGCGAGTCTGCTGGCTCCGGGAGCGCCGAAAGGTCGGGCTCTTCGGTCGCCAGGCAGGGCGCACCTTCCCCGGCACCGTCAACCACGAGCCAACGCTCCGGTTCGGGGAAGAGAAAGTCCGAGACCCTGGGTAAGCTTCGGGAGAAGCCCCATCCGATCTCGGAAGAGGGGGAGCGAGGCGTCGCCCCTCCCCCGAAGGAGAAGGCCCGGGACGCACCTAAGGTGGTGAAGGCCCCTACCCAGCAGGTGAAGGCCTCTATCGAGGCTATCGCGGCGACTCTGGCCAAGACGGCAGAGACACCGCCAACGGAGACTGCCTCTGGGACTAGAGTTTCCCTGCCGCCAAGGAGGGAATCCTCTTTTCAACCCATCGTCGTGGCCGCCATGATGGAAGAAGCGAGGGGGGGCACGGTGCCCTCCTCGAGCTCGGAGTCAGCCTCGGAGGAGGAACTGACCGAGGCCGTGAGGAACCTCGAAGTCCAATTCGAGAAGGTTCGATCCCGTCTGGAAGATCCTCGGGAGATAACCGAGGAAGACGACGATGGTGAGGAAGAGCGGCCTTCCCTTCCGGCGCGAGCGGATCCTAGGCCTCAGGATGGCTCGGCGGCCATTTTGTCTGCCATCCAGTCCTTATGCTCTGAGATAAGGACGAGATTCCTCCGGCCCAGGCCGGAGGACCCGCAACCTGGCCCGTCGGGAAGTCCTCAGAACAAATGACGGAGGACCTAACCCTCTCCTCCGCTCGCCCCCGTGAGGCCTACAGTTCCCTCCTCATCCTCCCACAAGTCGGGAGATGACGGTGCGTTGGGCTCGACGACGGGTTCTGAGGGCGACGGAACGGGTCTCCCGTCGCACGGGCCTCGCCGCCCGACGAGATTGGCTCATTCCACGCCATGATCGCCAGGGCGTCCGAATTGTTCCAGCTCTGCCGGGAGGAGCAGAAAAAGAAAGGATTCCTCTATCAGCGCCGGGAGGCCAAGAGGAAGACGGTCATTGCGGTGCCCCTAATCGATGACATCTGGGAGGAGGGCCTGTCGGTTCTCAAGAACCCCTCCACGGCACCAGCCAAACGGGACCGGTACGAGAAGAAGTACCGGGTCCCCGACACCGCTCCCCTGTGCCTCAGGGCCCAGCCAACGCCAGACTCGGTCGTCTCGGCGGCGGCTAAGAAGAAAGCGGCGGGGTCAGGAGCCTCGACGTCGAATTCCCCGCCGGACGGCGAGGGAAAGAAGTTGGACGCCATGGGGCGGCGGGTCATTTCGTCAGCGGCGACGACGATCAAAGCGGCCAACGCCCTGGCGATCGTGGCCAGTTACGACAGGGAGCTCTGGTTTAAGCTGGCCCCCATTTTGGACTTCCTGCCGGACGACAAGAGGTCCGAGGCCCTGGAAATACTGCAAGAGGGCGAGGTGGCGTCGGACCACGCCATAACTGTGGCAACCGATATTGCCGATACCGGGTTCCGCCAGCTGGGCAACGGTGTTTGCATACGACGACGGGGTTGGCTTCGGGCGACCGACTTCCGTCAGTACGTCCAGACCAGGGTGTTGGACATGCCGTTCGACGGCAGCAACTTGTTCGGGAAGGCGGTGGACGAATCCCTCCAAGCCATAAAAACGGAGACGGCCCGCGCCCTAGGAGCCCTTCAGCAACGACGGCCCTTTCGGAGCTCCGGAGGCAGACAGGGTGCCTCCAAGGGATCCAGCGGTGGCTTGTCGTCCTACCGCCAGGCGGCACGCTCCTTGTCTCAGGAGGCCTACAGGGGTTGCGGCAAGCAGGGAGCGCCTCGCCGCCGTCGGCAAGGTGGCCAGGGGCGGCAAGGCCACCACCTCCAAGCAGGACTGAACCGGCCGTGGTCTCGGGCCCCCACCGAAGCACCCCGGTGGGAGGCCGGCTGGCTGTCATGATGCCTACCTCCAAGGAGCCAGGTCTGACCCAGCAACCCCAGTGGCAGGCATCATTTCCCCCCGGGAAGTGCCAGCGGGCCCAAGCTGGGGCCCTTTGGACACAGTCCTGGCGCCTTAGGCGCCAGGCTCATGTTGGACCCCTGTCCTGGCGCCTTAGGCGCCAGGCTCATAAAGCTAGACATGTGTTCAAGTGTTTTAATGTGCACTTACCTGATGCAGACCATGCTGCTACACCCAGGCCCTCTTGAGGCCTGAATGGAACTACTTTACCTGTGGGACTACTTTCCCTGGGTGTGGTCGGGGAAGGATACATACCTGATCGGTGGAAGGATACATTCCTGGAACTTCTTCCAAAGCTATTTAAACCACACCCGATCAGCAACTCACGCTTCGCGTTCTGCTCCTCGCAGCTGGACGCTCACCGTGTCAGCTCCTGCTTCTGGACTTCAGCCACGCCTGTCAGCATCCTGGGTCACCTGCTAAGAGAGAATTGGAGAGAAAGAAGACCTTACCTGCTAAAGCAGCATCACGGAGACATCACAACGACAATCCTGAAACGGAAGACATCATTTTAAAAGCATTTCGCTTCGATCGCTGCAGCGCTGCATTTTACTCACCTTTCCTGGGCACCTCCATCTTCAGCAGCGATCATCCAGATCCGCAGCCACTTCCCAGAGCCTAGAGAGAAAAAGACAAGAACACAAGGTGAGAGAAGGAAGGGAATAGGAAAAGCTCAGTTTCCTTCTAAGACTTACCTGTTGGGTAATTCCCATTTCATTTCGGGTCCTGCAGGTTCCTGGCATTCCGGACCCCGGCCCCTATGGGGAAAAAAGACAAAGACATTGAATGAGCGAATGCAAAGACATTACCCGAACGCTCATCCAGAACTTACCTGTCATTTACTGGAACTGCACGTTTCACTTCGGGTCGGCGCCATATCTCCGGCAACCCCGAACCGCGGCCCATAGGGGAAAAAGACATAAGCGTTAGCGCTTGCTGCAATAAGACAATGAACATTATTATTAAGCTTGAACTTTTGAACTTGCTACAGAACTCTTGCAGCGCCTTACCTGAATAGACAAGCTTATTTAAACTCCCATCAAACCTCAATCCAGTGAAGTAACTGGGTTTCAACGCGCCCCTGCATCAGAAGCAGGATGGAGAGCTCATCCTTCCTGACCCTAAGGTGAGACTTCACGGGGAATCGAGGAAGGGTATCGTGGAGGGTTGGAAGGGAGTGGGAGGCTTGAGCATTATTCCGTCAGTAGGTAATACTCCCTTTTCACGCACAGGGGAATATTCCTGCGAGCCAGTGAGTCCATCTTCAGAGTCCTGCGCTTCACCATTGAAGAAGCATCAGCACTCGAAGCCAGACCTGCGCCTCCGTGGGAATCAGGTGAGCGTGACACTGGCGAATTTCGTCGGCGTGTGGAAGTCCATCTCCACCGACCGTTGGGTGCTGGATACCCTGGCAAGAGGACACTCTATCGAATTCCTGAAGAAGTGCCCTCACGTTCCACCTGTGGCCAGGAAGGAAAATCACGTCCCGCAACTGCTGTTGGAAGTACGGGCGATGCTCAGGAAAGGCGCCATCGAGCTTGTCCCGAAGAGGCTCCGGGGCGTACTCAAGGTACTTCCTCGTCAGGAAG
Organism: Ambystoma mexicanum; assembly: GCF_040938575.1. Taxonomy (NCBI): domain Eukaryota; kingdom Metazoa; phylum Chordata; class Amphibia; order Caudata; family Ambystomatidae; genus Ambystoma; species Ambystoma mexicanum. The sequence continues at coordinate 436,608,763 of NC_090922.1, read as the reverse complement.
AAGACGGGCGGCTGGTGCCCCATCCTGGACCTTCGTCGTTTGAACAAATACATCAGATCACAAAAGTTCAGGATGGTCACCCTCCAGCACGTACTGGGACAGCTGGAGGAAGGCGACTTTCTATCTTCGTTGGACCTGGAGGATGCATACTTCCACGTTCCCATCCTCAAAAGTCACCGAAAGTTCCTCAGGTTCATCGTCCAGGGACGCCACTACCAATTCAGAGCACTGCCGTTCGGATTGAAGTCGGCCCCAGGGTCTTTACCAAGTGCCTAGCACCAGTGGCGGCGCAGCTGCGCCTGCAGGGGATTCACGTCTACCCCTACCTGGACGACTGGCTCATCCGCTCGAGGACGAGGGAACTCGCCGTCGAACACACTGCGAGGACCGTCCAGCTACTCACAGACCTGGGATTCGCCATAAACTACCCAAAGTCTCACCTGGTGCCGTCGCAGGTGGCCCTGTTTCTGGGAGCGAAGCTCGATACAGTGAGGCACCTGGCGGCCCCGTCGGAAGAACGGACGAAGACCATTCCAGGCAAAGTGCAGCGCCTGCTAGCCACGGACGTGGCCAGGGTGAGGTCCATCAAGTCCCTCCTGGGGATGATGTCCTCTTGCATCTACCTGGTGCGCCTCTGCAGACTACGGATGCGCCCTCTTCAAGAATTTCTCGACGCCCGTTGGATGCAGGAGACGGGCACCTTCAAAGACCGGGTCCCCCTCAACGAGGTGTTCCGGCGGGCTATCCAGTGGTGGGGCGTTCGAGCGCACCTCACGGCGGGCAAGGACTTTCAGACGCCGGCGTACCAGGAGACGGTGACGACGGACGCCTCCCTGGAAGGTTGGGGCGCTCACACCGGAGATCTCCACGCAAGAGGCCTGTGGCTCCCGGAGGAGAGGCTCCTGCACATCAACGTCCTGGAACTCCGAGCCGTGTTCTGGGCTCTCAAATCGTTCCTCCCGTCGCTCAAAGGCAAGGTGGTGCGGATCTTCACGGACAACACCACGACAATGTTTTACATACGGAAGCAGGGAGGCACCAGATCCCCAACCCTATCCAAGGAGGCACAGGATCTGTGGCACTGGACGGTCGCCCAGGGGATGTTCCTGGTTCCCTTCCACCTGGCAGGAGAAAGAAACACCATCGCCGACTCGCTCAGCAGGGAGCTGTGCGCGTGTCACGAGTGGGAACTGCGCCAGGATCAGGTGGATCAACTCTTCCGACGATGGGGAAAACCCCAAATCGACCTGTTCGCAACAGCGACGAACTCGAAGTGCAAGAGGTTCGCCAGCAGGTTTCCCCAGCCGAGAAGCATGGGCGATGCGTTCTCGTTCCCCTGGGACTGCCTATACCTGAATGCGTTCCCTCCGTTGCCGTTGCTGCTTCGACTCATCAGCCAGCTCAAGAGGTCCTGGTGCAGGATGATCCTCGTCGCACCGGCGTGGCCGAGGCAGATCTGGTTCCCGGACCTTCTGGACTTGTCAACGTCCCCTCCCATCAAGCTGTCGGCGGACGCGGACCTTCTCTCCAGAGAAGGAGGCGCCATCTTCCACCATGACCCGGCGTCGCTGAACCTGCAGGCTTTGCTCCTGCAGCGCTAGAGTTTGGAGGCTACGAGGTTCTTGCAAAGGCCAGGGCGTCCTCGACTCTCAAATGCTACGGTCATAAGTGGAAGAGGTTCTCCATCTGGTGCCGAGCACAGAAGATCAACCCCCTACGGATTACGGCCCCTCAAGTGCTGCCCTACCTGCAATCCCTGGCAAAGGCTGGGCTGGGCTAGCCCATGCCTCCATTAAGATTCATCTGGCGGCAATCTCCAGATATACCAGAACCACAGGACGGACGTCCCTGTGGTCCCATCGTTTGGTAAGAGTTTATGAAAGGACTGTTCCGGTCATTCCCGCCGGTGAAGGCCCCGGCGTGGGAACTTAACGTGGTGCTGACCAGGCTCATGGGGCCCCCATTCGAGCCGATGCACTCCGCACTGATGAAGTTTGTGTCGTGGAAGACTGCGTTCCTGGTGGCCATTACCTCCGCACGACGAGTGGGAGAGATCCAGGCCCTATCCTGCAAAGCACCGTACTTGACTTTCCATGCCTCGAGGGTGGTGCTTAGGACGCACCCCTCCTTTATGCCCAAGGTGCCGTCGGACTTCCATCTTAACGAGCCCTTGGTGTTACCTGTTTTCTTCCCGTCTCCTTCGTCGCCGGCTGAGAGGACTTTGCACTCGCTGTATGTGGCTAGAGCGCTGCAGTTCTACGTGGACCGCACAAAGAGTTTCCGGAGGACATCACAGCTGTTCGTGAACTTTGGACCTGTGAATCAAGGGAAGGCTCTCTCGAAGTCTTCTATTTCCAGGTGGCTCTCCGGCTGCATCATGCACTGTCACCGGTTGGCTAACCGACTGCTGCCAGGCTGTCCGAGAGCCCATTCGACCAGAGCGATCGCTGCTACTACGGCGTTATCTGGTGTGCCCCTGCTGGACATCTGCAGGGCTGCTACGTGGAGGTCGACGCACACCTTCACGAGATTCTACTGCGTCGATCGGGATGCCATGGAGGAGTCCAGGGTCGGCCAAGCAGTGCTGCGCAACCTGTTCGCTTAAGGTGAGCCTGGTGAGGAGGTAAGAGATGCTTAATGTTGAGTTTTTTGTATTGCTTAATGTTGAGCCTTTTGCCACCCCCCGTGGTTGTGCATGTGTGTACTGCTATTTATTCTTTTATTCATGAGCATGTGAATCCATGCCAGACCCCATGCTGAAGAAGGAACAAGTTACTTACCTGTAACTGTTGTTCTCCAGCATGGGTCTGGCATGGGTTCACATGCGAACCCTCCCGCCTACCCCTCTGCGGCTCTTCACTTGGTCATACTGCCACTTCACGTGCTATCAAATCTGAAGATGGCTGCCAGAGGCGGGGCTTAGGTAGAGGGCAGTCATTGGCTGTGGTCAGTATGACGCAGAGATCAGTGATTGGTTACTACTACGAAAGACAGATCAGAAACGAAACTGATACTGATTTTTCCTTTACCGAGGATTCCCAGCCTGACGACGGGGAATATTCATGAGCATGTGAATCCATGCCAGACCCATTGTGGAGAACAACAGTTACAGGTAAGTAACTTGTTCCTTCCCCGCCCAGATCAGTTTGGACATCGGTGTTCTTGCACGATTCCAGAAGGATATAGGGGGCCATACCGGGATGTTATTGAAAATGTATAGTAGTTTTGTTAGGATAACCATTTTAGATAGAGAGATGTGGGCCGCTTCGGAAAGGGGGAGTCGCATCCAAGTATCTACTGTGTTTCAGGTGTTGCAGGGCTGTGATGTAGTTCTCCACGAAAAGGTTTGTAGGGGAAGTGAACACTCTTACCCAGGTAGCGAATTCCCTGTGGGGCACCAAGCAAAGGCCTCCCCAACATCTTGCGATGAGACCCCTGTTGTGAGTGGAAGGACCTCGGATTTAGACCAATTAATTTGTAGGACGGAAATGGCACAGAATCTGGATATTTCCTCTATCACAGGCTGCGAGTTAGTCCGAGGGTATTTTATGTATAACATGTCGTCCGCGCAGAGGGAGACAATAGATACATGTGAACGGATTGTCACTCCCTGGTGAGAGTGAAACTCTCTCAGAGTGCAAGCCACCGGCTCGATAGCCAGGGCAAATAAGAGGGTGGGAAAAGGGGCTCCCCTGCCTAGTACCTCAAGTAGGATAAATAGGAGTGGATTGAATCCCATTTGTGTATACCCTGGCACGCGGGGCTGAGTTGAGGAGCCGGATCCCGTGAAGAAACGTGATACCTGTGCCCGTGTGTCAGAGGACTTCGAACAGAAAAGGCCACTCAACAGAATGGAACGCCTTCTCTGCGTCCAAAGCCACCGCAGCGATAGGGACGTCCGGGTTCACATTATGTATTAAAGTGAATAATCTACGCAGATTGTTCTGTGTTGATCGTCTTGGGATAAATCCCGCCTTTTCTGAGAGGACCAGAGCGCGGGCATGTGGGGAAGAAGCCAGCCAGCAAACAGTTTTGCCAGGATTTTGTTGTCTCTATTTATCAGAGACAAGGGGCGATAGGATGAACATTTTCTAGAGTCTTTATTAGGTTTGAGCAGTACTGTGATCAAAGCAGTCTGAGTGGACTCCGGGAGTACCCCGGAGGAGGCCGCCTCTTCAAACATGTTACATAAATGGGTGCATAAGCAAATCAGGGAAAGCTTTGTATAACTCGGCTGTGATCCCGTCCGACTGTATCACTCTATGAAGTTCGTCTGCTGTGGGGGGGATAGTTGAGAAGCCCCCCAACCACGGAGTCAAGCCAACCCAGGGCAACCCTCTCAAGGTATTGGGTAATGTTTTCATGCCCGGCCAAACTATGGGCAGTATACAGCTTTTTGTAAAACTGGCGAAATGCCCCATTTATCCCCTCCACGTCCCCGACTGCCTCCCTCCTGGGGGATTTTACTTCTAGTATGGGTTCCAGGCAATTTACCTGTTTTAGGGCCCATGCGAGGGTTCTACTCGGGTGATCTCCCCCACCATATCTCGCCGCTAGCACCGGGTCACCCAGGAATCTCTCTCCTCACTGTCCATTAGAGACCGTATTTCTTGTCTTTTCACTGACAAGTCAGACTGAAGCGAGGGGGGGGTTCGACTTTTCCTGAAGTAGCTCCATATTTTTAATGTCTTTCTCCATGCGGGCAATTGCCCTACGAATTCTTTGAAGGATCCCCTCCCCCTCCGGGGACATGCACCAACCCCACAAATGGACTTTAAACGTCTCCCATATGACACCGGGGCTAGAGACGGATCCCACATTCAGCTGGAAAAATTCTGCAATGGCCTGGCGCAGATCTTCCCGAAACGCCCTGTCTTCCAGGGCGCGGGCCCGGAACCTCCATCAGAGTTGCTTGGGAGGAGATGATGGGCCTTTAAACCTCACTAGCACTGTGGAGTGATCCGACAAAATGCGAGGGAGAATCGCCGTTCAATCCGCCACCCGTGACAGATCCAGGGACAGGTAGATATAATTGATTCTAGAGGAGCTCCCATGTACACTAGAATAGTATGTGAATTCCCGAGCGTTAGGGTGATGCCAATGCCAAATATCGACCAGGGTGTAGTCTGTTGCAATGGAGTGCCATTGTTGAGCTGCCCGGTTAAGTGGCCTAGGGGCCGATGTAGACCTGTCGAACGTGGCAGAGCGGGCCAAGTTAAAGTCTCCCACCCAAACCACTTCATACCCTGGAAATTTTCAGAGGTGTTCCGAGCATGTCTGGAAAAAATCGAAGAGCTGTAATTAGGGCTGTACGTGTTTATGAATAAAACGGACCAGGCCGCAATCTCACCAGCCACCAAGATGAACCGGCATTCACTTTCTGACACCTGTGTGTGTAGTTTAAATTCCAGAGATTGGTGTATATAGATTGTCACCCCCTGGGTATGTGTCGAGTAGGAGGAGCCATACTTATGGACACCCAACCCTGCCGGGGCAGGGAGTTTGTGATCCTTCCCTAAAATGAGTCTCCTGTATGCATAATACATTGACATGGTGATTCTGCACATAATTGGAGATGAGTGTCTTTTTTGCATTGGTGAAGCCCTGAATGTTCCATGTAAGTAGAACAATCTCGGAATTAACAGGAGCATGAAGCCCCTGTGGAGCAGTCACGTTAAGAGTAAGTTGGGAGCAATTGGAAAGATTTGAAACACAAGTAAATCATCCGGTGCAGGACTCCAGAAACACTGTACTAAAACGTGACACATAGAGAGCGTACTAGACCCATAAGGGAAAACCCAACCCCCTTGAACTGGGAGCATCAGTACACGAAACACCAACAATTGAACTATGAATACCCCCCTCCTTCCCAACCCGCGCCAGAAACCCAAACCTACCGGCCAGCAATACCCACTCACCTAACAATCATTCAACTTCAAGTCACTTAGGCGCCACTGGGCATAGGGTGTGCCGACGGCCACTGTGCCTCCCGATAGCAAGAGGCTCATTTACCACATTAAAGTATCCCATTGGAAATAACATGCTTAGTAATTGGTTCCAATGACTGCAAAGCGAGGCCCCAAAGCTCGCCAAGGCCTCAGACATTCTGCCGCATAATTTTTCAATTTGTACTGCTGACGCATCCACTTTGCACGTTAGCTCGTCTATTTTAGCGCCCAAATTGTCTGTACTGCCTTTCAGCGCTAACAAGGTCTGGTTGAGAGCCATGAAATCGAATTGGGATGGGGCAGTCTCGGACTCCTGTTGCGAAGAATCCGACCTGGCATACTGATCCATCTTCGCCTGCTTCTTCCGATTGCCCATTCCAGACACAGGTTGTGGACTCGGGTTGCATGTAGGCAGGACCTAGGGTTGTGAGGCGTAACAGTGTGTCCAGGAGGGCTGCAGGGGGGTACAGCCAAGCGGAGGGCCCCAATGTCACTGCCTGAGGACCCCCCCAACAGAGGAGACAGAGGGCAGATCGGTAGACCCCCCCCCCCCACCACCTTGCTGGCCAGGGGACTCTATGGGCCCCAGAGGAACTGTCCAGGATTTAGATGGTTTCTGCAGAGAGCTGGCTGGAGGTGGGAGGTGTGTCCCCGCCTAGAATTTCTATCAACAGATCCAGTCTATGGTGCCTCCAGGTCCAAGCGGGGTCCCTGTCTCCCCCGCACCCCCCGGACAGATGGGGCAACCAGACCCCTCGTCCCCAGAGAGACCCCCGCACCAGCCCCGTACTTAAGAACAGGGGAGTGCTGCAGGACATGGACAACCAGCAATATCAGCGCAGGGCCCCCTGCACAGGTCTCCCCCAGTTCAGTGCTGCTGCACCTAAGGCCCCACTGCGCAAGAAGAAAAGGAGTGGGGGCAGGGACCAAGAGGTTACACAATCAGGCAGTTGAAGTGCGATGAGCCCCGGTCCTCCGTCTCATCTGCCCCCACCCCGGAGCAGGAGCATCCACCAAGCACTCCCCCATCAGCCACCCGACCCACCGCTTTGTAAGGTGTCGGTCCAGCGGGGCCGGGTGGGGAAGGAGGAAGCAGCGAGTCCCTGGGTGCACTGAGCACCCGCGAGCAGATGAGGCGAGGCTCCTCTAATGTTGCTGATGGGCTCCTCGCAAAAGCAGACCCAGCCCACGTGGTGCTCAGAAAGGCGGGCCGCCCCTTCAGGCACCCGCGAGCAAGTGACCGGGGACCCTGCCGCAGCGCGGCCAAGTTCGGTGAGCCACAGGGGCTGCCAGTGGGTCCCGCCGCGCCAGCCCCCCAGCAGCAGGCAGTCTGGTCACCACAGGGAAGGTGAACGGGGGGCTGCCGCCACAGATGTCGCGAAAGGAGGGAGCGTGTAGTGAAGCTGCAGATGCTGGTGGGGGAGGGGCGGCCTGCCAAAACCAGCCGAGCCGTGGCATCCTCGAGGGAGACAACCCGTAACTCACGATCCACGGGTTTGCGGTGACAAACAGCGAGCCCCAACGCCTCAGCAATTCCGATACCTCGCCGTGCAAACTTCCATCACAGTGTATGGCTGGACCGCAGGATTTTGACCATATAATTGAGCCTCTGCTGGAGCACTCTCAGGCTGTGGCCATCTTACGGCTGCGCCACAGGGCCCCCAAACCAGTTTCCCATTTCAATGCTGGGACGTCTTGTGTCTGGCGAAAATGGTCATGCTGCTGAGATTGTTGTATGTGTTCCAGGCTATGCCTATGGTGTTGGGAACTGCCTGTTTTCGATCCGTGCATATTATCCTAAATTAGCTACTTTGAAAAGGTGAGACCCCCAAGGATTGCTCTGGTCACGCTACAGCATACAAGGAGGGGGTGGGTATTGGTGCGCCGGACCTAAGGGCGTACTACTTGGTGTCTGTCCTTTAGCATATGGTGGACTGGTTCTCCCAGCCTCATGGGGGCCGAGTCATGAGCTGGATAGAGAGGGTGATGGCACCGCCTAGTTTTCCGGGGACTCTTGGAGGACAGGACCGAGAGCTCTGGAATGGTCTAGTGCCTGTGTGTACGATCATTAAGGTATTGTGGAGGGTCACTGCGCAAGGGACAATGCTGTCCCTGCTCCCGTGGGGCTGTAGTAGGTTGCAGCGGTTGGAAGAGATCTAGGGCGACTGGGGGCCGCTAATTTAGGGATGCCCACCCTCTGACCCATCTGAACTTTCTGGACTTTGCCGCGCTAATGGGGTTGAGGGAGGCCTGGTAGGGTTTTCCAGGGATGCCCCATATACTCGCGATGAACGTGACTACTACAACTGGTAGTGGGGGGGGGGGTGTTTTGGAACTCTATGCAGCTAATCGGGAGGAATGTGATACTGCAGCGGCAGTGCCCCGTACCAAATGGGAGACGGACATGGGGGAACAACTTGCTGACAGCGAGTGGGCAAGTGTCCTCGAGCATACGAAACTGGTATCTCAGAACTCCAAATTTTATGGATACAGTATAAAATGGTACAGAGGCCATATATCATGCGAGTGAGGGTAGCCGGGTGGCGGCAGACCCCATCTGCTGTAGATGCAGAAATGAGTTTGGTACCTTCTTGCACATGTGCTGGGGGTGCAAGCGGGTGGTGGGTTAGGGTGACATCTGTTTGGAGTAGACTACATTAGTTGGGCTACGCGTGCAAACTTTGATGAAACACTGTCTGCTCTGATGAAATCCTGTGGGAAAGGACAGGCGCAAGAAGGGGCTGGCTAGAGCCATGGTGCTGGAACTGTTGCTGACCAGAAGGACGGAAGTGCTCGCCTGTAAGGCACAGGATGGCCCCAAGATGGGAGATTGGCATAGGAGCTGGTATAAATGGGTGAAAGCTGAAATGGATGCGAGTGCCCATCTGCGTCAGGGGAAGGGCATGGATGCTTGCTACAGTGTGGCATGAGATGTGGGATAAACTGGACTTGAACCCTGACTTCTGCCCCCATTGAAGGGTTAGCCTGTTGTTGCTGATGTAACCCATTGGGGGCATATGTGGAGCGGGAGGAGGGAGGTACGGGACGCGGAAAGGAGAGGAGGGGGCGAGAGGGATTGTGACACTGCAGAAATGTTTGACATGGGGTGTTGTCTTCACTGATGTAAGGGGCAGCGGGAGGGAGGGTTAATGAAGAGGTATGTGCCTCTATGACAAGTGTCTGTTTACGTTCCAGAAAACTTCATAAAAACAAGTTTAACACATTATTTTTTAAAGAATATGCTTACTTGCCACCAATGAAGCAACCTGGTGGACAGCTTTAAACTAAAAGGTCTTAAATGTAGACTCACTTGACCAGTCTGCGGCCTTGAGGATGTCTTGCCACCAGGAACCGCCAGCAAAAGATTTCGATGCAATGGCTTCCCATGCAGAGTGTGTACGCACAAGGTGTCTATTCCTGCATAACCCATCTCACCACCTGGCTAGGGTAGTAGTGAATACAGCTCTGAATGGTTTACGGAGTGCAGTTTAAAGTCTACACTGCTCCGCAAATGCGCCGTCTGCTTCTCGTACTCTCAGGCAACTAACTGTACAGAGCCTCAGCTGCTCTAAAAATGCCAGAATGGTAGCTATTTGGAAGTTTTTGTGCTTTGTCTAAAATGAAAAGTGACTGCCTCTCGAGAATAAGGTTTGATGTCTACCTCCAGCACCCCTACGTATGATACTCTTTTCCAGGCTACCAAGCAGAGTAGTTAGTTTGGCTGAACGGCCTTCCTGGTCAGGGCATTGGTATCTGGCCAACTCAGGAAAAACTACATCTCGCATACGTGAGTATTTCGGTGCTGGGGACCAGATGGCTTTCACTCCCTTGAGCAGCTGGATTACTAGAGTATTCTCGCTCACCCGGGCATTGTGCACATGCTCGTGCCCTGCAGTAATGGCTGACCTGAACGTGTTCACCGTCCGGTTAGCTTTGCCCTGCGTGGCAAGGCTTGCCAGAAAGTTCACTACGTGAACTACATCCATTCAAGCAGGATGCATGTCCCTAGCCATATGTCAACCGTACCATCTGTGCCAAGCAGACCTGCAGGACCTGGCTGTCTTGGGAGCCCAGGATTCTCTGAAGCGCTCAGCTTCTCCCAATAGTCCCTGTTTTCGCCAGGCACCCATGAAATCACTGAGGCTACTAGTTGCAGGATCCCTAGCCTGATCAGCGGGTGCTGGAGCCCTGCCGGATCCGACGATGTTCCGGCAGAAGAAGTGGGGAGTTTCAGGTGATTTCCAGCAGGTCCGGGATCCACGCCTGACTCTTCCAGGCTGGCATCAGCAGAACAAGCTCCGCCTGCTACTGCCTCGCATACGCTAGTGTCCTCGCAGTGATGGCGAAAGGAGGGAACGCATAGTTCCTCCGCTGACCCCACTGCTGCAGGAAAGCGTGGGTGGCAGCTGCCTCCGGGTCCGGTCTCCAGCTGAAGAGCTGGTCCAGTTGGTGGTTTAGTCTGGACGCAAGCAGGTCTGTCTGGCAAGGACCTCTTCTCTGCATGAGGGCACAGAAAACGGTGCTTTTCAACTTCGAGTCACTGAAGTCCTTGACGTGTCTGGCATTCCAGTCTGTCACTTGATTTGAAACTCCCGGGAGGTATTCACCTGTGAAACTGATACCCCTCTCCAAGCAGAAGTACCACAAATCCTTGGCCAGCTTCACCAACCACAAAGACATTGTCCCCCCTTGGCAGTTGATGTATCAGACTGCTGAAATGTTGTCCATTTTCAGCTGAATGCAGCACTTAACTGTCCCGCAATAGGCACCTGATCGCAAATGAGCCTGCTAGCAGTTCCGGGCAATTGATACGAAGTATGGACTCCTCCAAGGACCACCGCCCCCTGCCCCAGTCAGCTCCCCGCAGCGAGCACCCCAGCCCCTGCGACTGGCATCCGACTCTATGACTAGGTCTGGAACAGAGCAGATGATGGCCCTCACATTCCATGTGTCAGAGCCACCAGTTGAACTCCGTCCTGGCCTCCTCTGACATGAGTACCCGTCTTTCGTACAACTATCCGTGTGTGAGGAACTGGATCTTGAGCTGTTGGAGGGAACGATACTGAAGGGGTCCTGGGAAAATCTCTTGGATAGGCAAGACTAGTCACCTCCTGTCCTTTCTAGCTCTGATCTGGTCCCTGGCAAGGATTGTTCTGATTTCCTTCTTCATGTCCTTGACATTCTACAAAAGCAGGCTCAGCGGGCCCAGGAATTCCATTCTCTGTTGTGGGCAGGTCTTGGACCTCTCCCATTTGACGAGAAATCCCAGTGATTCCAGGAGCCCAGACGTAAGGGCTACCTGCTGCCGCAGCCTCTCCGAATCCTGTGCCATGAGGCAGAGATCGTCTAGGTATACGATCATCCTCACCCCCAGTTCACATAGCCTCACCAGTGCCGTCTGAGGAGCTTGATGAAACACCAAGGCGCTGACGGTAGACTGAAGGGGAGGCAGTTGAACTCCCGTCTTTGGTCCTGCCAGAGGAACTGATGGTGCATTTTGTGGATGGGAACTGCCAGATACTCGCCTCTCCGATCTATGCCATTAGCCAGTGTCCTTTCTGTATGAAGTCCCTCAGGAGATGGATGCCCTCCATCTTGAAATGCTGGTATACTAGTAAAGCATTTAATCCTCTGAGATTGATCACCAGCCTGACCGTCAGCTTTCTCTTTACCAAGACGACATTGCTCAGGAAGCCCTGAGCTCTTTGCGCTGCAGGACATATTTCTCTTTTCCTTTTGAAGCTCTCCTAGTTCTTTGTCCAAGGGGGCTTGATTTATTTCTGAGATTGCGCAAGGAAGGGGCGGTTTTGCTTGTACTGGCTCTTGAAAGAACTTGAGATGGAACCTTTGCACAGTCTTGAAGACCCACGAGTCTGCTGTAAGATCTCGTCAAGCCTGTGCATTTAATGCTAGCCTGCTCCCGATGGGTGGGATCACGCTGCCTGTCGCTGTGCTGGGCGCGTGCCACTGCAGTCTCACCTGTGCTATTGTCCTGTGGGATGGGATGAAGGGTCTGGGTCTGCTGTCTTATTGGCACAAGCTGCTGCCTCTGTAGGTCCTTTGACTGCCTCTGCGGTTGGTTGAGAGGCCCCTGCCTCTGCCAGCCCAGGCAAAAACCCAGAAAGCGAATATTCTCTTCGCTAGGTTTTCTCTGATTCCCTGGCGTAGATTTTACGAGGGAAAGATTGTTCTGAAAATCCTATATCGTGTTCAAATGTATTATCCATCTGTTATTGATTACCTGTCGGTCCTCGATTCTGATCTGGAGAAAGGTGTTCTCTCCTTGGCTCTACTCCCCATTCGAGTATGCGCTACGAACTAGGTACAACATCACCGAAGGCTAGAGCTTATTGGTCATACCTTTCACTTTTCCGGAAAATTATGGTTTCTCCAGCAAAATCATTGATGAGAGAGATTGCATCGGGGCGACTCACGAGCGCTGACAGAAATCAGGCAACTTGCCTTAGCAACCTTAGAAGAGACGAGATTTAGCTGCCTAGATCTCAAGCAACCCAAATAAAGTAAAAAAAAAAAAACCTCAGAGGCAGACTGGGCAAATACGGTCTCTGAAATGCATAAATATTCTACACTGTTACATTTAAGGACCACAAAAGATCGGGCATTTTGGCGCCATATCTTTCCATCTATGCTAGCAGGCAAGTGAGACATGATTTTGTGCGATTTCGCTTAAATCTGATGCGTACAAAAGAAGTGCTTATTAGATGGGGATTGGTTCCCAGAATTAATGAGACTTGCAGATACTGTAATCCAGAAGCAGAAAAAGAATTTAAAACTTCTACTATCATGAAGTGTGCGAACTGTGATCGGGTAAAGGGCATTTTATAAGAAAGGAGCCTTCTGTGACAATACAGGACAGAATTGTGAGCAAAAGTGGGAATACTGTCTATCTGGGAGTACAACTGCAACAGTGAATGCTGTAGTGGCCTTTTTTCCGCTCTGACCAAAATTGGATGTATAATATTATGACGTCTTCCTATTCTATTGTTTGTGTATTTTAATTGTATTCTATTTTTTTGATTAAGGTGAATAGTTTCTTAGGTAATATTTTCTTTACTTCTTTTGACTTTTGATTTATGTCTTATTTTTCTTAGTAATTGTTTTTTGTAATTTTGTTAAAGATTGAAAACATTTTTTACCAATAAAATCAAAACAAAAAAAACAATTCTCTTCAGGGATGTTTGGGCTTTGTCCAGGGCGGTGAAGGTGCACACAAACTTTGATATAGTTTCTTCACTTACTCAATCCCTGCTTCTTTTGCACTTCTTTTGCCCTCTCAGACGCCGAAGGGCAATAGAAGCAGGGATTGTACCCTTGTAATGGTTAAACAATCAACAAGATTGATAATGCAACAACGCTGCAAAGCCCTGATTTTAAGAAGGCTTTCAATAGCCGTAACATCACTAAGGCCAAATATTAAAACTTGGGACAATGCACTAATACAGTCTGGCACATTTCTTATATTCTGAGTGAGTGAAGAAACTACTAATTGCAAGGTGGTTTAATAGACTTTTCACCACCTAACTTGGATAAGACGTGCTAGAACGAGTGGATCAAACCCAATCAAAAAATTAGGAGGACTACAAACTCAAGTGTCGCCTGACAGACTAGCCTCTCAAAAAAAGTCTAGTTGTCTCCAAACTTTGACATATCTTTGCTGAAGGTCTCGCCAAAAAGTAGTACTTTCTCCAGCATGGGGTCTGGCATGGATTCACATGCTCATGAATATTCCCCTTCGTCAGGCTGGGAATCCTCGGTAAAGAAAAATCAGTATCAGTTTCGTTTCTGATCTGTCTTTCGTAGTAGTAACCAATCACTGATCTCTGCGTCATACTGACCACAGCCAATGACTGCCATCTCCCTAAGCCCCACCTCTGGCAGCCATCTTCAGATTTCTACCGCACATTCAAGTGTTGGGATCCTCGTGCTATTGCTCTCGAGCTTTAGTGCGTTTTCACGCTTTTTCATAGGAAAATTCTCTTTTTTCGGTCAAAAGAGCCTCAAGCTCCACCGTTTCTTTATCCGATCAACGTGGGCCCGTGTCGGATTCTTCTACGCCCCTCAAGGGTGAAGATTTCATCGAGCCACGCTTTTGGAGGACTCCAGAAGTTTCTCAGGCCCATCTCGGACATGGCCCAGGAGAAGGGAAGCTCGACGCCCGGAAAGCTGTTCAGGGTCTGCCCTGGATGCCAGCTTCAGAATGTCTTTATGGATGACGAACACTCCCTTTGCCTCTACTGCCTGCATGAGGACAAGACGCACGTGGAGAAGGACTGTGCGTTTTGCGGCAATATGTCGGAGCGGACCATGAAGGACCGCCATTTGCGTCTCGCCAACTGGCTGGAAGGGAACAGCCCGTCAGGGGAGAAAAAGAAGAAGTCCGAGCGGTCTTCTAAGACCTTTGAGGGCGCCCCGGCGACAGGGGCCCAACAGAAGGCCAAGCACCGCGAGTCCGCTGGCACCGGGAGCGCCGAACGGTCCGGCTCTAGGGTTGCCAGGCAGGGCGCATCCTCCCCGGCGCCATCAACCATGAGCCACCGCTCTGGCTCGGGTAAGAGGAAGGCCGAGCACCCGGCGAAGCTCCTGGAGAGACCCCGGTCGAGCTCGAAGGCCCCATCGGAGGGGGAGCGAGGCGGTGACCCTCCTCCCAAGGAGAAGGCGGTCAGCGCACCTAAGGTGGTGAAAGCCTTGATCCACCCTGCCAAGGCCTCTATCGAGACAGTCGCGGCGGCCCTGGCTCAGCCTGTGGAGGCTACACCAGTGGAGGCGACCTCGGGGCCCAGAGTCTCCCTGCCACCGCGGAGGGAGTCCTCTTTCAAGCCCATCGACAGGACCCCCGTGAAACCTCCGACCGAGAAGAAAAAGGGGGGGCAGGAGGTCGTCGTGGATTCGGCTGATCGAAGTCTTAAGCCACGGCATTGGCATGGAAGAAGACCAGCCCGTTGGGAGGGACCCTGACGTAGGAGACGACGAGAACGTCGAGGGTGCCGACGAGGCTCCTGACCGCCCGTCGGAATCCCCTCAACCAGTGCCGCAAGACAACTCGTCAGCCATTTTGTTGGCTATACAGTCCTTATGCTCGGAGATAAGGACGAGATTGCCGTTACCACCAACGGAGGAACCGCTCCCGACGGGGGACCCGGAGCCAGGCCCTTCTGGGAGCCCTCCTCCTAAGAGAAGGAGGATTCATCCTCCACCTCCTTTTCAACCATCGCGCCCTGCTCAGCCCGCCTCCCCGTCCACGACCCGTGGGGATGATACGGGGACGGACACGGCCGCGACGGGTACAGACAACGAGGTTTACGACGAGGATCTTCCGTCGTCACCTCCTCCCCGGGCTTCCCCGCCCAACGAGATTGGATTGTTTCATGCCATGATCGCCAGGGCATCCAAGCTTTTCCAGCTCTGCCCGGAAGAGAAGGAGGAAGGTTTCCTTTATCAACGGCGCGAGACCAAGAGGAAGACGGTCCTCGCTGTACCTCTACTGGACGATATCTTGGATGAGGGTCTCGCCCTCCTCAAGAACCCATCCACAACGCCTGCGAGAAGGGATCGGTACGAGAAGAAGTACTGGGTCCCAGATGTGGCCCCCTTGTCCCTTCGGGCACAGCCGACCCCGGACTCGGTCGTCTCCGCGGCGGCCAGGAAGAAAGCGGGGGGGGGGCTTCGGCCTCTACATCAACCTCCCCCAGACGGCGAGGGAAAAAAATTGGACACGATGGGACGCAGAGTCATCTCATCGGCAGCGATGACGATTAAGGCTGCCAACGCCTTGGCCATCTCATCGGCCCGCTACGACAGGCAGTTGTGGTACAAGATCGCCCCCCTGCTGGACTTCCTACCGGACGACAAGAGGGCGGAAGCCCTGGAGATCTTGCAGGAAGGAGAAGTGGCGTCGGACCATGCCATTACGATAGCGACGGACATCGCTGATACTGGGTTTCGCCAGTTGGGCAACGGCGTGTGCCTTAGACGGCGTGGATGGCTCAAGGCAACGGATTTCCGGCAGGACGTGCAGACCAGAGTTTTGGAGATGCTGTTCGACGGGAGCAACCTGTTTGGGAAAACAGTGGACGATTCCCTACAAGCCATCAAGACGGACACAGAGACGGCCCGGGTTCTTGGTTTTCTCAAGCGACGGCCGCCCTTTCGGAGCGCCGGAGGCAAGCAGGGTGCCTCCAAAGGTTTCGGCGGCGGATATTCCACCTACCGTCAAGCGGCCCGTTCGTCGTCACAGGAAGCCTACAGGGGACGAGGCAAGTAAGTCGGGCGGACCCCGCCGTCGTCGCCAGGGATGACAAGGCGGCAAAGCCTCGTCGAAGCAGGACTGAACCGGCTGTGGGATCGGGCCCCCACCGAAGCATCCCGGTGGGAGGCCGGCTGGCGAACTTCGTCAGCGTGTGGGAGTCCATCTCCACTGACCGTTGGGTGCTGGATGCTCTGGCCCAGGGTCACGCGCTCGAGTTTCTAAAGAAGTGCCCGCGTGCCCCCCCCCCCCCCCCCCCCCGTGGCCAGGAAGGAGCATAATGTCCCTCAGCTTCTCTTGGAGGTAAAGGCGATGCTCAAGAAAGGCGCCATCAAGCTCGTCCCAAAGAGGCTTCGGGGCTCCGGAGTTTACTCAAGATCCTTCCTCGTGAAGAAGACAGGAGGATGGCGTCCCATCCTCGACCTACGACGACTGAACAAATTCATCAAGGCACAGAAGTTCCGGATGGTCACCCTCCAGCACGTCCTGGGTCAGCTGGAGGAGGGCGATTTCCCGTCGTCGTTGGATTTGGAGGATGCTTACTTCCATATCCCCATCCTAAAGGGACACCGAAAGTTTCTCAGGTTCGTGGTCCAAGGGCGTCACTACCAGTTCAAAGCCCTTCCCTTCGGATTGAGGTCCGCACCCAGGGTGTTCACCAAGTGCCTCGCACCGGTGGCGGCGCGCCTGCGCCTGGAGGGGATCCACGTCTACCCCTACCTGGACTGGCTCATCCGAGCAAAGACAAGGGAGCTCGCCGCGGAGCAAACGGCGAGGACCGTCCAACTACTCATGGACCTGGGATTCTCCATAAACTACGCCAAGTCCCATCTGGTGCCCGCGCGAAACTCGACACAGTGGCGCTTCTGGCCTCTCCATCGGAGGAAAGGACGAGAGCCATCATGGGCAAGGTGCAGCGGATGCTGGTTGCGGACGCAGCCAGGGTGAGGCCCATCAAATCCCTCCTCGGAATGATGTCTTCTTGCATTTATCTCATCCGCCTGTGCAGGCTTCGGATGCGCCCGTTACAGGAGTTCCTGGACGCTCGCTGGATCCAGACGGGCAGCTTCGAGGACAGGATCACACTTGACGAGAGCTTCCGACGAGCGATCAGGTGGTGGGGCACCCGCGCGCATCTGACGGCGGGCTTGGACTGCCAGACCCCGGGCCACCAGAAGACAGTGACCACGGATGCCTCCCTGGAAGGGTGGGGAGCGCACACCGAAAATCTGCATGCGAGAGGCCTTTGGCTTCCGACGGAGAAGTACCTCCATATCAACGTCCTGGAGCTCCGTGCAGTGTTTTGGGCCCTCAGGTCCTTTCTTCCGTCCCTCAAGGGCAAGGGGTGAGGATCTTCACCGACAACACCACCACCATGTTCTACATCAGGAAGCAGGGCAGCACCAGGTCCCCAGCCCTGTCAAGGAGGCACAGGATCTGTGGCATTGGGCCGTCGCCCAAGGGATGTTTCTGGTGCCGTTTCATCTGGCAGGAATAAAAAACACCATCGCCGACTCGCTCAGCAGAGAGCTGCGCTCGTGCCACGAGTGGGAACTACGACAGGATCTAGTGGACCGCCTCTTCCGACGGTGGGGCACACCCCAGATCGATCTGTTCGCGACGGCCTCCAAGTGCCGGAGGTTCACCAGCAGGTTTCCCCGGCCGAGGAGCATGGGCGATGCTTTCTCGTTCCCCTGGGAGGGCCTATTTCTATACGCGTTCCCCCATTGCCGTTGCTGATCCGGCTCATCAACCAGCTCAATAGGTCACGGTGCAGGATGATCCTCGTCGCACCTGCGTGGCCGAGGCAGATATGGTTCCCGGACCTTCTGGACTTGTCAGCGTCCCCGGCATTCAAGCTGCCAGTGGACGCGGATCTTGTCTCCAGGGAAGGAGGCGCCATCCTCCATCACGACCCGAAGTCGCTGAACTTGCAGGCCTGACTCCTGCAGCGTTAGAGTTTGGAGGTTATGACATACCGGCCGACTGCAGAGGTTCTTGCAAAGGCCAGGGCGTCCTCAACTCTTAAATGCTACGGACACAAATGGAAGAGGTTCTCTGTCTGGTGCCACGCACAGAAGATTAACCCTCTACGGATTACGGCTCCTCAAGTACTGCCGTACCTACTGACGCTGGCCAAGGCTGGACTGGCGCACGCTTCCATCAAGATTCATCTTGCTGCGATCTCCCGATACACCAAAACCACGGGACGGACGTCTTTGTGGTCTCATCGTCTGGTGAAAGAATTCATGAAGGGACTGTTCAGTTTGTTTCCGCCGGTGAGGGCTCCGGCCCCGGCGTGGGAGCTCAACGTGGTGCTGACTAAGCTCATGGGACCTCCGTTCGAGCCTCTGCACTCAGCTCCGTTGAAGTTCTTGTCGTGGAAAACAGCGTTTCTTGTGGCCATCACCTCCGCACGACGGGTGGGAGAGATACAGGCCCTTTCCTGCAAGCCCCCGTACTTGACTTTTCACGACATGAGGGTAGTGCTCAGGATGCACCCCTCCTTCATGCCCAAGGTGCCGTCGGAATTCCACCTCAACGAACCCTTGGTGTTGCCCGTTTTCTTCCCGTCGCCTTCGTCGCCGGCTGAAAGGACTTTGCACTCGCTGGATGTGGCTAGAGCGCTGAAGTTCAACGTTGACCGCACAAAGAGTTTTCGGAAGACGTCACAACTTTTTGTGAACTTTGGACCTGTCAATCGGAGGAAGGCTCTCTCAAAGGCTTCCATTTCCAGATGGCTCTCCGGCTGTATCATGTACTGTCATCGGTTGGCAAACCGACCGCTGCCCGGCCGTCCGAGAGCCCATTCCACCAGAGCGATTGCAGCTACCACGGCGTTCCTATCTGGTGTGCCCCTGCTGGATATCTGCAGGGCTGCTACGTGGAGGTCGACGCACACCTTCACGAAATTCTACTGCGTCGACTGGGATTCCAGGGAGGAGTCCAGGGTCGGCCAATCAGTGCTGCGCAACCTGTTCGCCTAAGGTGAGCCTGGTGAGAAGGTAAGAGATGCTTAATGTTGAGTTGTTGTATTGCTTAATGTTGAGCCTGTTGCCACCTCCCGTGGTTGTGCATGTGTGTACTGCTATGTATTCTTTCATTCATGAGCATGTGAATCCATGCCAGACCCCAAGCTGGAGAAGGAACAAGTTACTTACCTGTAACTGTTGTTCTCCAGCATGGGTCTGGCATGGATTCACATGCGAACCCTCCCGCCTACCCCTCTGCGGCTTCACTTGGTCATACTGCCACTTCACGTGCTACCAAATCTGAAGATGGCTGCCAGAGGCGGGGCTTAGGGAGATGGCAGTCATTGGCTGTGGTCAGTATGACGCAGAGATCAGTGATTGGTTACTACTACGAAAGACAGATCAGAAACGAAACTGATACTGATTTTTCTTTACCGAGGATTCCCAGCCTGACTGGGAATATTCATGAGCATGTGAATCCATGCCAGACCCATGCTGGAGAACAGTTACAGGTAAGTAACTTGTTCCTTAGCCACCGTTGCGGCTTCTGAGGATGCCAATTCCCTCAGATTTTGACCAAAATTGACCACCTGCGTTCTGTGACGATGGCACAGTAGGCGTTGCCCGGGGAGACACACTCCGCCCATCCTGCTAGGATGTGAGAGTCGATGGCTTCGCCTCCTTTGGATTCCTCTGTCACATGGAGGATCTTCGCTAGAGGGCCTACAGTATCCAGGAGCTTGTCCTAGCACGCTCTCCACGAACGATTGATGCCTTTCTTGATGTCGTTGCTATGAAGATCAGTATTCGAGGATCTAACTCTGGTGTTTCCGCCTCCCTGTCTGGCAGCAAGGGTCTGAGGCACTCGGCCATCAATTTACTTCTAGCCTCCTTTTTCAAGAGATTGCATAGGTGCTTGCTTGGCTACCTTCACTGGTGGCTCCCACTCTGAGGATCTCGGGTGGAGCAAAGAATCTGGGCCAAATGTATCGTCCAGGGAGCTCTCCCAGCAACTCTTGACTGGCTTCCTGCACTTTTCTTTTTGGTTTGTCGTCCTGTGGGGGAGTCCAAGCTCACTGAGACGTGAGAACTTTCTTCTTCACTGATTGGTTTTGAGTGACTCGCATAGTCTGTGCACTCATGATCTCCCCCCGGGCTAGAGGGCCTACCACCTTTCCACCTCTGCCACGCCAAGTGTTTCTTGCACTGCAAGGACTGGGATTATGTCTGTGATTTGTGCTCATCTTGCCACTGGCTCTTGTGGGACTTGGGCTTCATCGCCCTTGGGCCATGAGTAAAGGCCACCCAGTCTTGCAGGAAATCTGACTTGCTGGCTATGGATCCTAGACCTGCCCATGCCGCCTGCTCTATGGGCTGTGCCACTGCGTGGTCATCCAGAAGATGGGTAAGGCCCTTCTCTGCCAGACTCTCTCACCGATGATTCCCTCCGTAGAAAAGCCATATTTTGTAGGTCACTGGTGGCTGGTTTATGGTGCTTTACAGGCTGTACTTGGGGCATGTCCCCGTCAGGTAGTTCTCTTGCTCTTTCACCCGTAGTAGTGAGCTGGGGGCTCAAAGTTTCCCTTTTTTCTTGTGTGATCAAATATATGTATAATATAGTATGCTTGCAGGAGTTCTTGGGTCTGCCCCATGAGAGAGCGCTCTGCATTATGTATAAAGAGGATATAAGAGAACAAGAAGTAGGGGTAGAGCCTCCGCCACCAGAGGCTCCCCTGCCTCTAAACAATGACGTCCCGATGCAGGTTCCCTCCCATGCAACTCCGGTTGGAGGTCGCATTTACCAGTTCACCCACGCATGGGAGGGGTCACATTCTATCAGTGGGTGTTATCCACAGTGGGAGGGGGTTACTCCATCGAGTTTCTAGAGAGAAAAAAAAAAATCCTCACAGCACCGGAAGATGTTGCCACAAGACAAATGGATTCTTCTAGAAGAAATCCAGTCTCATTCGAACTAGTCCCTGCAGACCAGGTAAACAAGGTTATCTATTCAATATATTCCCTTGTGCCAAAGAAAAACTTGAATATGTCCCCTGTACTAGACCTGCGTCCAGCAAACACATATGTCAAACGTTTCACATGACAACGCTGCAGAAGGTGATCACGAAATTAAAACAAGGGGATTTCATGGCAACATTGGACATATGTCAGCGCACAGAAAATACCTGTGATTTAAGATTGCACACAAGAACTACCAATTCAAAGTCCTCCCCTTTGGCATTTAATCAGCACCAAGGGTATTCACAAAAAGGTACTAGCAGTAGTAGCAGCGCACCTACGCAGAGAATCCATCCCAGTTTACCCTTATTTCAACGACTGACTCATAACAGGGAAACTGCCACACATTTGTAAAAACACCCCCCTAAGGACAATCAGTCTATTGTTCGAATTAGGGTTCTCCATCAATAATAAAAATAAGTCCCGTCCCCAATCAAATTAAACATTTCCTAGGAGCAATTATAAAGACTCGAGAGGAGTTGGTTTTCCACTCAAACGAGAGAGTACAAAACATGTTATTTTAAGTACCTCATTATATAGCTGGTCATCTGCTTTGGATGATGGCTTCATGAATTTATCTTGTTCCACATGCGCGGCTGCACATGTACCCGATGCAAGAATGGCTAGCGAAACAATGGTCTCAGGCAAACAGTCAGTGGGACGATCTAGTGGTTGTTTTGCTAACCTTAGTACAAGCTGTACGCTAGTGGTCAAAAGACATGTTAAAAGGGAAAACATTTCGCAACCCACCAGTGCAGGCCACTCTCACAACAGACGCCTCACTCTCAGTATGGGGAGCTCATTACCTTCCTTCCACTACACGGTGTGTGGACACAAAAAGCAACAAAAGTCCACTTAAACCTATCAGAACTGCTAGCAGTCCTCAAAGCCTTACAAGCTTTTCAACAAGACCTAGCCAGACAAGCGGTTCTAGTCCTCACAAACAGTACCACTGCAATGTTTTATCTAAACAAACCGGGCGAGACACATTTAAGTCTGTCCAGGTTATCCCAAAAGATTTGGAAGTGGTCAATCAAACATAACATTTTCCTAGAGTCACAACATGTTCAAGGGGAACTCAATTCAGTAGCAGACATACTGAGTAGAGGTCTACATCTACAGCTACCCTCAGAACACGAGTGGCAAATTCACAAAAATATTTTAAGCAATATCTTCACCCAATGGGTGCATCCACCTCTAGACTTGTCAGCAACAAAGCAAAACGCACAATGCCCATACTTCGCATCCAGGTTTCCCCAGCCAGGATCCAAGGGGAACGCCCTGCGTATGAGTTGGTCAGGGAAATTTGCTTGCGCTTTTCCATCAACACCACTCCTTAACTAAATTGTGCACAAAATGCACCAGGAACAAGTCATGTTAATTCTGATAGCTGCAATGTGGCGCGACTACCATGATTTCCACACCTACTTAAACTAGCAATGTGCAAATCAATCAAGCTTCCGTGCCCGTTCAACATGCTGTCCTAACACAAAGGGATGAATTTCCATCCATACCCTCAGACTCTGAACTTGGCATCTTGGCTCCTGAAGTCATAGAATTTGGGCATTTAAATCTTCCACAAAAGTGTGTATGGCTAGCCTTAAAGAAGCACAGAAGCATAACACAAGACAGTTATTTTAAAAAGTGGAAAAGATTTGCCATTTGGTGCAAGACCTGTAACATATATCCAATTGACTGTTCTCCATCGCACATACTGCACTATATGCTTTACCTACAAGACCCCTATTTAGGCTTTAATTCTATCAAAGTACTTATCAGCTCTGTCTGCTTAAACTACATCTCAAAGCAAGATGTCATGGTGGAAGGTAGCAGTTACCAAAGCATTCATGGAGGGAGTAAAAAGACTACACCCTCCCATTTCTAATCCACAACTAGGTTGTACTCAATGTTGTACTCTCAAAACTCATGGGTCCATCATTTGAACCTAGGCACAAAGCCAATCTGAAGCATTTAACTTACGAGACTACTTTTCTAGTGTCCATCACTTCCATAAGACGAGTCGGTGCACTACAAGCACTTTCAGTACAAGTCCCTTTCATTATCATACACAAGGACAAGGTGGTTCTTGGAACACATCCTAGATTTTCGCCAAAATTCATATCGAAGTTCCATGTTAATCAATCTATTGAACTTCCTACTTTTTTCCAACATCCTTCAAATTCAGAAGAAAAATGCCTCCATACCCTAAACCACTGAACAAAACATATCAACTCTTTGTTTCCATAGCAATTGGCAGAGAAGGCGATCATGTTTCTAAAAATGCAATCTCCAGATGGATAGTCCAATGCATCGAGCTTTGCTACTCATTGTCGAATAAAACTTTACCTTTTACACCAAGAGCCCACTCCACACGAGGAACAGGGGCTACTTTAGCATTTAGTGCAAATGTCCCTTTAGATGAAATTTGCATGGCTGCTACTTGGAGTTCCATTCATACTTTTACTCCACATTACTGCCTCGACGCATACTCTATAGCAGATTCACAGGTGTGACAAGTGGTATTATTACATCTATTTGCTGCTGTACCTTCTCACAACCCACCTCCTTCTCCAGTACTGCTCGCTAATCTAGGCATAGCATGTGATCTAAGCAGATCCACAAGCCTCAGAAGGCATCGTATTTCTAATGCTTTTATCTGCTTAGATTCACATGTGACCTCCCTTCCTCTGCTCCTGGAGTTTAAAGATGCATAGATATCTTTTACCTTTTCTACTTTCTTTTGCTCATACAAACAAACACTTCATGCACCCTCTTTCCTCTCTTCTATTTCTCTACTTGTGGTATTACCCAAGGGTCTAACCTTTCTCCCTGGCTGTTCACCAATACCTGGCACTTCTTGCCCACCGCATCGCTGCTCTCTGATCCAACTTTCAGTGTTATGTGGATCACACCCAGCTCTCTTTCAGGATCCCCTCGATCACCTCTTCCCCTTCTCTTATTCCAGATTGTCTGGCCGCAATTCCGGAATGGTGTGCTGCCAATGATCTCTGCCTTAATGCCAGTAAGACTGAGATCCTCCTTATCAGAACACCAGCTCCCTCCTTTCCTCTCTCTCTCTATGGCTGCCCACTTTGGGCCCTCTTCCTGCTCCTACCTGTGAGACTAAGAACCTTGGGTTCATCTGCGACTCCACCCTCACCGTCTTTCCTCATATCTGATGTCTCTTAGAAGTCAAACTATCAGCTTAATCTCCTCAGAGGTATTCCTCCTTTCCTCACTTTTCCCCCAGAAGCTCACTGTCTCCAGAGCTCTGGTCCTCTCTAGGCTGCACTACTCCAACAGCCTCTTTCTAAATCTTCCTGCCTCTACTCTCCGTCCTCTACAACTCATCCAGAGCAGGACTGCGACACTTGTCCTTGACCTCAATCCCAGGGATCTTCTCTCTACAGCTCTGAAATCTATTTGTTGGCTCCCCGTGGCGGCATGGATCAAGTTCAAAACCCTCTGCATCATCCACAAGGCTTTCTGGGTCGTGGGACCACACTGCCTCCAACTCCGAGCGTTAGTAGCTTTTTCCAAGAAAAGAGTTGGGGGCAGATCTCTATCTTTGGCTGGGGCCTCCCTCTGGATCAGCCTCCCTGCCTCTCTCAAACTTGAGCAGAACCACCTCCGGTTCCGGAAGCAACTCGAGACCTTCCTCGCTTCCACTTTCTCTCTTCCTCTATCCTGCTGATGTCCTGACTGCTCCATGCACTAGTTACCTGGCCACCCTCTGAGCTTGGGCCCAGGTTACTGCATGTCCAGTTGCACCTTGCACTGCCTCTTGACTCCCCCAGCACTTGTGGTCTGTATCTGCAACCCTACAGTCCCTTCTCTCTGCACTTATGAGCCACCACTTTTGAGTTACCTGCACGCCCCCACTTCCCTCAGCAATCCCCCCATTCCACTGCACTTGCACGATTTGAATGAACCAAGGCCTACTAATATTGTTGTTTTGTCCTCCCTCTGTTTCCCCCTCCTTGTCTCACTTAGAAACACTTCTGTACAGGCGTGTTATAAACATACATGCCAACATTCAGACACACCTGGGAGGGAGATTTCCACAGGGAAATCGGGAGAGGAACATTTCCCCAAAGGAATGCATTGGGGCTACAGCTATTTCAGGCGTGAGATAGTCATAAATAGCAATATTTTTCACCGAAAAATCGGGACTCTCCCGCCTAAATCGGGAGGGTTGGCATGTATGGTTGTAAATGCCATATTATATCATATGTCAGAAACCAAGAAATCTGAGGGACCTCGACCCATAAATGACCATGGGTACAGTAGACATAACACTAGGGATAGTGTTACAAACCCAACCCAGTCGACGTCCCTTTTTTCGAGTTTCGAAAACAAGCCATGCAATACTCTAACACTAGATGTCGGCCTATGCATAGCATGTGAATGTAATCAAATGCAAGCATCAGAAATACAGTTACAGTGAGTAATGTATGCCAAACGGAATGCTTGTAGGAGTTCCTGGGTCTGCCCTATAAAAGCATGCTGTGTGTTATGTATAATTCGTTTTATAGGAGCGGAATGGTTTTTGTAGTGAGCCGCTGTTCTGTAATATTTGGCATCCCATACCGATCCGGTATCCCCTGGTCTTTGGCTGTCTTCGGCTGATTGGCTGCATTAAGCCTGAACAGCGGCCACTCTTCCGAGCTGTGTCAGACATAAGCAGCAGAGCACCGCGCGAGCTGCCTCCGTTGCTGTAATAGATAAAACACTGTTTGTTCATTCTGAGAGAAAGCTTTGCATTAAAACGCGAGGCTGTCTTTGAGGAAGTCGCTGATGTAAAGCTTTCTCTCAGAATAATAAACAGTGATTAATCTATACCCACAACGGAACGAAGCTCGGCATTACTTGAACTTTAACTTGTCATTAAAATATGACGCTTCAACTGAAGCCATTAATGACCCCTTCAGTTCATGAAATGTCGAGCTGCGCTTTGTGGTAATAATCAGACAGTTACATCTTATGAAAAGCCTCCCTATATTATCCTGTAAGTGGAGTATTCAGCATGGCAAGATGTGGTGAGGGGGACAGCCACGGCGAAACTCCTGCTACTTTACCCTCAAATGCAGTGCACGCAATTCCAGGTTGTCTATTGGCGCCCACAAACCGCCCACCCCAATCTATTTTTTTGGTAACATTTCTAGTCGCATCTCGCATTTTAACACAACAAAAAAACGGCAGAATCATTACAGATGCAGGGAACTCATCTATTAGAGCTCTGTAGAGGCGCTCTGGGGCAAAATACATACACATCAACTAATTTGCATATGGATTGCACCAACAGAAATTACTTCACAGAAAGCAAATCGCAAGGAGCATCATCAGTCTTTGATACTTGGAGGCAGAATGCAACTGACTTTAGAATAAGTTGTCATAAGTAAGCCAAGTGGAAAATAATGTTGTGGTGCAAAATACCTAAATTGCCCTGTTATATATGGAGCAAGTCAGGCATTTTTTTTTTTTTTTAATAACATGATATATTAAAGCTTTGAAGTGAATCACTTACAGAGCTGCAGATGAGACACAGTCTGATTACATGGTCTGCCCAGGATCACACACTTTGGTTAAATGGTGAAACTGGGATATGGACAATTTAAGCAACTGAGCACATCTTCACATTTTTAGTTTATATAGATATTTATTCATGTTTCCCTTTGCATTTCATGTGCTTAAATAATAGTTTATTATAACAATGCCTTGGAAACAAAGCACATTACATAAGAAACTACCCTTTCATTATTAACTTTAACTATACATCATTCTAGAAATATGTTGAACAATAAGAGGATGGATTTTGTTTTATTGTCCCCATCCTGCATCCAAAGTCACAATAGCATCATGCAGATTAATGTGAGCCTAACAAACCCCCCCTTGGGTAGGTAAAGCCATACTCATTATTTCATAAAGACTGCAGCATTATGCAACTGTCTCACACCTGATCACTCCCTCCCATGCACATTTCTAAAGGGACAAAAGTCCCTGCTAATAGTCCACCCTCCCTCCCATCAGTGCCTAATGGTTCACATTGAAATGCTCTGTTGACACAGAGCAACTTGGAGCCCCTCTGCTGCTGCCTGGAGCTCCTTGGGACATTGTCCTGGCAGAGGTTTCGGAAAGGGTAGGGTGTCCTGCTGGCAGGACAATTACTGTGCTGAGCAGGAATTACTCAGCACACATTGTCCTGCCAGCGGGACACCTTTCCCGTTTGGGCACCTTCATTGAGGTGCCGAACAGGGGAGGTGGCCCACTGACGAAAGTCCCGGTCAGGCTCTCAAAAGAGCATGTAGGGTAGCAGTGTGCCCCCCCCATCCCTCGCTCGGTACGCCACTGTGTCCAGGTGTTCTCCAGCCGATCAAGGTATGAAGCTTTACAGTCCCTGGTGCCACATCTGAGTTCATGAACCATCCTTGTGCATTTCACCCATCCTCCTGATTGAAGGGGTTTAACACACCACATAAGACTTCCTCCATTAGGTTCTACACTTTTTTTGTCAATGTTATATTCAAGAAAGAGCGTGAACAGTAATTTCAACAAAGTGATACATCCTCATCATATACCGCCACAGATTCCGTATATAAATCAAGAAATGCAACCCTTCAAATACAATTTTCCATCAAAGAGGCACTAATAAAAACAACCACAAACAGCAATACATAAGGAAAGTCGGTGGGTACAAGGTGTGTTTGTGACAGACAGCAACAGGAACATCGACAAGACGGAGCACACTGATACAACAAGCATTAGCAATGCAAACAGTTTGGGCTTTTTTGTAGGCATGGCAAAGGCACTTGTCAGGCACAGTCGTATTGGTATTAACTGCCCATTGGTAGTTGCAGGTGCAAAATGGTGGCAGTACCTGGGCATCTAAGCAGCGCCCGGCAAGTCCCTAATATTATACACAAGCCAAAACTGTTTGCTTTGCCAATGCGTGTGCTTAACAGCACTTCAATGAAATAAACACAGAGTGCTTATAAATTAAGTGGCTGAATGCAGACCCTGCTTCAGCATTTCTATTACACCAGTAGCGTGTTTACAGCAGCAATTAAGTCTGCAAGCTGTGACCTTCCTCATAGGCCGACACCTGAAGGGTTTCTGTCAAAGAGGCTGATATCTTAAAAGTAGGTACTTGGACAAGGAAGAGGAACATGGAGGTAATATGCCTGAGATATGTGTAGAAATGAGCATTTCTACACATAAAGTTGACTTACGACTGTGCCGGCCCGGTAACAGCTGCTATCACACCCGGCTGGTGTGCATATTGAACACTCCACGAGCAGGAGAGCCCCATGGGAGCAACCTCTGTGCCTGCCGCTCTGTGCAGCGCCCTGCGAGACCCTCACACGCCTCCTCGACCATGAACTGCGTGCCCTTGTGACGTGGGACGGAGCGATGTGGGCAACACAGCATGCTGTGCAGAAACATCAACACAGTAGGCATACATGTTGTGCTTCTCACCCCTTACAGCATCTGCAGGGAAGAAGCCCTCAATTCCGAACACAAATGGCATACTGCTTTTGTGCATGGGTGCAGCAGGCACGCATTATGTTGCCTCCTTTTTACAATGGCCTGGGCTCAGACCCTGAGTCAGGAGATAAGTGAGATGTTGTGCTGCTGCAAAGTGCCACCTCTTCTCTCCTGCATGTCCTTTGGTCTCACGTCCTTACTTCAGAAGATGTGCATGAGTGGAGTACTGTACTGATGTATTCCTCTTTTGTGCAGATCAATTTAGAAGCCATGCAGATTATTTGTCAGTGAGTAGGATTGATACAGTCTTCCCTTTCAAACCCCACTGCCACAAGCTTGTTAAAACGTGTTTGATGCTTCTAGTGCAGTTCTTGGTGTAATCCCCTGGTTTAGCAAAGTCATTCATACCAGATGATACTCTTAGAAAGTGGAACTGTTCCTATTTCATCAACCTTGGGGCTGTGGTAGCTGCCAATGTTGTCAACGCTGTGAGGCCTCGTTAGAATATGTTTCACCATGAAAATATTTGAAATAAATAAAATAAAAATGTTACCTACTCCTGCTCATATGGAGATCACGGTAGCAAGTGTATTAATCCTCTCCACAGCAATATTACCAGTTTAGCTATCTTATAGGCTGTGTATATCATACATTTGTAAAGGAGATGCATACAGCAGGCGCAGGCAGTATGTAAAAACAGATTAATTGGCATGCTTATTAATGCCGTTCAAGGGTGCCCCAGTGATCGGTGGAGTGTTCCACAGGTGGGGATTATATTTATAACATGTGTTTATCCCTTCCATGGTGATTTTCTGGATGCCATATTGGGTGCTAGAATGGTAAGTGTTTGTCTTTATCTCTCTCTCTACCTGTCTCTCTCACACAATCTTTGACAAAACACCATCCATAAACTAAATGCACTCTTGCAACTTCAATAATACACCTTGACCATTAACCTCATATAATTTCAAGGTCTTTGATAGACCCTGAAAGTATAAAAGGTGCAGTCTAGAGGTGTTCCTCAGATCTCTGTGGTGGGGACTCAACCCACAGAACAACCTTACTGGCTCAACAGATGGCTATAGTCGGCAATGGTCCACAATCGCTGTCCATGATCGGCAAGACTTGACCATGATTTGCGATGCTTGGCAATGGTTAGCTATGATTGGGGATGGTGGGCCATGGTTGGCAATGATTGACTTGGGGATAGGCAACTGTGGTTGGTTTGGACGCTGGCGAAAGTCAGCAATGGCCAACTGTGTTTGGCAATGGTCGCCTGTTGTCTGATCCTAAAAAACGTTTGGTAATATGAATAATGCAAAATGCAAAACCTTTTAAATGCAGATAAAAAAGACAGTTCAGCCAAACAAAAGCCAGACTCTATATTTATTTTTTTTATTTATTTATTTATTTACATTTATAAAGCGCTCACACAGCCCGCAGGCATCGAGGCGCTGTTTGTTTTTCTTAGTTGCGTAATTGTGTTTTTTTGTCTTAGTTACGTATTTATAACGCGCTTAAACACCCAGAGGTTTCTAAGCGCGGACCCGGGGATCGAACCTGTGTTGCTTCGTGTCGTCTTGCTTCCAAGACGCACACTCTGCCGCTGAGCTATCCTCCCGGGGCATATATCTGCCTCTGCCAACCCTTATGCCATGCTTTTGCCTACTTGCCGCTTATCTGATCAGGTTTCATTTTGCAAACACTTTCAAATTGCGTCCCGATCCAAGATGGTGCCCAGACGCTCTTGCCACGCAGTGACATCATCGCGTTCACGTGCTCGGCAACATCTGATACCCGGAAATAAATAGAGGTAATTCAGAAGGCTTCTCGCATTGCAATTGTTTTGTATTGCGGAACACTAGTTTGCCTTGCGACCTCGTGTTTTCTACTTGTTCCTGGTTCCTGTAAAGACAAATTCCCAGAATAACAAATTTACCTGGAACGTCTTCTCAGCACCTTGGTTTTTTTTTCCCCACTCAAGGTTTTTTTCCCCCCTGGGACCTGGCTCCCGGGGTAGCCATAGTGCTTACCTGTTATCCTGTAATCAGGTTGCATGGTGGCTACCTGAAAGGACAGGCCTTGCCTCTTCCCAGCAAAGGAGTCCAGAAGCAAAGAGGTAAGGACTGAACCTGACGCCTTATCTCCTAGTCATCATTTAGGGCATTCATTTTGGCTCACATGCAGAGGGGAACTAAACCACCATCTCATGGAGCCAAAACTTAAAAATTCAAATGTAATCAGTACTCAAATAATTCTAATAAAATAAAAAGTAAAATAAAAAATGAATCAAATAAGAGATAAAAGTAAGTTTGAGTCCCTGTAATATAGCCAGGGATGTTAATGTCTCTGTTACAGAGATATACTTGTATCCTACGGGTCCGAATTTCCCATTCCCAGTTAGATTTCACAAAGGGTTAATATGCCTGCTCTGATTTGTCTGTTACATGCACTGCACATACCTACCATTCTAAACAATGGAAGAGCTGTGGCCCCTGCAAAACCGAAAAATATATTACGATTTGCTCCTCATAAAAAGCAAATGTCCCTTCTGGGTGCTCCAGCACAGGAGCAGGACTTTTTCATTTAAATAGGGCACTGCTGCTACACCAGAATGGGACAGCCTTTGAAAGACTGCCCATGCTGGTGTGGCAGGGCGCACTATTTAAGTGATAAGCTCTCCGCTCGTACACAGCAGCTTGGAGCTTTTCATTTAAATAGGACGTTGCTGCTACACCAGTACAGGGTAGCTTCTGAAAGTCTTCCCTGAGCTAGTGTGGCAGCGGTGCCCTATCACCCACCAGATACAGAAGGACGCCCTGCGGCAGACTGGGTTTACACCCGCCGGTCTGCCTCATGGGGTAGAGCTTGCTGAGGTGGGTCGTAGCAAGTTTCTGGACCGAATTCGGACTTGCCTGTACTTCAGAGACCTATTATAGAATCAGAAGACGCTGCTCTAGTATTTGTGTGAGTGGGTGGGGGCTGTGCATGGGGGATGTAGCCGCTTCCCTCGTGCGCTGAGGAGGGGCACATTGAAACAATCAGCGAGGGATCCTAGCATTCTCAGTGTCCCAAAAACGAGTCTGTTTGGGTTGTAGCTGAAGACTGTGATGGGAGGCAGACCTAGTTCTCAGTTGTCAAACCCTGAGAGGAAGCCACTCCCCAGGGTTATGAGCAAGCTCAGTGGGACAACTTGTCAACTAACTGCCAACCAGCCCTAGTTTTGGCAGAGCCTCCATTGTTTGTGATTACCCAGATACAATTCCCTTTCACACTTTCCCTTCAACATAAAAAACATACAGTAGTCACTCGGTGGCCGATTAAAGCTTGCACCCTATGCCTGTTTAACCACTGTGAGAAACCTGAAGGTGTCAGCCTGGCTAAATCCCAGAGATCTGTCGTCCAGGTGGCCAGGACATGGCCATCGCTATTGGATCCTGTGGGTGGACTAGGGAGGATCACCTGGATGGGGTGTCCTTGGGGAGTGGGACACCGGCGGTTGAGACGTGGTATCCCCCTTCCTTCAACACCTTTTCCCCATCTGCTTCCGTAGGACATTCAAAAACACTGCCCCCCCCCCTTTTTCCAACACAAACACTTTTGCACAACATGAAAGACCATGGACTAACACCAGAGTCGTTTACCTGACTTGTCCCAATACCAGGGTCAGACAAAAGTCAGGCAATTTATTAGAATCACACACACCTGATGGCTCTTTCCCTTCCCCAGAGGGATAAAAAGGGGAGCAAGAGAGCATAGAGAGCACAACACGAGCGAGGCAGACCGCGCAATGAGACAGCTATCAAGACCAGGCAGTTCAAGAGGAGGAGAAAGGCGACAAACCTCGAGAGGCAGATGAGGAGAGACACGACCTTGCCCTTCTTGACAAAACACAGCGAAACCTCTGCAAAAGGAATCGTAAGACCGAGGACAATAGCCCAAGTGTCCTGCAGCAGATGTCAAAGGTACATCAAGCGTATTGACGCTGATAAACTGGATCGAGGGAGACTCCTGCTACCATGGTACCGGCTTTGACTCCAGTTGCAAAGAAAACCAAGTGGTTCATCACAGCCAGTGAGTCGAAGGGAAAATTGATAAGAACCGGGATGTGGGGAATGAAAGTTGCAAAGTGGCAAAGTAAAAGAAGTTCAAAGAAAAATTGTAAAGGGGAGACCAGCGGCATAAGGGGACCAACACCACGTGGGTGCTGATTTGAGAAACTCTGGTCGACTCTGATTGATCCCCGAGTGAAACTATAGATACCAGAAGGCCGTAGGAGAGCAGTCGAGATAGCTCAAAGTGGTCATACAGGAGGTCAATCAAAATCCATGTACAGTCGAAAGCCTTTGACCTAAGAACTATAAGAAAGCAATGAACAAGTTACTTACCTGTAACTGTTGTTCTCCAGCGTGGGTCTGGGATGGATTCACATGCTCATGAATATTCCCCGTTGTTGGGCTGGGAATCCTCAGTAAAGAAAAAATCAGTTTGTTTCGTTTCTGAACTCTTTCTACTAGTAACCAATCACTGGTCTCTGGGTCATACTGCCCCCAACCAATGACTGCCCTCTACCTAAGCCCCTCCTCTGGCAGCCATCTTCAGATTTGGTAGCACGTAAAGTGGCAGTAGGACCAAGAGAAGAGCCACAGAGGGGTTGGAGGGAGGGTTCACATGTGAATCCATGCCAGACCCATGCTGGAGAACAGTTACAGGTAAGTAACTTGTTCCTTCTCCAGCATGGGTTCTCGCATGGATTCACATGCTCATGAATACAAGAATACATAGCAGTACACACATGCACAACCACGGGAGGTGGCAAGGCTCAACATTAAGCATTTCAACAACTCCACATTAAGCATCTCTTACCTCCTCACCAGGGTCACCTTCAGGCGAACAGGTTGCACAGCACTGCCTGGCCGACTCTGGACTCCTCCCTGGAATCCCGGTCGATGCAGTAGAATCTCATGAAGGTGTGCGTCGACCTCCACGTAGCAGTCCTGCAAATGTCCAGCAGGGGGACACCAGACAGGAACGCCATGGTAGCAGCAATCGCTCTGGTTGAATGGGTTCTTTGCCAACCGATGACCGTGCATGATGCAGCCGGAGAGCCATCTGGAAATGGAAGCCTTCGAAAGAGCCTTCCCTTGGTTCACAAGTCCAAAGTTCACAAACAGCTGTGATGTCTTCCGAAGACTCTTTGTGCGGTCCACGTAGAGCTTCAACACTAGCCACATCCAGCGAGTGCAAAGTCCTCTCAGCCGGCGACGAAGGCGACGGGAAGAAAACAGGTAACACCAAAGGCTCGTTGAGATGGAAGTCCGACGGCACCTTGGGCATGAAGGAGTGGTGCATCCTCAGCACTACCCTCATCTCGTGGAATGTCCGGTATGGAGGTTTACAGGAGGGGGCCTGTTTCTCTCCCACTCGTGCAGAGGTGATGGCCACAAGAAATGCTGTCTTCCACGACAGCAACTTCAACAGTGCCGAATGCAGAGGCTCGAATGGTGGCCACATGAGCCTGGCCAGCACCACGCTGAGCTCCCATGCCGGGGCTGGGGCCTTCACCGGCAGGAACGACCAGAACAGTCCTTTCATGAACTCCTTCACCAGGCGAAAAGACCACAGAGATGACCGCCCCGGAGTTCTGGTGCAGCGGGAGATAGCCGCCAGATGGATCTTGATGGAGGCATGGGCCAGCCCCGCCTTGGCCAGCGATAGCAAGTACGACAGCACTTCAGGTGCCATAATCCGCAGAGGGTTAATCTTCTGTGCACGGCACCAGACAGAGAACCTCTTCCATTCATGTCCATAGCACTTGAGAGTCGAGGACGCCCTGGCCTTTGCAAGCACCTCCTTGCAGTCCGCCAGGTTATTGTACCCTCCGAACTCTAGTGCTGCAGGAGCCAGGCCTGCAGCTTCAGCGATCCCTGGTTGTGATGGAGGATGGCGCCTCCTTCCCTGGCGAGAAGATCCTCGTCCGTCGGTAGTTTGACCGGGGGGACGCTGACATGTCCAGAAGATCCAGGAATCGGATCTGCCTCGGCCATGCCGGTGCGACGAGGATCATCCTGCACCGGGACCATCTGAGTTGACTGATGAGTCGCAGCAGCAACGGCAATGGAGGGAACCCATACAGGAACAGGCTGTCCCAGGGGAATGAGAAGGCATCGCCCATGCTCCCCGGCTGGGGAAACCTGCTGGCGAACCTCCAGCACTTGGCATTCGTCGCCGTCATGAATAGGTCGATCTGGGGATTGCCCCATCGTCGGAATCGGAGATCCACTTGATCCTGCCGATGCTCCCACTCGTGGCACGAGCGCAGTTCCCTGCTGAGTGAGTCGGCAATGGTTTTCTTTATTCCTGCCAGATGGAAAGGTACCAGGAACATCCCTTGGGTAACGGCTCAGTGCCACAGATCCTGCTTCCTGACTCTTCGAAAAATCACAAAATGCAGTAAAAGCTCGAGAGCTATAGCACAAGGACTCTTGAATGTGCGGTAAAAATCTGAAGATGGCTGCCAGAGGAGGGGCTTAGGTAGAGGGGAGTCATTGGTTGGGGGCAGTATGACCCAGAGACCAGTGATTGGTTACGAGTACAAAGACAGTTCAGAAACTAAACTGAAACTGATTTTTTCTTTACCGCGGATTCCCAGCCTGACGACGGGAATATTCATTTTATTTTGTTAAACGTATTTTATTGGTTTTTGTTGAGGAAATACGTGCAATACAACATGAAATTAAGCAGTGATGCAACAAAGGAGGAAATAGTGAAGGGGTGAGAATAGAAAAGAGGGAAGGAACAAACAAAACAGTCTTCTTGTGGTAGCGAACTTTTCGGTGGTTGGATGGGTCGAGGCCAATGTCCCAGTGTTTCAGGAAGCAGGGGAGGTCGCATACAGGGTCTGTCGGTTCGGGGTAGGTGCAGGGAGTTCGTGTCGGTATGATGCTATGGGATTTCAGGGGGGTTTGTAGTCAGCGCTGAAGCGTATGTCTCTCAGGAGGGCCTTCCAGGATTCCAAGGTGCCGCTCTCTGTTTTGCCGCTTGATGTGGTTCCTTCTTGCCAGGCTCTGGTTTCGGCTGCAGTCCATCTCTCCATCTCTTTGAGCCAGCGTTCATGCCTGGGGCCCGATGGCGTCTTCCAAGCCATCGCAATGGTTCTCTTAGCCAGGATGCATGAGATGTCCATTAACCGAACAGCATGTTTGAATTTGCTGGGTCTGGGGTACTTCCCTAGTAGGCACTCGCCGGGAGTCCATTCGTACCTCCGCATTCAGGCGTCCATGCAAGTCTGTTTAGCTTTGGACCATAGTGTCATCGCCCTAGTGCAAGTCCAAAACATGTGGATCATGTCCGCATTATCGTTCCCACACCATGGGCATGATGGGGAGGATGACTTGTTGAAGGAGGCGACCCTGTGTGGGGTCATGTATGTCCTATACAGGACGTTCAACTGAATCTGGCCGAATCTAGCGTTCCTAGACACTTTTTTGGGAAATATTAACACTCTTTCCCATTCTTTATCCGTAATCGGGGTCTTGAGGTCTGCTTCCCATCTCGCCCTCAGAGCTTTGCCTTTAGGGTTGGGTTTATCACATAGTCTGTTATAGACCCTGGAGACTGGTCTCCAGCCGTCCGTGAGGTCGTGCATTTCTTGTAGTAGAGGGTCAGGGGAGGGCTCTTCCGGCCAGCTGTTCCATTGTTTCTTGGCGGTCTGCTTGAGGCGGTGGTACCAGAGAAACTGGCCTGGGTGTATTCCTTCAATGGCCTTTAGTGATTCAAAGTCCCTGAATTCCCCGTCAAACATGTCACCCCTCGTGTATATGCTGGCTTCTTCCCACCTCCTTGCTGTGGAAAGGTCTGCCTCCGTTCGGCAGGTGTCTGCCAAGATAGGGTTATCCGGAGAGTACGGATGTTTCACTCGCCTGATGTAACAGGACCTGGCCCATATCCTCCTACCTAGGTCAATTACTTGTAAGGTGACCGGGGATTGCTGTGTGGGGTGCCATAGGGTTTCCTTGGGGATCACGTTGTTCGAGGATTGCCTCAGTAGTTCCGTTTCAGCCGAAGGTTCGTCCGAGAGCCATTTCGTTATGTGGCTTAACTGGGCAGCCAGGTAGTATAACTGGAGATCTGGTCGCTTTATTCCTCCCTCTTTATGCGGCAGGGAAAGGATGGATAGCGACAGTTTGTGTCTGTGAGGTCCCCACAGGAAGTCCTTGATGATTACCTCCAGTTTCTTGAAGAAGGGCGGTCGGACATAGTGACAAATGTTCACGAAAAAGTATAGGAATCAGGGGAGTATGATCATCTTGACTATCGCTGCTCTGCCTACCATTGCCAGCGGGAGCTTGGACCAGAATTTTATAGAGCGTCGAAGACTCGTGGTGGCGACTTCTGTGTTGTGTTCATGCGTGAGTAGCGGGGTGTGGCTCACGTTGATCCCTAGGTACCGGAACTTGACCAGTTGCCACCCTATTCCTACTGCCGGGAGATCGCTTTCTGGTATGCCGCGTAGGCCCGCCAGGGGGAATGCGGAGGACTTACTTCTGCTGAATCTGATCCCGGAGTA
Source organism: Ambystoma mexicanum (assembly GCF_040938575.1). Lineage (NCBI taxonomy): Eukaryota > Metazoa > Chordata > Amphibia > Caudata > Ambystomatidae > Ambystoma > Ambystoma mexicanum. The sequence continues at coordinate 436,571,509 of NC_090922.1, read as the reverse complement.
TTTCGCATAATTGTCGAGCACCTCTAGTGCTGTTGGTGCGTTGACCTCGGGGTTTCTCAGGTATAGAAGAACGTCGTCCGCGTATAGGGATATTATGTGGTGTACATTGCCCACCTTGATGCCAGCGTCGAAGAGCTGTTGCCTAAAGTATAATGCAATCGGCTCCAGGCCCAGTATGTACAGCATGGGCGATGGCGGGCACCCCTGTCTCGTTCCCCTTTGTATTTCCCAGGCTGCTGATACCATTCTTCCCGTTTTCACTCTTGCCATTGGGGAATTATAGAGGACCTCGATCCACCTGATGAAGCCCCCTCCGAAGCCGAATCTCCTCAAGACCTCCCTAATCCATTCCCAATATATGGAGTCGAAGGCCTTGATAGCGTCGAGCGACAACACCGCCAGGTCTTCGTCTCTTTCGTATGTTTCGGCCATTATATGTTGTAGCCTCCTAAGGTTAGCTGTGGTGTTGCGCCCAGGCACAAATCCGTTCTGGTCCTCATGGACAATGGATCCCACCACTCTGGCCAATTTGCCAGCTAATATGGATGTGAGAATCTTAGCATCATAGTTTAGCATGGCCAGGGGGCGATAAGATTCACAGTCGGTGGGTGATTTGTGTGGCTTGAGCATGGGAACGATTATGGTCTCTTTCATGGTGTTGGGGAGGACCCCGTACGTGTATGCCTCCTGGTATACTTCGTGGAGGACTGGGGTGAAGATGGGCTCGTACGTTTTGTAGAACTCAAGTGGGAGGCCGTCGCTGCCGGGGGCTTTGCTGGTAGAGAGGGACCTGATTGCCCCTTGCACGTCCTCAAGAGTGATCTTCAGTTCCTCTCTCTGCTCGGCTGATATTCGGGGGAGATCTATCTCCTCAAGCGTTTCTATAATGTCCTCCGTGGGAATTTGTGCCTCGTGGGCATACAATTTGGAATAGAATCTGGCAAATGCGTTGTTGATCCCCAGTTGTGTCGTGTGGGATGTCCCATCGGCGTCCCGTATCTCCATTGGGAGGTGCTTGGGGTGTTCTCGCTTGCAGAGCCAGGCCAGTAATCTCCCCGGTTTGTCCAATTCCCTGTGGGATCTGATGGTGTATGTGGTGAAATCGAATTTCTCCAGTCTTTCCCATGCTTGTTGGCATTCTACTCGGGCTTCCTTCAATTTGCTCTCGGCCTCTGTGGAGTTGTCGTGGGTGGACTATAATCGGGAGATCTCTGCTTCTTGTGCTTCGAGTGTTGTCTTTAATTGCCTACGAATTCCGCCGGCTTTTGATATAATTTCTCCTCTGGTCACCACCTTCATAGCTTCCCATAATGTGCTCCAGGAGGATACCGACCCCTTGTTGATTTCCAGATAATCTTCCAGTTTTCCGGCGAGGTCTTCCCTGAACTCAGGGTGTTCAAGTGCCGCAGTCGGCATCCTCCACATAGGGATCGGGGGTCTGGGTCCCTTCTGTTGCCATAGCATGGTTAGTGGGGAATGGTCGGAGATCGTTCTCCCCAGATATTCTGTTGCTGCGGCTCGTGGGGCGAGCTCCTTGTTGATGAACAGATAGTCAATTCTTGTGTGGACTCCGTGCGGAGCTGAGTAGTGGGAGTAGGTCCTCTCGGCTGGGTGGTGTTCCCTCCAGATGTCCACCAGGTTGAGCTGCTCCAGAGTTTCCTTCAGGGCCCGGGCTGTGAGGTTGCTCGGGTGGGGGGGAGGCAGTGATCTGTCCATGCTTGCGTCAGCGACGCAGTTGAAGTCGCCTCCCCATATAAAGGTGCGATCCCGGTGTTGAGTCAGCTTTGCGATCATTGTGGTGAGGTACGCCGGTATCCCGTGATGTGGGAAGTATGAGTTGACCAGGCAAACCGGGGTCTGTTCCATTGTGCCCCAAATCACTACATATCTCCCTTCTTTGTCTAGTTCACACCCCTCCATTTGGAAGGGCACGTCCGGGCTTATCCATGTTAGAACCCCTCTCGCGTATTTGGAATAGGGGGATCCTCTCACAGTCCCGGCCCATCGGTCTGCAATCTTGGACATGGCCTCCGTCGCGAGGTGGGTTTCTTGAAGCAGTGCAATCGAGACTTTCTTCCTTTTGAGAAAGGATTGTATGCGATTCCGTCTGAGGTATGAGCCCATGTCCCTCACATTCCATGTCATCACGGTAAGTTGTGCCGCCATCGGGTCTGAGTTTCGGGTCTGGCACGGGACTCCGTCCCTAGGGTTTGGCTCTGCTTTAATCCGCAGTGAGCGGGTTGCAAGGGAGACACCACTGGTTCCCGAGCTCCCGGGTCAAGTCCTGGGCCCAGCCCGGTCTTTATTAGCGAGAGAAATTTGAAGACTGTGCAACTAGTGAAACTAATAAAACTCAAACTGGTGCGCCCAGCGACTATAACATTGTCGCGGTGCTCAGGCGCTCTCGAGCCGTGAAAGCCCATCCGGGAGTCAGGCGCGAGCTGGGCCAGGCAGGTGCCTGGACCTACTGGATTCTACGCTGGGGGTAGGGCTAGGGCCTGGTGGCGGAGCCGAGCGAGGCCGTTTCCTTGTGATAAACTGAGATTGGATTACCTTCTGGTTTCCGGCGTCTTATTTGCTGGTTCTTTACGGTTACTTGAGAGTTACTTATGAAATCTGAGGGGGTTAGGCCTCAGTCCGTGGATTGTCCTTGCCGTCAGCCAGATTGTCCTCTAGCCACATGTTGGCTGCGTCTGGATTGTCGAGGAATACCACTCTCTCCTTATAGATGACCCTAAGGCGCGATGGGTATAGTAGCCTGTATTTTAGGTTCAGTTGGCGGAGCCTAGCTTTTATCGGGACAAATGAATTTCTCTCTCTTTGCACCTTCTGCGTATAGTCCGGGTAAATGGAGATTTTGGAGTCCCCTCTTTCAATGGGGCCACCCTCCCTGGATTGCCTTAAGATAGTTTCTCTGTCCTGAAAGTTCAGTATCTTAGTTATTATTGGTCTAGGGTGCGAGCCCGGGGGGGGGCGCTTCTGGAGGGACCTGTGGGCCCTTTCGACCGAGAATCCCTGTCAGTTTGCCGGCCCCAATTTCTTGTAGCAGAAGGGTTTCGACGAAGGATGTGGTGTTTGCCCCTTCGCTTCCCTCCGGGACACCTAGGATCCTAATGTTGCCCCGTCTGGCCCGGCCTCTTCCGCCCTCTCCTCCAGGAAGGCGACTTTCCTCTTCAGGTGGGCGACTTCAGACTGTATAGCTGTGGTGGCCGCAGATGTTTCCTCTGTTGATTGTTCAACGGTCGTTAACCTCTCAGCTAAGTTGCGTGCGTCCTGGCGAATTAATTGGATGTCTATTTTGAATTCGTTGATCTTGGAGTCTATGTGCGTTTTTAGTGAAGCTATGGCTTCCAGTATTTGAGAGTGATTATCGGCGGCCACACCTTCGCTCGTCTGGGCGATTTCAGAGGGACTAGCCCTGGCTTGAGTGGGGGTCTTTACCTTGGTGGAAACAAAGGAGTCCATGGTGGCAGCTCTGGTTTTGTTCTTGGCGGCCATCTTGAGGTGGTGGTTGTGGATGCCCTGGGCCTCAGGAGCTAGGTAGCATGCAGGGGTGCTATCGAGGCCCTCTTCCAATGCTGGGCTTGGGGCAGGGGGCCCAAGACAGTGTTTTGCCTGCCCTCGGACCTGGGCGTGCAGGCCCCTCGGGGTGGATATCAGAAGAATGGGATATGCGGGGGGCCCCTTTCTCAGGTGTTGCGAGGTCTCACGCACCTTGTCTTGTTGGACCGGACCGGTGGAGTGTCCCACAGCGCGTCTGTCTTCTCCTATGCATCGGGTGCTGGGCGATCTTTGCCGGAATCAGATCTGGCGCCGTCCCGGTGGGATGAGCCGCAGTGCAGTCGTTTGCGGCCCCGGGGAACCCGGGATTGGGTTTGTTGATGTGTCCTTGTCCACGATCGCCCAGCCGCAGAGGTGTTCGCCGTTCTGGAGCTTGGTTCACCTCAGTGGGCCGTGCGTAACTGCGGCGGGGCCCGCGTGGTGCGCTTCCTCAGCGCGTGTGATGCGGCCCGGGTGACCCCGCACTGTGCAATGGGAGAGCGTCCGGGCTGCAGGCCTTGCGTTGGTGCCAGTTGGGCGGCCCCCGGGGGGGTTGCGCTCCTTGTCGTGCCTCTGCTTCGCCCCTCCAGGCCCCGGACTCCGTTGGGGGAGGGGTTCCCCTCAGAGGCTCCGCTATGCAGTGCGAGGCGCCATCTTGGATTCAATTGGAGCGGAGGGGGGGAGAGCCGTCTTAGGGCTACGGTAGTGTCTAGGAGGTCCGATTCAGTGGGCCCAACGGTGGTTCGGGTTCAGGTCCGCTTCCCACAACAGCACGTTCTTCTCCGAGGGCTGGTGCTTCACATGAGCCGGTGAAAAGGATCAGGAAACGGCGTCTCGACCGGAGCTCGGCAGGTCAGCTACCGCTCGCCATCGGCGCCAAGCCACGCCCCTCGACGACGGGAATATTCACGAGCATGTGAATCCATGCCAGTCCCCATGCTGGAGAAATCCTGCAAACATTGAAAGTAAATGTGAATTTGAAGTTGGCCAGAGTGAACCCAGAAGAGTGATGCTGACTAAGAGGGGACAAAGTCTAAAGTCCCAAAAAACAGTGCTTTGACAAACGTGAACCTGGTAGAGGGATGTTCACTATGAACTGTTATAAAAGACATTAAGATTTGGGAACCAAGAGAAAGCCATAGTGAACCCCGTGGAGGGAGGCTGAAAGCAGAGAGGGGTCTGCGCCCGGAAAAGCGGGACCCAGGGGTGAAGCCATCACACAAAAAATAAGCCATAGTGAACCCAGTGGAGGGAGACTGAAAGCAACGAGGGGTCTGCGCCCAGAAGAGGGGCACCCAGGGGTGAAACCATCCCCTGAGAAATACGTAGAACAGAACTTTGCATTTGTTAGTCATTTTTGTAAACCTATCAGACCCTCAAACAGGAGACTCAACCACTTGATATCGATAAACTGTTTAGGATCCAAGCCCAGAAGAGGGGGCTGTCGGGGTGGAAGTCATCACCCAAGACCCACTGAAAGGGGACTGTATATATGATTGGTGGAAAGCGATTGGTACCGGAAAAGGAACTTTGCGTTTGTTATTTTACTCACCCTAGAAGGCAAGAGACTTTTTGAAGATAAAAAAGACTTGGCCATCGAGGCTCCCGATAAGCTAAAACAGAACTGTCGTCTCATGCTGGGAGAGCTTGAGACTGCTGTGCTCCAAGATCCCACCTTACCCCGTGCTCAAAACGTGGCTAGGAAGACCCAGGCTACCATAACCTGACATATTATTTGTGAACAATTCTTTCTTTTTTTAAAAACTATCCCACACCCTTTTTCTATTAGTTGGAAGGCTTGGCAATAGATTTCTTAGTATAGGCCATTTTTCATTTGACACAATGCCACTAGGACTGTCTTATTTTCGTTTGATGGTCGACACTTGCTCCTATCTTAGATTTAGGTTTAGATTAGGCGTTTTTCCAACCTGCATACAGTTTAATAAACACCCTTGAACTGTGATCACTTGTGTCTGTCTTTACTGTTGCCACCTTGAGTTCCTTACACTGCCCTCCCCCTTTTTCTATCTGCCCTTTCATCCACAGAACTTCCTGACAAGAGTTCATATCTGCCAACTAGATATATGCCACCTCACGTAGTGCTATGGGTCTATAGGAGGCACAATTAGTGGGGTCTTTCCTGGGCTTCAGGATTAGCGTAATCATGGCTTCACTATAGAAGGAGGGAGGGAGCCTTGCTGCAAAGCTTCTTGCCAGACTTTCAAAAAGTGCATAGACACTTTAGGACTAAATTTGTTGAAAAAATACAGCCGTTAAACCATCCGATACCAGGACTTTTGAGGTGGGTAGCACTGCAATTTCATTGTATCCCTTTCCATGATTGGGGCATTTAAGAGTATAGGGTGCTCTGATTTAACTTGCGCATTGGCATATCACATAGGTTTGCTTTGAGTTCCATAGGGAATTGTGTATTCTTCCTAGCATACAGTGTCTTGCTAGAAGTATGAAACATATACACTAAGTCACTCAGATCTGACATAAGTGTCCCTTCATCGTTCAATATGGTCGCTATGTTTGTAGGCCCCCGTTCAGAATGCAAAACAAAAGAGGTGATGGCTGGACGGTTTAGAATTAATCTTAACTACTGGCATTGCTCTGGGCAACCCTCCAGGCCATTGTTCTTTGGCTGCCAAGCCATTACAAAAGGGGAACGACCATATGCAAATCAGGCTTGGTCCCACCCCAAAAGGGGCAGTCTAGCCTGAACTACTAGGTCACATCCCTTCTGCACGAGACCACAAGCATCCCCAAACATGTTTTGGTCTTGTTAGGCCTCATCAGTGAGGAGTACCTTGGGTCTCTCGGCCCAGCAGTCACGGGACCCATGTCTGGGCATACCCGTCCCACTCGGGGTGACTACAGCAAAACAAAAGAGGTGATGGCTCTTTCAGAACACAACAGTAAGGGTAGTAAGCGGCAGGTCTTCCGTCCTCTCCATATTTCGGGTCTGTGTCTGGGCAGAAACTAATTTCACCTCCTGATCTGCCAGTGAGCGGAATTGGTCCACTTGAACTTTTATGGATGGAAGCAGGATGTTATTGCTGGACCTGATCCATTTCAATCTCAAGTTGTCTGATCTCTACCTCGAGTTCCGTCAAACTCCTCCTTATGGTTTTATGGACTCCATTCTCTATGCCTATGCAGCATGAAGATAAACCTTGACTGTGTCCCAGATAGTAAATATTTAGGGGGACCAAGCCGATATTATTTTTTAAAAAAAAAGCGTTAATGATCACTTTGATGTCACTTTTAAATGCTACATCCAACAGTGCATGCAATTTAAAATGCCAGAGAAGTTGCTCAATCACATTCTCCTCAAGAAGAAATGTCCACAATAAGCGGGGGTGTTCTGATAGAGTCCCGAGGAGCAGAATACACTCCCGAAACCTATTTAACAGTCCTGTCCCGATTAAGATGCATTCAATCCGTGACTGCATTTCATGGACTGAAGAGTAATATGAATATTCCCTATCACTTGGATGGAGTGTCCTCCACAGGTCTAAAAGCTCAAAATCATACATGCCCTTGTGAATTTCCTGTGCAGACAATGAAAGAGCTCTAGCATCGCTGCTGGATCTACCTAGGGAGGTGCTTAAAATGGTGTTGAAATCTCCAGCCTTTATAAACTAGGTATGAAGATGATTAGCACATTTACTGCTGTTTTTGCTGCCTATGCTCATGTGAGGTGGAGAAGGAGGAGCATTAAACCGTAACACAAGCGCGGAGCGTGGCACGGAGGTGAAGTCAAGGCACAAGTGATTATTGGTGGGGGACTGCCAGCCTTTCCAGTCTGTTTTTGCTGCCTATGCTCATGTGAGGTGGAGGAGGAGGAGCATTTAACCCTAACACAAGCGCGGAGTGCTGCATAGAGGTGAAGTGGAGGCACAAGTGGTTATTGGTGGTTCGTGGTGGAGCGGCATGGAGGGGGTTACTCCATTCACCAAGGTCTGCAAGTAAGTCAATGGCCGACCTCCGTTGGTAACTCGGGTTTCCTCACCCCTCTGCACTTTGGTACTTCCGCATGATAGTGGAGTGCGGAAAACCTGTAACCCGAAAGCGGGAAAGTGAAAGCTGGACTGTTGAAAAACTGTACGTGAATATATTTGCACTGCCCTCCACTTTTGCCTGCTACTCTACGTCCAGCCAACTGAGTGGCTATTTACTTATTCCGGCAATTGGATAAGGAGGAGTGTGCCAAGCTAGAATCCCTCCCATGAGCCGTGCTACTGGTCGACTATTGATTTGCCGCTGAAATCTATCGCTCTCCAATGCCTCTGACTGTTTCAAGTTTTGTGTTTAAGAGTGGGGTTAGGGGGAGACAGACAGACTAAGGCTGCTCCTTGAGCCATCGGGCGTTCCCTGTCCCCCCTCTCTGGGTCTCTGGAAGTTTTTCCTGAGGACTGGCTGCCGGTGGCCATCTGTGACCATGGGTGTTGTGGCTGCCTTTGGAGCCGAACAGTCCTTACTAGGCTATCAATCCAGGGTGGCTGGTGGCTGTATTTGTCCCACAGATGGTTGTGGTCCTCTGTGGCCAACAACCCATTACCATTTGTTTCTTATGCTCTGGCGCATGCCGGAAGGTCCCACAGCATAGTCACCATTTAGACATTGACGTTTTAGCGGTCTGTTTACTCTTTTTAACCAATTTTATAATGGCTCAATTTTACTGTAAGGTGCATTTCCACCATGGTGAAAAGAAAAGCAAGGGATGATCGGAGACCGGGGGCGCTGACAGAAAGGGCAAAAAAACAAATTAAAACGGCCCAGGAGCTTGCCAAGGTTAAGCCCCATCTTTTGCAACACTCCCTTAATTCGTATTTGGAAGACATGGCCAGCAAAATAGTGAATCGCATTATTGTTACTGGAAAAGCAACATGGGATGCTATTTCAGGTTCAGGAGGGCATCCCAAAGGTATCACCACTGAAAGAAATAGTTGTATTGAGGGGATGGGGGCCTTAGGGGGCACAGTGGTTCAGGCAATGGCTCTACAGGAGCAGTTGCTTGGGGTGTCTATGTCTCCGGATCCTCTGCACCCTGGTATGGAGGCAGATAAGAAAGTGTAAGGGGAGGGGCTGAGACTAGAGATGGGGGACCAGATGGCGAGTGTTAGAGGTTACAGTTTATCATATTAGAAGTTATTATATTTAAATGTCTATGTATTGATGGGATTGTGTGTGCAATACATCTCATCCATAACTTGGTTACTGTTGTCATAATATGTTCACTGACATCATCTCCTGGAATGTGGAGTCTCAGCATCTGGGGAACTCTACATTCCACTAGGTCAGTTGCAAAGATTTCTCCTGGCTGGGGGTCGTTACGCATGAGGAATCTTACTAGAAAAGGTGTGTTGTTTGATTGGGATGAGAAGTGTATGAAGGAGTTTACAGACATTAAACAGGCTGTGGTGAATGCTCCCGTGTTGAGCAGTTTTGTAGAGTCAAGGAACACTTTATTTGTGGATCAAGCAACTATGGCTTGGGTGGTGTTCTCATGTAGTAGTATGGCTCGGAGCTTTATACTGTGGCGTTTGCCTCGAGAACTCTTAAGGAAGTTAAACGTAGGTACTCTGTTGTTGAGAAAGAGGTGTTGGCGCTTGTCTGGGGTGTGGAGAAATTTAAAAGAAATTTATGGGGATGAGAGTTTACTATTTGCACTGACCACAAACCATTGGTTAGTACATTTTCTAAGGGTGGTCTGGAAGGTGTGTCCAGGCGCATCAAGTGGGTGAGCAGTTTACAAGGTTTACAATTTGTTATGATGCATGTGCAAGGAGAAAATAATGTGGTTGCAGATGCGTTGTCGAGGTCTGTGATGAAAACCGTAGAGAGTGGGGAAGGTACTGTAACGCTCACCTGATTCTCGCAGAGGCGGCGGTCTTGACTGGGCGACTACCGTATCTTCAAAGGTGATGTGTAGCACCCGGTTGGCTCTTTGGGCTGGACCTCTGTGCACTGTATGCCTGACTTCAAGAGTAAGATGTCTGCAGACAGAAAATATGGGATTAATGAACTGGGGTTATTAGGGTGTCCCTATCTCTTCCCTTTTTTGCTCTCCTGTAGACCCCCAAAGGTTAACGCTCTCACCTTAGGTAAGTGAATGCCGAGCTCTCCATCTGCCTCGGGGCAGGGTGCTGTAACCAGTTTCTTCACTGGATCGGCAGCACAGGCCTCTTGACTTCAGAGGACTGCTGTCCGTCGTTTACTGCACGAACGGTAAGTTTCGAGTAATCCTATTGTCTTTAAAGTCTTTAGCAATGATGTCTCTTGTTTTGCAGGTTCCGGCGATGGCGGATGACGGGCTGAAGTGAGTTGAAGATGGAGTCCGTATGATGAATAGAAGCGCCTGGAAGCACATAAGTAAGCGCTTGTTGCCTGCTTCACGATGCGCTCTAACTGTCTTTTATTTTGCAGGTACGAGTTCGGAGCGGTTGCAGGGTGCCGAAATACCCACTGGGGTTGGTGTGGAAAGGAGTAATGGCACGTGAGTATCAAAGTTCCATAATGTCTTTAAACGCACCTTGTTTTGTCTTTCAGATGCAGGATGCAGCGCCGAAGGCCTCCGGAGCGTGCGAAGAGTCGGTAAACTTTTGTCTTTCAGATGCCGGAATGCAGTGTGAAGACCTCCGGAAGGCACGAAGAGTAGGTAAGCCTTTGTCTTTCAGATGCCGGAATGCTAACCTGTTCTTTCTTGTATTTATAGGTGTTGCTGAAGACTGGATTCAGGATGGTAAGCCTTTTCCCTTAGGCCCAGGATCCGATGCAGAAGACACGATGAGCGTTCTGCTGCAGAGGATGCAGAATAACGCAAAGCAAGATTCATCCACCGGGTGTGGTTTAACTAGCCTCCTGTAGTGCTTAGGTGTCTCCTTCCACAGCCACGCCTAGGTAAGAAAAGAGTTCCTGCTTTCCAGAAGAGTTCCAGTGTTCTGAATCTAGGGAGTGGCTCCTGCCCCACCCAACAGGAAAAGTAGTTCCAAACAGAAGAGGATCAGAGGCTCAGCTGGCAGGCAAGTAAGCAGCATGGTCTGCTACAGGTAAGTCCACCCAAGCATTATGAGCCCGGCGCTTCCAGCGCTGGGACTGGGCACATTTATGAGCCTGGTGCCACTGGCGCCAGGACAGGGTCCAAAAGGTCCCAATTGGGACTGGTTGGCCCTCGGAACCTGGGTTATGGATCTGCTTCCAAGGGAGTTGGGAAAACCCTGACCTTTTGGAAGCAGAGATCATGACAGTACCCCCCCTCAAGGCCCCTCCCAAACCGGGCTTCTCTGGGGGCTATGGCTTGTCAGGAAATGTTCGGTGAAATCTTTTGATTAGGCGAGGAGCGTGGACATATTCAGCAGGTTCCCAGGATCTCTCTTGGGGGCTGTAGCCTTTCCAGTCAATTAGGTAAAATAGTTTAGATTTGGAGATCTTGGAGTCCAGAATGCTTTTGACTTCAAACTCGAGTTCTCCATCAACTAGGATGGGTTTTGGAGATTTAGTTAGTCGGGTTTGAGGTTGCACGGGTTTTAATAGAGAGACGTGGAAGACCGGATGTATCTTTATGTGAGGGGGCAAGTCCAACTTGACCGCTACTGGGTTTACTATGGTAGTGATGGAATAGGGACCAAGGTATCTTGGGTTGAATGTGCGTGGTCCTTTTAGAGGTAGATATTTGGTGGATAACCAGACTTGGTCCCCTACTTGATATTGAGGGGCTTCCTTCCGATGTTGATCTGCTCCTTTCTTGTATTGTTCTTTAGCCCTTTGAAGGTGAGAAACAGCTTCCTTAAAGGCTTGGGTGATTGTAGAATGCAGGTAGTCTACTGCTGGTGTTTCAAGATCTTGGAGGGGATCCAACTCCGAGGTTCGAGGGTGACTGCCGTACAAAAGAAAAAACAGTGTTTTCCCAGTTCCCGAATGGACAGAGTTATTGTAGGCATATTCGGCTATCCAAAGGATGTCTTTCCAAGTTTTTTCAGTTTGTTGCAGCATGCAGCGTAAATACTGTTCCAGAGTTTGATTGGTCCTCTCGGTTTGTCCGTCGGTCTGAGGGTGGTGACTAGTCGATAGTCTCACATCAATTTGAGCCGACCGACAGCAACTTCGCCAAAAATGAGAAATAAATTGACTACCTCGATCCGAAATTAGAACCGAAGGAAAACCGTGTAGTCGGACGATGTTTTCGAGAAATTCTCGGGCCAGAGTTGCTGCTGTTGGCAAGCCTTTGAGCGGAATGAAATGCGCCATCTTGGAGAATAAGTCCACGATTACTAGAATCGTATTGTATCCGGAGCATGGAGGTAGATCGGTGATGAAGTCCATAGAAAGCGTATGCCAAGGGCGAGGTGGGATGTCAATAGGGCGTAAGAGGCCTGCTGGTCTTTCCTTTTGACTCTTGTTTTGGGCGCATACTCCACAAGACATTATAAAGTCTGTGATATCTTTTTTCCAAGACTGCCACCAGAAGTAGCGCTTGATCTTTTCTGAGGTCTTGGCCATACCGGGATGACCTTCCATTAAAGAATCGTGATAACAAGAGATTACTTTTTTCTGTAAATCTGTGCTGGGTAGGTATAATCGTTCTTGGAAATACAATAAGTTGTCCTTTACTGCAAAGTCCTTTCCCTGCAGATGCCAATTCTGTATGTCTGCTGGAGTTACAAGTTGCCTGGCTTTATCCTTAACTTCCTCTATGGATTCTGTGGCGATTACACCCAGAATTCTTTGTTCGGGAATGATTGGTACAGGTTTAGGGTTGATCAAGTGTTCTTCCACTCCCATCCGAGAAAGGGCATCAGCTTTACCGTTCTTTGTACCAGGTCGATAGGTAATTATGAAGTCAAACTCGGCAAAGAATAATGCCCAACGGAGTTGTCTAGAGGATTGGGCTTTTGCGGTTTTCAAATATTGCAGGTTTCGGTGATCCGTAATCACAGTAACGGTGTGTCGGGCCCCCAGCAGATAATGCCGCCAAGCCTTAAAGGCAGACTTGATAGCCAGAAGTTCCTTGTCCGTAATCGTGTAATTGATTTCAGGAGGCGAGAATTTGCGGGACCAAAATGCCACGGGATGCAACTGATTGGTTACCGGGTCCTTTTGTGATAGAACTGCCCCCATGGCAAGGCTTGAAGCATCAGTTTCCACGATGTAGGGGAGTTCGGGGCGAGGGTGTTTTAAGATTGGTGCAGAGATAAATTTAGTCTTCAAATCCTGGAAAGCTTGTTCCGCCTCGGTAGACCATTCAAAACGTTTGTTTTTCTTTAACAAGGCAGTGATGGGCTGGACTATTCGAGAGAATTCGGGGATAAACCTGCGGTAAAAGTTAGCGAAGCCTAACATGCTTTGCACACCTTTTACGGAGGATGGTGATGGCCATTTGAGAACTGCATCGACCTTCTTTGAATCCATACGTACTCCGCCAGGTGATAATATGAATCCCAAGAATTCAACTTCAGTCACGTTGAAAACACATTTTTCCAACTTAGCGAAAAGTTTGTGTTGACGCAATCTTTCGAGGACCATTTTCACGTGTTTCCGATGTTCAGATTCCGATGAAGAATAAACGAGGATGTCGTCAATGTAAACAACACCACACACATCTATGAGCTCTCTGAGGACATCGTTCATAAAATATTGAAAGGCGGCCGGGGCATTGCAAAGTCCGAAGGGCATGACCTGATATTCAAATAGCCCATACTTGATGCGGAAGGCAGTCTTCCATTCATCGCCCTCTTTTACTCGTACCAAGTGGTAAGCTCCTCTAAGATTCAGCTTTGTATATATGCATGCTTTTCTGACTTGGTCCAGGAGTTCAGGGATCAAAGGTAACGGATATCTATTCTTAACGGTGATCTGGTTCAGGGAGCGATAATCGATACAAGTTCTAAGGTCTCCTTCCTTTTTTGGAACGAAGAACAAAGCTGAAGAAGCAGGGGACTTGGAAGGACGAATAAACCCATTCGCCAGGTATTGATCCAGGTATTGTCGAAGGTGAAGGTTCTCAGGCTCGGTGAGGGCATAAATTCTACTACAAGGAGGAGTAGATCCAGGTATCAGGTCTATCTGGCAGTCATAAGACCTAGCAGGAGGTAGAGTGTTAGCCTGATCCTTCCGGAAAACATCTTGGTATTCAAGGTATTCGGGAGGTAACTGGGGAGTCTCTGAAGAAATTGCTTCCAGTGCAACACCAGGTGGAGGGTGACAAGTAGAGACACATTCTGGAAACTGGACTGTTCTTGCTCGCCAATCGATCAGAGGATTGTGTTTCTCTAACCAAGGTATTCCTAGAATAATCTGAAACTGAGGGGCCTTGATCACATCGAACACGATCTTCTCATGGTGTCCATCTTGACTTACTAGCATCACCGCTTGAGTGGTATGCGTTACTGGCCCGGAGGCTATCTCCGTACCATCCACTGTAGTAATGACGTCCTTTACAGCCTTGGGACAAAGAGTTAGATTCATCCTCAAAACCATTTCATGATCCACATAATTGCCGATGGCACCGCTGTCGACGTAAGCTTCAATTGCATGTAATCGATCCGGATTATCAGGGCTAATGAGGACCATAGGTATCACGAAATGCGAGGTCACGGAACTGGTTTTCACGCTCGGCAAGAGGACCTCTATTCTTGTCGGGCGAGGTCGTTTCCCTGCTCAGAGTTTGTAACTTTGGTAACTGCAGCTCCTACTGCCTTCTTGGCAGGTTTGACCGGACAGTCTCGAAGAAAGTGCCCTGAGTTTCCGCAATATAGGCATAATTGCAACTGTTTTCTCCTTTCCCGCTCCTTTTGAGTTAGAGGACCTTTCGGACCCCCGATTTGCATGGGTTCCCCGGAGTCTACTCCTTTGGAAGGAGTTGGCGGTTTGGAAAATACTCGAGCATCAAACTTGGAACGGTCGGCCTTCCTGTTCTGCAGTCTATGATCTATTTGAACGACCAAGTCTATATAATCCGAACAGTCTTGTGGGGGGTTCACTACTTGGGCTAAAACGTCTTTGAGCTCTCCACGTAGACCTCTGTAAAACAGCGTAATCCTTTTGTCCTCAGGCCATTGAGTTTCCACTATTAGTCTATTGAAAGATGCAATATAAGCCAAAAGGTCTTGATTACCCTGTCGCAACGAAAGAAGCTCATTGTCCAAGGCCTGCCCCAGTGAATGTTTTGCGAACAGTTTTTCCATACTAAGCTGAAAGGCTTGAAAATCATGGAGAACCGGATCATCTTGATTAACTAGAGGGATCGACCAGTCTGCCGCATTGCCACTAAGGTACGAAAGTACAAAAGCTACTTTAGCTTGATCAGTTGGAAAGGCTGCTGGCCGGCATAAGAAGTGCAACCGGCACTGATTGATAAATACTGCAAACCTCTTTGGGTCACCAGAAAATCGTTCGGGTGGAGCCAGAGGTACATTCCCAGGTAGGTTGATCTGCACTGGATTCATAGAGGATGTTGAAGGAAGATTTGCCCCTGATGCGGGTAACGGGGTTTGTCCGGCTTGTGACTGTAGCAATTGTCTAGCAAGACCGTCTGTTCTCTCCTTGGAAATAATTAGTTCCCTTCTTAGAGCATTCGTTTCCTGGCGAGCTGCATGCACTTCTGCCCTTAGTTCCCCAAGTAACCGGGCTAGGTGGTCAGTATCCGAGGTTTCCATAGCGCCTGGGCGAGAGTTTTGCGGTAGGCTTTGCGTTCTGTAACGCTCACCTGATGCTTGCAGCGGCGCCGGTCTTGACTGGGCGACTACCGTATCTGCAAAGGTGATGTGTAGCACCCGGTTGGCTCTTTGGGCTGGACCTCTGTGCACTGTATGCCTGACTTCAAGAGTAAGATGTCTGCAGACAGAAAATATGGGATTAATGAACTGGGGTTATTAGGGTGTCCCTATCTCTTCCCTTTTTTGCTCTCCTGTAGACCCCCAAAGGTTAACGCTCTCACCTTAGGTAAGTGAATGCCGAGCTCTCCATCCGCCTCGGGGCAGGGTGCTGTAACCAGTTTCTTCACTGGATCGGCAGCGCAGGCCTCTTGACTTCAGAGGACTGCTGTCCGTCGTTTACTGCACAAACGGTAAGTTTCGAGTAATCCTATTGTCTTTAAAGTCTTTAGCAATGATGTCTCTTGTTTTGCAGGTTCCGGCGATGGCGGATGACGGGCTGAAGTGAGTTGAAGATGGAGTCCGTATGATGAATAGAAGCGCCTGGAAGCACGTAAGTAAGCGCTTGTTACCTGCTTCACGATGCGCTCTAACTGTCTTTTATTTTGCAGGTACGAGTTCGGAGCGGTTGCAGGGTGCCGAAATACCCACTGGGGTTGGTGTGGAAAGGAGTAATGGCACGTGAGTATCAAAGTTCCCCAATGTCTTTAAACGCACCTTGTTTTGTCTTTCAGATGCAGGATGCAGCGCCGAAGGCCTCCGGAGCGTGCGAAGAGTCAGTAAACTTTTGTCTTTCAGATGCCGGAATGCAGTGTGAAGACCTCCGGAAGGCACGAAGAGTAGGTAAGCCTTTGTCTTTCAGATGCCGGAATGCTAACCTGTTCTTTCTTGTCTTTATAGGTGTTGCTGAAGACTGGATTCAGGATGGTAAGCCTTTTCCCTTAGGCCCAGGATCCGATGCAGAAGACACGATGAGCGTTCTGCTGCAGAGGATGCAGAATAACGCAAAGCAAGATTCATCCACCGGGTGTGGTTTAACTAGCCTCCTGTAGTGTTTAGGTGTCTCCTTCCACAGCCACGCCTAGGTAAGAAAAGAGTTCCTGCTTTCCAGAAGAGTTCAAGTGTTCTGAATCTAGGGAGTGGCTCCTGCCCCACCCAACAGGAAAAGTAGTTCCAAACAGAAGAGGATCAGAGGCTCAGCTGGCAGGCAAGTAAGCAGCATGGTCTGCTACAGGTAAGTCCACCCAAGCATTATGAGCCCGGCGCTTCCAGCGCTGGGACTGGGCACATTTATGAGCCTGGTGCCACTGGCGCCAGGACTGGGTCCAAAAGGTCCCAATTGGGACTGGTTGGCCCTCGGAACCTGGGTTATGGATCTGCTTCCAAGGGAGTTGGGAAAACCCTGACCTTTTGGAAGCAGAGATCATGACAGTTACTGTCCATGAGGAGGAAGAATCTGGTGAAATCTTTAGAAGTAGAAGGGTAGGGGGTGAGACTAGGGATGGGGGACGGGATAGTGAGTGTTAGAAGTTACAGTTTATCATATTAGAAGTTATTATATTTAAATGTCTATGTATTGATGGGTTTGTGTGTGCATTACATCATTCATAACTTGGTTACTGTTGTCATAATATGTTCACTGACATCGCCTCCTGGAATGTGGAGTCTCAGCATCTGAGGGACTCCACATTCCACTAGGTCAGTTGATAAGATTTCCCCTGGCTGGGGGTCGTTGCTGTTACTAACTTAATAAAGAGTTAATTATAACTTTGCGCAGTGTGGACCCATCATTATGTGTCTTAACGGTGTGGGGGTGTAGTACCGAATCAATTGGTGAATAGCCATATGGGTGGGACCCCGGAGAGAGAACTGAGACATGATCTAAATTCCCCCTCCAGGGGGGAGGAGGATAAGCTCTGGCTGGAATCACTTCTAGATGTAAAGCTCAAGCGCCTTTAGACCATCCTAGAGTCATTGCAGATGTTTAAGTCTGGGGTAATGAACACACTGGCTATCCTGGATGAGTTCTAACAAAAAGAGTGGCAGGAATAAGAACGGTTGGGGCAAAGCCAAATGGTAAAATACTATGGGGGGGGGGGGGGGGTTGAGTGGTGAGCGTCCTGGCCCGGTCACTGAGGTTGGCGAGCTGGTGATGCCAGCAAAGGATAAGGCAGTGACCACACAGTTAAGCTCAGTAACAGTTAATTCAAATTTTACGGGTACTGGGAGGTCCGACTTAAGCTTTAGGACTTTCATAGGGGACACTGGGGCTAACATGCATATAGGAGGGCTGGAGAAGAGCATTTTGAATTTACTGCCTGCAGCAGCCCCTCTTATGGGGATTATCATGGGTGTATCGGGGCTCCCTAAGTGTGGATTGGAATCCACTATTTCACTGATGAATAAAACGACCCATTGGATCAACACCAACCTGATTGGACCGAGCATTGACCTAAGCCTTCTATTAATGGCAAGAGGGTAGACCAAAAACCCAAATGTATGAAGGGGGACTGCATAGTGGTTTCCTTCTCGGATGCAACAATGGCTTATTTGGTCAACTCTAATTTATCCAGAGGCCTAAAACCAAACAGCTACACTCTCCATGGTAGGCTGGTCTATCAGGATTTGTTTTACGGTTGTACAGGGAGGGTGGCTGATTCAGGGAACCGCTTGAGAAAATTTGTTAGGAGGAGGGAAGCACAGAGTTACCCCACACACAGGGGCCTTTGTGTCCACCTCTTGGCCACAGATTACCCTTGGGTTGGAGGTCCAACCTTAATTTAGAAAGATTGACCCCCCACAGAAGGGAGAGGCGCATACTATTGGGGTTGAGCTAGCTAATCGGTATGAGGCCCTAGCCTCCTGTGAAGATCTGGACTGACGTACGGCTGACCGGCCCAGTCGACTGGGAGCTTTGTGAGGGGGGAGGGCGGGTCCTGAGATTGGGGGGGTACACATGTTATCTAAAGCAGCCCCTTTGGTAGCTAGCTTGTTATCCTGGAATATAGCCAGGCCAGGGGAAAATTCAAAGGGGAAGCCACCGTGGAGATTTAAAAAACACACAATTAGAAGACCCAAGAGTGGAACAGGGTACCCCGCGGGCTCCATCGTGGCCCAGAGGCCTTCCGCTGACCCTCAGAGGCGCACGTAGCCCGGTGCCTGGAGGAGAAGTAAACCACGAGAGCGAAACCCGACCACAGGAGAAAGAGAGTTCCCCCTGAACAGAGGCGAAGGTGCCCCCCCCCATGCTTTGTTGGTGAGAGAGGCCTTCCCGGGGGACCCCTCGGAGCCGTGGGGCATAGAGAGGGCTTGGAACCAGCTTGTCGCGGAGTGGGGAGACAGGCGACAGGCAGTGGCCGGGGGGGGCCTCAAAGCACACTGGGGCCTCGCAGCACACGGCCCAATGCCGTCTCACCTCGGAAGGATCCAGAAGAGGTGAGGAGTTCGCGGGGGGATGAGGAGGCCCCATGAGGAGTCAGCCAAATCACGAGCCAGCCCCCCCTACACCTGGCATATATAAATGCTCCGAGACACGCGGGCGGGAGCGGGGGCCTGAGAACTCTCCCAGACCCTCTTTTTCGGTGTGCCCTAACGTTGGAGGGGAGGGCGGCTCGTGGACTCCGGTGGCATGGAGGGGGATAAAACAGTGGCCCTCGGGGGCTTCCACATCGAACCCCGGGGTACCAACAAACAGGACCCCGACCCGTTCCAGTGCAGAGCCCGGGAACCCCTCTGGAGACCGAAGCAGGCGCAGAAAATAAGCAGGCAGTAGGTGCCCCGCCATCCCTGTCCTCAGTGGAGCTCCGAGCCACGCAATCCAGCCCACCCACGCCAGGGAGGGACAGAGAACATGGATGGAGCGTAAGGCCAGAAGCAGAAGGCTAACACGGGAGGCCCCACCAGAAACTGGGCTCCAGACCTCATCTGAGGAATCTCTAAAGAACTCTGGGCTTGCAGTGGGGCCCCTCCAGGGCAAAACCATATCTGGGCTCAAGACATACAAAACAAAGGAGTCTGGAACGAGGTCCCAGAGGTACAGACAGGGAAGCCTGGAAGTCTGCACCAAACTATTGGAACCCAGGGGACCGGAAACCTGGAGCAACCATTAATAGGCACCCCTGAGCAACAAGCACTTAACCACGCAATCCTATCCCTCCAGCGTTTCTGTAGGCCTCAACCAACACTAGGAGCTGTGCCTGGCGACACGCACTACAATATGGCCACATGAAGTGCCCCCCCGCACCACTTACCAGGGATGATCTTAAAGACATTCTGCAGGAAATCAAGGCCATAAGGACGTACACAGGCCTCGATAGTGGCTCTTAAAGGGAGAGTTGACACTCTTGAAGAGAAAATGGAAGGTATGGAGAATAACCACCTCCAGACTGATCTGCTGGAAATGAAATATGAAGCGAGGCTGACAAACCTGGAAATGAGAGAAGAGGACATGCTTTTGAAGATGGACGACCTTGAAAACAGGGAACTCTGATATAACCTCTGTATTCTAGGGGTGACTGAACAAAAGGGGGAGACAGCGGCGGACGTTGGGGGGATAGTCCTAGGCTTAATAAAGCAACTCTTCACGCTGGAGTTGGGCAAGGAAGTCCAGCTGGAAAGAGCTCATAGGGGTGGTGGAAGCTGAGGGAAAGGCCTAAGATCCATCGTGGTGCGTTTCCTCCACTACAGAGAAAAGATGGAGGTCCTAGAAAAGGCGAAGAGGCTGGGGAGCTTCTCCTTTGAGGGGGACACAATCAGGATTTATCAAGATCTCCGCCCTCACACTTACCTGCAGAAGGGAATGCTGTCCCCTCACACAATGGCTCACTAAAAGGATATACGATATAGATGGTCCTACCCATTTGCCCTCGCATTTGAATGGGATGGAGTGGATTATCGAGTCACGGGGGGAAGAAGGCTTTACGAAGGGACCCTGACGCCCCAGGATCATAGACGAGAACCACAGGGCCCCTGGGCCAAAAAGATGATGAAGGGCAAGAGAAAAAAAAAACACCCCGACACATGATCTAGAGCAGGATTAAAAGATCAGGGCTGTATCAGAGGTGCAGGAGCCAGGAAAATTTAAAGGACCCCAGCCGGGGGTGGTGAGGAGATAAGTAGGACAGCGAGGGACGGACGGACCTCTTCCCCGAGTGGCTTGCCAACTGGCAAGCGTCGCAGACAAGGATGTGAGGGGGGTCGAGGGGATGGAAAGGTTTGGGAATGTATGGGGTCAGGCACAACATAGATCAGACTCAAGAAGTGAGCTGAGCGGCTTCCATATGGCTGGAAGAGGTGTGAATCCAAAAATGTCATTCGATGACAGACAATGAGAAAAGGGGCCGGGTCGAAACTTTAAGGCTTGGATCGCTTAATGTAAAGGGCCTTAACTCACCAACAAAGCGCTCACTCCTGGGGAGGGAAATGAAGAATGCAGGTCTGGGTGTACTCCTAGTACAAGAAACTAGAACAGTGAAAGGGGAAGAAAGGCGCATTCCAGGTTTACATGTGGGCCAGATATTCTGGGCATCGGTCCCCACCAAAAAGGGAGGTGTTGGGATCACCAAAACCAAGAGACGGGAACTTAGAGAAATGGAGATGGGTAAAATAGTAGCAGGCCTCCAACACCTGAGACAGAAATATTACGAAAAAGGGGATCAGGCGGGTGCCAGGCTGGTGGCGAAGCTCCGCGCCCAGCGGCCAGATAGATGGGTGGCAAAGATCAAGAATGGGAAAGAAGGGGAAAGATCAGACCCAGAGGCGATGATGGGAGAATTTGCCAGTTTCTGAGATATAGTACGAGAAGGAAGGAGTTATAGGAGGGGAAACATTAGAATCCTATTTGCAGGGAGTGACCCTCCCGACCCTTAGACCGGGAGAAGTCTCTGCCCTAGAGGCCCCAATAACAGATGAGGAAGTCCTCCGGGCAATACCAGGTTTGAAGCTGGGGAAGGCCCCGGGAGAGGACGGGTTCACGGCAGGCTTCTATAAGGCATTTGCAGGCCAACTGGCAGATTCCTGGCAGATCTGTTCACAAATATTATGTCCACAGGGAGGGCCCCTCCATCGTTTGGGAAAGCATTAATTACGGTCATCCCCAAAGAAGGAAAAGACCCTGCAGTCTGCCAATCTTATAGATCAATCTCCCTCCTGAACGTGGATGCAAAGTTGTTCACCAGAATAATTGCAACAAGACTAGAGGGCCTCCTTCCGAGGCTCATCCATTCTGATCAGGTGGGCTTCATACAGGGGAGGCAGGGAGCAGACACCCTCAGGAAGACTCTATTTTATGAGGGAGGCAGCACCCGTGTGGGGCAACCCAGTCTTGGTGGCCATAGATGCCGAAAAGGCCTTTGACCGAGTCAACTGGGAGTTTCTACATGGGTTACTAGAGAAATTTGGTTTCGGTGAGGGTGCCCGACGAGTGATCAAGGCTCCGTACGCATAACCGTCAGCCAGAGTTACGGTAAGTGGGTGGCTATCGCGTAGATTTAATCTTCAGCGAGGGACCCGACAGGGCTGCCCCCTCTCGCCCCTATTGTTTGCAATGACCATGGAGATTTTGCCGGAATATCTGAGGGGGTCCCCTGATGTGATGGGTATAGATGTGGGAGACAGAACCTTTAAACTCTGTCTCTCTGCAGATGATATAATGCTCCACGTGAGGCAGCCAGCCCAATCTGTCCCAGCCGCCTTGCGGGTGATAGAGAGGTTCGGGCATTTTTCAGGATTCAAGGTAAATGTGGGCACATTTGGTCCCCACCGGTGAGGGACGTGATCCCTGGCCACGAACATTATCAGTCCTAGTTTGAAGCGGGGCTTTACAGGGTGGGTCAGTTGGTGAAAGAAAATACATTCATAAGCATCCAGGAACTGGAGGAAGCATTGGGAATTGGCAGGCTGTCCCCACTCTATCTAAGATTGAAGGGGGTATTCGTGGCAGGGAAATGGAAGCAGCTGTCATGATCTCTGCTTCCAAAAGGTCAGGACTTACCCAACTCCCTTGGAAGCAGACCCATAACCCAGGTTCCGAGTGCCAACCAGTCCCAATTGGGACCTTTTGGACCCTGTCCCTGTCCTGGCGCCAGTGGCACCAGGCTCATAAATATGCCCAGTCCCAGCGCTGGAAGCGCCGGGCTCATAATGCTTGGGTGGACTTACCTGCAGCAGACCATGCTGCTTACTTACCTGCCAGTTGAGCCTCTAATCCTCTTCTGTTGAGGACTACTTTTCCTGTTGGGTGGGGCAGGAGCCACTCCCTAGGTTCAGAACACTGGAACTCTTCTGGAAAGCAGGAACTCTTTTCTTACCTAGGCGAGGCTGTGGAAGGAGACACCTAAGCACTACAGGAGGCTATTTAAACCACACCCGATGGATGAATCTTGCTTTGCGTTATTCTGCATCCTCTGCAGCAGAACGCTCATCGTGTCTTCTGCATCTGATCCTGGGCCTAAGGGAAAAAGGCTTACCATCCTGAATCCAGTCTTCAGCAACACCTATAAAGACAAGAAAGAACAGGTTAGCATTACGGTCTTCAGTGACAGCGCTTCTCTTACCTGGTCCATCGGCTGTCACCAACGCCTCGCGCTGCATTCCGGCATCTGAAAGACAAAAGCTTACCTACTCTTCGCGTGCTCCGGAGGTCTTCGCACTGCATTCCGGCATCTGAAAGACAAAATCTTACCAACTCTTTGCA
Organism: Ambystoma mexicanum; assembly: GCF_040938575.1. Lineage (NCBI taxonomy): Eukaryota > Metazoa > Chordata > Amphibia > Caudata > Ambystomatidae > Ambystoma > Ambystoma mexicanum. The sequence continues at coordinate 436,548,616 of NC_090922.1, read as the reverse complement.
CGCTCCGGAGGCCTTCGGCGCTGCATCCCGCATCTGAAAGACAAAAGAAGGTGCGTTTAAAGACATTGGGTAACTTTATTACTCACGTGCCATTACTCCTTCCCACGCCGAACCCAGTGGGTATCCCGGCACCCTTCAGCAGCTCCGAACTTGTACCTGCAAGATAAAAGGACAGTTAGTGCGCATCGTGAAGCAGGCAACAAGCGCTTACTTACGTGCTTCCAGGCGCTTCTATTCCTCACACGGGTTCCATCCTCAACTCACTTCAGCCCGTCATCCGCCATCGCCGGAACCCTGCAAAACAAGAGACATCATTACAAAAGACTTTTAAAGACATTTGAAATACTCGGAACTTACCGTTCGTGCAGTAAACGACGGACAGCAGTCCTCTGAGGTCAAGAGGCCTGCACCCTTATCCAGTGAAGAAACTGGTTACGGCACCCTGCCCCGAGGCAGATGGAGAGCTCGGCGTTCACTTACCTAAGGTGAGAGCGTTAACCTTTGGGGTTCTACAGGAGAAGAGAAAGGGAAGAAGAGAGAGACACCCAATAACCCCAGTTCATTAATCCCATATTTTCTATCTGCAGACATCTTACTCTTCGAGTCAGACATACAGTGCACAGAGGTCCAGCCCAAAGAGCCAACCGTGTGTTACACATCACCTTTGAAGATACGGTATTCGCCCAGTCAAGACCGGCGCCTCTGCGGGAATCAGGTGAGCGTTACAGAACGCAAAGCCTACTGCAAAACTCCCGCCCAGGCGCTATGGAAACCTCGGATACCGACCAGCTAGCCCAGTTACTTGGGGAACTAAGAGCAGAAGTGCATGCAGCCCGTCAGGAAACGAACGCTCTAAGAAGGGAACTGATTATTTCCAAGGAGCGAACAGACGATCTCGCTAGACAATTGCTATAGTCACAAGCCGGACAGACCCCACTACCCGCATCAGGGGCAAATCTTCCTTCACCATCCTCTATGAATCCAGTGCAAATCAACCTACCTGGGAATGTACCTCTGGCTCCGCCCGAACGATTTTCTGGTGACCCAAAGAGGTTTGCAGTATTTATTAATCGGTGCCGGTTGCATTTCTTATGCCGGCCAGCAGCCTTTCCAACTGATCAAGCTAAAGTAGCTTTCGTGCTTTTGTACCTTAGTGGCAATGCGGCAGACTGGTCGATCCCTCTAGTTAATCAAGATGATCCAGTGCTCCATGATTTTCAAGCTTTTCAGCTCAGTATGGAAAAACTGTTCGCAAGACATTCACAGGGGCAGGCCTTGGACAATGAGCTTCTTTCGTTGCGACAGGGTAATAAAGACCTTTTGGCTTATATTGCGTCTTTCAACAGACTGATAGTGGAAACTCAATGGCCTGAGGACAAAAGGATTACGCTGTTTTATAGAGGTCTACGTGGAGAGCTCAAAGATGTGTTAGCCCAAGTAGTGAATCCCCCGCAAGACTGTTCGGACTATATAGACTTAGTCGTTCAAATAGATCACAGACTGCAGAACAGGAAGGCCGATCGTTCCAAGTTTGATGCTCGAGTATTTTCCAAACCACCAACTCCTTCCAAAGGAGTAGACTCCGGGGAACCCATGCAAATAGGGGGCCTGAAAGGACCACTAACACAAAAGGAGCGGGAAAGGAGAAAACAGTTGCAATTATGCCTCTATTTCGGAAACTCAGGGCACTTTCTTCGAGACTGTCCGGTGAAACCAGCCAAGAAGGCAGTAGGAGCTGCAGTTACCAAGGTCACAAACTCTGAGCAGGGAAACGACCTCGCCCGATGTCATGATCTCTGCTTCCAAAAGGTCAGGGTTTTCCCAACTCCCTTGGAAGCAGATCCATAACCCAGGTTCCGAGTGCCAACCAGTCCCAATTGGGACCTTTTGGACCCAGTCCTGGCGCCAGTGGCACCAGGCTCATAAATATGCCCAGTCCTAGCGCTGGAAGCGCCGGGCTCATAATGCTTGGGTGGACTTGCCTGCAGCAGACCATGCTGCTTACTTGCCTGCCAGTTGAGCCTCTGATCCTCTTCTGTTAGGAACTACTTTTCCTGTTGGGTGGGGCAGGAGCCACTCCCTAGGTTCAGAACACTGGAACTCTTCTGGAAAGCAGGAACTCTTTTCTTACCTAGGCGTGGCTGTGGAAGGAGACACCTAAGCACTACAGTAGGCTATTTAAACCACACCCGACGGATGAATCTTGCTTTGCGTTATTCTGCATCCTCTGCAGCAGAACGCTCATCGTGTCTTCTGCATCTGATCCTGGGCCTAAGGAAAAAGGCTTACCATCCTGAATCCAGTCTTCAGCAACACCTATAAAGACAAGAAAGAACAGGTTAGCATTACAGTCTTCAGTGACAGCGCTTCACTTACCTGGTCCATCGGCTGTCACCAACGCCTCGCGCTGCATTCCGGCATCTGAAAGACAAAAGCTTACCAACTCTTTGCACGCTCCGGAGGCCTTCGGCGCTGCATCCCACATCTGAAAGACAAAACAAGGTGCGTTTAAAGACATTGGGGAACTTTAATACTCACGTGCCATTACTCCTTTCCACATCTAACACAGTGGGTATTCCGGCACCCTGCAGCTGCTCCGAACTTGTACCTGCAAAATAAAAAGACAGTTAGAGCGCATCGTGAAGCAGGCAACAAGCGCTTACTTACGTGCTTCCAGGCGCTTCTATTCATCACACGGGCTCCATCTTCAACTCACTTCAGCCCGTCATCCGCCATCGCCGGAACCCTGCAAAACAAGAGACATCATTACTAAAGACTTTTAAAGACATTAGAATTACTCGAAACTTACCGTTTGTGCAGTAAACGACGGACAGCAGTCCTCTGAAGTCAAGAGGCCTGCTCCCATTATCCAGTGAAGAAACTGGTTACAGCACCCTGCCCCGAGGCAGATGGAGAGCACGGCGTTCACTTACCTAAGACATCTTACCCTTCGAGTCAGACATACAGTGCACAGAGGTCCAGCCCAAAGAGCCAGCCGTGTGTTACACATCACCTTTGAAGATACGGTATACGCCCAGTCAAGACCGGCGCCTCTACGGGAATCAGGTGAGCGTTACAGAACGCAAAGCCTACCGCAAAACTCCCGTCCAGGCGCTATGGAAACCTCGGATACCGACCAGCTAGCACAGTTACTTGGGGAACTAAGGGCAGAAGTGCATGCAGCCCGTCAGGAAACGAACGCTCTAAGAAGGGAACTGATTATTTCCAAGGAGCGAACAGATGATCTCGCTAGACAATTGCTACAGTCACAAGCCGGACAGTCCCCGTTACCCGCATCTGGGGGAAATCTTCCTTCTACATCCTCTATGAATCCAGTGCAGATCAACCTACCTGGGAATGTACCTCTGGCTCCGCCCGAACGATTTTCTGGTGACCCAAAGAGGTTTGCAGTATTTATCAATCAGTGCCGGTTGCATTTCTTATGCCGGCCAGCAGCCTTTCCAACTGATCAAGCTAAAGTAGCTTTCGTGCTTTCGTACCTTAGTGGCAATGCGGCAGACTGGTCGATCCCTCTAGTAAATCAAGATGATCCGGTCCTCCATGATTTTCAAGCTTTTCAGCTCAGTATGGAAAAACTGTTCGCAAGACATTCACAGGGACAGGCCTTGGACAATGAGCTTCTTTCGTTGCGACAAGGTAATCAAGACCTTTTGGCTTATATTGCGTCTTTCAACAGACTGATAGTGGAAACTCAATGGCCTGAGGACAAAAGGATTACGCTGTTTTATAGAGGTCTACGTGGAGAGCTCAAAGATGTGTTAGCCCAAGTAGTGAATCCCCCACAAGATTGTTCGGACTATATAGACTTAGTCGTTCAAATAGATCACAGACTGCAGAACAGGAAGGCCGATCGTTCCAAGTTTGATGCTCGAGTATTTTCCAAACCGCCGACTCCTTCCAAAGGAGTAGACTCCGGGGAACCCATGCAAATAGGGGGCCTGAAAGGTCCTCTAACACAAAAGGAGCGGGAAAGGAGAAAACAGTTGCAATTATGCCTCTATTGCGGAAACTCAGGGCACTTTCTTCGAGACTGTCCGGTGAAACCTGCCAAGAAGGCAGTAGGAGCTGCAGTTACCAAAGTTACAAACTCTGAGCAGGGAAACGACCTCGCCCGACAAGAATAGAGGTCCTCTTGCCGAGCGTGAAAACCAGTTCCGTGACCTCGCATTTCGTGATACCTATGGTCCTCATTAGCCCTGATAATCCGGATCGATTACATGCAATTGAAGCTTACGTCGACAGCGGTGCCATCGGCAATTATGTGGATCATGAAATGGTTTTGAGGATGAATCTAACTCTTTGTCCCAAGGCTGTAAAGGACGTCATTACTACGGTGGATGGAACGGAGATAGCCTCCGGACCAGTAACGCATACCACTCAAGAAGTGATGCTAATAAGTCAAGATGGACACCATGAGAAGATCGTGTTCGATGTGATCAAGGCTCCTCAGTTTCAGATTATTCTAGGAATACCTTGGTTAGAGAAACACAATCCTCTGATCGATTGGCGAGCAAGAACGGTCCAGTTTCCAGAATGTGTCTCTACTTGTCACCCTCCACCAGGTGTTGCACTGGCAGCAATTTCTTCAGAGACTCCCCAGTTACCTCCCGAATACCTAGAATACCAAGATGTTTTCCGGAAGGATCAGGCTAACTCTCTACCTCCTCATAGGTCTTATGACTGCCAGATAGACCTGATACCTGGATCTACTCCTCCTTGTAGTAGAATTTATGCCCTCACCGAGCCTGAGAACCTTCACCTTCGACAATACCTGGATCAATACCTGGCAAATGGGTTTATTCGTCCTTCCAAGTCCCCTGCTTCTTCAGCTTTGTTCTTCGTTCCAAAAAAGGAAGGAGACCTTAGAACTTGTATAGATTATCGCTCCCTGAACCAGATCACCGTCAAGAATAGATATCCGTTACCTTTGATCCCTGAACTCCTGGACCAAGCCAGAAAAGCATGCATATATACAAAGCTGGATCTTAGAGGAGCCTACCACTTGGTACGAGTAAAAGAGGGCGATGAATGGAAGACGGCCTTCCGCACCAAATATGGGCTATTTGAATATCAGGTCATGCCCTTCGGACTTTGCAATGCCCCGGCCGCCTTTCAATATTTTATGAACGATGTCCTCAGAGAGCTCATAGATGTGTGTGTTGTTGTTTACATTGACGACATCCTCGTTTATTCTTCATCGGAATCTGAACATCGGAAACACGTGAAAATGGTCCTCGAAAGATTGCGTCAACACAAACTTTTCGCTAAGTTGGAAAAATGTGTTTTCAACGTGACTGAAGTTGAATTCTTGGGATTCATATTATCACCTAGCGGAGTGCGTATGGATTCAAAGAAGGTCGATGCAGTTCTCAAATGGCCATCACCATCCTCCGTAAAAGGTGTGCAAAGCATGTTAGGCTTCGCTAACTTTTACCGCAGGTTTATCCCCGAATTTTCTCGAATAGTCCAGCCCATCACTGCCTTGTTAAAGAAAAACAAACGTTTTGAATGGTCTACCGAGGCGGAACAAGCTTTCCAGGATTTGAAGACTAAATTCATCTCTGCACCAATCTTAAAACACCCTCGCCCCGAACTCCCCTACATCGTGGAAACTGATGCTTCAAGCCTTGCCATGGGGGCAGTTCTATCACAAAAGGACCCGGTAACCAATCAGTTGCATCCCGTGGCATTTTGGTCCCGCAAATTCTCGCCTCCTGAAATCAATTACACGATTACTGACAAGGAACTTCTGGCTATCAAGTCTGCCTTTAAGGCTTGGCGGCATTATCTGCTGGGGGCCCGACACACCGTTACTGTGATTACGGATCACCGAAACCTGCAATATTTGAAAACCGCAAAAGCCCAATCCTCTAGACAACTCAGTTGGGCATTATTCTTTGCCGAGTTTGACTTCATAATTACCTATCGACCTGGTACAAAAAACGGTAAAGCCTGATGCCCTTTCTCGGATGGGAGTGGAAGAACACTTGATCAACCCTAAACCTGTACCAATCATTCCCGAACAAAGAATTCTGGGTGTAATCGCCACACAATCCATAGAGGAAGTTAAGGATAAAGCCAGGCAACTTGTAACTCCAGCAGACATACAGAATTGGCATCTGCAGGGAAAAGACTTTGCAGTAAAAGACAACTTATTGTATTTCCAAGAACGATTATACCTGCCCAGCACAGATTTACAGAAAAAAGTAATCTCTTGTTATCACGATTCTTTAATGGAAGGACATCCTGGTATGGCCAAGACCTCAGAAATGATCAAGCGCTACTTCTGGTGGCCGTCTTGGAAAAAAGATATCAGAGACTTTATAATGTCCTGTGGAGTATGCGCCCAAAACAAGAGTCAAAAGGAAAGACCAGCAGGCCTCTTACGCCCTATTGACATCCCACCTCGCCCTTGGCATACGCTTTCTATGGACTTCATCACCGATCTACCTCCATGCTCCGGATACAATACGATTCTAGTAATCGTGGACTTATTCTCCAAGATGGCGCATTTCATTCCGCTCAAAGGCTTGCCAACAGCAGCAACTCTGGCCCGAGAATTTCTCGAAAACATCGTCCGACTGCACGGTTTTCCTTCGGTTCTAATTTCGGATCGAGGTAGTCAATTTATTTCTCATTTTTGGCGAAGTTGCTGTCGGTCGGCTCAAATTGATGTGAGACTATCGACCAGTCACCACCCTCAGACCGACGGACAAACCGAGAGGACCAATCAAACTCTGGAACAGTATTTACGCTGCATGCTGCAACAAACTGAAAAAACTTGGAAAGACATCCTTTGGATAGCCGAATATGCCTACAATAACTCTGTCCATTCGGGAACTGGGAAAACCCCATTTTTTCTTTTATACGGCAGTCACCCTCGAACCTCGGAGTTGGATCCCCTCCAAGATCTTGAAACACCAGCAGTAGACTACCTGCATTCTACAATCACCCAAGCCTTTAAGGAAGCTGTTTCTCACCTTCAAAGGGCTAAAGAACAATACAAGAAAGGAGCAGATCAACATCGGAAGGAAGCCCCTCAATATCAAGTAGGGGATCAAGTCTGGTTATCCACCAAATATCTACCTCTAAAAGGGCCACGCACATTCAACCCAAGATACCTTGGTCCCTATTCCATCACTACCATAGTAAACCCAGTAGCGGTCAAGTTGGACTTGCCCCCGCACATGAAGATACATCCGGTCTTCCACGTCTCTCTATTAAAACCCGTGCAACCTCAAACCCGACTAACTAAATCTCCAAAACCCATCCTAGTTGATGGAGAACTCGAGTTTGAAGTCAAAAGCATTCTGGACTCCAAGATCTCCAAATCTAAACTATTTTACCTAATTGACTGGAAAGGCTACGGCCCCCAAGAGAGATCCTGGGAACCTGCTGAATATGTCCACGCTCCTCGCCTAATCAAAAGATTTCACCGAACATTTCCTGACAAGCCAAAACCCCTGGAGAAGCCCGGTTTGGGAGGGGCCTTGAGGGGGGGTACTGTCATGATCTCTGCTTCCAAAAGGTCAGGGTTTTCCCAACTCCCTTGGAAGCAGATCCATAACCCAGGTTCCGAGTGCCAACCAGTCCCAATTGGGACCTTTTGGACCCAGTCCTGGCGCCAGTGGCACCAGGCTCATAAATATGCCCAGTCCCAGCGCTGGAAGCGCCGGGCTCATAATGCTTGGGTGGACTTGCCTGCAGCAGACCATGCTGCTTACTTGCCTGCCAGTTGAGCCTCTGATCCTCTTCTGTTAGGAACTACTTTTCCTGTTGGGTGGGGCAGGAGCCACTCCCTAGGTTCAGAACACTGGAACTCTTCTGGAAAGCAGGAACTCTTTTCTTACCTAGGCGTGGCTGTGGAAGGAGACACCTAAGCACTACAGGAGGCTATTTAAACCACACCCGACGGATGAATCTTGCTTTGCGTTTTTCTGCATCCTCTGCAGCAGAACGCTCATCGTGTCTTCTGCATCTGATCCTGGGCCTAAGGAAAAAGGCTTACCATCCTGAATCCAGTCTTCAGCAACACCTATAAAGACAAGAAAGAACAGGTTAGCATTACAGTCTTCAGTGACAGCGCTTCACTTACCTGGTCCATCGGCTGTCACCAACGCCTCGCGCTGCATTCCGGCATCTGAAAGACAAAGGCTTACCTACTCTTTGTGCGCTCCGGAGGTCTTCGCACTGCATTCCGGCATCTGAAAGACAAAAGCTTACCAACTCTTTGCACGCTCCAGGGGCCTTCGGCGCTGCATCCCGCATCTGAAAGACAAAACAAGGTGCGTTTAAAGACATTGGGGAACTTTAATACTCACGTGCCATTACTCCTTTCCACATCTAACCCAGTGGGTATTCCGGCACCCTGCAGCCGCTCCGAACTTGTACCTGCAAAATAAAAAGACAGTTAGAGCGCATCGTGAAGCAGGCAACAAGCGCTTACTTACGTGCTTCCAGGCGCTTCTATTCATCACACGGGCTCCATCTTCAACTCACTTCAGCCCGTCATCCGCCATCGCCGGAACCCTGCAAAACAAGAGACATCATTACTAAAGACTTTTAAAGACATTAGAATTACTCGAAACTTACCGTTTGTGCAGTAAACGACGGACAGCAGTCCTCTGAAGTCAAGAGGCCTGCTCCCCTTATCCAGTGAAGAAACTGGTTACAGCACCCTGCCCCGAGGCAGATGGAGAGCACGGCGTTCACTTACCTAAGACATCTTACCCTTCGAGTCAGACATACAGTGCACAGAGGTCCAGCCCAAAGAGCCAGCCGTGTGTTACACATCACCTTTGAAGATACGGTATACGCCCAGTCAAGACCGGCGCCTCTACGGGAATCAGGTGAGCGTTACACCCGACAAGAATAGAGGTCCTCTTGCCGAGCGTTAAAACCAGTTCCGTGACCTCGCATTTCGTGATACCTATGGTCCTCATTAGCCCTGATCATCCGGATCGATTACATGCGATTGAAGCTTACGTCGACAGCGGTGCCATCGGCAATTATGTGGATCATGAAATGGTTTTGAGGATGAATGTAACTCTTTGTCCCAAGGCTTTAAAGGACGTCATTACTACGGTGGATGGTACGGAGATAGCCTCCAGACCAGTAACGCATACCACTCAAGAGGTGACGCTAGTAAGTCAAGATGGACACCATGAGAAGATCGTGTTCGATGTGATCAAGGCCCCTCAGTTCCAGATTATTCTAGGAATACCTTGGTTAGAGAAACACAATCCTCAGATCGATTGGCGAGCAAGAACGGTTCAGTTTCCAGAATGTGTCTCTACACTTCGGAGACTCCCCAGTTACCTCCTGAATACCTAGAATTCCAAGATGTTTTCCAGAAGGATCAGGCTTACTCTCTACCTCCTCATAGGTCTTATGACTGCTAGATAGACCTGATACCTGAATCTACTCCTCCTTGTAGTAGAATTTATGCCCTCACCGAGCCTGAGAACCTTCACCTCCGACAATACCTGGATCAATACCTAGCGAATGGGTTTATTCGTCCTTCCAAGTCCCCTGCTTCTTCAGCTTTGTTCTTCGTTCCAAAAAAAGAAGGGGACCTTAGAACCTGTATAGATTATCGTGCCCTGAACCAGATCACCGTTAAGAATAGATATCTGTTACCTTTGATCCCTGAACTCCTGGACCAAGTCAGAAAAGCATGCATATATACAAAGCTGGATCTTAGAGGAGCCTACCACTTGGTACGAGTAAAAGAGGGCGATGAATGGAAGACGGCCTTCCGCATCAAGTATGGGCTATTTGAATATCAGGTCATGCCCTTCGGACTTTGCAATGCCCCGGCCGCCTTTCAATATTTTATGAACGATGTCCTCAGAGAGCTCATAGATGTGTGTGTTGTTGTTTACATTCACGACATCCTCGTTTATTCTTCATCGGAATCGGAACATCGGAAACACGTGAAAATGGTCCTCGAGAGATTGCGTCAACACAAACTTTTCGCCAAGTTGGAAAAATGTGTTTTCAACGTGACTGAAGTTGAGTTCTTGGGATTCATATTATCACCTAGCGGAGTGCGTATGGATTCAAAGAAAGTCGATGCAATTCTCAAATGGCCATCACCATCCTCCGTAAAAGGTGTTCAAAGCATGTTAGGCTTCGCTAACTTTTACCGCAGGTTTATCCCCGAATTCTCTCGAATAGTCCAGCCCATCACTGCCTTGTTAAAGAAAAACAAACTTTTTGAATGGTCTACCGAGGCGGAGCAAGCTTTCCAGAATTTGAAGACTAAATTTATCTCTGCACCAATTTTAAAACATCCTCGCCCCGAACTCCCCTACATCGTTGAAACTGATGCTTCGAGCCTTGCCATGGGGGCAGTTCTATCACAAAAGGACCCAGTAACCAATCAGTTGCATCCCGTGGCATTTTGGTCCCGCAAATTCTCGCCTCCTGAAATCAATTACACTATTACTGATAAGGAACTTCTGGCTATCAAGTCTGCCTTTAAGGCTTGGCGGCATTATCTTCTGGGGGCCCGACGCACCGTTACTGTGATTACGGATCACCGAAACCTGCAATATTTGAAAACCGCAAAAGCCCAATCCTCTAGACAACTCCGTTGGGCACTATTCTTTGCCGAGTTTGACTTCATAATTACCTATCGACCTGGTACAAAAAACGGTAAAGCTGATGCCCTTTCTCGGATGGGAGTGGAAGAACACTTGATCAACCCTAAACCTGTACCTATCATTCCCGAACAAAGAATTCTGGGTGTAATCGCCACACAATCCATAGAGGAAGTTAAGGATAAAGCCAGGCAACTTGTAACTCCAGCAGACATACAGAATTGGCATCTGCAGGGAAAGGACTTTGCAGTGAAGGACAACTTATTGTATTTCCAAGAACGATTATACCTGCCCAGCACAGATTTACAGAAAAAGGTAATCTCTTGTTATCACGATTCCTTAATGGAAGGACATCCTTGTATGGCCAAAACCTCAGAAAAGATCAAGCGCTACTTCTGGTGGCCGTCTTGGAAAAAAGATATCAGAGACTTTATAATGTCCTGTGGAGTATGCGCCCAAAACAAGAGTCAAAAGGAAAAACCAGCCGGCCTCTTACGCCCTATTGACATCCCACCTCGCCCTTGGCATACGCTTTCTATGGACTTCATCACCGATCTACCTCCATGCTCCGGATACAATACGATCCTAGTAATCGTGGACTTATTCTCCAAGATGGCGCATTTCATTCCACTCAAAGGCTTGCCAACAGCAACAACTCTGGCCCGAGAATTTCTCGAAAACATCGTCCGACTGCACGGTTTTCCTTCAGTTCTAATTTCGGATCGAGGTAGTCAATTTATTTCTCATTTTTGGCGAAGTTGCTGTCGGTCGGCTCAAATTGATGTGAGACTATCGACCAGTCACCACCCTCAAACCGACGGACAAACCGAGAGGACCAATCAAACTCTGGAACAGTATTTACGCTGCATGCTGCAACAAACTGAAAAAACTTGGAAAGATATCCTTTGGATAGCCGAATATGCCTACAATAACTCTGTCCACTCGGGAACTGGGAAAACCCCGTTTTTTCTTCTATACGGCAGTCACCCTCGAACCTCGGAGTTGGATCCACTCCAAGATCTTGGAACACCAGCAGTAGACTACCTGCATTCTACAATCACCCAAGCCTTTAAGGAAGCCGTTTCTCACCTTCAAAGGGCTAAGGAACAATACAAGAAAGGAGCAGATCAACATCGGAAGGAAGCCCCCCAATATCAAGTAGGAGATCAAGTCTGGTTATCCACCAAATATCTACCTCTAAAAGGACCACGCACATTCAACCCAAGATACCTTGGTCCCTATTCCATCACTACCATAGTAAACCCAGTAGCGGTCAAGTTGGACTTGCCCCCTCACATGAAGATACATCCGGTCTTCCACGTCTCTCTATTAAAACCCGTGCAACCTCAAACCCGACTAACTAAATCTCCAAAACCTATCCTAGTTGATGGAGAACTCGAGTTTGAAGTCAAAAGCATCCTGGACTCCAAGATCTCCAAATCTAAACTATTTTACCTAATTGACTGGAAAGGCTACGGCCCCCAAGAAAGATCCTGGGAACCTGCAGAATATGTCCACGCTCCTCGTCTAATCAAAAGATTCCATCGAACATTTCCTGACAAGCCAAACCCCCGGAGAAGCCCGGTTTGGGAGGGGCCTTGAGGGGGGGTGCTGTCATGATCTCTGCTTCCAAAAGGTCAGGACTTACCCAACTCCCTTGGAAGCAGACCCATAACCCAGGTTCCGAGTGCCAACCAGTCCCAATTGGGACCTTTTGGACCCAGTCCTGGCGCCAGTGGCACCAGGCTCATAAATATGCCCAGTCCCAGCGCTGGAAGCGCCGGGCTCATAATGCTTGGGTGGACTTACCTGCAGCAGACCATGCTGCTTACTTACCTGCCAGTTGAGCCTCTAATCCTCTTCTGTTTGGGACTACTTTTCCTGTTGGGTGGGGCAGGAGCCACTCCCTAGGTTCAGAACACTGGAACTCTTCTGGAAAGCAGGAACTCTTTTCTTACCTAGGCGAGGCTGTGGAAGGAGACACCTAAGCACTACAGGAGGCTATTTAAACCACACCCGATGGATGAATCTTGCTTTGCGTTATTCTGCATCCTCTGCAGCAGAACGCTCATCGTGTCTTCTGCATCTGATCCTGGGCCTAAGGGAAAAAGGCTTACCATCCTGAATCCAGTCTTCAGCAACACCTATAAAGACCAGAAAGAACAGGTTAGCATTACGGTCTTCAGTGACAGCGCTTCTCTTACCTGGTCCATCGGCTGTCACCAACGCCTCGCGCTGCATTCCGGCATCTGAAAGACAAAGGCTTACCTACTCTTAGCGTGCTCCGGAGGTCTTCGCACTGCATTCCGGCATCTGAAAGACAAAAGCTTACCAACTCTTCGCACGCTCCGGAGGCCTTCGGCGCTGCATCCCGCATCTGAAAGACAAAAGAAGGTGCGTTTAAAGACATTGGGTAACTTTATTACTCACGTGCCATTACTCCTTCCCACGCCGAACCCAGTGGGTATCCCGGCACCCTTCAGCAGCTCCGAACTTGTACCTGCAAGATAAAAGGACAGTTAGTGCGCATCGTGAAGCAGGCAACAAGCGCTTACTTACGTGCTTCCAGGCGCTTCTATTCCTCACACGGGTTCCATCCTCAACTCACTTCAGCCCGTCATCCGCCATCGCCGGAACCCTGCAAAACAAGAGACATCATTACAAAAGACATTTAAAGACATTTGAAATACTCGGAACTTACCGTTCGTGCAGTAAACGACGGACAGCAGTCCTCTGAGGTCAAGAGGCCTGCACCCTTATCCAGTGAAGAAACTGGTTACGGCACACTGCCCCGAGGCAGATGGAGAGCTCGGCGTTCACTTACCTAAGGTGAGTGCGTTAACCGTTGGGGTTCTACAGGAGAAGAGAAGGGGAAGAAGAGACACACACCCAATAACCCCAGTTCATTAATCCCATATTTTCTATCTGCAGACATCTTACTCTTCGAGTCAGACATACAGTGCACAGAGGTCCAGCCCAAAGAGCCAACCGTGTGTTACACATCACCTTTGAAGATACGGTATTCGCCCAGTCAAGACCGGCGCCTCTGCGGGAATCAGGTGAGCGTTACAGCAGCATATACAGAGGCCACTCACCCCAGTAGAGAAGGTCTTGGACACGCATGTAGATATGAAAGGTCTCATCTCCCTCTTATATACGGCGCTTTTTTCCCGCTGTGAAGGAGCAATCCGAGGTCTAAGAACGAGATGGGAGAGGGACTTGGGCTGTGAAATTGGGGACGGTTTATGGGTGCGACTCTGTAGTAGGGCATTTAAGACCTCAATTTCGTGTCAATATAAGATGCACATCATAAAACAGCTTCACAGGTGGAAATATGACCGGGTAGTACTCCAAGATGTTTCCAGCGGTGATTCCCCGTTGCTGGCATGGATGCGGGGAAAAGCCAATTATTGGCCTATGTGGTGGACATGTCACAAAGTGTGCACCTATTGGACAGAAGTGTTGAGCTGGATCAAAGAGGCGGACGAGGATCCCACCCCCTAGGCCCAATCTTGGTATTATTTGGACTTGAAAGAAGGGATGAGCGGTTGGACAAGCTTCCACACCTGTCACATTGTTTACTTTTAGCGCCAGAGCCCGTCGAGCTAGAACTTGGAAAAGGACCTGCCTCCCCATGAAGAAAGAATGGGTGGCAGTGGCCAGGGATATTTATTTTATGGAAAAGATCACAGAAGCTATACAGGGATCCAGCGTTCTGATAGAGACCGAATGGCTCGGGTTCTTTAGTGCTTTTAGTAACATGGAAAGTACTGGTTGAAATTCCCGGAGAACAGTGACTCGGCCCCACCAAATAGTTAACTTGGAAAACACAGACTTTAATTCAGAGGAATCGGCCATTTCCGACGATCTAGTGCCCAGTCGGGACTGCCGACAACGGATTGAACAGTATAAGTGAAAGCAGCGATCAGAGACTGTGCCTTGAAAGGGGGTGGGGGAGAGGAGGGTGTATACGCCAGGGAATTATCTAATTTTTTTTTGTATAAGGTTTATAGGGACACAAGTCCCTTTCATGTTTGCTCCAAAGGTTCTCTGTTTCATAAAACCAATAAAAATAAATTAAATAAAGAAAGCACAGTGTCATTCTCCTGCAAGAGACCTGGGCCTTGGAGAGCACACTGTTAGATGGCTACACATCGTAGGGGATCTCAGCGAAAAAAATGCTAAAGTAAGATGTTATGGGGGTCTGGCGATTTTGATTAAAGCCTCCCTAACCTGTAGGTTTAGGGTAGTGGAGACTAACATGGACTACCTACAGGTGCTTCGTATTTTACTCTGTAGGGGGGACCCGTTAATCATTTTGAACCTCTAGAACAGCCCCCATAAGGCTGAGGCAGACAGGTTAGCCAAAGTCAAGGCGTTTATTGATGAGTTATTTCTATACAGGAGGAATAGTAATGAGCAATCCATATGGGGAGGAGATTTTAACCTCAAAATGGGTGTAGGTCTGCCAAAGGATCTGTTAGATCCGCTGGAGGACTTGTCACTGAACATCCCCTTGCCCACAATGAAATATGGACGGTTGTGTGCAAAGGGTCTCCAAATGTGTTTATGGCTCATCGAATAGGGGCTGCGCACGGTAAACCGACACAAAGCACCCGATATACCGGGTAACCTTACCTTCAATAATCACCAAGGTTGGAGGGGGGTGTGGCCAGCAAGCGGGCAATGAGGACGTGATTCCTCGTTGCTCCCAGTCCGCCAGCTAGATCCTGCCTTTATCCTGACAATGCATGTTGTTAAACTCACGAAAATAGCTTCCAAAAGCGGCAGAACCCTTCTGCAATGGGTCGCTGCACTATGGACCTGAACCGACGTGTGGTTCCGGAGATACGCGCTGTGGAATCCAGAAGTGGCTGACTGCGTATGCCAGACAAGATGGCCACCAGGACTGCGAGCTAAGAGGAAGGTGCCCATTACGTTAAAGGCTCCACTGAGCCAAGCGCCCCATGACAGCAACTATCATCACATTGCTGAGGTCGAAATCAGGAAGACTAAACACTGATCCCGACCCCAAACAACACTGCGAGTAGGTGGAGAGCGCGTCCATGAAAGCAGGCGGGCACTGACATCCCCTGCTCCGATACGAGGTGGAGCAACCCTGCTTGAGGACGACAGAGAGGACCAGCCGACGTTACGATCCTGATCACTGCAGCGACAAGGTGAGCCACGCTATGGGTCCTCCCCCTTATGGGATCTCCAAGTGCCAGCGAGGCTCGGCTCCTACCTGCTGCCCTGGCGGTCGATGGGGCGGTCCCATTTGAGGCTGCGAGAAGCTGCTGTGGGCCCCTGGGAACGACGTGACCCGAGCTAGCAGGCGAACCGAGGAAGGCTGCCTGAAGGCGCTCCGGTTGCAGGAGAGCCAGGCCGACAGCTAAGCGAGCAGCGCCTGCGACAAGGAGTGAGCGGGGGCAGCCAAATCAAACACGTTTCCTAGCCAGAGACAGTGTGAAGAAGCTAAACTGCCTACCAACAAAGATATGCAGCAGAATTATCCCTGGACCCCAACCACTCACATTGGGACCCTGAAAGTGAAACGCGACACGTAGATCGCAACACACGTTCCACAATGCAACCGAGAATGGAAGGTAAGCTGCCTACGCTGAGGGCATGGCTGTTATAAGGTGAATGAGAACTGCGCACTGAATCTACAACGCTCCAAGCTCCCAATAAAGTAGTGATGTGGCTGAGCGCCGAGTGTCCAAGGTGAACCCAATAAGATTAATGTCCTGTGACTACATCACCTAGCCGCCATAACACGCAGCAATAAACGTGGTTTACACACTTAAAATTGCTTGTGAGCCCAGACCGTTATCAAAAGCGACCACCTGTTGGGAGGCGAGCTTGTATACAACTGGTGCGCCGACCTGAGTGGCAGCACGCACTTCAGAAGCTGCAGGGATTTAGAGAGCAAAACAACATTCTGATATCACCGGCCCCGATCAAGACTACTACTGAGGACAACTAAAACGAGCACGTCTCCCAGGAAAGGAGGCAACTGGAGTACTGGCCTGCTTGTCTGTGGCGTGAAGCAGCAACAGGGCCCCTAATCCTGCTCTGTACGAGTCTAAGACACACGTTTGAACTGAGACTAATAGAAACACCTCCTTTCCGAAAGATAGGGTGCCAACCAAGCCAATCCTCAGTACAACAAAACAAAGGAGGGAGAGGGCATAGGTGATAACGCAGTGGACTTCTGGTAAGAAAACCACAAAGTGGACAGTGCATATAAACCGTAAGAAAAACCAAAAGGGGGGAAGAGGTGTTAGAGATTACAACGGCACCTCCCTAGCGAGATAGAAGCCAAGGCTTGTGGCTCTGCCGTCTTTGGAGTACCGCAGCCGGGTGGTCACGGACAGCACCATTTGGTAATAAACGCTGGACAGTGCACCTGCGAAGGTGGAACAAGTGTCTTTGGTGAACCACTTGACCAGTATCCACAAGATCCTGAACCAACAGCAACTGGATGGTGCCTTGCCGAATCGTTGTGCCTGAAGCGAGCACCCCACTGACCTAAACAGCTGCACAAACATCAGCTGAGAGGGAAGGGAGCAACTGCAAATCAAAACTGGCTTGACCACCATGGGGAAAGACAGGGCAAAGAACGCGACAACGCAGAGCAGAATGGATAAGTACACAATCGCTACCCAAGTTCCCCCGCAGGAGCAGGACAACTCTGGCAATGCATTGGTACCGAAGGATTTCAATATATCCCTTAGAGACATCATGAATGCTAGCACCAACTCAAGGACCTCCATGGAAAAAAAGATGGGTGGCATAAGTACTGAGGTGTCGCTATTGCGCCATGTCCTGCAAAAATTCACGGCTTGTGCCGGGGAGGAAGAGGGCCGCATGTCGGAAACAGAGGACAGCCTGAGGACTTTAAATCTACAAATGACCGGAGCGTTGGCACACCTCAAGGCATTGGAAGAATGAGTGGAAGAGGGTGAGGGCAGAGCAAGATGGAACAACATCTGGATCCTTGGATTGCCTGAAAACTCCGAAGGCCCGAGCATGGAGCTATTCCTAGAGGATGGCTTGCGGATCTATTCGCTCCCAAGACCCTATCAAAGTTCTTCTCAGTTGAACGTGCTCACCAACGGGCAGACAAACACCCAGAGCCCCTCCGCGCACGGTAATAGCAAATCTCCTGAACTTTAGGGATCGGGACGCCATACTGCAGATGGCCAGAACTAAGGGCTCCATAACATTTAATGGCTCCAGAATTGCCTTTTTCTCAGACTTCACCAGGGAGGTTCAGAAAGCAAGGAAGTCCTTTGACCCACTCAAGAAATGCCTTCAAGCTCTTCACATAAAATACGGACTTCTGTTCCCAGCACAACTGAAAATATACCACAACGGTATGACAGTGCATTTCACGGATCCCAGAGAAGCGTGGAGCTGGGCGGAAAGAAACCTAGAGGGTGACTGGAGGCCGAATCGGAGACAAGACATCGACAGGAGTCGCCCATGACCAGAGAGAGCACCACCTGAGCTCCCACAAGAGGAGATGGAAGCACTGCCAAATGAAGGCAATGACTTCTGGAAACAATCTCATCCTTTTCTTTGAAGGGGATACCAAATATAATGGCTAATATAGGGTTGTAATATTTGGTATCCCCTTGATGTTGAGGGGTAACATTTAACAAAGCACTGCTTGAACTATCCCTTGCATTAGGGAGGGGTGCACATCATAAGCCTTCACACTGACAGCTTCTGGAAGCCATCCCATCCTTTTTTTTTTTAAGGGGATACCAAAGATTACAGCTAATATAGTGTTGTAATATTTGGTATCCCTTTGATTTTGAGGGGTAGCATTTAACAACGCACTGCTTTAACTATCCCTTGCATTGGGGAGGGGAGCACATCATACGCCTTCACTGTGACAGCTTCTGGAAGCCATCCCATCCTTTTTTGAAGGGGATACCAGATATAATGGCTAATATAGTGTTGTAATATTTGGTATCCCCTTGATTTTGAGGGGTAACATTTAACAAAGCACTGCTTGAACTATCCCTTGCATTGGGAGGGGAGTACATCATACGCCTACACTATGACAGCTTCTGGAAACCATCTCATCCTTTTTTTGAAGGGGATACCAAATATTACAGCTAATATAGTGTTGTAATATTTGGTATCCCCTTGATGTTGAGGGGCAACATTTAACAAAGCACTGCTTGAACTATCCCTTGCATTGGGGAGGGGAGTATATCATAAGCCTTCACTGTGACAGCTTCTGGAAGCCATCCCATCCTTTTCTTGAAGGGGATACCAAATATTACAGCTAATATATAGTGCTGTAATATTTGGTATCCCCTTGATTTTGAGGGGTAACATTTAACAACGCACTGCTTGAACTATCCCTTGCATTGGGGAGGGGAGTACATCATAAGCCTTCACTGTGACAGCTTCTGGAAGCCATCCCATCCTTTTTTTGAAGAGGATACCAAATATTATAGCTAATATAGTGTTGTAATATTTGGTATCCCCTTGATTTTGAGGAGTAACATTTAACAACGCACTGCTTGACCTATTCTTTGCATTGGGGAGGGGATTACATCATAAGCCTACACTGTGACAGCTTCTGGAAGCCATCTCATCATTTTTGTGAAGGGGATACCAAATATTACAGCTAATATAGTGTTGTAATATTTGGTATCCCCTTGGATTTTGAAGGGTAACATTTAACAAGGCTCTGCTTGAACTATCCATTGCATTGGGGAGGGGAGTACATCATAATCCTTCACTGTGACAGCTGCTTTTGGAAGCCATCCCATCCTTTTTGTGAAGGGGATACCAAATATTACAGCTAATATAGTGTTGTAATATTTGGTATCCCCTTGTTTTTGAGGGGTAACATTTAACAAGGCTCTGCTTGAACTATCCCTTGAATTGGGGAGGGGAGTACATAATTTCTGTGCACTGTGATTCTGGGCCAGCCCAACGGGTGCTCGGGGCACCAACACAAAATTAATGTGGCAGGGATCACCCTGATCGTCGTGGTCACACAACAAGACCGCAGCTGCCGTGGGCTCCCGGACAAGCAGCTCCTCTGCGATCACACAGAGGGCCAGTGGCCTGGAGGCACCCTGTTACACATGCTGGTCTGGGGCACCCAGACCGCACCCAGACTAGCAGGGCCGCAGGCCTGTGATCACAAGGGGTAGGCCTGCAGGCCCTACACAGTGAGACACAGAGACAGAGTGCCATTACATTTAGTCTACCACCGTGGTATTGCACGTGCATGTGGGGGCTCCTTCTTCCAGTCAGGTATGTGGCTGTCATGACACATCCTTAGAGAGTGTGAGAAAAATGGGGCGAGACCCTCTTTTTTGTGAGGGGTCCTGACTCTAGAGGGTGTAGAGAGGAATGTCAAGAGAGGATTGGAGTCAAAGGCCTAGAACAAGGGTAGACTTTGACTCTAATCCTCTCTTGACATCCTTAGAGGGGCAATACATGTTCTTAAAAGGGAAACACCACAAATACTCCCACTATGCTATGAGATGTGTAATATATATATATTGTCAGTCTCGTTTATTGTGTGATTTATCTGCGTTTCATGTCAACCCTGAAAAATGAAATATTATTTGTATGTGTTTTACGTGCCTGCCATGATCACTGCACCGCTACACAACACCATCTACAGTGAACCCATCTATCGGGTCAATTTCCCTAAGGAGGTAGTATTCCGGAGTGTTTTTTCAATTTCCAAGTGTAGTTTGTGTACCCATTTCCATCACTGTTGGCAGCTGTGATTTATTCAGCTACTAATAACCAAATAACCCACCAAGTGTTGGCAGCTGTGATTTCTTTAAGCTACAAGTAACCATATAACCAACTAAGTTTCATTTAACTCAATGCAGTTCAGCTGACTGATCAAGTAACAGTGGTGTACCGAGCCAGGGGTTGGGGGGAGGGCATGCTGCAACACCACAAGCTCTTTTTAGAACCTGACCGGGACTTTCGTCAGTGGCCCACCCTTCCCGTTCAGCACCTCAATGAGGGTGCCCAACGAGAAAGGTGTCTCGCTGGCAGGACAATGTGTGCTCAGTAATTCCTGCTCCGCACAGTAATTGCCCTGGCAGCAGGACACCTTACCCTTTCCGAAACCTCTGGCAGGACAAGGTTCCAAGGGGCTCAGGGCAGCAGCAGAGGGGCTTGCAAGTTGCTCTGTGTCAACTCAGCATTTCAATGTGAGCCATTAGGCACTATTGAGAGGGAGGGGGTACTATTAGCAGGGATTTTTGTCCCTTTAGAAATGTGCATGGCAGGGAGTGATCAGGTGTTGGAAGGTTGCATAATGCTGCAGGCTTTATGAAATAATGACTATGGCTTTACCCAAAGGGGATTTGTTAGGCTCACATTAATCTGCACAATGCTATTGTGACTTTGCATGCAGGGAGGGGAGAATAAAACCAAATCCATCCTCTTATTGCTCAACATATTTCTATAATGATGTATAGTGTAAAGTTAATAATGAAAGGGAAGTTTGTTATGTAATGTGCTTTGCTTCCAAGGCATTGATATAAATAAAGTATTATTTAAGCACATGAAATGCAAAGGGAAACATTAATAAATATCTAAATAAACTAAAACTGTGAAGATGTGCTCAGTTGCTTAAATTGTCTCCATCCCGGTTTCACTATTAACCAAAGTGTGTGATCCTGGGCAGATCATGAAATCAGACTGTCTTATCTGCAGCTCTGTAAGTGATTCACTTCAATGCTTATGTGTTAATATATGATGCTGTTATTTTTTTTTAAAGCCTGACTTGCTCCATATATAACATTGCAATGTATGTATTTTGCACCACAACATTATTTGCCACTTGGCTTACTTATGACAACTTATTCTAAAGTCACTTGCATTCTGCCTCCAAGTATCAAAGACTGATGATGCTCCTTGCTATGTGCTTTCTGTGAAGTAATGTCTGTTGATGCAATCCATATGCAAATTAGTAGATGTGCATGTATTTTGCCCCAGAGCGCCTGGACAGATCTCTAATAGATGAGTTCCTTGCATTTGTAATGATTCTGCCGTTTTATTTTGTTGTGTTAAAATGCGAGATGCCACTAGTAATGTTAATTAGTAGATTGGGGCAGAGGTGGGCGGTTTGTGGGCGCTAATGAGACAACCCGGAATTGCGTGCACTGCATTTGAGGGTAAAGTAGCAGGAGTTTCACCGTGGCTGTCCCCCACTCCCGCTTGCAATGCTGAATACTCCCCTGACTGGACAATATGGAACTCGGGCGTTATGACGGTGTTGTGCAACATTTGGTACCCCATACCGAGGCTCGGAACTCTCCTACTTTGGTCTGTGATCTACGAAGACGGGGGTACCGGATCGGTATGGAATACCAAATATTACAGAACACCGCCTCTGTTGAGAGCTGCTGAGTTGGCGAACTGTGGGCTGTGGTGAACGTTAGTCGCCGCTATATGGCGCCCGCTAAGGGTCACCACTTCAAATTTCTCTGGAGAGCCGCGTGCACATGTTTTCACCAGTGGCTGCCCAAGCTACAACCCAGCACACGGTGACAGGTACTGAGCTTTACTTCACCAGCATACATGCACGCGTGAAGCCGAAACAACTACCCGGGAACTGAAAAGGTGTTGTGGGCGTGTCAGCATTTCGTTTCCCCTCAATAACACGCTCTGCAGCTATGCGCTGCCAACTCACTGTCAAACACACATCAAATTTGGTGTAAGCTGCTGCGTGCACTGTCTTTTGCTATCGCGCTGAATAAAGGCCTGCACTAACGCATCAAGCTGAAAGCAAAATGTGTACTTACCTGCTGCCCGAGCATTAAAGAAAGCGAAAGCATAATACGAGCCTCAGACAGGGTCTTGACATAGAATTCCCTTTACTAGATCTGGTAATGGTTATCTTGTTTAGTAGGCTGTTTTTAGGGAAATGGGCATGCGTGTTGAGGCACATTTGGCCGTTTATGGGCAGGACATCGTAGGTCCACTTGTACTCATGCTGGTGGACGTGGGTGGCCAAGCCAGTCGACATACACAAGTATTAATAGTTCTCCCTCATGGGGATCTACCGTATGTTCATTAACAACCCTCCTGCCTCCCAGATAGATGAGATGCGACAAGAGAAGAACATATGAAATTATATTTTATTTATATCGCGCTCGTACACAAGTGTTTCAGAGCGCGACCAGGCAAAAAGGGAGGGGAACAAGCGAGAGAAAAAACAGCGATCTTACTAGGCCCAGTGTCATTTAAGAAAGCGCAAGTGCATGGGAAAGGAAAATGGGGGAAAAGTGCGAAGCAGAGGAGAGAAAAACAAATAAATATTAAATAGAATAATTAAGGGCTTTAAACCATTGTAGTGCAGCCAGCAAGTGGCAGGTGAAAGTTAGTCAGAAAGGTATATCTGATAAGTGCAGAAGAAACGTGGGAGGGGGACTGTATGGGTACAGATACAGAACCCTAGTGCAGATGGTGGCCAGTGGCCTGGAGGCAGTGCGGGAGGGTGGCAGGGTGAGCAGATACCTGGGCCCGAAAGAACAGAGGGTGGCCAGGTGCACAATGCCATGAGAAGAAACGGATCAACAGGGGAGAAGGGGGGCAAAGGCAGAGGCAAAGAGGAAGGTCTTGAGAAGTTTCCGGAACCGAAGATGTTTTTCCTCAAGTTTCAAGGTGGCCGGGAGGCTGTTCCAAAGGGAGGCACCAGCCGAAGACAGCTCGTTTTTTTGCAAAACGACTAACCATGAGGGAGTTAGAAGTAGAAAAGCAAAGGGCTCGAGAGGGCAG
This sequence comes from Ambystoma mexicanum, assembly GCF_040938575.1. NCBI lineage: Eukaryota > Metazoa > Chordata > Amphibia > Caudata > Ambystomatidae > Ambystoma > Ambystoma mexicanum. The sequence goes on along the minus strand of NC_090922.1, from coordinate 436,525,205 downwards.
GTATTTACGGAGGGATAGTTGAAGGTATATTGGACCCAGCCCCAAGAAAGTCTTGTGGACAATGCAGAGGGTTTTAAATGTAATCCTTGCATCCACTGGGAGCGAATGAAGGAATTTCAAGGCTGGAGCGATACGATCCCAGGGCTTTAGGCCAAGACCCCTTCTAGCCATTGCGAACAAATTAACTGTGGTTTCACTCCCAGCGAGGTGCATGGTGGGAGGGTGCAGCAGCCTGCCATCTTAAAGTGGTAGTGTTCTTTTGTAAGCTAAATAAAATACAGCTAATTAGTTTCCCTTTTTAACTGGATTGACAATGGAGCAGTGAAATGTTAAGGGAGCCCTGATGTGCTTTCAGGTTGCTTTTTTTAATGTGGATAAGTCCGAAGATAAGCCAGATAAGATAAGCTTTGCTTAGAAGAGTACTTGCTCTGTAGAAACAACTGTTTCAAGATCCCACACACAGGCAGGATTATTGGTGTTTCTAAAGGGAAGTAATTAATTATGTAAATAACAGTTCTGTGTTTGGTTTAGTTGTATTTGATCAAAAATGTATAATGTGGAAAAATGACATTTCTGGTTATGTAGTCTCACTACAAGGTCTCCATGTCCATCGTGTGATCACCCTTCATCCTGAGCTCAGCCGTGATGGCAGCATCAGAATTTGCTCCCGCACTCCGAGAACAACCAGATCACCTGTGGGTACACCACTGCCATCCGACCAGTAGTAGTTCCCTTGTGTTCAGGGACGAGGCAGGATTATTTTGGAGAGGAAGCCTGCGATTGTTAAGTATTTCCTATTCTCTTTATTTAATGTAAAAATGTAATTTCACCGACCTGTTGTCCGCTATGGTTGTAATGCATTCTATTGTGTAGTCCAATATTTTAGGAAATGTGGTGGGCAGTGTTTTTGCAACACCAACATCTATATTTTGTTCATACTGCCATAGCCGTAATACCAACAAAAGAAGCTTTCCTGTGCTAAGTAGCGTCCATAATCATGATCAAAGTATAAGCCTTGTTAAGCCAATCTTGCCCCATGATGAATCTTCTTTGGTGCTATTTCCAATAATGGGCCTTATACAAATATTTGTATAACTATGCATTTGGCAAGGAGATATGTAATTTGCAATATCTAGGATGCTTATACTCGTTGCGGAATGTGGCAAATACTGAAGCAGGCAAGATCACAATGAGTAAAGGTCCCACACCAGACATCTAAAGTTAGGCTGAAGGAAACTGGGTTGAATGCTGGCGGGGGATCTTGTCCTTTCATCCTTTCAATGGTGGTAAAGTAAGCCCCATTAAATTGGATGGCGACAGCTATTCGAGGGATTAGTAGCAGGTAGAAATAGGGCATGAAATGGTATATAATAGTTATATTTTTAAATTTTACTTCATTTCAGCTGGTTGGCATTTTAAAAATAACCTTACAAAACTCTGATGATGGGTCATGGAGGGCTGCCCATTTTATTATTATTAAAATTTTTCCTTACTGAGCTCCCCTCCCTCATGATTCTAACAGTTCATTTTGTGTTGGGCATATCCGTGGTGGGTCAGCCATACAGCTGCGTAATTTTCTGTTGTTGTGGAGCCATATTCATGTAATACAGAATAAACTTTGGATGCCATTCAAACTTCCCTTTTTTTACGAGCCGGGTGTCTCACCACCACGACCCGGGGCTACTTACCTGCAAGATGTATCCCTGTTGGAGGCTGCCGCTGGGGGCTGGCTGGGGAGCTGGAGGCAGATCAGTTACATGAGGCATCCCCGGCAGGCACAGAGATCCGAGAGGAGCGCCTCGTCTGGGCATGCCATCTTTGCTTGTCTTGCACAGAGGCACAGACGCGGCTCCCGAGTGAACCAGCATTGTTCGCCATGTCTGTTGTTGCTAGGCAACGACGTCCGCTACAATAACTGTGTCGGGAGCAGCAGGCTATTTAAACCTGGAATGCAAGGGTACAGGTGCGTTGGTAAGTCCCTTGGAGTGCTGCCTTGTCTGACCAACTCTTTCCAGCCTGCCCTTACCTCCCTGCCTGTTACTTGTTTTGCTCTTGCTCCCTTTCCATTACCCTCTTGGTTACCTTCAGCTACCTTTGTCCTGGTTCCTCCTTGCTACCTGCTTGCCTCCTTGTGCTGATCGCAAATCTATCTGATCACTGCGCCGCCCATCCCATAATGTCGACTATTACATTTATCACTCCCATTAGAGCACTGCACAATGATCACATAGATCACCGTGCCCTGCATCCCCATACCCACCTCCCCTCTATCCACTTACCTTCAGTGTGTGCCGCTGTCTCTCTTCCGACCCTGCACATCAGTTTCTCCAACTTGCATGGGTCGATACTGACGCTGCACGGTCCCCTTTTTAAAGAACCTTTTAACCCTTAACCCCCGCTTACCATTACGGTAAGCGGGTGACACCCCCACAACCGCCAACTCCCGTTACTGCGCCCAAGAAGACCGGCGGAAACCCCTGCAACCACTGCTCTGCTTGGGCTGAGTAATGGGAATCGGGATGTTGCGCGCACTGAAAGCCGCAGCAACTGCAGGGGCGCAGTACTGGAGTTGGGCTTCCCTCTTCTGCCTCTGAAGCCTGCACCTTTCTACTTGTCCTCCAGTCGTGTTGGGACTCTACATGAGGGAAATTCCTCCTTGTTTCAACTGCACGCTGCAGGGTTCCTCTGCTGCATAACAACTAGGCATCTAGCTGTCCCGGTCAGTGCCTTGCACTGTCCCTATGCCACGGTTGGGAACAGCTGCCTCGTGGAGTGGAGGAGAAGGGTACCTGTTCTGTTCGTTTGTCCCAGTGAGAGGCTCAGCAGTCTAGAGCCCACAGAATATTAGCGTCTGTATGGGAATCTGGAGAACAGACGAGAACCACTGAAGCCAAATTAGCGGCTTTGTCCTCGAGTGACTCTTTAAAAAAAAAAAAAAAAGCAACTGGTGACATATCTAGCGACTTTTCCTGGTGCTATTGGAGACTTTTGGAAACTCTATGTAGAGTCTCCAATCAGTCGCTAAATTGGCTTCTCGCCGCGCCCCTGGTACAATTGGTACTTTTTTTGCTGCGTGTTGTGCCTGACACTAAAATGGGAGTTCAAAGTGCATCATAAACAAGTCAGTGGCGTAACGTTTCGCTTCATTCATCTCCGCCTCATGAATGTGCAGCACAGCTGCAACAGTCTGCCTTCCTTGTTGCTTAAAGGAATGGTTCGGTCAAAAATGTTTATTGCCCCTACGGGTCGGCCATGTGTTTTCAAGCCTAAGTCGCTCGATTTTAGAAAAATGTCCTATGGACCTTACCCGAGTTTTCGTCCATTAAACGCACGCGAAAACAGGCACCAGGGAGCTGCCATTTTGTGATAATCCTATCATTTCCCCCATCGCCCTGGCTGACCTGCTTTTGCGGCACTAAATCCTATCCCCCGCCCCTGAGCCTGTCATCAGCAGACGCGTACCGCCCATTTCACAGCGCCAAAGCACGTCTCGTGTCAACATTCGCTGCGCTTCAGCTAATGACGTGTCGCCATGGAAATGGCAGGACGCCTCTTTCCTCAAGAAGTATAAACAGACCGTTTCACAACGTACAGCAGCAGATTTTCGATTCCATTCCTCTCTCTGTGTTACTTTGAGTATTCTGTGACTTGTTTCTGTGCTCTGGTCAGCTACCTTCGTTGCTTGTAGCCCGTGTGGACAGATACCAGTACCACTGCTATCAATTATTTTAGTTTGTGCAACACACAATGGATACAATAATGCCCTACATGTACGAGCCCGAGTATACCGAGGAGGAACTACTGGAAAGGGAAACACGCGAAAACGATGGGGCTTCGGACAGCAGTTGGCAGGACGAATCAAAGGATGAAGACACTGGACCTAGTCGCATGGACGGTGTTTCCACCTGGTGCACATGCAATCGGTGCGAGCTAATGCCGACCGAGGAGGAGAACTGCTGCTGCTGTGAAAACTCGGGATGCGTGGCCTACATTTCGGAAGGCGAGCCACGACCGCAATTCATCACCGAGCTGCCAGACTTCAGGGCAGCCTGCCTCACACGGTCCGTGTTGAGGATAATGATGGTGCTTATGCACCAACTTCGCGCAACTGTTCGTCCTCGTAATCCGAGTAACGAGTAAGTATACTCTGCTTGTCATGCCACTCCCATTTCATGGTTTTCTCCAAAATTACATCTACATATCATTGTAACGCATGAAAGTCTTTCAATAGTGTGCAGTGTCTACATAGCATTTGTCCGAGCAGAATGCCATTAGTTACAAGAATTGTCATTGACAACAAACGTTTATATCTTGGTCATTTAAAAACAGTTTGTTTCATTCCTTTTCACAGGTGGTACAGGCTGGTGGCCTATCGTTCCTTTACATGGTGGCTTCACGGGAGGCTTGGACACCGCGTTCGAAGAGTGATACCCGCCTGTGCCATTTGTGCCATAAGAGAAACGTTCCCGAGTGACAGCGGTCAGTACAGGGGATTTTCTCTCGCTGTGCTGCAACCTGACCTGTACAATGTGTAAAGTTTTGTATTTTTGTGTCATCAAAATAAGCTACAAAATAAAACGCCACATATATTTTAACAACGGTTGTTTCGATTTTTTAAATCAATCAAGTGTGTCTCCATTCAAGGATGGACGTCAGACACCTGTGCTCGGAATGGGTGAAGTTCAGGTCGCTGTGAAGCGGGGTTGTCACTATCTAAGCTAACATAATATATTATCAATAATGCATGCACTAAATAACACTTGTTCAAAGTCTTTCAGTCGGTTATGTCTCTATAAAAGTCACACATATATCAATACTATCAATGAACATTGGATTATACAGGCCTTAGGTCAAGGGTCTTGACCACTATAATACAGTGTTTGAAGTGTGGGTCTGTGCTCACAAGAATCTCCGATAATGTGGCATTTGTTATTGATAGGCAACGATATACTGCAGTAGGGGTCTAATGTTAGTTGGGGATCTGCTAGGTGGCCATCATGGCATGGTCAGTGGTCTGGCACATGAAGAGAATACCTTGCAGGGACACAGGGTCAGAATGGCAGTAACTTTCCACTGGCGAGGGTGCGTGGGCAAGGACACATTTGTGGAGATGAACGAGCCATGTGCTTGGTTCAGGCCGGTGCACATGCAGGACCGTGATCTCAGAGAGTGATGTGTTACATTTATTATCTGTTGCAAATACCTCTGGAGTTTTCCAGTCAGAGTGGGAACGAGGCTGTGGGCCATGTGCTCTGCGCGCTGTACTATCGCAGTGAGGCCTGGCCACCAAAATGGAGTGGAAAGGGGGTACAAAAATGGATGCCCCGTGTCCTGCTCAGTGTTCCCATCTACGCGAATGTCATGAAGTTAACATCACATAAGGGCAAGGGACGGGCGCAAACGGCCAAGGTGCCAAACAGCATGTACACTTCAAAAGGTATCCCACGCCCAGGGGCCATCGCTCACATGGCCTCCTCAGACCCGTGTCTCCAGGCAGGCCTCCCTGAGGCAGGCTGCCCCCCTGCAATCCACATAAGTGTGTCTCCATTCAGCAGTCTTCCTGTGCCTTATCTGCACGTCCACCGGCCCATCCATCCCACCCCCCTCTATCAAAGGCGGTTCGCACCCGGGGATGAGCGCTGGCATGGGGGGCTGTGACGGGCGCAAACGGCCAACGTGCCAAACAGCATGTACACTTCAAAAGGTATCCCACGCGCAGGGGCCATCTCTCACATGACCTCCTCAGACCCTGTCTCCAGGCAGGCCTCCCCTGAGGCAGGCCGCCCCCCTGCAATCCACATAAGTGTGTCTCCATTCAGCAGTCTTCCTGTGCCTTATCTGCACCCCCCAGGCCCATCCATCCCACCCCCTCTATCAAAGGCGGTTTGCACCCGGGGATGAGCGCTGGCATGGGGGGCTGTGACGGGCGCAAACGGCCAAGGTGCCAAACAGCATGTACACTTCAAAAGGTATCCCACGCCCAGGGGCCATCGCTCACATGGCCTCCTCAGATCCCGTGTCTCCAGGCAGGCCTCTCCAGAGGCAGGCTGCCACCCTGCAATAAACATAATATGATATGATAGTTTATTTATATAGCGCCTATACACAATGTGTTTCAAAGTGCTTCAAGGAGGGAGGGGAACAAAGGAAAATACAGTTACATTCAGCAAAAGTCCTTGAAACAGTACAGAATGTGAAAATAACTATCATAATAGGCCTGTCGACATTTCTGATAGTGCAAGTGCATAGAACAAGTAAGGCAAGAGGTAATGGATAGAACGAGAACAAAGCAAGCAGTAACATTACTATGTCTGACGACAATTTACGCAGTGCTGGTGGTAACAAGAGGAGGGGTGGGCAAGGGTACGGAGGGGGAAGGAGAACAAGGCACGCTACTGAGCAAAAATGTCGGTGACAAATTTGAAAAGTAGGGGAGGGGGGGAAGAGAACAAAGGGGGAGGAGGGGGGACAGACAAGCTGCTATCAAGAGTCACGGAACAGATGATAGGAGTAAGTGCTAGGAGGGGGAAGTCTGAGAGGAGGGAGAAATAAGGGGGGAGTAGGAAGGTAGTAGAAGAGGATGGAAGTGAGGAGGTGGGAAGGGAAGGAGGCAGGAAGGGGGGGTGGAACGTAGAGCAAAGAGGGTGGAGCAAGCAGGGAGAGGGCGCAGAGACACTCACGGAGGGGCAGGGGGCACACAGGCACTCACGGAGGGGCAGGGGGGCACACGGGCACTCACGGAGGGGCAGGGGGCACACAGGCACTCACGGAGGGGCAGGGGGGCACACAGGCACTCACCGCGGTGGACAGTGGTAGACAGGGCCTTCGTTGTGGGCCTTAGGTGGTGTGGCCAGCTCCCGCCTCCCGGTTGCAGCCATTGGCTAAAGGGGCCAATTGCAACCAATGGGAGAGGGGGCAGGGGCTGGCCCACCAAAGCAGGAAACAAATCACATATTCCTCAGAATGGCAAACAAAACGAACGAACGGCCATCTTGGAGGGCCTCGGCAAGGTGGCATTTAGCAGGGCAACACATGAAACAAAAGGTGCAGGCAGCAACAAGTGAGATGGACGCATCATGCTGGACACAGCAGCCATATGTTTCAAATTCACGATCGATTCGTGAGCATTACGACCAAGATGAAAAGTCACTCGCATTGCCACGCAAAGTCAATGATAATGTCTCCAGATACCTTACCCCCAGCATAGCGCCGTGTGATTATCAGTCCAGCGCAGATGGAGGGTGCTGGAGGGCAGAGGGCAGGGCTCCAGCTCGAGGTGAAGAGTGGGAGAGGAAGAGGGGATGGATGCTGGGCCCCGGTGTGGTCCTTAGGTGGTGCGGCCGGCTCCCGCCTCCCGGTTGCAGCCATTGGCTAAAGGGGCCAATTGCAACCAATGGGAGAGGGGGCAGGGGCTGGCCCACCAAAGCAGGAAACAAATCGCATATTCCTCAGAATGGCAAACAAAACGAACAAACGGCCATCTTGGAGGGCCTCGGCAAGGTGGCATTTAGCAGGGCAACACATGAAACAAAAGGTGCAGGCAGCAACAAGTGAGATGGACGCATCATGCTGGACACAGCAGCCATATGTTTCAAATTCACGATCGATTCGTGAGCATTCCGACCAAGATGAAAAGTCACTCGCATTGCCACGCAAAGTCAATGATAATGTCTTCAGATACCTTACCCCCAGCATAGCGCCGTGTGATTATCAGTCCAGCGCAGATGGAGGGTGCTGGAGGGCAGAGGGCAGGGCTCCAGCTCGAGGTGAAGATACCACGACATACACACGTCATTCATTCACAAACACACCCCTGTTTCTAATACTTTATAAACCACTTGATATGTCTCATGAGAACATCTTTGTGCTTTGCAAGTCAACTCCTGAACCTTCTACCTGAGAAGCACTGAGATCTGTGCTAATCTGCTTGTCGCCGTGCTATCTGTGACCACTTCGAGCAAACTCGTCAGTGTGCTACCTGTGGCCATCTACCTGTTCTCCTGCAACATACTGCTTGGCCTGCTGAATCCAACTGTTTGTTGGTCAAGGTAAGGCCATGTATACTAGTCATATTTCAGTCATTTTTACATTTCAATCTATTTGCTATTACAGTACCCAATAGAGCTATGGTCATTGGTCTCATTGCTTTTGACTTGAGTTTCAATTGTTATGCTATCAATAGATCTATTTATTTTCATCTGTGTCAATTGTCATCGAATTGCATCCTTCGGGGGTCCAGTCTATAATGTAAGCATGGTTCCTTTTCGTGCAAGACAGAACATCCAAGGGACGAGTCACATATTCAGAGTTTAGTCACATAATTAAAATAAATTCTGTAACTTATGCAAATACTAAGCCGCACATGATGAACTGGTATAGTTCCGGCAACCAAAACAAACCTTGCATTGAGCATGTTATGGTTCATTTACTTTTTTATGACATTTTTATTCATCAAGGTTTTATAATAATCTTGATATTTACTTTTCAGAATTTTCAACAATGCCTGCCTGTTCGATTAGCGGTTGCCCTTCGAATACCCATGCTAAATCTGAAGGCACTACAATGCATGTGTTCCCGAAAACTGTTGATCGAATAAGAGAATGGGTCGGACATTGCGGATATCCACTGGATGAGCTGGAAAGTAGAGTCCAACAAGTCTTTGAAGACAAGAGGGGTGATCGATACCGCATCTGCAGCCGGCACTTTCCCTCGAACATGTACACCACATCTTGGGTAACAAAGAAGAATAAACGGCGATCGACACGAAAATTGCTCGCAAACGCTATTCCCACTCTATTCGTCCACAATCCGCCACTGGTGAGTCAAGTGTCCGTTTTTAGCTTTAGGCCTTGCGGTAGTGTGTAGTTAGCCAAATGGATTCATTGATATTTTAGGTGTTGTTTCCAATTTGTAATACTTTCGACATTGATATGAGTGTATAGCTTTTTGAATAATGACATTTATCAATATATTATTTTTAGATTTCATAACCCACAAACAAAATCTATATATGGGCACAGGGAACTGTGCTATATTGCGCATTACTCAAGTATTCTGTCTCCTTACATGGCAATTTTAAATATTGGCATTTCATTATCAAACAATAATTTACCTTTACAACTTCTTGACTATCCCTTGAATCTGAAGCAAGAACATTCTACTTCCGTCACGTGCTCGCAGTTATCAACCACTTCTAGCGCGTATCAGGTAATCATACTTGGCTATTCCGCTACAGACTTGTTTTATGCATGTCAAGTAATAGTTTGTATGGATTGTGTGATTATTTTACCAATTGTTTGGTTAGTGCTTTCCAGTTGATATACACCTTAGTTGTCGTCCCCTGGTGTTTGTTTTCAGGTATAATTAGTGTTATCCATACTAATGCAAGTACTGTCTTTCAGGGAGATGCTGAAGCGTCCACCACATTGACAACAGCCCTAGATGTTCTTCATCAGCCCGATGTATGGATACTGACAGCTCAACTGACCGTGATCGTCAGGACTGGAACACTTGTTGTTTGATTGTTCTACACCATGTTTCATTTGTGGTTAGCCGTTGATATGTACCTGTGCGGTCGACCCCAAGCGTATGTTGTGTTTTCAATATTGTTATCCTTATTAAAGCAAATACTATGTTTCAGGCAGTTGTAAAATCGTCAACCCACGCACTTGATGCGGAGCCTGACATTCAAGTAATTCCGGTGGAAGCGGGACCATGCGGATACGAATTGACGCAACAGCTTTCGGAAGTGCGCACCACATTGACAACAGCCCTAGATAGTCTTCAGCAGCATGAGGTATGGATACTGACAGCTCCATCGAGCGTGATCATATAACGTGATTCCATTTGCTATACTTTCTTCCCTATTAACGCAAGTACTGTTTTTCAGGGAGATGATGGAGCTTCCACTACAATCACAAGATCCCATTTAGATGATGCATATGTAAAGAAATCGGAGAAATAAGTCGATTAAATCTGATCATTTTTAAATATTCCTTGATTCTTTTAGACAATGCAACATTTGTGGTTATCTCTTTATATGTACCTGTGCCGTCGACCCCAAGTGTGTGTTATGTTTACGATATTGAAAACCATACTAACGCAAGTACTGTGTTTCAGGGAGTTGCTGATTCCTCCTCTTCAATACAATCATTCGTGGCAGTCCTTGTAGAGCCAGAGGTATGGATACTGACATCTCCATCGAACAAGGTCAACAGAGCTCGAATACACGTCGTTTGATTGTTCCACACAATGTTTAAATCGTGTTTGGCTATTGAGATGTACATGTGTGTTCGTCCTCACGTGCGTTTTACGCTAACAATATTTTGATACACAGTAATGAAAATACTATGTTTCAGGGAGTCGATGGAGCCTCATTCCGTGCTGTCTATGCGGATACAGAAAATATAGTCGTTGCAGCGCAAGACGAAGGGGAGACATGTGGATACGTATCAGAGCAACAGCGTGCAGATGTTGAAGGTCGAGTCAAAAAAGTTGTAAAGAAAAGAAACCAAAATAAGGTTAGTTACAAACAGTTCATAACTTTAGAAATTTTTTTGTGCTGGGGACTATTTTATGTTTTTTTCCAGTCAATTGTACTATACTTTATTTTGTGTTTAAACTGAACATCCCTTTTCCAATCTGTCCTCTAGTTACCCCTGGGTCTACGAACTATACATACACAGACAGTGAAGTGAATGAGAGATGTTGCTTGCCAGACCATTTACACTATGGAGGAACTATTAATTCAGACGCGGCATGTTGAGACTCGGGATGCTCATGTCCAATGGCCAGAACATGAAATTAATGTGTCCGGAGAATCCAGCAAAGTTTTATTGGACCATTGCTACAGTACGACCGCACCGCCGCAACAACATGATACTGGAAGTATTGAAGATAGCTCTGAAGTAGTCGCAGATCAATTCACACAATCTAACCCCGCCAAAAAATTGCCACCAAAAAAGCTGTCGACATTGTTGTGTTCTCCCATCAATGTTGAGGTAGCAGATGTTGAAATGACAGAGAATGAACCAGCAGCAGCATTCACCGACGCATCAGAACTTGATAGCAGCGATATTTCTTTCAAATGTGGTGATATGTCCTCAACGTCACAGGCCGAAACAACTTTGACGCAGGATGACAGTCTAATGAAAGAGGGCAAATACATAGTATTCGACAGTTGTTTGATGGATATTATAAGTATGCTGAAATGTGGGCATTCCGTCAGAGGGAAAGTATGTGGGAAGCCATTGATTCATGTGACTCGTCAAAAACAAGGCAGTAACGTCACAATACATGCCGCCTGTAGATTACATCATACGTTCTCATGGTCTGCACAACCGATGCTGGGGAAACTGCCAGCAGGCAATCTACTGTGTGCAGCTGCATCACTTTTTAGTGGCTCCAGTTTTAGAAAGTTAGAGTCTTTCTTTCAGTTTGTGGGACTCCATTTCATTTAAAAAACGCAGTACTACAAATACCAACATGATTATCTGTTTCCGGCCATTAATGATGCTTGGAAAATTGAACAATTGTCTCTAGCAAGTACATTCGAAGGCAAACGATTCAGGCTAGCTGGCGATGGACAGTGCGACAGCCCTGGATTTTCTGCCAAGTACTGCACCTACCACTTTCAGGACATGGATAGTAAGAAAATTGTGAGTTTGGTGGTCGTGCAGGTAACACAATGTACATCCTCAGTGGCCATGGAGAAACTAGGATTTATAAAATCAGTGGAATATGTACAATCGAGGGGGAATGCACATCGACCTCATAGCCACGGACAGACACGTTTCAATTGCCAAGACAATGAGAGAGCAGTTCCCACATATTAAACATCAATTTGACGTATGGCATCTTGCTAAATAAATCAATAAGAAAATCTTGGCTGCAGGGAAAAAAAAGGTTTGGAAAGTATTTCAGAGTGGTCCCAGTCTATCAGCAACCATCTTTGGTGGAGCTCCAAAACTTGTGAAGGGTCAGTGGAAATACTACTTGAAAAATGGTGGTCACTGATGCACCACCGTACCAACGTGCACCGCTGGTCAGAAAACCTACATTTTCACCAATGTGAACATGGCCCTTTATCCCCAGTGGAGGCACGGAAGAAGAAGTGGTTGAATCCATCTTCACCGACACACAAAGCCATTGAGAAGATTGTTTTCGATAAAAACTCTATCAAGAGATTTGAGGGGACTGACAGAATTCTGTCACACAGAAGGTTTGGAGGTGTTCCACAATATGTGCCTAAAGTACAGGCCAAAGCGCTTGCGTTTCAGCATACAGGGCATGAGACATAGGACTCTACTTGCCGTCTTGGCCCATAACGAGAATCTCAGCCGTGAACAATCTAGGACTAAGGGTAATGTAAGGATGCCTCGCTACACTGAGGCCTTTTCAAAAAGAAGTAAGCAATGGGTGATCAAACCAGTCTGAGGAAATGGAGTTCGACTTTGTCAAAAGCCTTATTGTTGCTGTATTAGAGAAGCACAGATATGGAATTTTGAACGTTTCTGTGCAGAGCACTGATCCATTGCCACCCAACATTGCCACTGTGCCATGTCCACCCAAAGGAGAGCTGGTTGTGAAGTACAAATCCCGGTTTAAATAATTGTAATACGATTGTCTTTTTGTAAATACATTTTATTGTACAGTGTGCATACAAAGTACGCTAACCCTAACCCCTACCTTCACCATCCTGGGTGCCGAACTACCTGGGAGTCATCTTTGAATTCTCTCTCTAGTCACCTCTTATTGCTGACCTTGTCTATATGTGTATGTATATATTTTTGTTGATGTAACTAATTTTCGCAATCTCTCATAAATGCTGGGCACTGTTAACCGAGGGGAGGCTTGCGTATTGCAAATAATAAAACAAACAAACAATAAATCTCACTTTCAACTCAACTCCTCGGGTACTTTATACTTTGCCTGACCTTCCCCAAAAAATTAAAAGTCTCAATAGTTATGGTTCTTTGGGGCTTCAAAGCTCGCAGACAACGAGGACAAAATTGGGGCCTTAGAACGCGCCAAGCGAGCCGTTGCAGATGGGAGAGAAGCCAGTTCGCATTTGCACATTGAGGCGCACTACATAGATGGATTCGAAACTTCAAGTTCTCACAGATGGCTTTACTACGGGATGTTGCAAAGAAAGAATGTATGCTAATTTCTAGTGAAGGTCAGCGGCTTTGATTTTCAGCTCGCGCCCTGAAGAGGCCCACAACTCGCACTGGCAGTATAAGGTTCTATTGTTTTTTGACCTTGAGAGACAGGGACCATGCAGAAAGAACTTCATTTGAAAGAGGGGTTGGGGGGTGCAATAACGTTTGAGACGATAAGGCAGAAAATTCTTAAACTAAACCGAGTTTCATGTTAGTTCAGTATACGAAAAATCGTAGTCAAGAGCACAGTGGGATTTACGGACTGCATTACGCAGAGACACAATGGAAATTGCAAATATAATGTAAGTAACTCTTTAGACGCTTTTATACCGAAATGAAGAAATTAATGAATGGATGCATGAATAAATGAATGAATGAAGAGCTTTGAAAAGGTTTGTGGGATCGTCCTTGTAGCGGGCACATGGGCATGCAGGTCCACATTCCACACGCATGTAGCCAAAAAGTCGTTTCTCATTGTGTACCAACCTCGATTTATTTCGTTAGTTTTCGCATTGATTTTAGAGCCGAACATACTCCATTGCACTATCCTTGAAAGCAAATAGTTTCAGCTCGGCCGTAATAAATAAAATGAATAATATTAATAAAGATCGGCTGGCGAGACTAATTATACATTTTATGTTTTCAAAATATGTACATCCTTCCATTTTGCCCCTGCCACCAGTTTTAGACACCGGCAGACGGTTTCTTCAGCCGCCAGCTGCAGCTTAATGTAAACAACTGCCCCATTCTGATGATTTTATGGGACGATCGCCAAGGGCCCATATTCCCTTACGCGGTACTAGCGGCTAGAAGCAACATATTAACCTTTACGCTGGCCTAGTGCCTACTTGATGGAGCAGCCTTGCGGTTCAACGTGTGACAAAAGTGCCTCTTTGAACGAAAACCAACACCCTGTGTACCATAAATGAACAGCGCGTGACTCACGATAAAATTTTAAGGATTTGCGGATAGTGATAAAAGAAAATAAATGACTTTCGGAGTTCATATGGCAATTGCAGAATATTCTATAAACATTTAATGTCAAATAAATGTACTTTACCAAATTTACTGTGTTGCTGTTTGATTTTAAAATACAGTTTCATATTCCGAATTGTGGCGCGCTGTGTTGTGAGCTGATCTGTGTTGGTTTCTGGGTTCTGTGTGAAGTCGCGTAGAAGACGACTGGGCGCGTTTGCCTAGGCAGCACAGTAACGTCACGGAGAGAGGAGGGGAATATGAATGTTTTGATAATGTCAGGCTCAGGGGTGGGGGATATGATTTAGTGCTGCAAAAGCAGGTCAGCCAGGGCGATGGGAGAAATGATAGGATTATCATAAAATGGCAGCTCCCTGGTGCCTGTTTTCGCGTGCGTTTAATGGACGAAAACTCGGGTAAGGTCCATAGGAAATTTTTCTAAAATCGAGCGACTTAGGCTTAAAAACACATGGCCGACCCTTAGGGGGAATAAAAATTTCTGACCGAACCATTCCTTTAATCATCTGGGCTACTATGTGGTCCAGTTCGACCCCTCCATCCCCCCACCCATCCCAAACAGCCACTCACAGGCAGCTCAGGGGGCCAGGCCGGCGCCGCGAGATAGAAGAAAGTTATGCATAATGGCCAGAGGCAGGCTCCCTCACATACCGTTACGCGGTGCACAAACCAGTCCGTGAGGTAAAGCACTAACGAGCCCCAGCCCCCAACAAGTTTTGGGGATGGAGACTCTTCTCTGTAAATGACTCGGGATTTCAAAGCAGAGCCAAATTAAATTTAAAAAAACAAAAACGGGAAATTCATTCTCGTGGTCTCTTTTGCTCAGGTGAAAGTGAGCACTCCACTGTCGCGCCCGCCACCCAATGTATCTCTGTGATCCTCCCACCACACCACAACCGGGAAAATAGCCTGGGGCTTGCACATTGGGACAGTTCTGTGCCCGTGAAAGGCATTTCATACTGGAATAGTCCACCACCTGTCTGGCCAGTTCATCTGAAAGGCCAGCACGCTGATGCACAGTCACTCACATGCCAGACCTTTGAAAGGCCAGAATGGCTACGCTAGCGTGCCAATGACTTCACTAAGATTCCCTTGGTGGCAACAGGGGGGCACAAGGTTTTGGTGATATGATCCCGGAGTGTGAGGCAAGATGGCACTGGGCTCTGATGTGCGGGCCTCTGGGGCCGGTAGCTGAGATGGTGGCTCAGTCAGTACTCGCGGAAGACGATTTCTCCATGGCTGTAGAAGGGATCTTAACAGATGGAGACACAGAAATTTCACCCACGTTTGAAAGTGAAGTTTAGATTTAATGGAGAAGAGTAGCAGGAAGCGTATTGTTTAGGGATTGAGTTGTAAGAGGTCTTGGAGCATCCAGTTTTAGATTTTGTTTAGGCATTTGTTAGTGAGGTATGTAATGAGCTGTTCCTGGGTGTCTTAAGTGCACTTGAGCCACCTGCATGGATGTTCAGGTTGAGGTCCTTAATTACTTCACCTAGTGGTTTGTGTTGGTGTGGAATCAAAAGGACAATTGAGACAGTGTACCTGAAAGTGTTAACCACCCATATTTTTCACTATGGAGATGGGTTAGCTAAGGGGTTTCAACTAAACTCAAAATAAACGGCTTCATATGACAGTATCAAGATGGTGGAAGAAAGAAAAAAAGTGCAAGGACTTACTCTTAAGAATACTCCTACGTCCCGTCCCCTTTCCTCCATACTTATGGGACATTCTGGCGTCCTGTCGGACGGGACCGGAGCACTTTGTAAAAGCATCCAAAATTTTGCAAAAACTTTAGTCCTTCCTCTCTTTCTACGTGGGGCCCGGCACGTGGCCATAGCCCCACCCATCCCTGCTCCGCCCCACACATCGCCCATCAGTCCTTTTCTCCGCTCCTTCGGGACTGGACGCACTTGCATCCGCAGAAGATCTTCTTCCCAAATGTTCCTCCTGTCTGGCTCTCGCTAGCGATCGTGTACTAGTCTGTTTGTGTCACTGACGCTTCGCGAGGGCGGATCCCCATCCTCTTTGTTTAGAGTTTTTGGGTCTGGATCACCGTTGGGACTCCTATTTTTATTGCGATTCCTTTTGGGTCCGGGCACTTCAACGTCGGTTGGAGCGGTGGGAGGAGGTGTTTCGACGTACACCTCCTTCGCATTTTCAATCCTTTATCGACGAAAAGAAGAAACGCCTGGTAAATTCTTTACTTTTCAGAGCACCCCGGCCGGGAGACACCTTTCCGGGCTCTTCCCGGGACGGGAGGAGCGTCAACCGCTCTATCACCGAGGATTGCCCCGAAGTGCCTTCTGGGCCTAATAATTGTACCAGAGTTTTCTCCGAGGGTCTCCGTAAGGGGTCTGTGGATACCGGAGTACGTTCCAAGGCCCCTCTTGTGGGGGCTGCTTGTAGACCCAGTTCTACTGAGTCGTGGGGTACCGGAGCTCGCTCTGAGGCCTCTTCATCGGCTTCCCTCAAAAGTACCAGGGTGCGCCCGAGGCCTTGGTTGGGCTTGGTGTGTTACCGAACGGATGTTCGAGGCCCGCGCTAGTAAGGCTGTTACCGGACCTGGGTCCGAGGTCCCTTGTACAGAGGCTAAAGTAACCAACATTTCTGAGAGGCATGACAAGGCCTTATCGGTGAAAGTTGTTTCTCACCGTTCCCGCTCTTGTGGCGACGCCAGAACTGTTGAGGGGGCAATGAGTGAAAGTTCCTCTTTTACCGGCAGTGCCGAGGTCCTTCCTGTGACGGCTAGTTTGGCTATTGGTATGTCGCAGAAACATTCCAGGCCTCATAGTACCGGCTCGGCTAAGGTTCCTTATGTAAAGTCTAAAATTAAGACCCCTGACCCACCGACAGGCACCCCTGCCTCACTTCCACACTTGCCACGGCGGGCATTTTGGGCGCTGCCCCTACAACTACGGCATCTGCCTCAGGTGTAGGAGTTGGTTCTGCGGGTGAACATAAGATTCCTTGTGCTTATCTGTTTCGGCCAGTTTACGACTGGAATGCTTAGATGCCCCTTCCGCACAATGTCTCGTTGCCTGTGGGTTCGGCACCCTTGATTTTTGTGGACACTTCGGGGGATGGGCCTGTGTGGCAACCCTCCCCTCTGCATCCTTGGAATTATCCTCCTCCGTGGCCTCCTCCGGCAGCTCCAAAACCGTCTCCGGAGGACGCCTTTTTCGGCAAATTTCAGATGCTCATGGGTATCGACCCCATGAGAGAGTATTTCAATGGTCTTTTTTTATGGAGATATGCCCGCCTCCGGTTCCACCCGCTCCCGCGGTGGCTCCGCCGGCACCGCCCTTGCCTACGGTGCCTCCCCGACCCTTCTGCCCTTGCCTCCATTGTCCCCCGTGGACAAGGCACTGCCTGACACGGTTCAGCAGGACCCTTCCCTGTCGGATGATGCGCAGGGCGATCAGGACAGCGAAGACCAGCCCCGCTCTATTAGAGCTTTTCATGACCGGGTACTGGACATGTGCCTATTGGATGTTCCAGTGCCTGAGGCACCCGCTCCGCAGGAGGGTGTGTTTTCGGGGGCGTTCACCCTGTCTCCTTCAGAGCGTACCGGCCTGTTCTTGCAGAGGGACGTTTTGGCCGAGGTCCGTAGGGTCTGGGAAAAGCCACACTCTGGACTTTTCGTCAATAAGAAAATTGACACGCGATACAGGCTACATTCTTCGGAAGAGGTGGCCTTATCATCTTGTCCGCCCCCCTCCTCCACGGTGGTGGCTGCGGCCACTTTACAGTCCAGGCCTGCAGCATCCTCTTCTACAACGGCTACCAGGTTCTGAGGAAGGAGTACCAACTCCTCGATTCCCTTAGGGGGGGGGGGGGGATTTTCGCTAACTCGGCCTTGCAGCTCCGGCAGGCTAATGCAGAACTGGTGTTAGCGGGGGTGAATATGAAGATGTGGAAAGGTCTGTTGGAGTTCAAGGAGTTCATTCCGGTCGAGAAGCTGGAAGACTTTAAGGCTTGAGGCCGCGGCTCATCATGTCGAAACTTCGGCACGGGGCCCTATGCTGGGAGTTGATACCTCTTGACAGGCATGGTTACATGCCACCAAGTTCTCAAAGGAGGTGCAGGACAAGGTGTTGGACCTGCCGTTTGACGGTAAGGAGCTTTTCCATTCCACAACGGATGTGGAGCTCACCAAAACGAAGGACAGCACCCAGACAGCTAAGTCCTTGTCCGTCCTGGTTAAAACTCCTTTTAGGACCCAAATACCGTTGTCACAAAGCTGGCCCTCCTCTGGTTTCAGGGGCTTTCTAGACGGGAAATCCTGCAGAGTGGATACCCCTTCGGGTAATTTCCGCAGGAGGCAGCAACGGACTTGGTTTTTCTCCCGCTCCTCAGCCTCCCCCTCAGGTTCAGGTGGTAACACCAGTGAAAAGCCTGCCAAATGAGGGTTCTCCACGCTCGCACGAGACCCTGGTAGGAGGACGCATTGCGTCTCATTGGGAGGCGTGGCAGACCATAACCGAGGACAGGTGGGTCTTGTCAGTTGCTCGGGCGGGATTCCGCTTACCCTTACCCTTTCTAGCAGTCGGGTTCATCCTCCCTAGAAGCCGAGGTTCAGAAGCTTCTGGACCTCAGAGCTGTGGAACCCGTTCCCCTTGGGGAACGAGGGGAGGGCTTCTACTCCCGGCTGTTTACGGTGCCCAAACCCAACCAGGCTGGCCTGTGCACCATCCTAGACCTTTCCCAGTTCAATTTTTTCCTACCCCAAGAGAAATCAAGATGATCACGCCTGGCCAGATATGGTCCTCCTTGCAGATTGGCGATTGGCTCAGCGTGGTGGACCTTTAGGATGCGTACATGCATATTCTGATCTGGAATCCACACAGGAGATATCTCAGTTTCTCTGTGGGAGAGGAGCACTTCCAGTTTCGAGTGCTTCCTTTTGGCCTCCGCTCGGCGCTGTGTGTCTTCACGAAGATGATGTCGGCGATCGCGGCTTATCTTTGTCTGCAGGGTATCCATGTGCATCCGTATTTGGAATACTGGCTTTTACGCAGCCCTTGCCCGTTGAAAGCCACCTGCAATCTTCAGTCTCTCCTCCAGCTCCTGTTCCACCTCAGGCTGTTAGTGAACTGGCGGAAATCTTCCATGACCGTCTCTTAGGACTTGATTTTCCTGGGTTTTTCGCTTTAACACGATCGACTGCAGAGTGTACCTGACCGGGGACAGAATGGCGGATCTGTTGGCCATGTGTCAGATGTTTGCGTAGTCGGAGAGCATGTCGGCCTGCTGGTTCCAGAGGCTTCTGGGCCTCATGGCCTTGTGCGTGTTGGCTCTTCCTCTTGCTCGTCTCAAGATGAGGCGGACTCGGATGGCTCTTCGGAGTTCTTGGGTGCAGGCTGTGAATCCGGACTCCAAGTTGATAACGATTCCGACTTCCATGAGAGCAGACCTGGAGTGGTGGTCGTCTCTCATCAATCTGTCGTTGGGGGTGGATTTCAGGACCCAGCCCCTATGGTGACGGTCACAACAGACTCCTCCCTTCTAGGGTGGGGTGCGACGTTGGATCTTCTTCAGGTCTCAGATCTTTGGTCGCCTCAGGACAAGCTCCTCCACATAAATCATCTGCAGCTTCTGGCGATCTTCCTAGCGCTCAAGACATTCAGACCGATTATTGCCAACAAAGTGGTCCGTATCCGCACGGACAATGTGGTTTCGATGTATTACATCAACAAGCAAGAGGTCACCAAGTCTCCCCCTCTCGTGGACCTGTCCATCCAGATTTGGGAATGGGCGATTCGCCATTGTTTCTGTCTACTTGCAGTACACATTCCGGGCCAGCTGAATGTCACGGCAGATGCCCTCAGTCGGCGGACAATGATCAGCTACGAGTGGGAACTGAAGGCGGAGGTCCTCTCATGGATTTTCCTGTGCTGGGGCACTCCGGAAGTGGACCTCATCGCTGTGGTGGCAAACAAGAAGCTTCCTCGGCATGCCTCCAGAAACTGGCTGGGAGCCTCCTCTCTGGGGGATGCTCTCGAGATTCCATGGCACAACATGAGGGCTTATGCCTTCCCGCCTCTGCCTCTGGTTCATCGGACGATTTGCAAACTAAAGAACACAGTGAACTGTTCCCTTCTACTCATAGCCACGTGGTGGCCGGCCAGGTTTTGGTTCTCAGAACTTCAATACCTGTCAGTGTATCCGCCGATCAGGTTACTGGTGATCCCCCGATCTTCTTCACCAGGGGGACCAACAGCTGTGGCACCCCTCCCCACAATCGCTCAGCTTGGCGGCATGGTGCCTGAATTCAGGTCTTTAGAACATCTTAGCCTGTCTGCGGATAACATGTGTATTATTCAGGCAGCCAGAAAACCCTCGACTAGGTCCCAGTACAGAAGCAAATGGCTCAGGTTCTGTCATTGGTGTTAAACAAGCAGCTGGACCCAAGGGCGGCTACAATTGACACAGTACTGTCCTTTGTATCCCACCTAGAAGAGTCGGGAATTCACGTTCTGTCATGCAGAACTGGTTTCTGCCTACCTATCTATGGACCAATGCTCTTACTCTCTATCTAATCCAGTGGTTAAGAGACATTTGCAGGCTTGATGCGCCTTTAGCCCCGGGTCATAAACCGCACCCGGCGTGGGATCTGAACGAGGTCCTTATGGAGTTGTGCCATAAACCCTTCGAACCAATGGCCACGGTGGACCTCTAGCACTTGTCGTGGAAGGTGTCTTTTTTTGGTTGCCGTTACTTCAGCAAGGCGTGTGAGTGAGCTCCATGCTTCGTCGGTGGAGCATCCCTTCTTGGTTTTTCACAAGGATAAGGTGGTCCTACGGACAAACCCTTCTTTCCTGCTGAAGGTGGTCTCTGATTTCCATCTGAACCAGTCAATCTCCCTGCCGGTCTTTTTTCTGAACCCTGCTTCAGAAGCGGAAAGGGTTCTGCATTGTTTGGATGTTAGAAGGGCTCTTTCTATCTGGACAGAACATCCAAATTTAGGAGCTCTTCTCAACTGTCGGTGACTTTTGGTAATCCACAAGGTAAGCAGGCCTCTAAGGCGACTATCTCCCAATGGATCGCTGCCTGCATCACGCTGTCTTACACCGTTCAAGGACCGAAGCCTCCTAAAGGTATTCATGCACACCTGGTGCGGGGCAAGGCAGCCGCAGTTGCCTTTCAAAAATGTCCCCTGGGAGACCATCGCAAAGGTGGCTACTTGGGCCTCCCCATCGGCTTTTTGTAAGCATTATTGTCTAGACCTGCGCTCTAGATCTGATGCTCAGTTTGGTTAAGCTGTGCTGAAGAACCTGTTTCAGTAAGGGTTTTTTTCCATCCACCCATAGTTCTTGTAAGGAGTGCTTGGGAATCTCCCTAAGTATGGAGGAAAGGGTACGGGACGTAGGAGTATAACCAGATTACTCACCGTAGTGACCACCTTACTCCTAGTCCATAGTCCCCTTTCCTCCATACGCCCGCACTCCGTCCCCTCTAATAAGGTTCCTCTGTTATTGCTAGAGGTCTCTGACCTGGCGATAGAAAAGGACTGATGGGCGATGTGCGGGGCGGAGCCGAGATTGCGGGGCTATGGCCGTGTGCCAGGCCCCGTGTCAAAAGAGAGGAAGGACTAACATTTTTGCAAAATTTTGGATGCTTTTACAAAGTGCTCAGGTCCCGTCCCACTGGACGGAGGAATGTCCCATAAGTATGGAGGAAAGGGGACTATGGACTAGGAGTAAGGTGGTCACTAAGTTGAGTAACCTGGTTATTACTAATGTCAGATTCCCTAGGCTACTATTCACAGATCCACAGATCCAGCTTCCTGTAGACTTCTTGTCCAGCTCAGTCCAGACAGGCTTCTTGAATCTTGCATCTTCTGTTGTTTCTGGGCTTCCCAAATAGTGGCTAGTCTTCTTAAACTTCCCTTTGTACTAAACACTTACAGGCAAGAACCTATTATTCTCCCTTGCCTTAGGTGAGGTACATTACCAGCTGGAATTGTCATGCCCTCTCCTAGTGTACTGACATTACTCTTAACATCAAGTATTCCCTCCCCTTTGTTTTGGTGGTTGTTAGGCTGAAGTTATTCTCACCCACTTGACAGGGGTAGCCCTTAAGGGCTTGCTCTCTTTCCAGCATCTGTTTAGCGTCTCCTTCTAGCCTTTACATTTGTCCAGTGCCTGGGAAAGAGCACTAGTAGTCTACCTGTTATTTTGTCTGGTCTGATCTTCCCCCATTGGCTAGGATTGTCCCCAGCGGATTCTGGCAGCTTATACTAATTGGTCACTGACTTTTTCATGGACTGAGCTAGATATCTCAGTAAACTGTGGGTCCTGTCCCTCTGTGGATGCACCTTCTCCCTGGATCGCTCACACCCCTGCCAAAACCTCCCCCCCCCCTCCCTCATTGCTCTTACAGTGCTCAGCAATTCCAAAATGAGCTAATAAGGCGGATGACTGTTATGCCATTGTGAGACTGAATTCCCTTGCTCATATCTTCTCACAAAGTGTTTTCATTTCCCCCATTACTATTCTCAAGTGTAGTGAGTTTTCTTCGTCTTGGTGCTGGGGTTTTCAGAATGTGAGGCAAGGGCTTACAGCCGGGATCTGCCTTTTTGGAGTCATGGACCCAAACAGCTCCACATTCCGGCTCCTGTGTGCCTTATTGAGTGATTGTGTGCCCAGACAAAGAGAGATTGTGGTGACCCAGATTTCCCCGTCCTCCCAAAATGCTGGTGAGTGCCTATATATCCATGCCTGCCTCCAGGGCCAATACTTGAGCCTCTCACATGGTTGGTTGTATTACGCGAATGGTACACCTTTCCACCTTACTGTTGCTACTGCCCAGAGACCGTCTATCTGAGGGGTGTACGACTCACTTTGCTCCGATTGCTTTAAGGGTAATATGGCTGTCTCCTTTTCTGTTTGCAAGCACAACACAGTTCTGCCACAGGAGGAAAGCCTGGGAGTCTAGCTCTTGGGGTGACCTACATTCCAGTGTGGTTTATCCTGGCAGAGGAAGTTTGAGCGGAGGTGTAGACTCTGAGAGACCTTTGCACTGCTTGAGTGCTTGAGAGGATCTCTACCCCTCAGAATATCCCTGTCCTCCCTAGTGGTCCACCCCCGTGAGACTTCATCACAGGTTCCTTATACATGTGGGCTAAAACATAGGTGAAAGGATATACTGCACAGAGCATCTGACTTGGCGAGAAGGTATTATCGACAATTTTCCATTTAAAACCATTTCCATCCATCCCAAAGAGGTATTGCATGTTTATCAGAAGGATTGGGTTGTTACCCATATCAGATGCTGCATAAAGCTCTAGAAGAATGAAGAGGCTTGCTTCTTGATTGTTAAGCATGAGTGGTGCATCTATGACCTTCAGTAGTAGTTTCTGTGCTGCAATCTGCTTTGAAGCTAAATTGGTAGTTTCCAAGATAATTATCTAAGAATAAATGGTTGAAATGTTTTCAGTATTTTTTGCCAGGGAAGCAAGTCCAGTGATAGGGCGATTGTTGTTAAGGTCTCTCAGTTTGGCTGAAGGGTGTGGCAGATGTTCTCTTTTTTCATTTTAAGGATTTTGGTGATCTGGCCTTATGTGCAAGTCATTTTGGAATGATTAGTGGGTTGCTATCATCCCACGTTCACACTCAGAGGCACACATGGATGCCTTAGTCAACTGTTTACTATACAACTATTTACCTTTGATTAAAGCGCATTGAGGCCACACAAGTGGGGAAAGAGTGCTATATAATGAATCAAATACAATCCAATTTCCACAAGTTCTTTGCACTACATTGAATTTTCTCGGATTGTTTTTGCCTAAAAGCTGATGGTGGCACTTTTCGTGGGAATTACTGCCCAAACACTTCCCTTATCGTGGAAGGATTTACGACATTCCTATTGGGATTTTTTCATTCATATTCTCTTGCTAAATAGAATTTATAAAAATGGAAAATAAGGTTGTAACGGATTCATTCCTCTCATGGATTCTTCATCTATGATATTCTATCTCCAGCGCTAGCTGCCCTCGCAAACATTTTGCCACCAGGGGGTGCAGTGCGGCTCCATGTTTTCTTCCACGCAGTGCCTCTATACGCCCCACGCAAGCATGTATAAATGTAGCCCCCATGACCTTTTTTCCATGCTTCGGAAGCGCAGCTAAATGTAGTTGTATGGGAAGTGGAGTGAAAGTGGTGTTCACTGGTGCTGGTGTAGAAGACTGCTGGAAACTGACTGCAGAGGGCTGAGTGCTGCTGGCCCTTTAACCTGAGAAGGAGCTGTTGGTCCCACTTTCACTACTAAAACTCCCTTCCCTGCGTAAGTGGAGTGAAAGTGGTGTTCACCGGTGTTCCTTGGTGTTTCTGGAGTCTGGTCGGTGACGGGAGCTGCACGCCGACAAAGATTTGAAGATCTGTAGAACTGAGTAATGGCGTAAGAAAAAGCTTTGGCTGGGGAGCAGGCGAAGGTGGCGCCGGAGGTTCGAATGAGAAATCAGGTGAGAATGCAATATAACTCGTTGCTGTCCCCGCGTGTCCCCCTTGCTGGAAACAAACAAAGACAATCGTGCCTGTTTGTGGCTCGTGAGCGGCCCTCGCCGGAGAGAGGGTGTGTCAGAAATCTCCGGGAACGGCGGGCGAATGCGCCGCGGGACGTGGCATGGCAGGCGCCGCCCCTTAGTGGGGGCTGCCGGGCCAGAGACTCGCCCCCCCCTCCCCCTGAGCCTCAGCTTCCTGGCGGCACACGGGGGTGCGGGGGGGAAGGGTCAACCCACGTCCGCGGGGAGGGGGGGGGGCCGAGGGGGAGGGGGCCGCCCCGGAAGTGGCTGGGGGTACCTGGGATTGTTTGGGGGGGACAGGAAGCCGGGGGGGGGGAAGACCCTACAAAAGGGTAGGATCGTCGCAGGAACGATCTCTTCCTCCGGCTTCCTGACCCCCTCCCACGTGTGGTGTGGCACAAGAAGAAGCATTTTTGTTGCTGTCCTGTGGCCGTGGGGTTCCAGTGGAGAGTTCGAGGTCGGTGTTCCGGGTTGCAGCGTCGGCAGGTTTCGGTTCCAGTCGGTAAGAGGGAGGGGAGGGAGGTGAGTGAGGGCCGAGCGCGGTAGAGGGGGTCACGGACTCTTGGTGAGGGTTGCCGGGTCCATGTGGTGGGTTGCGCTGGGGCTCGTTGCGGGGTCGGCTTGGGGGCCACGTTGAGGGCATCGGCGAGAGCCTGGGAGCATTTATGGGGGGTGGTTTGTGTTTTGAGTGTTTTGGTGGGGGATGGGGGGCCAGGTGCGGTGGGGCCTTCACCGGGCCTGCCTTGCGACTGTTGGGCATGGGCGCCGCGCTTCGGTGGCAGTGGCGGTGGTGACCTGGAACGCGGATGCGGCACGGCACCTGCGGCGGTGTCGGGAGCGGGTTTGAACAAAAAACAGTGTAAACGACTTTAACGTGCTTATTAAATGACCCTATACGCGTACATTTGACGTAGCTTTCAAAGGAGTATGCAAAAACACCTTTCAGTAATTCATCGCATGAAGCCCGGGATGGGCTCTCTTTTCGTAAGCCATATGCGCTGTCCCACTGGCATGTTGTTGCTTCAGCAATTCGAAGCACAATATATTTGCAGAAGCGAAACAGTTGTGAAAATAAACAGCTCTCGTACCCACGCATGCAACTTAAAGTGCGTCTCTGCCTTATAACGGGCGTAGGAGATGAAGGGGCTGACCTCCCTCACCCCTGCACGGACTCCCACGATGCCCTCGCCCCAGGGTCCCCGAAGTGTAGATCCATGGCCAGTTCAAAGTACCCCGCGCGCGCTATCTAGTGTTCCACAACACAGCACCGCGGGTGGCATAGTCCAGTGCAGTCCACTACGTGGTGGCATGTATGCAAATGCGGGTTGCTTTCTGTTTATGCCACTCGATATTTTACCAAAGTAATTATACGAAGTAGCAATACAAAGCACACAGGTACTGCTGAGGCAGAATGTATTTAGGCACATTAGGCTTATTAGAATCGCTACTTTCCCCAAACCTGCCACCCCTTCTGCGCCTCGAAACACTTGTGTAGAGGCGCATTATAAAAGACCAATACATAAATAAAATGTTTAATGATAGGTTATAGATAGAACGCATCATCAGCTAGATACATACTTCATGTATTATTTCACACCTGCAAACGGTTGAAGTGCATCATACTCAAATGGAAAGAATAGTAATAATCATGCCAGACTCTCCCCCTACTGCCTGTTTACAAACTCAGTGTATACTACCTAGGAACAAAGAGGGGCTCTTCATTTTGTATTTGATCTTTTGGAATGTTCTTCTGTCTTTTTGGCAGGCCGTCCCACTTATACAATAGCCCATACACCTAACTCGACACTGCAGGCGTCGTAGTCCAAAACCGAACTTATTTCCAAGGTGAATCCTGCATTTTACTCGACAGTAGTGATTCCTGTACAGTGTCCAAAAGACCACAAAGTGCATGTCATAGTAGGGATAGAAATAAGGACTTGTTCAGCAGGAGTTGATAGTAGCTAACTTCCACATGGAAGGCATACTACATGGCCATTATGGTATACGTTTCGTGTAGATGTGTCCTAGTGCTCCTTTGGACTCTGTGCCAAACACCCAGGGTTAATGTGACATAGGTGTGGGGAGTCAAACGTGGCTTCTGGTAACTGTTGGTGTCAATCTAGCCAGGCTCTTCTTGGCTACAAGCAGCAGCGTAATAGCTTCCAGCAATTTCAAACCCTGCACAGACTTTCAATGTCACCAAGGGGCATGATTGGGTTGCAAATGGTATTAAGAGCCTCTCACTTTTCTGGATTCTTGCGATGTCAGGGCGTGCGCTCTACTCTCTGTGCTATCGGACCGGCATGAGTCTGAGGAGAAGGCACCAACGGCTTTTCTGCTTTCACGTGAGTCTGGCCGTCTTGCGGGGAGTTCGTGGGCCCGTGAGAAACTTAGACCAAACTCCCTGCTATCTTCCGGCTCTGCGGGCAATGGAGCGGGCATTGTTGAGGCAGATGGTGTTGGTGTGAGGTGCTTTGCGACAATGACGGAGTGTTTTCGGGCAGGTGTTTTTGGCTGGGGTAGTTTGTCTCTCATTGCCCTGTGCATTGGCGAGATGCACTGCAGGGACTGGTGGAGCGGAGTCTCTGGGCCCATGTTTCATGTTGTGGTGGTTTTTGGAGGGATGCATACATTTGTTCGTGGCCGCTGCGCGGCATGTTTGTTGCTGGGGTAGGAGAGAGGGGTTCGAGGGGTGTAGTTTGGTGCCTACAAATAGGTTAATTTAGTTCCATTTGGCTGCGGCGCGCAATGATGTTGAACACTGGGGTTTCTCGACTCGGCATAGGGCGTTCTGCCCACGCCCAGGAAGGGGAGACGGTCGGGCACAAGGGCAGGGGGGGCGCGATGCCACAATGAGCTGCGTTTGACAGAGGTGCGGGGTGTTTCGTCGGGGACGGGGCAACGGGAAACGGTACAGACGTGCATGTTGGTTACCCTGGGATGGCCAGCGTGTCGCATGGGCCCACCATTGTGGCGTGGGTTGTGCAGGTAAAGCATGCACCTCGGGACAGTTCATGGCTCCCGTGAACCAACTTCCACCCGTATTATCTGGTTTGGGGGCAGTTGTTTCGACCCAGGATATGTTGTATTACTTACAATGCTCCTGTTACTATTGATTGCACGGGAAAGGGTGGCTTTGCATTGCTGAGGATACGTTTAACCCAGACGGCCGCGGGTGCCGAATTGTTTTCCACCCGGGGTCATTTGTGGAAATGGAATTTAAACGTGTGGGAGGATGGCCAAGTGGGTTTCAATATTAAAAATCTAAAGGCATACGTTAGTGCTGTTAAAGGGTTTATAACGATGTGCGCTGTAGGTAACGTGTCCATTTAATACACAGGATGTGTGCAAGGAAATGTTTTCAAACCACGTGGCTGTACAACAGGCCACTTGGAAGCACTAGCATGGGTGCCTGGTAGCGGCGCTGCCGCATGTCCGAAATGGGACGCAATTGGTGTAGCCCACGAAAACACTAGCCAGTACTAGGTGTATGGATCGTTCGACCACAGCGCGGGGCGAGAGAACGGGGTGCACCCGGCAGAGAAATGCCCAGGGACGGCGGGGGCCCTTTGTTACATAGCGAATTACTTGTCTCGAAGGGTGCAACGAGAGATGCACATTTTGGTACTGTTAGGAAATCACGGCACAGGGATCGGGAGCAAGAGAGTAATTTTTCATAGGGTTTGGGCTTGTGAACAGTTTGAACAGCGGTGCGGGGACGATGTATATTAAATCAACGGGAGAAAAAATTAGAATGCATCGTATAGTTTTGCAGGGCGGTGCAGGATATGTTTCCAAATGAGGTAATTTAAATGCTACTTGTGTGTTTTGGGATGGTTGGGCATTGTACATCGGGCTGGAATAGGGGTTCTTTCCACGAGGATTGCACCCCCGGGTGACTACAAATACCAGAATGCAATAGGGCAAACTGGAAGCGGCCCTTAGTTAGGATGGGGGAAGTACATGGATAAGATTTACGTTACAGCTTTACAAGATGCTAACATGCTTCATGTTATGTATGGGGTAGCTGGCTACCTATACACAGGTGGGTTTCGGGCAAGCAGAGTAGTCCCAAAAGGGGACAGTAGAACACCCATGACCTGCCGGGTGGTTATTACAAACTGATGTATGTTCAAACACAGGTTCACGGATGCATAAGGGGGAAAGGATTGTTAGCCAAACCAGGCACGGTACAGGTAATGAGTTCAATCTGCCGCGTTTAAAAATGTTATGTATGGGGTAGCTGGCTACCTATCCACAGGTGGGTTTCGGGCAAGCAGAGTAGTCCCAAAAGGGGACAGTAGAACACCCATGACCTGCTGGGTGGTTATTACAAACTGATGTATGTTCAAACACAGGTTCACGGATGCATAAGTGGGAAAGGATCGTTAGCCAAACATAGATGAGCACAGTTGTAGCAACATTACTCATGGCGATTGGGTGAAACGGGCAATTTCGAGTGAGCATTCTGGGACGGGTAATAGTGGAGGTGAATAGCGACCAAGGACAGAGGCATGGCTTGGTGCCACATTTGTGTTATGGCAGACGAGACGTTTCTTGTAACGTTTCCAGGGCACCGCTATGGGTTATGACATGGGCCGGTAAGTATCAGCAATTGATATAGCCCCCACTATATTGGATTATACGGATCCTCTCATCCAGGCAAGCAGTATGGATGTAACTGGGGGTGTGACAGTGAATTTTAAAATAAAGGGGCAGTCTGCTTGGGGCAACGATTAAACGGATGTTTGGATACTGCTTTTAAGAATCCCGGTGGGGCTAGTGTGGGAACGGAACCCCCACTGGAGCAGGGTAATTAAGTGCATGATTACTATGATGGCGGCAGGTAATTTTCGCTGCTGGGCGCCCCGCACACCTTAGTATGCCTCGTGGGTAATGGCGCCTGCCGGAAGGGGCCATTTATGGCAGGGTGCCCCGATTGGCCCTGCACAACTCGGCGATGGAAATGTTTAGGTAACATGTTCATAGTTATGGGGCCTTCGCGGGTAAAGGGGTAAAGCGCCCAAGCGAAAAAGACACGAGGTGCGCAGGCATAAATGATGAATAATGGAAACGGTCACAGTAGCATGCAGGTTGGTTAATGTCGTACCAATTGCAGTTGGGGGATATGGAACGTAATATGCGCTCTGTAAAGCACTGTTACTACTTCTTTTCGTACACTTTAACCACCGGAGGGGATATAAAAAGGGCAGCATCCACCCTCGTTAAAGGGGTCAAGCACCAGCGTGGGGCCAGTCAATGTTTCAGGTGGATATTACGTTGGAGTTTAAGGGTAAAAGCGCAATGCGGAGGAGGGATTTCAACAAGGGGATTGTCCACAAGGGGGGGTGGGGGGTTAAGGGGGGCCGATTCCTCACTTTGCGTCCCCCCTCCAACAAACAATGTCATGCTAGGGTATGTGTAACTTTCTCCTTCCTACTAATCGGTCTCCTCTATACATACTCAAACATGTCTGCATTCGGCGAGTACTGGCCACAATGGCACGGGTGAGGGTATGAGACGCAGGAAGGAGAAAAAAAAAAAAAGAAAAAAAAAAAAATGGGGGAACTCTCTGCCGCCGGCAGCCCGCAGAGAGTCTTGGAGGAGTTACATTGCGATCCCTGTAGCAAAGCGCTGTCAGGCCCATAGGGGAATGCACAGCCAACAGATTAGACCTTACGGTGCCCCAGGAGTACTAGACTCAGGGGAGGCCCTGGGAAAAGGGGAGGGAGATAGGGGTCTTGGAAACCATTCCAAACCCAAAAGAGAGGGCCGGGGGGGATCAAAAGAACAAAGGTCAAAATACAACAAAGGTATACAAGGGGAAGCCCCCCGGGGGGGCGAAGGAATTGGGGGATGAGGGTCTCGAGTAGAGGCTGTGTTAGAGAAGAAGTTGGGACTGTGAGTCAAAGTAGTATGGGACACTAGTACATATGGACATCGCAGGACGATGACATTTTTAGGCAGGGAGAAAGTGGTGGTGGGTCGGCACCGGAGGTCGGGGCCTGCCCGGTGTATGTATGTGATGTTGGGACACTGTCGGTGGTGTCTGTATAGGAACTTGCCAGTCGCAAGGCGCCAAGGGGCGGCCTGCGTTAGATAGAAGGGGACCTGGGGGACCCAGAGAGGGGAGGGGGCGGGCAGAGCTGCATTTTGGGTCAATGGACCAAAGTTAAGAGGAGAACGAAACGATATGGATGGGGGCAAGTGGCAATCAACGACAGATGAACACGGGGTAGAGAGAAGATAGACAGGGGGGGGGTACCCCAGAGGCGTCCGCACGACGCCGACGGGGAGGGGGGGGGGCGACCCTAGGTAACCTCACACGGAGTAGAAGAACCTGTGGTGTGGTGAATTACGGATCGTATGTAAGATAACTCCAAGACTTTATGCAAAATAAAGCTGCTGTGGCATTAACACTTCCAATCGTACAACTTGTCTCCGCCTATTATTGCATACACAGGGAATGTGGAGGAGGGAAGGCCGGCACGGGAGAGAGGGTGGGGGGGGAGCGGCTGGGGGGAGGTGCCGGCCTACACGATACCGGGGCTACAGGTTGGTTGGGTGGTGGGGGGGGAGGTGAATGGCGTTAGGATGCCCCCGCTACGACGGGCGAATGCGCCGCGGGACGTGGCATGGCAGGCGCCGCCCCTTAGTGGGGGCTGCCGGGCCAGAGACTCGCCCCCCCCTCCCCCTGAGCCTCAGCTTCCTGGCGGCACACGGGGGTGCGGGGGGGAAGGGTCAACCCACGTCCGCGGGGAGGGGGGGGGGGCCGAGGGGGAGGGGGCCGCCCCGGAAGTGGCTGGGGGTACCTGGGATTGTTTGGGGGGACAGGAAGCCGGGGGGGGGAAGACCCTACAAAAGGGTAGGATCGTCGCAGGAACGATCTCTTCCTCCGGCTTCCTGACCCCCTCCCACGTGTGGTGTGGCACAAGAAGAAGCATTTTCCCACCCGCCCTCCCTTTATGAAGAAATGTGTTGTAATGAATTTGCTTCCTTTTCAGGTCGCCCGGCGGAGTTACATTGCGATCCCTGTAGCAAAGCGCTGTCAGGCCCATAGGGGAATGCACAGCCAACAGATTAGACCTTACGGTGCCCCAGGAGTACTAGACTCAGGGGAGGCCCTGGGAAAAGGGGAGGGAGATAGGGGTCTTGGAAACCATTCCAAACCCAAAACTGAGGGCCGGGGGGGGATCAAAAGAACAAA
Organism: Ambystoma mexicanum; assembly: GCF_040938575.1. Classification (NCBI taxonomy): domain Eukaryota; kingdom Metazoa; phylum Chordata; class Amphibia; order Caudata; family Ambystomatidae; genus Ambystoma; species Ambystoma mexicanum. The sequence continues at coordinate 436,493,323 of NC_090922.1, read as the reverse complement.
GGTCAAAATACAACAAAGGTATACAAGGGGAAGCCCCCCGGGGGGGCGAAGGAATTGGGGGATGAGGGTCTCGAGTAGAGGCTGTGTTAGAGAAGAAGTTGGGACTGTGAGTCTAAGTAGTATGGGACACTAGTACATATGGACATCGCAGGACGATGACATTTTTAGGCAGGGAGAAAGTGGTGGTGGGTCGGCACCGGAGGTCGGGGCCGGCCCGGTGTATGTATGTGATGTTGGGACACTGTCGGTGGTGTCTGTATAGGAACTTGCCAGTCGCAAGGCGCCAAGGGGCGGCCTGCGTTAGATAGAAGGGGACCTGGGGGACCCAGAGAGGGGAGGGGGCGGGCAGAGCTGCATTTTGGGTCAATGGACCAAAGTTAAGAGGAGAACGAAACGATATGGATGGGGGCAAGTGGCAATCAACGACAGATGAACACGGGGTAGAGAGAAGATAGACAGGGGGGGGGTACCCCAGAGGCGTCCGCACGACGCCGACGGGGAGGGGGGGGGGCGACCCTAGGTAACCTCACACGGAGTAGAAGAACCTGTGGTGTGGTGAATTACGGATCGTATGTAAGATAACTCCAAGACTTTATGCAAAATAAAGCTGCTGTGGCATTAACACTTCCAATCGTACAACTTGTCTCCGCCTATTATTGCATACACAGGGAATGTGGAGGAGGGAAGGCCGGCACGGGAGAGAGGGTGGGGGGGGAGCGGCTGGGGGGAGGTGCCGGCCTACACGATACCGGGGCTACAGGTTGGTTGGGTGGTGGGGGGGGAGGTGGATGGCGTTAGGATGCCCCCGCTAAGGGGCCGCCTGAGCTGCTTGCTGGCGAGGATGTTTTCGGAGATGTTGAGAAACCTGAGGAGCTGAGTGCGCGAGCTCTGGTAATGACAGAGCTCATGCAAGAACTGCTGCTGAAAGCAGGGGAAAACACATCATTGTATTACCACGACCCGGAGGGGAGGCACGTTCAGGTGAGCAACTCTGGAACTTTAATGGAAGCAGCCCCTGAGCTGGAACATTTAGAATCGGGGTTACCGATTTATTATACACCAAGGAAAATCGAGCACCCTGATTATGGATGCTCATGCAGAAGGAAAGAGCGCATCCCCCTCAGTTCGAACACTGCCAGGCACTACAAATGAGGTGGGGGAGTCAAGCACTGGAAGAAGGGGGGGCAGGACTTGTAGCCTAACATCCACTAGCTTTGCTCAACACCATTTAAAGACAATCGGAATGGAAATCAGAAAGACAGCTAGGGTGGGGGGGGGGCTGTGAAACTGCATCAAAGGTAAATGAAGAATTGGATGATGCTATGGTAGAGGCGGACATGAGCCTGCTGAGGGGTAACCTTGAGAACTCTCCTATCCGTGATCTTGCATACACAGAGATCACGTGCGAAAGAGCTGATGGGGATGGAAGAACAAATGGGAAAGTAGATAGACTTACCCAAAACCCCCATAGTATTACTCAAGGAGAAAACCAACAAGAATCTAAAAAGGATCAAAATGGTCAAAAGATTTTGCAAGAAGAAAAAGGGGTATGAGAAATACCGACAACGGCAGCCGACCCTAAGCCTTGGACCTCGGTGCTAAATATCAGTGACACAGGAAACCTAGTATGGGAAGACATAAATGAGATGGCGGAGGTGGTAGTGGTTGAGGAGAGGAACTCTCAAATAAATCACATAATCCCATTACCCATACTTGGGTGTCCTGTAGAAAAGGTAAAACTGGAATCCGCAGCAGGAAGTATGGAAGAAAGTTAAGTGGTCAAGCTCCACTCAGACAGCGATAGGGTTGATGGATTACTCACAGGACCCACTGATGAACTAAGCAAAGAAACAAAATATGTGGGGAAAAAAATCGAGCAAGCAATCAACGGGAAGTGCATCAAATTCTATGCTGGCTGAAAAGCTAATGCAGGACATATCGGCACGAAAGGGAAAAATACCAAGGGAAAAACGGCTAAGCCTATCATTTATAACGGAAAAATAGCAGCTTTGGATAGTAAAATGTTTGCATCGTCACTGAGGAAAGGGGTGAAAATAAGAGAGGCAGCGCCAGGAAATTATCAACAGTCCTTGCCCTCTAAGCAAAGGACAAAAAAGTCTTATCAAGAATGGCCTGTAAGCTGGACCCGGAAGTGATGTTGGAGAAAGAGACTGGGAAACAAAGCCAGGGGCAAGTGGGGAAGAATGAAGTATACAGGGAAGGGGTGATAACAAAGGAACAAGGCATTGACTGCGCCCAAATTCAAAGCATGGTTATGGCAGCCCTAGCAATAATGCTAAACCCACTCCTAAAACTTTACGAAAATATTAGTACCTCACTCCAGGATCTGCAAGTGGGTAATATAAAGGCTGCTCAAAGCTGGCTAGAGGTAGAGGGCTTCATGAAAAAAGTTGAACAGCGGGTGGACAGGGAAGCCGAACTGACGATTTCATGGCAAAATCGCTTCTGTAAGAAACAAACAACAATGATATTCTAATTGAGGCAGTCCTAGAGGACTGCAAATGGGTGAGAGAACTGTATAAGAGGGTGGAATCGCACCAAACCCCCATGGCAGGGTGAGATCATATTATGAAAATAGATTGTCACCACAAGAAAGGGAAATCGGTTACAACGGAAGATGACCATGCAGTGACTTCGGAAACCGTGAGGAAAGTGATGCCCAAAATTAACCAAGGACCGACTGATAAGGAGCCGATAAATAAAACATCTAAGGACACCCCGAAGCAAACCAATTTTACAATTTTCCAAGGTATGGAAAAGCGAAATCCGGCTGAGACTTCGAGGCAAGAAAGGTAGAGCACGCCTCAGGAAAAAAAGATTGATCCCAAAAAAATAAAAAATATGAAACAACTAGCAAAAAGGAAGCTAAATGGATCGAGGTCTTTTCTAAGGAATATAAGGACACCACCTAGAAGTGAGCCAAGCCAATGCGCAAAGAAAGCGCACAGAGAAATGGTTATACCGAAAGACGGTGTGGAATCGTCCGATCTGAGAAAACGAGTTGAACAAGGAAAAGTGCTAACTATTGATGGTGCAGAAGATGAAGAGTCCGAGGCAGACTTTAGTGACCTTATCCAGATTATTGACGAATAAAGGGAAGATGAAGAATGGAGAAATCTGTGAATCGGAATGGGAGGAAATTGAAAAGAAAGTACACAACATGACAAGTAAAGATGAGAATAATAACCCCCAAGTGAAACTCAAGAAGAGCTTAAAAAATCATATCAGAGATGAAGATGATAAGGAGCTGGAAACCCGGAATGTAATAAAGAACAGAACGGAAATGCAGGATCAATTTAAAATATTGGAAGAGAAAAGGAACATTTTTGGTAGGCAAAGTAGGTTGTCAGAGAGAGATCAACAAACTACTGGGAAAAAAAGCAAAGATGGAAAGACGCTAAGATAATGGAAATGCAAAAGGAACAAAAGGAAGACTATCAAAAGTAAAAATGTGACGTAAAAGGAAAAAGAAAAAAGAAGGAAGAAGCAAGGTTAAAAATAAATTTGGAAAGAACGCGAGAGGCGAAGAGAATAATTTTGAATAGGGAACAAGTGATGAAAATACTATAACAAATTCCAGCAACAAGATTCATAGTGTCAGAAGACATATGGATAGTGGAATTTGTAAACGAAAGTAGAATAGATTGGGTAACGCTCCATCTAAAATCTCATATTAAGGAATCACTGATGGAAGCTCGGGGAAATAATCGCCCTGTTGGGATCTACACTGAGCGAAGTGATTGATGAGGATGCCAGACAAGCTCAGGGAAAAACTACAAGGAAAAAGGAAATGACAAGCCATAAAAGAATGCACGAAGAAAATGGTGAATCAGATGGTTATATCCAGGAGAGGGGAAGCCGCCAAAACCCGGGGAAAAGAAGTAAAAAGAACAATGAAAAGCAAGGCCTCCAGAATAAAGAAGGGTTGGATTTGCTGCCTGAGGAAACACGAGGCGGCGCAGATCGATTACAAGGAAAAGGAAAATTGTAGGGCAAAATCTACAATTTACCATCGATAATTTGAGGAAACACCTTAAATTAGCTAAAACAAAACAACATTCCAGAGCCGAACTAAGAGATTAGTCTTGGATGGCGGAAGCCCTAACAGGGAAAGCCACCCGATAGACTGAGACGAGGAACGAAGAAAGGAAGTTGACCTGTGCCTCCTGGAACGCTCGTGGCTTCGTGCATTTGTCCACAGGAGAGGAGCCAATGTGACATTTTATGCGTACAGGAAACGTGGGTAAGAGAAAAACCATTATGTAAAAACTACGAGGTCCATACCAACCCGGCAAGGGAAGGAGCACGGGGGAGGCCATATACAGGTCTGTTAACCTTAATAAAAATGAACTGTGACCTAGTAGTCACGGAGGCAAGCAACCCAAATCGCTATGCACAAGTATTCAAAATCGCCAAACAATTGGAAGGACGGACGATTAAATTGTTAATTAACACCTACTGGAGTGAGAAAATGCCCTCAGCTGAGAAGTACCTAAGTGATATAATGAAAGTGTTGGCTCAATCCATGCAGAATGAAAAAAATCAACTAATTATGGTCTGCGGAGACTTAAATATCAAATTGCTAACAAAATTGGGGAAACCGATTACGCAATCCCAACTAAAGGGGAAAGCACAGCGTTGGGCAAAAGAAATGGCAATGCGGGACATGAAAATGCTGAATGGTGCAATAAACGGAGACCTCTGCGGCTCTGCCACGTGGGGCCACAGTGCAAGCAGTGCGTGCCTGGATTATTGCTTTGTGTCCGGAAAAATAATGTATCGGATAAAAGGCTTTGTTGTGGAAAAACAAATTGTAATCTACCATGATCTACTAAGGATTAAGACAGCAATTCCACTTGTAACAAAGAAAAAGGGGATGTCGGGATCAGTTGAAGCCGTTTGGGGCTTAAACAGATTAAGAATAAAACATGGTGTAATACCGAATGTAACCAAATGATACTTAGATTATGTCCGTGAGAACCCCCTGGCGGTGGAATATAGATGGCTCCTAAAGGAGTTTGAAATTAAGAAAAACACGACTAGCAATCCTAGAGTGGTGAGTAAACCTGCATACGATAGAGAGATGGTGGAAAAAAGGAAAAAATACAGGTTGGAATGCAGAAGTCTTTGAAGAGAGGGTGGCGAAGATAAATGGGAGAAAATAAGGAAATGCAAGCAAACATACAAAAACTGGGTCACAGCTACTCGGGCGAAGCCAGTGCAGTGTGATGCAGAGAAAATGTTGGCGGCAGTTTGCACTAGCAATACCTGCAGTTTGTGGGACATGATTAACAACGGGGAGGATTTTCAGGCGGCCTTCACAGAAAATCAGGTGTCAGAGGCATGCTGGATTGGGCATTATACGGACTTGTTCAAAAAGATCGAGAACAAAGAAACCAATGGCGATGATGGTGGAAATTATTGCGAAACCTGGAACATAAAGGTTGATCGTGACGACATTGCAATGATGATCCAAAAGCTCAGTACATCTCGAGCGGCAGTGCCTGATGGCATCTCGAACATGGAGCTAAAAACTAACATGGAATATTGGGGTGAAATGATCTATGTGATTTGTTCTCAAATACTGCCAACAAAGACGATCCCACTGTCCTGGAAAGCAGGGATTATTGTTCCTATATATAAAAAAGTAGATCGAGGAGACCCCCGCAGTTATCACCCCATTGCCTTGCTGGACTCAATGGGTAAGCTGTTCGCCTCACTGCTGCTTAGAGATCTAAAACAGTGGGCTGGTGCGGCTAGAGTATTGGATCTGAGGCAGACAGCTTTCATTCCGGGAGTGGGCACGGCGCTAAATATATTCATCTTAAGCCTGTTGAAGCAGCAAACCATTGTGTGCCCCATCGGTGGAGAGGGCAGGAGCCCCCACCAGTTGCTGCATCCAAACTACAGGCTGTAGTGATCCAGCGACCCACGTGACCGCCGAAGACTACATCCTGCATATTGTGCAGATCCGTCTCCTGCATTATATCTTTGGTGAGACTTCTACCGTCCCTGCCCCCCTTGGGAATCATCCTGACCTGATACCCCCCGCAGGTCTCCCTATCTCGTTCCTGCAAACGAGTACTAACGTGAGTAGTATGTGCCTAAAATCACATTTGCACACTATGTACTCTGCCGTCCCTTCATTCTCTCCACCAAACTAACATTAACTATCCTTCCGCTTGGCACACGTGAAATTGAAAAAGTGCCTGACACAACAATGCCCTCTTCTCTGAAACTATGGTGAACTATTGTCCAGACTAAAGACATCATTGCCTCATGCCTTTCTCTCACCAACCCCCTGTTTCAAATGTGGCCTTATCCGCCTTACTACTGGGCCTTCAGCCAGACTCTCTAGCAAATGTGCATATGCCCCTAATTGTATTACTACTTTTCCCTATTTCACGCTAGCCTATGGTAGTGTATATGCCTGTGCCACTAATTGCATCATTACTGTGCCCTACTTCACACAAGCCTATGGTAGTGTATATGCCTGTGCCGCTAATTGCATCATTACTGTGCCCTACTTCACACTAGCCTATGGTAGTGTATATGCCTGTGCCACTAATTGCATTATTACTGTGCCCTATTTCACGCTAGCCTATGGTAGTGTATATGCCTGTGCCGCTAATTGCATCATTACTGTGCCCTACTTCACACTAGCCTATGGTAGTGTATATGCCTGTGCCACAAATTGCATTATTACTGTGCCCTATTTCACGCTAGCCTATGGTAGTGTATATGCCTGTGCCACTAATTGTATTACTACTTTGCCCTGTTTCACGCTAGCCTATGGTAGTGTATATGCCTGTAGCACTAATTGCATCATTACTGTGCCCCATTTCACACTAGTCTACGGTAGTGTATATGCCTGTGCCACTAATTGCATCATTACTGTGCCCTATTTCACACTAGCCTATGGCAGTGTATATGGCTGTGCCACTAACTGCATTATTACTATCCCCTGTCACACACTAGCCTATTGCTAACGGTATATGCTCCGGCCCTCATGACCCAGACCATCCATGGCACACCTACAGCTGACTATCATCGCACTCTCTTTTTACATCTATCACTTCCACATCACCTCCTCACCCCTTCTAAAAAGCAAGATGCAGCACCCAACAAGCTCTCCACCCATCTCCAACATACCACAACTGGCACACCTCATCCCCCTGATTTTCACCTCAGATCCAATCACTGCAACATCAATCGCAGAAATTCCTTCCTAGGATAGCGTACCCCCCCACCACGTGTATGAAACGCCAATAACCACACACACAAGACCCTTCATGACACGCCTAACCTTCTACAAGACACTCCTCTACCCGCCATCATCAAACTCAATTGCGTGCTCATAAATGCCCGATCCCTCGTAGCACACGCCGTTGAGATAGCAGACCTCATACTAGCCAACAACCTCGACCTTCTAGCAGTAACCGAAACCTGGCTACATGCAGCAGCAGGTCCCGCCCTCATGCTCGCAGTCCCTGACTACTACACCATCACCAAAGTTGACAGAACGTCCAGTAAAGGGGAAGGAATTGCTTTAATTTCCAAAACCCATCTATGCCTAAGAGAATTCACCACACTACCGTTCCCATTCGGAGAACCTATATCCGTAAAATTGCCACTATCCACCCAAAGTACTCTTCTAATTCACTTGATTTATAGACCTCCAGGCCCTACCTCAACATTTGAAGAAGACATCTCTAACTTACTCTCCCACCACACTAAACCAACCTCTAAAATCCTACTATTAGGGGACCTAAACCTAGAATACAACGACCCCCTGGACGCTCACTCTCTGTGTGGAACAAACCCTGGTGGAACTAGGATTCAAACAACATACGTCAGGACCCACCCACTGCAAAGGCAGAACCCTTGACTGGATCGCCAACCTTAACTGCAACCTGAACATACTCTCTAACAACCCTTATGCCTGGTCCGACCGCCACATCATCCATTTCGAATTAGATGCCTCCACACACACCCCTCCGGTATCTGCCCAAGCTCCCCCGGCAGTGACTAGGAATAATGAGTCCATCACCCTGGAGACCATTCGCCCCCTCATTCAACCCATCATCAACCCCTCTCATGACATGGAACTAGATCCTGAAACGCTAGTTCACATGTTCAACAAAAACCTACTGCTAGCACTAGACCAAATCGCCCCTATCAAAGATAGAAAAGCCAAACAACCTAAGCACCTCAACTAATGGTTCACCCCAGAACTAAAAGCATTGAGGAAATCTAAAAGATCAGCTGAAGCCATCTGGCAAAAAAAACCATCACCCCAAAATTAAAACATCTTCAAGACAGCTGCCGCCACTTACAAACAAGCCATTATCACAACCAAAAGTAACACTTTCAACGGCAGAATACAAAATGCAAAAGTCCAATGTTAAAGAACTCTTCACCATTCTCAGGGAACTGGAAACGCCCATCCCTCCCCAATCTTCCGGTGTCAGACGCCACATGGTGTGCCAAGATACAAAAGGCACTTCTAGACAAAATAGCCCCACTCCAAACTAAAATAGAAACCAAAAGACTCCTCCTAGCCACCAAAGATACAAATAACTCGAACCAAACCCACCAACCCCACTCCAACAACCCTGATCTCTTTGAATTTGCCCCGGTTACTACCACACAGGTTGAAGTAATTATTGCCAGACTCAAACCGTCTAAATACCAAGGTGACATCTGTCCAGCGTCCATCATCAAAGAAGGAGCCAAAGACTTTGCCCCCTTCATCACCTCTCTTATTAACACTTCATTTGTCTCCTGTTCAGTACCCAAGAGTCTCAAAGACGCCTTGGTCAAACCGCTCATCAAGAAACCTACTCTAGACCCAAGCATCCCTACTAACTACCACCCCATCACCACTGTCCCTTTCCTGCTAAAAATCCTTAATAAAGCAGCTTACATCCAAATTCGGAACCGCCTTGAATCCCACAACCTTCTAGGCCTCCGCCAATCTGGCTTCAGACCTAGACACAGCACTGAGACAACCCTTCTAGATCTGAAGATCCAAATAGACGAGGCCAAAGACAAAGGCCTACCATCTCTCCACCTACTCCTCGATCTCTCTGCAGCCTTCGACCTAGTCGACCACAGCATCTTAACATCACACCTAACCGCCTCCTTCTCACCCAATGCAGCCAAATGGATCCAATCCTTCCTCTCTGAAAGATCGACGAGGGTTTTCTCAGAAACTGCCTCAGCCGACCCATCCCCTACCACATGTGGAGTCCCCCAAGGCTCCTGCATCTCCCCCACCCTTTAGAACATCTTCACGAAGATGTTATTCGACCTCCTGGATGACATGAATGTCTTATACACCAACTACGCTGACGATACGCAGATCCTCATCACGCTCACTAGCTCTTATGAAAAGGATTCTTCATACCTGAATGAAATCTATAGTAAGATCCAAGACTGGATGCCAAAACATGGGCTTTGTCTAAATGATGAAAAAAACAAGCTTCTACCCATTGGAACCAAACAACGCCTCAATAAACTCCGCCCCCAATACAATTCATTCAATATTGACGAAAACCTTATCAAGGTCTCCAATAATGCCAAAACATTAGGTGTCTACCTTGACTCCACACTGACACTCTCAAGACAAGTTAATGCCACGGCCCCCGCATCGGCCTACACCACTAAACTAATAACAGCCTGCAGACCCTTCCTATCTTCACAAAGCTGTATCATCTTAGCTAGAGCTTTGATACTTTCTAAACTTGACTACTGCAACTCACTATATTTAGGTACCAGTAAGCAAAACATACACAAACTCCAAATTGTACAAAATAACGCTCTTAGAGCAGCCCTCAACATCCCACGCACTGACCACATATCCCAGACAAGACAGATGGCCAATTGGCTCCCAATAAAAGACAGAATTACCTTCAGAACCCTCATGATCACCCACAAGTGCCTCAACAACACAGCCCCTAAATACCTGGTTGATAAACCCTGCTCTAGGACATCCTCTAGACCCACTAGAGCCATCTACGCTCACTGTCTTAACATCCCCAAATACAGACTCCAAAAATCAGTACCAGTTTCCCAGTCCTAGCGGCTAAAACATCGAACTCCCTGCCACCGGCGCTAAGAGATGAACACTCCTTCCTTGCTTTCTGTTTCATAATCAAAGCTTGGCTCTCCACCGCAACCTAACAGAACTATACCAACACGCATGAGCCAGCAAGGTCCACAACTGCCCAGCCCAGACCTATTGTGTAAAGCGCCTAGCTACCTCAGGGTTTAGCACACTATTATGGGCCTCATTACACGGATGGCGGTAGGGATTTACCGGTACCGGTAAAATACCGGTACCGGTAAATCCCTACCGCCTTACTACGAGGTCCCTTTGCGGGTTGGGGAATTTAACGCCTGCTTTTTGCAGGCGTTAAAATCCAACCCGCTAAGGGACCTCGGAGCTGATTACGGCACCGCAAAATTGCGGTGCCGTAATTAGCGCCTTCCCCATTCCCATAGAGCCCTGTGGGGCAGAAATGGGAATGGGGAAGGGCAATGGCAGAAAGGGGATTTACTGCCCCTCCAATCTTGGAATGGGGCGGTAAATCCCCTTTCTGCCAAGGCGGTGCTGGTATTTTACCGGCATGAGCCATGGCGCTAATAGCACCATGGCTCACCGCCTACCGGGTAATGAGGCCCATATATACGGAAATAAAACAAACAAACAAACCAAGTTTTCCTTAGATTCATTGACTTTGAACAGGCGTTTGACAGAGTATGTCTTGAGCGCCTGTGGGGAAAATTGAGAAAGTGGGGTTGTCCCAAGGATTTTATAGATGCAATACGAGCTCTATACTCGGATGCTTCCATCCAGATCCGACTCACAAAAGAAGGCTCCCTCTCAAAGAAGATAACTACCCAGAGAGGAGTGAAGCAAGGTTGTGCCTTGGCCCCATTGCTGTTCGTCTTGTACATGATTGACATGAGAGATTCCCAGTCACAGGTCCGTGCGTTTCCACCGAAAATAAATGAAGGAATTATTCCCTGGATCTTGTATGCAGACGATCTGGTCTTCATTGACCAGACGGCGATCGGTCTACAAAGGCGCCTGAATGCATTCCAAAGATTCCTGGATGAAAATCAAATTAAGTCACATGTAAATAAATCCAAGATACTGGTAATGAAGTCTGCCAGCGGGAATTAAAAGAAAAGATTTCAGTGGTTGGTTTCTGGACAACCAAAAACTTGAGGTGGTAGACTCTATTATATATTTGGGAATCAAGATCAACAGAAATATAAATGAGTCGGGCCATTACCATCTGATCAGAGACCAATTAATAAAACTGACCAACCAAAGTAGAGCTATTCATCGCCGCTATGGCACCTTTTCGATGATCCACATACTGACGTTTTGCAAACGGAAGGTAGTGGCAGTGCTGTCATACGGAGCTGAAGCACTGTTAAATCTGTCTTGGAAAGTATGGGGAATTTGCGAGGGATACTTTTGGAGGAAGCTTCTGCGGCCCCTTAACTCTATCCCTAGCTATATGATTAGACTTGAGCTCAGGCTACAGCAGTCGCTGCTGTCAATTGTTATGTGGAAAAGCATCTCCTTGTACTCTAAGTGTACGAGGGATCCACCATCGGTTCCTTTCAGTATCCAGAACAATCACCACAAGAAAAATGAAGTACCTAAACTCATGGAAAAGGCGCTGCATGGAGGTATTAGAAGATTCTAAAATCGATGTAGAGATTCTACAAGCGAATCCCATGAGAACAAAGATAAAACTCCAGCATAAAGACTGGCAGGAAACCATGAAGCAAGGGGCCGCCGACAAGCTTTGTGATAAGGTTGTATGGGAAACAAAGATATTAAACCTGTCACAGAAATACCAGAGTAAGTTTCCATCTTCCCGCTACCGAGACTTATTAGGTGCAGACTAAATACCCTACCGACAGGCGAGGTTCTGCTCTCAAGAAAACAGATTGAATGGGGATTCCGGAACTGTCAGCCTCAGAGATGGCAGCCTAAGTGCTGAGCTCCTGTGCCTGCTGAATACTTATCCTAAAAATTATGGCAGAGAACCCTGAACCTGTTGATACCGAACAACCTGCTAATAAGCAGAAGGGTGAGGAGTAGAAGAGAGATGATAAGATTCTGGATATGCTCACTAAACTGACATTGGATGCTACAGACATCAAATCAAGACTGATAAAGGCAGAGGAGAAGTTCATGGGCCTTACTGCCAAGGTGACTGCTGTTGAAGACCATCTCAATCTGGTGGATGACAGAATGCTATATTTGGCTGATCAAGTGAGGCATTTGGAGATTAACAATGAAAAGCTGATGATCAAACTGTCTGAGCAGGAAAACTACTCTAGGAGAAATAACATCAGGATTGCAGGAATTCCTGAAAATGCTGAGAGGGAATCCAATTTCCTTTTTGGAAAAGGTACTGGTTTCTATGTTACATCTGGATCCTAAGATATCTCTGGACATTGAGAGAGCTCACAGATCTCTTGGTAAGAAACCTGCCTTGGGTCAGCGCCCTCGACATTTTATTGTCAAGTTTCTAAGATTCCCGACAAGAGAGCTGATGTTAAAGAAGTCTCGTGAAATTGGAGACCTGGCATGGAGAGGGAACAAACTTATGATTTTTGCTGACCTTAGCAGGGATCTTATGGACAAAAGAAAATGTTTTGGAGTGGCAAAGGAAAAGGCACGGCTCAAAAAACTAAAGTATTATATGATTTATCCTGCAATTTTCCGTGTGGTCGTGGATGGACAATTGCACTCTTTTTCTGATCACAGAAGTGCAGACTTAACTGAGCCTGTGGAAGCTTCAACATCTTCTATAAGTTTGAAAATGACAACAAAAAAGAAAAGATAGTTTGTTCCACAGCATGGTATATTGATGTTGGATGTTTCTTTGACTTTGTTTTTTTTCCCTGCTTGGTGTTTTTATTTGTTTTTGTTATGGTGGAGCCGTTGGAGTTTTGTTTCGTTTTGAATACGTGCACGAGAAGCTGGGGCCTCATTGCACACGGGTTTGAAGAAGGGACCTTCAAGACGTGCTCTAACGCACGTTGTTTCCGGGTTGGAGCGGTCATGGAGTTTCTTTTGGGGCTTTGAATGCAGTTTTTTTCGTGCCCGCTTTTGCCATGCCCACCCACGCACTATGTGCACCAATAGGGGCAGAGCATTTTCACTGCCCCCCTCTCTTTGCTCATGACCAAGCAGTCAGGGCAGGCAGGTCGGAAAGATGCTGCGTCTGCAAACTGAGCGCCAATGAATGTGTGGCACATCAAGGCCCCGGCCCTTCTATGATCGAGCGAATGTACACAGCTCGGAGGATTTTCTCTTGCAGCCAGCCTTTCCGTCAGCCTCACGACGGGAATAATCTCTGTTCGTGTGCGGTGGCGTCCGCCTGTACGGGTAGGTACACTACTTGTATGGCACTGCTTGTCTGTTCAAATAATTGAAAACATTTTCTGATTGCGTGGGAACAGTTTGATTGAGTGCACCTCTTGGCTACTTTCGATTGGGACGTGTACTTTGCTGGCACACCGCTCGTATCAGTGGCCCAAATCTGAACCCAGGCCATCTTCCTGACTGTTTGCTTCATCATCACGTCCCCTTTGCGGCCTCCATATACAGTGATGAGAGACAAAAGTCTCAACCGTCCAACTGGCAGAGATGACCTATGCCGGAGCGGCAGGAACCCAGCAGCCATCCCTGAGTGACCACACGGCTTTCGCAACTGGCTGACCATTTTTGCTGCAATGTACTGTGTTCGCCAGTAACCTCTGACGCCGAGGCGAAGGTTTGCGTGGGGATGTACTTGTGAAGTATACTTCTGGACACATTCCCCCAGTCCCCCCCCCCATCACTCCCGGTCTATGTAAAGGTACCCATAGTGTGCATTTCATACTTTCACCGTATACTAATACTACCAGTGTTTTGCACAGCCGGGTGAATGGTGCATGTCACGAGACACCACTGCATGGGATATGGGATAGAAAACCTACATCTCTTTTTCTATCCCTTCCGCTGGTGCCGGAGAGGTCACAAAAGAAAGTATTTAGAAACTGGAACACTGGGTAATATCTCTATGTGGGGATCTTCCTCTTTCTTTTAAGAGAAACCACTCTACGTCTAATCTTTGACAAGCTCACCAGATATCAATAACTCGCACTATACTGTAAGGGATTGTACAGTCTGGGTTGTGCGATGGAACAGTGCTCAGGAACTACTTGACAGATTGATGCCTGACTGTTCGTGCTTGCTCGGATATGGAATCCTGCTGTAGCGCCACCTTAATAGTGTATTCTTTGTGGCCCTCCTTAATGCTGCTTTACCTGGGGTTTGCTAGCGCTGGGTTTGTATTTAGGTGCTGTAGCCTTGTGTTGTGTGGGCTACTCAACTACGTTGATGGGGTAGTAGTGACGCTTGACTGGAACCTTGCTGCTTTGCCTTTTGGTTTTTTCCAAGCCATTCGCTCTGGAGGATGTCGGACTGGAGTTGGGGTTCCCGAGTGCAAGGCAACTCAGCGTCCGCTTTATGTATTGTGTCAGCTTTGACAATGACTGGGGCATCACTAACATTTCCTGTTCTGCGCCCCTGTATGGGATGGAGGAATTGGCTTGCACTTTGGAGGTGCTATCTGCATTATGCCGCTTCCTGCAACTCTTTCTTTTCTGTCATGCTGAACAGTAAAAGGTGGAGGTGTGTTTGATTCTTCGTGAAATGCCACAATTTACCATGGCACATTGCATGATGTGGGACTGGCAAGACATTGATAATGTTTTTGCATTAAACTGTGCACCTTGAGTCCAGACAGAAATGCTCTGGAATGTTGCTGTGCTTAGTTATTGTTATTTTTGGAAGTTGTCAGGCGGACTGTTATTGGGGGGGGTCCAAGAGGGGGGGAAAATGTGGTACCATGTTTTGCACATGATATTCTATAATCCACACTGCTCTACTGCCGCTCCACTTTGGATGATTGTAGGATGCCATCACTTTAATGTTCATTTAACGCCCACCTGATGGGGCATTTTGAATTATCTTAGCTGTTGGTGCTATTGATGGAGGTTGTGTGTGTCATGTGTCTGGTTTATGTGACTTCATGTACCTGAATGCTCTTACTGTTACACCATTACAGAGCGTCTTTGTTATTGAATTCCGCACACTTGTTACTGTTTTTCAGGTGGGGCCAGTGCATCATGTGGGGGTGTGCTGATGTGCTGTGGGCTTTGTGTTTTGACATAGGGAGGGCGCAAATGTTGTATCAGTGCTGCTTGACCTGGACATGGTAGTTGGAGGAACGGATGTGGTTGGGGGTGACTGCTCTATATTGTGGATCCACTTACTTTGGTCGGCTTCAGGTTTTGTTTCTGTTAGCTCCTGTTGCCTCAGTAGTTTTGGGTTGGTTGTTGCTTACTTTCTACTGATGTCTTCTGGGTCATGGCGGGGGTTGGTGATGGGGTTTGTGGGGTTCGGTGTGATTCTGGGATTCTGGGACTTGTTACTGAGGGATTTAGAGGACGATATTCTATTAGTAGATTGTTGGGCATAGGGTTCTGGCAAGATGGTTGGAATAGGTAATGATTTTGTACATATTGTTATTTTGTTGAAATCCAGAAGATGTTGGATTTCTTATAGTCGATACTCTTTTGTATGTGAGTATGTTGTCCTATGTTTTAAGTGTGGTATGGGGTGGGGGGTGTTATGTGTGTTGCTCCACTCTGTTTATTGGGATTGATATTTGTCATACTGTTTGATGGAAAGGATAATAATAATTGATAGTCTATGAGCGTGGAAGATAATATGGTGTGTATTGGGGAGCTATGAAAGGGCCTATTTTGTTTTGTACTTGGAATGTGAAAGGGTTGAATTGTGTGCGGAAGAGAAAGAAGATGCTGACTAAGCTTTGGCGGGAGCAAATTGATGTGGCGGTTTTGCAAGAAACACATCTGCTTGATGACACTGGTGATTCTCTGACTAATTCGAGATATACAAAGGTTTTCTTAAATTGCTACTCCTCCAACTCTTGGGGTGTTGGAATTTTGTTGAGGAAAGGTTTGGATGCCTGTGTTGA
The DNA here is from genome assembly GCF_040938575.1 of Ambystoma mexicanum. NCBI lineage: Eukaryota > Metazoa > Chordata > Amphibia > Caudata > Ambystomatidae > Ambystoma > Ambystoma mexicanum. The sequence continues at coordinate 436,477,217 of NC_090922.1, read as the reverse complement.
GAAAGTGAGTATGGATGGTGAAGGACATATTATACTTATTGATCTAAAGTGTGAGGGCATGTCGTTGACGGTTGGATCGGTATATGGGCCATATGCGGGGGTTAGGGGCTTTTTTGACTCGCTGAAGGGGATACTTGCTAATATGGGGGGGCGAGAGGATTGTTTTGGGAGGGGATTTTAATTGTGTGCTTGACCCCAAAATGGATAGGTCCTCGATGTGCAATTTTGCTGGACAGAGGTCGAGTAATGAATTTCGGGACTTCTTGGAAGTATATGATTTAGCAGATACATGGAGACATTTTCATTGGAGGGATATTCAGTGCATAATTCTTATTCTATGCTTGACTACCTATTAGTGTCGGATAGTTTGATTGAGAGTGTTAAAGATGTGTTTATGGGAAAACGACACATTTCGGATCACTCAATGGTAATAGCTAAATTGATGCTGCTCGATGAAAGGCGAGGACCTAGTAGATGGAGATTGAAATCTTTTGTGTTACAAAATCAAAACGCCACTGACGCGTTAATTAACTTTATACCACATTTCATTGAGTTGAATGAGGGCACGGCAGACCATATGGTGGTGTGGGATGCTTTTAAGGCTATGGTTAGGGGGGAACTGATGAACTGGACAGCAAGAATACGCAGGGTGGGTGAAGCCAGTTTGGTGGAGCTTGAAAGGGAACTTGGAGACTTACAATGGGATTATGCTTTATCGAGGGATTAGAATATTAGACTTAAAATCTTGGATGTTAAGGAATTGCTAAAAATTGAGGTGGACTCACAAGTTGCGAAGGGATTGTATTACATGAAACAAAAGTATCGGGAGCAGGAGGATAAAGCAGGGAAGCTGCTGGCAAGCAGATTGAGGAATTATACTGAGAGGGTATATGTTCAGAAAATTGTGGATGCGTCTGGTAATTTGTAGATTAAGAAAGGTAAAATTGGTGAATGTTTTCGATCCTTTTATGCTAAATTATATACGGAAGATATTGCACCACAAATAGGTGATTTTGGAAAGATTGAACTTCCAGTGCTTTCTGATGAAGGTAAATGTTTTATGGAGGCTCCGATTACAGTCCCAGAGGTTTTGTCAATAATTGAGGATATGAATAGGGGTAAATCTCCGGGATGGATGGTTTGACGGTGGAATTTTATAAAACATTTGGTGAAGTGTTGGCACCGAGTTTATGTGATTAATAGAGCTATTTTTTGAGGGAGGGGAGGTTATGTGATTCGATGAAGGAGGCAATTATCACGGTGATCCCGAAACCTGGAAAGGATGTTACTAAGTGTAATAATTATCGGCCCATCTCCTTGCTTAATGTAGATTTGAAATTTTTTACGACATTGTTGACAGAGAGGCTTAACAAATATATGGATGATTTGGTGGAGCGCTCTCAGACTGGATTTATGGAGCAAAGGTATGGCTATGATAATATTCGGACTCTGTTAGATATTTTGAGTTCGCCGACCTCAGAAATAAAGGATATTTTGTTGATCTTCTTCGACGCTGAGAAGGCCTTTGATAGGGTGAATTGGAGTTTTTTGAATTATACGCTGTCGAAGTTGGGTTTTGGTCCCTACTTCCTTAAGGCTGTTAGGGCTCTTCAAAATGGCATTTCGGTGAAGGTGTGGGTGAATGGGGGGTTTTCTACGTCATTTCCGTTGTTTAGAGGCACTCGCCAAGGTTGCCCCTTGTCGCCGCTGTTATTTAATTTAGCATTGGAACCTTTGTTGGCATATATACATCAGATGGGAGGTATCAGAGGGTTTGCAGTGGGCAGAGGAGAAGTGAAGGCTTTAGCTTATGCAGATGATGTGGTGGTCATCTTGAGTGATCCGGTTGCAGAGGGTCCACTATTAAGGGAGGTCTTTGAGGAAGTGGGTCGACTATCTGGGTATCGGATCAGCTGGGATAAAACGGTGGTATTCCCGGTGAGGGCTTTGCCTGATTGTGAACAGCTGCTCGGGTGGAACTGTAACTGGGAATATTCTAGTGTGAAGTATTTGGGCATTCATATTACTCGAGATTTTGGAAAGTTAGTCAGTTACAACGTGGATAAAATTATTGAGGTGCTTGGGTGGGATATCATGAGATGGGGACGTGTTAATTTGACTCTTTGGGGCAAGGTTAATGCCATTAAAATGATTTTGCTGCCAAAGATTCTGTATGTAGTTCAATCTTTGCTTTTACATTTTACAAGGAAAGCATTAGTGCGTGTAGATAAAGTGTTTCAAGATTTTTTGTGGGGAGTTGGTAAGAGAGCCAAAGTTCCCCGGTACATTATGGTCAGGAAAGTTGAAGATTGGGGATTCGGGTATCCGGTATTGAAAAACTACTGTAGTGGTATTTTGTTAAAGTGTTTAATTACTTTGGTGTGGATCTGAACCAGGTGCCGTGGTGGTTTCAAATTGAGATGCAGTGGTTTTTGCCTTATGATATGAAATGTTTGTATTCTTTTGGAATGTTGCCTGCGAAGGCACAGTGTTTGAAATTGGTATTAGCTACCAAGGAAGCGTTGTCATCATGGATTGTGGGTACTGGTCAGGGATTATATCTTTATGAAGAGGCTTCGCTTTGGCATAATCCTGGTCTGCAGTACAATAATAAGGTATTGGCTTGGAAGAGTTCGATTCAGACAGGAGTTTTGTTAATTGGCGACGTGTGGAATGATGCTGGGGTGGTGCCTTTTGGGAGTCTAGTTGAGAAATTTGCTTTGAGGAGCAGGGAATTGAGGAGGTGTGATATTCTGGTAACTTTGCTATTGGAATGGAGAGACATGTTAGGTGCTCCATTCTTGAAAAAGCCGGAGAATTTTGATATATTGGGAATGGGTTTGCAGAAAGTGTCTACGTTTATGCAATTTATGCAACCGGATGGATAATGGTTGGACTCGTGGGAAAAGTTGAGGCTATCGTGGACTGAGGAGTTGGGCAGGGAACTCACGTTGAGAGAATGGGATAGGATTTGGGGGTGCCGACGACTGCCAAGGTGGATTTGCAATTACGCTACATACATCAGCGGATATTGGGCAGATTGTATTGGACTCCAGTACGTATGTGTAAATTGGGTTTAGTTGATGAGGATTTGTGTTGGGGTTGTGGGAAAGAGCGGGGTACTCTGTTGCATTTATTGTGGTATTGTGAAAGGATGATAACCTTTTGGAGGGAGGTTATTGACAGGATTGATCGGGTCTGGGACGTTGTTTACCCACGTGATCCCTTGGCAGTTATACTCTTGTCATATGGTGGTGGGCGGGATGTGAGTTGGGTAGTATTGAATGGGGTGCGTAAAGTTTTGTTGGTGGCAGTTAAGCAAGTATTGAGGGTCTGGAAGACACGAAAAAAGCCGACAGTAGAAGAGTGGATTTTGGATGTTAGAGCTTTATCTAGGTTTGAAAAAACAATGTTTAGCAAACAAAACAAGACAGAACTTTATGATGAAATGTGGGAGTGTTTTAATGACTTTTATGGATGATATTGGGTTGAGTTGTGGAGTGGAGTGAAATGGTTTATTTCTGGGTACTATGTATATTGAGGGGGGTTTTGTGTTTATGTGGTTGTCTTGTGTGGTCTTGTTTGTCTGTTGTTCTTGTTTGATGCATCTGGCTTGGTTTTGAATTTCATTTAAACATTTTTGTAGTGGGTTGAGGGATTATGGTGTGAAATTCTGTTATACTGATTCCTGCTATTGTATATTTTGCTCTTCAATGATTTATGATGATGATGCTGTTGTCTGTTGACTATTGTTGGCTATTGTTGAAAATGAAAAAAAAAAGTAAAAAAAAAAAAAAGAAAACCGATTGAATAGAAAGACTCATGCTGTTGATATTGTGGAAGTAAAGGAAATCCGGAAACGATTAAGCACCTAAAAACTTCATGTACTGCATTAAATGACCAAAGAAGAAATTTGCTTGGTGACCATTATCGGAATTGCTACCCAATATCAGAGGAAATGTGGTGGGAGGGGATAATGACAGCGGAGGAAGTGGGTCTGACAATTGCAGCTCTGAAATTGCTAGAAGAAGCTCTTGCAAACAAACATCACTATGGAGGAGCAGTGGTATTAGACGGAAAGTAAAATAAGAAGTTAAAACCTTTTAAATTGAATATTGGGATTAACTTTTATGGATTGGAAATGATAATGTTAAAGGTTTAAATTGTATTAACCAATAAAACATAAATAAAAAGAAATGTAGCTTTCTATGCATCTTGCCTAATCCTACAAAGGCCTTGGGCTTCAAGCCCTGCGTTGATTGTGGACGACAAATGTCCGTCTCCAACAGCAGATGTTTATACTGCTTGGGGGAAGAACACAACCCACCAGAATTGCAGGTTGTGCCAATCTCCATGCATCGTAAGGCGAAACTCTTCACCTTTTACCACAAGGAGGTCAAAGGGGCCTAAAAGAGAACATCTTTAAAATCTCCAGGCATTGAGCGAAGGACTGAAGAGGAAAGATCCCAAACCGGAAGCATAAGAAGAGAGCCCACACACTTAACAGCTTGTGTAGGCACAATTCTTCATTTTCTTCAAAGAAGAGGAGCCACAGTTTCAGGGACTCCTGTTAGTACTGGTTCTTGTGAAGACTATGTATACCTCCGTCCCCAAGTACCGGTTAGAGAGAGTTATGGTACTCACTAACCAGTCATTGAGGCCACAGGTGGCTGGAACAATGCACCGGATCCCCAGGTAGCTGCAATGGAAACATGGGTTAAGTGAGACAATCACGGTACAATATGTGCAAGAAATCCAATCACTAATAATGACAGTGGCACCTACCAGGTGGTATGCTGAGGAAGGATTGCAAGTGGAGAGGGTAGACAGGATACCTGATTGCCTCCCACTAGGGTGGTGCTAATGAAGGAATGATGACTGTCCAGCAGTTGTAACACCTGTGACTGGAAGGTACTAGACGTGGAACCAGATGCAAGCTCGGGTAGGAATCTGAATGATAAGTGTAGCACAGAGCGGGATTTCAAAGGTAGTCCCATAGCAGGGACCAAGTTCTGGAGCGTGAAGGCAGTCAAGTAGTAGGGACCAAGGTCCGGAGCGTGAAGGCAGTCCAGTAGCAAGGACCGAAGTCCGGAGCATGTAACTCTGCAATTCTGAGGCGCCGAAACCAAAACGTAGCAGCAGAGCAGTCCCGATAGCCTTTCCGAGTTCGCAGCAATTCAAAGGGTCTGAGCCGGAAAGCGAAACTTAGTAGTTGAGGAGGAGTCAAGACCGAGTCTGTAATTCAAAGCCATGGTCGAAGTCTGTGATTACAAAAGTTCGTAGCAACTAGAATAAACGCTGTGAGCTGGTGTGAGAAAGCAGCTGCGAAGCAATGTACCGTGCTTCTGGCGTTTCTTTATACAGTAACCATGGTAACGCGATCACGCGGCCCTGTTCCTCTCACGTGATCGCCTAATCATGTTCTGCGGAGGTGGTTGTCTCCAAGGCAACTGCCAATCGCGGTGCAATTGAAGCTATCCGGTATGGCGTGGCTGAAACGAAGCAGACCTCTGTGTTGGAAAGCGGGGAAGGCAATGTACACTTTGGCCCCCATGCCACGTCCTGGGGGGGGTCACCATGAGTACCACGTGAGTGTAATGTGGTGGAGGGATCATGATGTGTATTGGTGGTACTGGGGCACACTGGATGCATGGCATGGGGGTGTGCAGGATGCGTGACAACTCCCGAGAGGATTCGATTCCACAGGTACAATTTTCTACCCAGTCCTTCACTCCTAGAGGAATGGGAAGAATTCTGGCTGAAGACACTCAGCATCTTCCCTCAGATCCCGGTGTTGTTGGCTTCGGCCCACACTGGGTCCATCGCATACCTGTGGGCTCAGTTCCGACTCCATTGGACTCTGATCCAACCTGGGCCCTGGCGTCGAGCGACCAATGCCGGCTTTGATGCTGATTCTCCTCAGGAGTATGCCCCGCTGCCTATGAACACATTTTTGCCTAAGGATTTTTTGACCGAGGATGACTGTTCGTTTTGGGATGGAATCCATTTGCCCCAGGGAAGTGAGAAATTTCCCGGAGAAATATTCTGGTGAGGAATTGGATTTATTGAACCTGGCATTGAAATTACAAGAAGCCAGCAGCCTCAGTGCCTCTCCCCTCCCTCCATGGAGCTGGATATCCTTATAAACCAGACTCTAGGGAAGCCTCATGCTTCCTTCCAGAAGATGAATGCGAAGGTCGGTAACGCACTGGGCTTGTTAGCTCCAGTCAAACCGAAGGTTCAGCTTGAACTTGACATTCTATATTGGGGGGGCCCAGAAAGTGAGAGCTCACTGCCTTTTAACCCGTGGTCGAAGCCCTGGTGTTAGAGGCCTGGGAGAAGCCAGCAATTGTCCATGTGAAGGGCAGAGACCTGGCAAAGAACCCACATCCAGCCTTCACAGATGTGGCCTTCTTTTTCACTTGTGCCTTCCTTGCGAGCTTGGTGGTAGAGGCAGTGACGGCCAACTTTAAGACCTACTTGTTTCCTTCCTTGCCTCCTGATAGGGAGATCAAATTATTGGATGTTTGGGGATGCAAAGTGTTCATCGCAGGCAGCCCTCACCCTGAGGGCGGTGAGCTGCATGGTCCTTGGCCAAGTTTTATTTTGGCCTCTGAACAGTTGTCTCAGAGGCTGTTGTAAACCTGCTGGCCGGCAACATGAGAGAAGGCTTTGCTCCCTAAGTTCAGGATGGCAGTGAGGCAGCACACCACATATTGCAGGTGGGTCTTGATACAGCAGACTGTGTGGCACTTGCCATGGCCACTGGGTCTGTTATGAGGCGACACTCCTGGACGCAAAATTGTTTGCTCCAGGTGTTCGGAGATGTTCAGCTCTTGGACATGCCTTTTATCGAGCATAACCTGTATGAAGCCAAGGCTGATTACTCCCTTCAGACGTTCGAAACTGTTAAGTCCACGGCAAAGTCCATGAGCCTGGCGTTTCAGCAGCTCTCACCTTTCGTCAATAGTGGTAAGGTTTTTTCAACCTTTTCCCTTATATTCCCATCATGGTATACTTTGACAAGGAGCAGCTTCCTCCACCGGTATGAGAGTGAGATGGTGGAGAGAAAAGGGCTCAGTTGAACCTGTGAAGGTTGGTCCGAGAGGAAGGTGGTCAACAAGTCCAGAGCCAGGTCTTATGCCGCCAATTTCCGAAAATCGATAGATCCTATTCTCATAATCTTGTTTATCCAGGTAATGTAATGTGAGGATGTCCTGTAAGGAATCATCTATCCCGTTTGGCGTCCCGCTTGTATTTTACTGGTGGTAAACGTGTTCAAATTGTCATATGGACTGTCAAAATTTAAAACTATTTCGAGTCATTTAGTTCAATTTTGGTGAAAATACTGGTTAGTACAGAAGTATAGTTATTCCTGTGATAGTATGTTTCTTTTACACTTTGCATGGCTTTCTGTGAATAGAATTAATTCGTTGTTCTCGTTTCTGTTGCGCAAAACATCTAATCTTATGACTAGAGTCCCACTGGGCACAAAATTAAATGATCAGTAGTCGGACAATTGTATGTCTTGACAATACAATGGCCCCCGTGATTCTATGTCGGCATGGGCCTAGGATTCTATATTAATTTGGTATAATTATACAAAAACCATGTGCATTTAAGTTGTACGAAATGCTGTCAGTTTTAAATGGTGCCTCTCTAAACGCAAATGCATTGGGTTTTAAGTGAATGACTTCTCACTTGGTGCTCAATTTAAATGGGAGACACAGGGCATTTCATTTAACACTGCACCTGTGTTTTTGTCAAATTAGTAAATTAATGTTCCCCTTTCGCTCCCATCCCCTTGGATTCCCTGGATTTTACCCTGGGGACTATTTGGAGTTATATTGTGGTTTCTACTTTGATCTTTAATGTAGCTCCTTATTTTGGGGACTCTGCTTGGACCCTCAGTTTTGAGCTGATACCTCAGCAAGGTCCCTTTCTGCATGCTGTCAGGAAATCGATCTCAAATATCTGCATTGCTCATCTATCCCTCAAATTGGCTCCTTTCCTCAGCCTGCCTAGAACCCAAACATTCAGACGGTGTCAGCGCTCCAGCCATCTCCTCCCAGTTGCACTCAAGAATATACTTCACAATTAATTTACCAATATTAATGCCTCAATTCTGTGTGCAAGCTATTTTATAATCCTCAGCTCTTCCCCTCATCTTGTAACTGAGGTGTGGCTTCCACAAGTCTCATGACCTAGAAGGTTAGGAGTTAACTCGCTCCTAACCATATGAAGACGCTTTTTACTTATTTTAATGTAACTTTGGATGTGAAGGTGCAAGTCTAATAAAATAAAAGGAATTATGGTCTGTAGAATGCACAATTTAGGACACTGAGTGTCACTGTATGATGTGTTTTTTTTTTTTTTTGGGAGATAATCATTTGTCCACATTCTTTTGTTTCCATCTCCATCGGAGCACAGTGAGTCTTGCCCCTGTCTGCTGCTAAGGTCCTTTTTTGTGGATTCTAAATAGGCCCGGAGGCCCTCTGCAAGCCCCGCGCCTGCCGCTCCAGCCCGCTCCCACCCCGCGCCCACCCCGCGCCCTCTTCCTGGTTCTCCCTCCCTACCGCCCTGCCCCGGCCCCCATTGGTCGTGGACTGTGTGTACCACACTGTAGCAGAGGAGCAAGGCTCACCGGCTCCATTTCCATCGGAGCACGGTGAGTCTTGCCCTTGTCTGCTGCTAAGGTCCTTTTTTGTGGATTCTAAATAGGCCCTGAGGCCCTCTGCAAGCCCCGCGCCTGCCGCTCAAGCCCGCTCCCACCCCGGACCTCTTCCTGGTTCTCCCTCCCTCCCGTCCCGCTTCCCCGGCCCCCATTGGTCCTCTCGGCCCTCATCACTGCTCCTCCCCGGGCAGCCCTCTGCCCGGGCAGCCCTCTGCCCGTGCAGCCCTGCGGGTAAGGGCCCTAAGGCCAAGGGCGGCTCCAACAGAGGCGGCTCCAAGAAGTGTCAGCAGGTGTCTGCAGGGAAAGCAGTGGCCAGCTGTCAACCGTCATCTACAATGGACCAGTAAGGTAGGAGTGGCCTGGGTCAGGAATAGAGCAGCCACCCTATCCTAGAATCCGAGCCACTTACCAAACCCATAGCAAACAAGGTGATAACTCCCCATTGCATCTCTCTCCCTCACCCTCAACTTAGAAAACATTTGATCATTTTTTGATACTGTACCATTCTGACCAGCTAGGCACAGACCTCCCCCACCTCTGTATAGACCTTTACAAATCTCTCAAATCTATTTAGATTGCATTGATAGGCCTCTCTCCCACGATACAGGTCTCTCAAATCTAGTAGGGTTTTGGGTCTAAATTGCACTGTATGATATTTAGAATGCATTGATAGGTCTCTCTCCCACTATACAGGTCTCTCAAATCTAGTAGGGGGTTGGGTCTAAATTGCACTGTATGATATTTAGATTGCATTGATAGGCCTCGCCCCCACTATACAGGTCTCTCAAATCTAGTAAGATTCTGTCTCCAAACTGCATTGTATGATACTCAGATTGCATTGATAGGCCTGTCTTTCAAATCTACCAGGGCCTCTGTGTCCAGATTACATCAAGGGAGTAAGTCCTAGCTGCGCCCCTCAAAGTCACTCCTCAACCAGTACATGTCCTCCCTAAACCCACATGGCTAACTCACCGCAGTGAACCACGTTCAGAGACAGAGACTAAAGAGAGCCACAGTTAACACCCAAGTATATAACCCTTAACCACCTCCCTACCCCCACCAAGACAGCGACTGAATGAATAGGCAACTTCTGCCAGAAATACCACCGACAGACAAAGACTAAAACCGGTAGCGGACAGCATCCACACCAAGTACCACACCACAAGACAACCAGACCAAAACAGAACCAACTGGACATCAGCGAACAAACGATAACTAAACAACTTGGAATCTCATAATTCCGCGCAAACGACCCATCTCGAAGGAAAGACGAAGAGCAGAAAGAACAAACACTCCGGAACTGCAACCAAGAACCGCAACAACAGAACACACCCCCACAGACAGGACCAAAAATAGAACCAACACTGAGAGAAGAGACAAATCTCTCTACCTAACTCCATACCTTGCTGAGAACTACTCACCAGACCGAACCAACGCAATGCTAGAAGCGGCAAAATTAAACAACCTAACAAAATCACGAAGAAGAAGGATGAACAACACCAGAAACAACAAAGACACGACCAAAGCGATAACACCTTACATTACCAAAGCTAGAAGAACTTCCAATCGACAACCACAACTCCTGGAAGACGAACCCGACAAAAACCCAAGACAAAACCTAGAAGAACTATTCGATGACACTGACCACACAAAACCTACATTCAAATGCCTTGAAATAAACAGAAAAAACAAAAAAGTTGGCGGCATCGCAATATCATTCAAAGAACACCTAAAAATAAGAACAGACGAACCACTCAACACCCTCCACTGCGAATCCATGGTCATACACCTAACAACAAGCCCAAAAACCAACATCGCATTCATCTTGGTGTACAGACCACCAATTTATGATGCATCCTACGTCTACAACTTCATAGAAGACATCACCAACATAGCCATCGACCACGAATACCTAATCATCCTGGGGGACTTCAACATCTGGTTCGAAGACAGTCACGCCAACTCCCAAAACTCACTGATTGAACAACTCACCACCATGAAACTTCGACAACTAGTAAAAGGGGAAACACACTCGGCAGGACACACCCTGGACGCAGTTTTCACAGAGGAAAAACTCATCACCACAGCACCGCCGATACAAATACTTTGGAGCGACCATCTCATCATCCCATTCGTGATCACTCTGCCTACTCAAGTCTGCATCCAACCTCCTAAACTCACAACCACCACAAAAAGAAAATGGAAAGACGTCAAAGAAAGCAACCTATTCGAACAACTGGAGTTAACCAAACCCTCAACTATAGAACTAGATCTAGCTGACCTAGACGGGAAAGCGGAGATACTACACAAATGGATTGCGTATACAATTGACAAGATAGCCCCAGAAAAACCATTCACACCAACAAAAAAGAGAGCGATGGCAAAATGGTTCACCCCACTATTAAGCACCATGAAAAAGGAAAACAAAAACATCGAACTGGAATGGAGGAAAGAATACAACCCAGACAAAAAAACACTGTTCCAGAAACAAATCCGCGCACACAAGAAGGAAATTCAAAAGGCAAAGAGAAGGCATTATGATGACAGAATCACAAATGCCACCAACACACAAAAATAAATGTTTATCATCATCAAAGAAATGAGAAACCCACCAGGATGTAACAACACCCCAACACCCTCCGAGAAACTCTGCAACGACCTAGCAGACCACTTCAAGAAAAAAATGAATGACATCCGACAAACCCTTCAACAGGGACCAACCAACAGCAACATACAACCAAACAAACCTAACTCAGAACCTCCGGTTCACCCATTGATCCCTGTCCCCTGGACATCTACAAATCAATCCTTTCCACAAGGAACGCCATCAGAATGTTACAGAAACCTTCTAAATCTGTCACTAACAGGAACCGTACCGAGGATCTTCAAATCGGTTTACATCAAACTACTTCTAAAAAACACAAGCAGCGACGTAGATGAGCTCTCCAACTACAGACCGATCTCAAACATCCCCTACCCGGCAAAACTCATCGAAACCTACCTATACAAACTAACCCAAGAATATGTTGAAAAACACCACCTGCTAGACCAAGCTCAAATCGGCTTCAGACCCATAAGAGGAACAGAAACAGCACTACTATCCATCTGGGACAACCTAAAAACGAACGCAGACTCCAACACAACCTCAGCCCTTATTCTGCTCGACCTCTCCACAGCCTTTGACACAGTTAGCCATGACACCCTAACAAAAAGATTAGAAGACATAGGCATAACAGGCACAGCACTACGCTGGACTAAATCATTCCTAGCAGATAGAACAGAAACTGTATGGATTAAACCCTTCAAATCCACCCCACGAGTTAACGACTGTGGAGTACCACAAGGATCCTCACTATCACCACTGTACTTCAACATCTACCAAACCCCAGTTATCAGAATCTTCAAGAAACACATTAGATGCTACAACTACGCAGTTGATACTCAAATCATCTACAAAATCAAAGACACCCAAGCCGATCATTGAAACGTAACCGACTGTCTAAAAGAAGTCTTCAACTGGATGAATGCTAACAACCTGAAAATCAGCCCAGGAAAAACAGAAATCATGATCATATCCAAAGACCAAGAGAACGAAACCGCTATCCCGTAGACAACAGAAATGGGAACTACACCGTCGCCGTCTAAGGTAGTAAAAAATCTGGGGGTCCTGATGGACAACACCCTAACCTTAGAACTGCAAATAAATGCAACAGTCAAGAAATGCTTCTTCCTCCTCAACACAGCAAGAAGAATCCTACCTTTCCTCTCCTTCACACACAAAACACTCACTATCGTCACCATCATCATGTCAAAAATCGACTATGCAAACAGCCTCTACCTCGGAATACCAGAATACCTCCTAAATAAACTACAATGGATCCAAAATACAGCAGCCGGACTACTCCTCAAACTGTCCAGAAGAGTCCACATTATGCCTGTCCTAAAAACACTACACTGGCTCCCAGTAAAACATCGTATCACCTTCAAAACAATGTGCATAACGCACAGGGCAATCTGTGGACAAGGAGCTGAATTCCTACAAAAGAAAATAACAATCTACAAACAAACAAGAACCCTCAGGTCAAGCAACGAAATCCGCCTGGAACTAAAACCATACATAAAGAAAAAATTCGGAGGCACCGCCTTCTACCACTTAGCCGCAAAAACCTGGAACATCATCTCAAAAGAAATAAGAAACACCAAAGATCACCTAAAATTCTGGAAATTACTAAAAACCTGGCTTTTCAATACCACAGACTAAAACTGAAACAGCAGAAAGGAAAAGGAATGACTAAACCGCAAAGGACACTGACAACCTCCCAAAACTGTCTGAGAAGCACCGATGGCACCCGGACGGGGACGCAGGGCAGAGTGGAACACAGGTGACACCCAGTGAGATGGAGTCAACATCCCCAGCCAACCCTAAACCAACATCTTCAACCGCCTCGAACTGCTACTAGACACCACTGGGTTGCGGAACTGTCAAGGCTAACTGAGGTGTAGACACTGGCAGGTGCACTGGCCATATAAGTGGGGGTGAGGAACATGTGGGGTTGTTGGGGAGGCTGGTAGAGGTGGCAGCGAGATGTGAAATGGGCCACAAATTCAGAACGGGCCTAGACCTAACCAGAGGCACAGGGTGCACACGCACCCCATCTATGAGAGACTACCCAAGCCCAACTCTTCAATTCAGGATAGAGATGCCAACTAACCAATTCCACTAACAATTTCCTCCTCTGCATACACCTCTCAAACTCCAAACCAAACACAACCACAAACCTACAGCACAACAAACCGCACAAACATCACTACACTGCAACAACAAAACATAAAACACACATAGACTTGCACAACAGTACACGACGACTACCGGCCGCAAACACCCCAGGCCCAGCCAACGAACCCACCGGGCTGTGGCCGCCAACAGCACATCACTGCACTCTTGCACTTTTTCCACCCTGCCCCCACTAACTCACCCTCCCTCCCTCTTTCAGAGCTGCCAGGGGACCACTCCGGTGGTGATAGTGCACGGTACAAATGTCCTTTAACATTAACAAATTTAGCTTCACTTTCTCCCTTTATGCCATATGTGAATTTTACATAGGTTGGAAAATATAATTCTTAGCTACAAACTGCATTTTGTTTTAAGTAGGTAGGTCCTTCGTTGCAAGAGATATACATTTTCAGATGTATTACTTTTTAGATTTAAAATGCCACACCAAAACTTTCTGTTCAATTTGACATGTGTTAACACTTATTTCAGCCTTCAGGTATAACTGGTGGTGCATCACACATCAGCTCTTCTGTGTAATACAGTATTGAGGCTGGTTTAAACAGGCTTCTGTTGGGTAAACCTTGCAGGAACACAATAACATCCTGCTGATCCATCTTACGACCCAAATTCCTGAGGTTGGAGCTACACTCCAAGCTGATTCCAGAGACTTGCACAGAAAATAAAACACAGTATTATTCAAAGTGGAGTGAACTGCATGGAAAACATACAATGAAACTTCAGGTGATGTCTAATTTCTGAATTACACTTCGCTTTTTGTCTTTTAGAATTCACATGTGCACCTTCTTACAATAGTAATAGGAACAGGGCTCAGTGATGACATCCAGGTATTTTTCTTTTCTGTTTATGAAGCTGTGAATGTTCTAAGGACTAGTAAATTCTTTTGGATGTGGCAAACACAATCTTTGTAAAAGTGTCACAGTTCCAACTTCCCTGTGCATTTTTCTACAACTTCACATACTGATCAGTCAATAGTTGAAAAATACATGATTTACATTTGTGTCTTGAATTCAGCCCTTTCCACACTTTACATGTCGAAAGTTCCCATGTAGATAACTACATTTCTCAACATTTCCTTATTGACACGCCGGTCTCTGGAATTGTTTGTAACGGTCTGCAAAATGTTTGCAGTGATCTCTCGGGTGCACTTGCAGTTATTTGCACCTCATTTTACAGGGACACCCCTTTCATCCAGGCAGCGAGCAAGCTGTGCAATCCAACAGGAGGCAACTTTTGTGAATGGCACCTCTCTCGCTCTATAGAATACTTTCTGTATTCCGTTTACTCCAGGTGAATGGTCTTTCAAAGTTTCTCACAATGCCTCAGCACAGGTAACCTCATTTGGAGGGGAAAGGCTTGGAGTGCAGGTTAAGCACAGATCGCATTCAAGCTAAAAATAAAAAAAGAAGAGGCGCTAGATGCAAATTGAATTTAAAACCACACCCAAAGAGGAAATTAAATTGCATACAGAATGTAGAATGTGTTAAATAAAAAGCACAGGGAGTGTGGTGAGATGGCAAGGGGCAGATAGCATGCATACAAATGATTGTTGATGGCCACTGATCAAGAATAATGAGCATGGTGAAAGGTATTTAAAGGGCAGTAGGTAATAGAGACAAGTACAAAGGTTTGAGTGGAAGGCAGATCATCGCCCAGGATGTATCATATTTGCCAGAAACTTGGTTAGATCTTGTTGATTAAATATTTTTTAAATTGTAGAATCTTGATGTTTAAGAATGTATCGTCACTATGCTGTGTGGACGTGTATTTCAAACTCCAGTTCCAGCATTAGAAAAGCATTTTCCACCAGTTATAGTTTTTTTTATTTTATGGATATACTTGATTGCTCTGAGAAGCGCACGCCTATGCCTTTCAAGAACAACTTAGTTACTAGGAGTGAGTAGCTTGAAATAGACATTTTCCACACTTACCTTTAAGAAAGTCATGCTTTTATTAAAAACACAATGGTAGGCAAAGTCTTATACTCCTCTTCTTTTGCTAAAACCAGCAATATACTGCATGGCACCACATGCAGGGAAGAGGGAGGGATATCTACTACTGGATTTGTGTAAAATGTCATGTTTTTTCATATTTGGCATTCACCACCATGACTGTGTATCTACTGTGCTGTAATAACTTTCAGGTCCCAGAATGTAGGCTTTGACAATTTGACGCTGTCACTGTGCGCTAAGAATTTGTATAACTACATTGTAGTGAACTAGTCTCTAAAACGATTAAGCTTGTGTGGGCCCCAGTAACTTTTGCATCAATGTAGCGCAATCAATTGATGCAGAACTTTTCTTTTTGTTCAGATTAGGTGCAGAAATATAGTGGAGCACCAATCTTATTTTCCATTTAAAATCACAGCTGTGCTGCTGCTGATCTTTAAAAGCATTTATAGACTCTGGTCCTATACGTTGCATGTGTGCAAAAAATATTGCTAGAACCTGTGCTGATAGTTCATATTGAATATGGTTGGTATGGAATTATGGAATAGTGTGTACCTATCAGTTCAGAAAAACAGAGCACTCAAAAATGTCATACTGGGAAATAATGATCTCCTGATTGTAAACCTATGAAATTTCCCATCTACGGTATATTATGGCAACATTTCAGGTTCTGATCTACCATTCATTTTCCAAAATGTTTCATTGCTTAGTTTCTGCAAAATGTCTCTATTGAATCATCCGATTAATCTGTGCATTCTGGTAGTCCATCCTAGCTCACTACTCTAGAGGGTCCAAGACTGCCCTCTATATTCACTCTTCCTGTCCAAAAGACCCTTCACTTTGAGACACATGGTAACTGGAATTTCCCAATGGAAAGTAAGACACCAGTTGTGGTTTCTTAATGCTTGGACCACCAGCTCTTCGGGAAAAGAATTTGGTGGCAGGAACGTCTACCTTTGTATACCATATTTCCTAATTTGTTAAAGGACCGTCTTCTATCACCAATGCAGGATACTATGATCACCCCTGGCAGTTCCTCCTGTTTCATCTACCCTTAGAGCCTCTGCAGGGTATCGGTTTAATGGGGGTGGATTTTCATTGTTATGTTGACCATACAGTGCCCTGTTTCTACCACGTACTCAAGATTATTTACGTGTCATCTGCCTTCTAAACCTTATTTTTACTGTGACATTCTAAAGAGAGAAAAAATAAGTGACTTTAATATTTATTTTAATTTTTTTGTATTTTCTTTCTTTCTCCAGCATTGGATTTTTCATGGATTCACATGCTGTGAATATTCCCTGCCGTCAGGCTGGGAATCCCCAGTTACTTTGATTCAGTATTTTTTCCTATGGGAAACGTTGCCACCTTGAGTGTCCCATCGACGTTGGTGCATTTGGTCCCCACCAACAGGACGAGTGAATAGCTCTGCCCCAGCAGCTTCCCCTCAGATTTCAACCGTCTTTCTAGCTGGTGGGATTCCTCGAGTTCTTCTCTTCACTGAGAAATTATTTATCCACACAAAATATATATTTCTTAACTCTATACTCGAACCGGAGCAACCGACAACTCTTCTACGGTGTCGGTTGTGAGAATGGAGACCGTTGGACCTAAAACATCCTGGTTCAGGCCCTGTTGGACGTGCGGTCTAAAAAACGTCTACGAAGGTGACCGGCATGTAGACTGCTTATACTGCCTCTACCCTAACTATTCTCCGGAGAAATGTAACATCTGTCAGGGTTTTCCTCAGAAAACCCTCCAAAACAGAAACAGTTGACTGATTTGTTGGCTAATGAAGGGGCATACGCGGCTTCTAAAGCGGGCTCCTCAAAGAGTGGGAGAGCTACCACCCCCTCTGACGGGTGTTTGCCATCAAGCCACAGGTCTAGGTCAGAAGAAAGACCTACGAAAAAACAAAAAACAGGTGAGCTAAAATAGTCAATGAGCCAGGATAAGACTGCATCACACTCCCAGTCTCCTACTAAAAAGACACCGGTTAGCAGTGAAGGCTCCCAGTTCATGTCTGAACAGTCGTCAAAGTCCTGTCGACGAAAACAAGATCATCAAAACAGACGGATAAGGGTTCACGACTGTCGACTAAGACAACCTCCCATTCATCGAGAACATCCTCTCTGACAAAGAAACACAAGTCTAAATCGTCCATGAAGACTCCACCTTCGTCATTAAAAAAGAAACGCCACTCGTCGTCGGAGTCTTGTACTTCTAAAGAAGGTCACAGATCCTCCTGAACAAGAGTCGTCAACGAAACATCCTCCGACAAAATCCGGACATCACTCATTGATGACCCTCTCGTTGACGTCCAACCAAAACTCGAATCTTCAGGGAGTGAGGCTGTAGTTCACACATCCACTTCAACCATTTCTACCACAGTTCATATGGAACAACCTATCCAACAACTACAACAGGACAATATGTTATCCTGTAGTAAAGGATTACTGAAAACTCCAACAGAGCAACCTGTGGAGCCCAGACAACTCCTTTTAGGTGTGTCTCCCATAAACTACACCGAGATCATGCCAGATGAAATCCTACAACAAGAGATTACATCTGATTTTGGTCCTCCAAGATAGGAGTGCCCAGGGGTCACGGATTCCGATTCCAAAGAATGCAGGATCCAACCCCAGGTCCAGGACAGATCTTCCTGTTGCCTCCAAGAGGGGAAGAAACACCTCTAAGACTAAAGAATGTACCACTTGGTTTTCCCTCTACACCATTGGGAACAGGTGTTATGACACCATCATATCCTCTTCTAATCTGCAATCTCTACTTCCCCTGCAAGTACTTTCCACTCTGCAAACTCTGCTAGCGCAACTCGATGCTAGGCCCCCACCTCCTCATCCTCAGGGGATCCATCTATGCAAGATTGACCAGGATACACCAGGTCAGCAAGAAGTACAAGGAAGAGATCAAGGGCATTCGTCCAAGGACTGTGCCAAGCGTCCACCTAGACCTCCACCTCCAAGAAGAGTGAGCCCGCGAATAGGCGAGCAGGAAGAGGGGGAACTAGTGGATACAGATCAAGACACAGGTCCAAGGGACATGAGCTCTACCACCTCTTCAGGCTCTCCTCGCCAAGATGATACGTCGGATACAGATGATCTGGACCAGGATGCACAGGGTAGTCCAACACAGCCCTCTCCACCGGACGACCTTGGTGCTTTCCACACCATGGTATCAAAGGCATGCCAGGAATTTTAACTGCTGCAGAGGAAAAGAAAGACTGCTTTCTTTTTTATAACATGGGTAAGCGCAGAAAGACTGTTTTCTGTACCCATCCTAGATCATGTTTGGCAATAGGGGCTACGAACCCTGAAACATTCTTTCTTTGAACTGGCAGTAAAAGGGAGACTAGAAAAGAAATTTAAGGCACTGGATACTACACCGAAATGTCTAACCTCTTAACCCTCTCCTTAGCCGGTAGTGTCAGTGGCATCAGGTCACTGTCATGATCCCAGTCAGTGGGCATAGTCCTCATTCTGGCTAGGCAGGGAACATTAAATCAATCAGCAGGTCAAAGGTGGGTGTTAGCCTGGCACATATGGCATTTCACCATTCACAGCATTCACATCCATAGACTCCCATGATGTTCAAAAGTAATTTCATACACTTAACATGGCCGCCGCAAAACCCATTTACAAGTAGCAGCACTGTTCTATTCATATTTGCAGAGGTAGCTACTTAAGCCCCGCCTCCGCTGGAACGCACGCTTCCAGTCTGCTCCTTTGACAGCGGGTAACGCTACCGCCGTTTCTCCTCACAGAATCTGTCAAAGAAAGGAGAAATTAGAGACATTAGTTTACGAATAGTTACAGAGTACCGTAGTTCCACAGAATAGACTTACCTGATAGAAGTTATTCTCCGACACGGTTTTCCTCAGTAAGAACATTTATTTGCTTGTAGTCGCAGCATCTTCCGTCAAGTTTCACTTACAGCCGTTGCATCGTCAGTCAGCAGTATTTCGCTCGCAACCACAGCATCTTCAGTCAGAAGTTTCTTCCGCAACCACCGCATCCTCCGAAGCTTTTTTCCTCAGCTTTCCGAAAACCTGCAGACAACACAATAGGTATTTAAGTTAAAAACAGTTTAACAGAATGTTTTATAAGCGTTTATGTACCTGAAGGTTCTTTAAGTTTTCACCTCACAGTTGTACTGCGCTTCACCTTGGAGGCTGCAGTTACTCGGTATTGCCAAACTTATGTTTTTTAAAGACGTTTTCTCATCACGAGTAACTCCGCAGCCCTAATTCTTTCCCGAATTCCTAGAACCTGCGAAAAAGAGAAAGGAAAACAAAAGTAATTAGTAAGAGAGATCTCTCTAACATAGGAATCAATTCAAGCCCTTAAGGATTACAGTTTACCTGTTTACTTGCCCAAAGACTCGGTCTCCAAAGAAAAGACATTTCAAGGCAAAGACGCTATAGAGTTCTTCAGCAACCCAAGGTACCATTGTTTCTCCATCTCAACGCGCCCTTGTAGTAAAGCAGGATGGACAGCTCCATAATAATAAAACACAGGTGAGAAGGGAATTCAGTCATAGAGTTAGAAGGGAGTGATTTAAGGGAATATACATCTCATGTAGTATTAACTCATTTAATAGATGTTATAGCATTTCTGTTGTCATTTGTTTGTTCAAACAGAAAAAGAATCCTAAAGGCTCGAAGATATCAGGTCCACAGGCTGGGAAGGTATTACGCTCCCGAAGAGTCTAGGTAAGCGTTAGTCACAAGGCGCGTACACACCACAAATGCGCTACTTCCCCCGACAATGAGGGTAGTAAAATCGATGCTTTCGGCAAAAAAGTGCTCACCATCGGGGCAACAACAGTTAAAGCGGCCAGTGCCCTTGCAATAGTGGCTCATTACGACCACGAAATGTGGCACCGTTTTGCTCCCTTGTTAGAGCATTTGCCAGAGCAACAGCGAAAAGAGGCCATGACACTTGCACGGGTAGGCGAGGAGGCCACAAAGCACAGTATCAACATTGCAGTGGATCATGCAGAGACGGGATTCAAGCAAATTGATAATGGGTTCATCCTGAGAAGGCAAGGGTGGCTACGCTGCACCGACGTTAGACAGGAGGTGCAACATAAGGTTGTTGACATGCCGTTTGAGGGAAAGAACGTTTTTAGTGACAAGATCAATGAGGCCCTTAAGGCAACAAAAGCAGACTGCTAGATCACTAACGGCCCTACAGGGCAGAAGGTCTTTTCGTTCCTTTCGGGTGACTCTGGTCAATCCAGGTTCTCGTCAGCAAGGGACAACAAGAACTCCGGAAGATCCGGCTACTACTCCCAGTGGTACAGAAGGAGCTATCAGTCCTCAGAACGCAGCAGGGAGTACCACCAGGTACAACGCAAACGCAGATCAGCCACCTCCCAAAGAGGTAGACAGAACAAGGACCAGCAATGACTGCCTCAAAGGCACACCGGTGGGAGGAAATGTGGCATTTCATTTAAAAAGGTGGCAAGCAATTACAAAAGACAGATGGGTGCTAGACACCATCCAACACAGCCATCTGCTGAAGTTCAAACGCGCACAGAAACACTTACCTCCCGTAACTGTGTCACATCTGCACCTTCCAATACTCCAACAAGAAGCGCGCCAAATGTTTAAAAAAAAAAAAAGGACAATAGAAAGAGTTCCTCCTTCATCGAGGGGGAAAAGGGCTATACTCAAGATACTTCGTAGAAAAGAAGCCAGAAAGTTAAACAAAAACATCACAAAACAGTTAAAAATGGTCACACTACAAGAAGTCATAAAAGCTGTACAACCCCATGAGCATCTAGCGGCGTTAGACCTACTTTCACATCCCAATACATCTGAGACACTGACAGTACTTCAGTTTCAAGGTCGGTGAAAGTCATTACTAGTTCCGAGTCCTTCCATTCGGCCTTAAATCAGCCTCCAGGACGTTCACCAAAATGCCTAGCACCAGAAAACAGGGGCACCACGTCTACCCATATCTAGACGACTGGTTGGTTCAAGGTCCAACGTATCAAGAAACCGCGGTTTCACTGAAACAAACAGAAACTCTTCTCCAACAGTTGGGATTTGAAATCAATTATGCCAAATCTTACATAGTTCCATCAAAACGTTTGGTGTTCCTGGGTGTACAGTTTATCACGGGACAAGACCTCATGAGGCCTTCAGCCGACAGAGTGCAAAAATGAATAACCCTAACAAATTATTTCACTCCAAACAAATCACGGATACATGGCTCTACTGGGGACCAGGCCATCCTGCATTCCACTAATACCCAATTGCAGGCTACACATGCGACCAGACACAAGGTTCCTGGCAGACAAGAAAACAATCACCCCAGCTCTCTCAAAGTCACTGAAATGGTGGGCGATCTTCGACACCATCTCAAAAGGGATGCCTCTGGTAGAACCTACTCATCATTTCACTATCGTAACAGATGCTTCGCAGGCAGGTTGGGGAGCTCACCTAGACAAGCACCAAATCAAAGGCCTGTGGACTCCCGAAGAATTCACCCTGCACACAAATGTCCTGGAGCTGCGAGCGGTCCATTGGGCCCTGAAGTATTTCTTTCCTCTGTTCAAGAATTCTGTAGTCCGAATCCTCACGGACAGTACCACCACAATGTTTTACCTGCTCAAGCAAGGTGGAACAAGGTCAAACACCCTGTCTCAAGAAGCCCAAAACCATTTGGCACTGGTCAATTCACAACAACATTGCGTTGCAAGCATTCCACCTCCCGGGGGATACACAACCAACACACCCTCAGCAGGGACTCGACGCAGTACCACGAATGGCGACTGCACAACAACCAAATATCAAAAATCTTCTCAGCATGGGGTAAGCCTCCTCTGGATCTCTTCACCTCTCTACAGTGACGGGATGCTCAAGCACTTCTAAAGGTTTTTTTTTGCACTTTTCCACCAAAGAAAAGAATTCCACCGTTATGGAGCCTAAATCTAGTCCTGGGCGGTCTCATGAAAACCTCTTTTGAACCTCTATCTTCGGCGCACATCAAGTTTGAAACCTGGAAAGTGGCGTTCTTAATCGCCATTACATCTTCCAGACAAATCTCTGAACTGCAGGCCTTAGTGGTGGACCCTCCGTAACTCCGATTTGTGAAGGACAAAGTAATCCTATCCGCCAATCCTCACTTTATCCCAAAAGTGCCATCTGAATTTCACAAGAATGCAACTATCCCCCTACCTACATTCTTTCAGAACGCCACCTCGGGACTGCCTTTCAAAGACCTTTGCCAAGTGGTAACATGGTCAGTGCCTCACACATTCACTAGGCACTACTGCCTGCAACAACAGCACACGGAAGACGTGCAGATGGGACGAGCAGTCCTTCAACGGCTGTTCCAGTAAGGTAAACCCTGCAGCTTCCAGGGTTTTTTCTTGTACTTACGTATGTATACTTATGGCATGAGCGTAAAAATACAAAAGTTTCAAATCTTTGTTTGCCTGTTTTTTTTCTCCTCCAGACATGTATACTGCTATAAAATCTATTCACAGCATGTGCACATGCTGTACTGACCACACTATCCTAGGTCCGCACCTATCTACATCTGTCAACTTCTCCCCAGAGGCTTCTGCCTGGATATCCTCCTTCCTAAGGAACATATCCTTGAGGGTATTCGCAGAGACTGCCAGCGCTCCACCTGCACCTATCTCCTGCTGTCTCCCGCAAGGATCCTGTCTGTCATTTACGCTATACAAGGATCAATGAACATCGCTCTAGAACACGATGTAAAAATCGTCTGGCCACATTGGTTTCGCACTTTGTGGCGTTTTCACACTCGCCGGATGAAATAAAGTGGTGGGTGCTCGATGTGGTCAAAAACAGCTCGAACATGCAGCAAGCACTGCTGAATAAGGAATCCAGATGGATATTTCGCCTACAGACATTGGATAGCTCAAAAGGGCTTAATGAGGAGACTCCGACATTCCTGTTACATTCTCTATCACACTAACAGCTACTCGTGGGCAGCCTTTCATTTCCACACGTGCGGCATGAGTAAGAGGCAGTTCCATATATAGTATGGCATATACAGGGAGCTTTTTTCCTTTTTTTCAATTACCCTTGGGCCCCTTTACCATATAGGTTTAACCAATTTAGCTTTGCCAGGAGAGAGGGTGCAGTACATTCATCTTCCACTGAGGCGCTGTGTCGCTATTCTTGAAATAGGGCCAGTCAGGCCATACAGCGGCTCCTTGGTTACTGACGTTTGTTTGTTAGGAGACATTCTGCGCAGCTCTGGCACAGAACGAAGGAGTTCATGTATACGAACAGGTGAGTGCCTTCTATTGTTGTGTAAGATCCAGGGCTTTTATACTCCGAGGGGACACACTTCCTGACTCTGTTTATTTCCCCAGCCCATTACTGTGACCGTATTGCAGTGGGTCACACACGCGGACGAGATATATACGTTCGCTCACAACAGCTACAGAGTACGCCCATGGCTGTCTTTCTTTAACACGTCTTCTGCCGCCGTACTTGTTCGAAAGCAACAAAAGTGCTTCAGGTAAATGAGGGTGTGCATTACACTTCTGGTGTTGTCATATAGTTGGTATTTCCATCCGTTAGACGTGTGGACTGCCATATTAAAAGACCGTATTTTGTTTCGTTGTCTTTTAGAACACGGGGCTCCTCCTTAATGCTCTGTATTCAGGAACCATGGTTCCTTCTTTCTCCCCTGCATTTGAGCATTTTGGCCAGACATTGATGACCACAATCTGCGGGTTTCACCTCCTGGTCCCGGCAGTAACAGGAGCCGTGAGTTAATGATCATGAGTTATTTGTATTTAAAACCTATATCTCGACGGCAGGGATCATATTTTTGTGCATGATCCATTACTCTGTTAACTCCATCAAACCCTTCTTTGGGTACTTGACTCATAGAACGTTCACTATTGTGGTCACCTCTCTTAGGTCCATGTAGCCCTTGCTTCATCCTCCTAATTTTTATTCATGCATTTTTTTTTTAACTTCCATTGTCTGATTGTGCATGGTCTCTTGGTGTTCACCATTTACATTCACATGTGACAGTTCCATCTCATATTGAGGTGGTCCAGATTCTCCACCACCATCACCACACGGGTGGTGCAGGCCTGAGTCTACTGTGTAATTTATTAGAACCTACACACAGTAGCCAGTTGCCTTAATTTTTAATTGTTCTTGAGCATACACATTTAGTGTATTTTGAATTTTTGTATTTTTTCCTTAGGGGTCACCTTTATTTTTCATCTGACTCTGGTCCCGAGGAAGGCGTTACATATACCAACAAACGCCGAAACGTAGGATACACCTACTTTTGGAGTACCCCACTTAGTAGGTGTGAGATGGCTGGGCCCAAATCTATGCAGCTACTCCTCTTAGATCTATTGTATATCAAGTATAAACTTGTATGTTTCCTTTTTTTTTTTATTTGAATTATTTACAACATCTGTAAATATATGTAACCATTGGGTTAGATTGACTGTATATGCAGATACAGACCAAGTTAATAGCAGTCCAACTGAATTAAATGAATTGGTGCATGTCAAACTATTTCATGCCAGTACTTCAAAATATCTTAAAATGTTTTTTTGTCCATGTTGTTTTTTTATATTTTCAACATGTTGAGTCTAGGGTGAATTTCTAGCTTGGGAACATCATACTTTCACCTAAATAAACTTTTTCGTTTATGTACCTTGTGAACTGTTTATAATAAATTGTGATATAGATTTAGATCACAACATTGAATTGTACGTGGTTCTTTATATGTGTCTTCATACAGCACCTCGTACAAAATAGGGTACAGTCTTTTTGCCTCTTTTTTGTGTGTGTCTTATGTATAGAGTGTGTGATTGATGAACACATGACACGGGCCCCTGTTGTTATATGTGACCGACATGGGCGTATGTTCTAGCAATTAAGACTAGAATTGATACCACACACCTATTTAGGAGAGTGGTTGGAGGGGTTTGCCTTCATAGAGAGACGGGTTGCAGTCAATTGGTTGGACTAGTATACCTTGAATTCTCTTCCTGTTGGGACACAAACCTGTATGTATTTGTCATTTACGCTATACAACATATTCAAGAAACCACTATTCACACCCCTTGACGCCATCTGAATATCCTATACAAATGATGCCGGCGACACACAAATCTTACTCCCCCCTCTAGGGAAACTACCAAGAAGACACTACTAACCTCAATGCGGTATACCTGACTATCCAATCATTGATGGCCACACACCCACTTTGCCTGAGCTTCTCATAGTAGGCTTCCCTTCAGTAATTAAAAAGTAAGCCCCCAATACTCATCCTTTACCATCGACTTAAAGTTACAATCCCGGTCTCCCCGGTAGAGAAGACACTGTGTTCATAACTAGATGTCGCCTATCACGACAAGTAAGTGCCTTAGCCTCCAGTGCTGCCTACACAACCAAACTAATCAATGCCTCCAGACCATTCCTCTGCATGGACAGTTGTATGACTATAGCCCGCCCTACCGTAGGAGCCAGACTTGACTACTGCAAAGCCCTATTCACAGGTACCGCAATCCCCAATATCCGCAAAATGCAGTTCATTCAAAATAACACTCTAAGAGCTGCGCTCAACATCCCCCAGAGCAGACCACACCAGTGCAGCAAGAAAAACTTCTAAAGGGCCCCCGATTCGTGAACGAATCATCTTCAAAACTCTTTCGATCCCACATAGCTGCCAGTCCAAAGTGCCCCCCCCTTACCTAGCCGAAGAATTCACCATGGCAACCTCCGCTAGACCAACCAGAGCCGCCTACACCCACCACATCTCTCAACCTAAATTCAAACATCAAAAAGCTGGGGGCTCTAGCTTCCCTACATTTGCTGCCAAGCACGGGAAACTACTCCCTCCCACCCTTTGAGGCAAACAATCCTACTGGGCCTTCAGGAAAGCACTAAGGGCTATAATGTTTAACTAACTTTGCTCCCCACTCGTTGAGTCTGATAACCAATGAATATCATCCAAGAACTTCCACTTTGATCCTGTATTGCTTACAGGTATTACTTGCTCTCATGCACCTTATGTATCATTGGCTATTTATTTTTTGTTTCGCCTATGTGTAACTGGTTTTATTTAATAGCGCCTTGATGCCCAAGGGTTTAGCATGCTATACAAATGAAAAAATAAATCAATTCAAGCTAGTTGAACACCCTTTCCAAAAGCCTGTCTGAAGCTAAGTTGGGTGCCCGATGGACTCTGCCCACTCCTGCAAATGTTTTAAAATCAGGGATGCAACATAATTGGCCTATAATGTTTGGTGTTCTCATGCACACCTTTTCTATTAATAGGCACCACCAGAACCGTGTGCCACGACTCCGGGACAGATCCCCTAATCACAATATCCCTAAAAAGAAAGCTTAAGGCTATTACCCATAGCAGAGGATTTGATTTTAAAATAACATTTGTCAGCCTGTTAGTGCCAGGAGCCGTAGATGCTTTTAGAGGTTTTTTATAGCTCTGCTTCTCCTTATTTATTCTGGACCTCCCCCAATCCACAGAAAATCCAGACGTTTTGATCCATCTAATTTTGCGTCGCATTTCCATTTTTCCCTCTGCTAAAACTTCATTATACTTATGTATATGGACCCTTTTCCCCCCTCTTCGTACTCTCCCCCTGCTGGCCAATTAGACTTTTGACATCAAATAAGCAATTACAGCATGAAAATGAGTCACATTGAACATATCTATTTTCCAATCCTACGTCGACCAATTGAGCATCTCACACAAAGAATTATTCATTTTCTCCATCGATTTATCCACATAGCTAGTTCTAGCAGAGTTTACCCTCGGATTCCTAAGCATAATCGGGGATATTGCACAGAGGGACATGCTGAATTCAGCCCTTAGGATTGAGTAGCCACTCCGTGGGTTTTTCAGGATCTCAACCCCCTAGCACTCTTTGAACAGCTCTGTATCAACAAATATATAATCCATAGTAGACTCATTGTCCCCTCTGTGGCAAATTGGGTTATTGTCCTAATCCCCTAGCACATTCCCATTCAACTTTTGAAGTCCTATAGAAGACAGTGCAACCATCCAATGCCGCCCTGCCTGTTGTTTGTAGCCCGCCTGAGCCATATCTGGAGTCACCTCCCCAATCCTCCTCCCATGAATCCAAGTCATGGCAGGCGGCATTAAGATCCCCAGCCAGAATAACACTTCACCCAGGGCAAGCTCCTTTCCAAGTCATTATCCCATCCACTATAGTTTCACAAACAATTCTATTGGTGCAATACCTCTGTGCCAATAGGCCTTCACTTGCTCCAACCTGATCACTTCAGTAGCATGGGCCTTGGACAGGAGTTAAAGCACTTCTTTCACAACCAGGCCTTGTCCTGAATGTACTGCTGTTACAAGACCCCTGGCTGCACGACCATCCCTACTCGGTCGTGTCGCTTGAGAGAAAACCATGTACCCATCCAAAATTGGGGCCTGAATCAGTCAGGTCTCCTGAAGGAGAATGCAGCTGCCAAATTTCAAACGCTCTAATGCTTCCACATTCGATATCATATGAGCACTCCCTCTGGAATTCCAGGAGCACACCTTGAAAGTAATACCATCGCTAAAGAGGCTGGACACCAAAGCCCCCTATAGGGGCTCACATGTTTTGCAGGGCAGACAGCACCCTGACCAGTTAGTCACTGTCGTGTTCCTCTTATCCTGCTGAACACACGCCTCCCTTAACACTCAGCTCATAGTATTCAGGGTCACTCGTATTTCGGTAGCTGTTCCCTTCCATCCCTTACCCGATAGATTTTCGTCCCCATTTACTACCAAAAAGCCTATACTTAATAAGATGCCCCTTCTGCAAATACCAGATCTCTATCTAATCTGGAGCCAAAGTGGAATATGCATTTCCCCATTGTTCTTATATCTCCAAATTCTACCTGGTCAATGTCGGCTGATGACCGTGCCGTCAAACATGGAACCTCTGCAAAAATTAGGAGCCCGTTTGACCGATTTAAACAGACTTGTACCTCCTCCGCCAACATGGAGGACATAATGATCCTGTTGCTACAACATCCCCTCCAACCGTTGCTGACCCTCCCCCACTCTCACCTCCTTTCCCCCACCCTCTCAAATTAGTCATGCCCACCGGTCCCCGAATCCTCTTGAGCCTCTCCTCGTACTCCTGGTCCTGCGACCTTATGTTAGCACGCTTATTCACGCTATCATCATTCTTAAGCAGCGCATGAGGCGTGTACAATTTATCAAGGATTTCCTTTGATAACAGTGGAACTTTCCTCGCAGGTGAGTCAACCTTCCTCCTCTGCGTCCTTATGTTTCCACCGCCCCAACTCACCTCCCCCTGAACTCCACTTTTCAAGCCCCCTGCAGCAGTCCCCGCAACCTCTTTTTGCCCTACGGGCATGGTCTCCCAACACCCCAACTCCATCCCTGTCTGAACCACCGACTGAACTCTACCAAGTGATAAAGCATTCCCAATAATTCTGGGAATATTACTTACAGGGCCACCGTCCCCAGTACATACTTCAACTAGCTCTTCCCGAGCTCCCTCGATTGAACCTGCCTGCCAACTTCCCTCCGCTGCCTCCCAGTCCCACACTCAGGCACTTCTTCTACTACCCCCCAACTTTTCGTACATGGATCTTCCTGCACTAGCCTGAGATTAATGGGTCTACCCAACTTTTGTCTTTGGTGACGATTTAGGGCCTCCATAATTAAGTTACGAAAAAGAATTCGCATTGAGGCTATGCTACTGTTTCCCTTTCTGATTTTTCATTTTTTTGCCTTTATCCTCACACCCTCCTGTTCCTTCGGCATGTTCCCTGCACTTTTTATTTCCACTACTTCCTCTAGTTCCACGGCCACATTTGACTGTGGGTTCCTCGACTTACTCCCTGTTCCCCCTGCCTCTCCCCCTGCTCAGTACTCACACACTCTGGTTGGATTGCAATAGGAATGGGATTTTGAGTTTGTTCGTCAATACTTGGACTCTCCTCATCCTCAGTTACAATCGGGCATAAGTTCACACCTTGGGTTTGCCCATTTCCTTACAGTTACATACCATTCCTCCCTCTTTGACTGCTAAGAGGTCCAAACCCATTGTTTCCACTTGAAGCTTAATTTCAATCAGACAAATGGTGTGTGCCCTCACTTCGCTCCAAATGTTATTGTATAACTCCATATATGATATGATATGGCATTTATAACGCGCCTATACACAAGTGTTTCAAGGCGCGAAATGAAATGAACTCAAAACCACATTAAAAGCAGCCATTGATAGCCAAGTCAATCTTATGTGTTCATTCGCTTCGCGAAGTGTATAGTGGAGGGTAGCATCTCTATCCCGAAGGAAGCAAGCGCCATCCTGCTCTTTTTCAATAAAATGAGTCCATTCCGTTGGGGACCCCCCAACTGAAGCATCACAGGTCGGTTGCACTAGGCTTTTTCTCCCCACCTGCGCCAACACTTTCCCCCGCCAAATTCAAAACAGTATCCAAATCATTGTTTATAAAATCAATTACACTAATGTCATTGAAATGAGCATGGTCCACAGCTGCCATCGCCTGCCTGGACGAGGTATGCCTAATATCCGTACTTGCCAACATTTTGGCCTAAAAAATAGTGATTTTTAATCCCGCAATCAGGGATATTGTTGGCCCATCTTGACCACAATGGGCTGTCTGGGCGTATGGGCTGCCTTAGGCTCCCCCCTTGACCACCGCCCCCCCACCTTCCAGTAAATCAGCGGCCTTGTTTTTTCCGTGTACCCATAGGGTGCGTCAATTACGCAGGATTTCAGCTGCTATGGTTCTTCAGAGCCAAGCCCTCCACCGACCCCCCCCCGACCCCCAAACCAATTCCGCTGCTTCTCGTTTAAGGCGATCACACTTCTACCAGCCCCTAGCGGTTATTGCTCTGTCCAATAAGATTGTTTTGGATCCTCAGTCCTTCCCGCATCGCCATATCGTATTCTTTTCTCAGGGAAATTACTGTATTGCAGTCAACCCACTCTCGCTGCTTTGCTGCTACTACAGTAGTTATACGTACACCAAATCTTAGGTCAACAAAGAATCGCTGTTACACGAGAGTTTCCTCTGTAAAACCAGGACGTTGATATGCACCTTGCGCCCTTGTCCAAGATAGTCTACACACAATTGAAGTGAATCGCTATGACTGAGGAGCCGTTAAGCATTCACCAATGTGGCCTCTTTTTCAGTTTCTGTGCAGTGCAGCGCTGGCTGGGCGTGTGTAGCTCCTCACTTCCTACGTTCCTGTTGGGGGTTGCTTGCGACCTGTCTTGACTTGCCACGTAGTGAAGAGTAAATGAGCCTCTGTCCACAAATCACCCACAGGGAGAAAGTAACGGAACTCCCTGTGCGAGCTTTGAGGCCACAGGTGGTTTGATGATTCGCCGGATCTGATGATGCCGAGGACCCCAGAGGCTGTTAAAAGGAAGTTAGGGTTAGCACAGGCAAACACAGTACTATGATATGAAAGAGTGTGCAAAACTTTCTTACCAAAGTCTAGCGGGATGGAGCTAGGGTGCCTGGGGTCAGATGCGAGGGAGCGTCAAAGATCCGGGCAGCCGTGTCCCAGATGGTAGGTACCGGATGATGCCTGTAGCCCTTCCGTAGCCGAAGGGAACTTGAAACTGATCACGAAGTCTATGGTCGGAAGATCAGAAGCCAGAAGGGAAAATCCGAAAGCAATCCGTTGAGCGTAGCCAAAAGAGTCCAGAGTAGCAATATCCGTACAGAGTTCCGAGTGACAGTATCCGTGGAGCAAGAAAGCCAATCCGTGGTTCGTAAGCCTGAGTCCAAAATCTGATGCAGCAAACGTAAATCCTGAAAGCGCCAAACAGAGTTGTGAAACAGCTGTGAAGCGGTGAGCAACTCGAACTTCCCGGCTGTTACGTGCGCCGGCTCCCAGTCACGTGAGTGGAACCGTAAACACGTGATCCGGAAGCCGTCGCGGAACCAGGAAGTAACCGCGATCGGGTGCTCAAGCCCGAACGCAGTCTCCACGGGAGTTGCCAATGGAAATGAGGCAACAAACCGGGCCGGCCTCTGCGCACGGCCCGAATCCGCCGGTGATGACTCCCCCCTTGCACCATAGGTGAAGTGATGGCTTGGGAGGCGGACTGTGACCCGGGGAGTCTAGCAGTGTGTGTCGGGGTATCAGGCAGTGTGGTATGTAGTTGTGTAACTGATTTGTTGTGCATGACAGAGCCCCCCCTCAATGGCCCACGACCACGTGGGCAAGAAGGATGTTCCCAGTGAAAACGTGAAACAAGCCTCGGGGCATGGACATCACTTGCGGGGACCCAACAACGCTCCTCGGGGCCAAAACCCGCCCAGTCCACAAGGTAATGGAGACCACCCCGAACCATACGGGAACCCAATATACCCGAGACCTCATAGTCCATCGAGTCACCCACTGAAACAGGACCAGGCGTAGACCAGAGACGGGTAGGGGCCGGACAAGGTTTCAACAAAGAGGTGTGGAAAACAGGGTGTATGCGCCAGGAGGCAGGGACCGAGAGGCGATAGGCCACAGTGTTGATCACAGCAGAAATCCTATAAGGGCCCACAAAACGAGGGAGTAATTTGCGACAACCAGGAAGCCTGAGATGGCGAGAAGAGAGCCAAACCCTGTCCCCCACAACATAGGAAGGTGCCACTGTCGTCCTCCGATCCGCTGCAGCCTTCGTAGACTCCTGCGCCTCCCGAAGGTGAGTAAGGGTTTGAGCCTGAACCGCCGACAAGTCGCAAGCACAGGCAGCAGCAGCAGGATTATCAGAAGGTGCAAGGTCTGGGATAGGCAAGGTGCGAGGGTGTTGACCATACAAAACATAAAAGGGAGAAGAGCCAGTGGAGGAATGCATGGCGTTGTTATAGGAGAACTCAGCGAGGTATAGCAAACCCAGCCAGGACTGCTGGTGTTGCAACACTAGACAACGCAAATACTGCTCCATGGCTTGGTTCACCCTCTCAGTCTGGCCGTCCGTCTCCGGATGATATGCGGAGGAAAAACGGGAATTGATACCTAGGAGGACCGTGAGTGCTCGCCAGAAACGGGAAGTGAACTGGGGACCCCTATCTGAGATAACTGTGGGTAACCCAAAGAGGCAAAAGACCGATTTAAAGAAAAGATCGGCCAAGGCCGGGGCTGAAGGGATGCCAGAACAGGGAATAAAACGGCCCATTTTGGAAAAGGAGTCGACCACCACCCAAATGGTATGGAATCCCTTGGTTCGGGGTAGGTATGTTACGAAATCCATGGATACCGTGTGCCAGGGCCTAGGGGTATGGATAAAGGAAGCAGGAGCCCCACCGGACGCCCTCTGCGGTGCTTACACTGGGCGCATTTTGCACAGGTGTTAACGTATCCTTCTACGTCGTGTTTCATGGAGGGCCACCAACGTCTGAGGAGGTCCAACGTGCGTCTTTGTCCGGGATGGCCATTGATGGCGCTATCGTGGGACCATTCCAATGCAAGATTGCGAGCGTCGGTTGTTGGTAACCACAGTCTGTTTTGGATATACGGTAGCCCGTCATGAAACGCCGGATCCCACTCGGCAACCTGATCAGGATGTAGTGAAACTCATTTGCAAATGGAATCCAACAAAGGCAGAGGAGGGGTGCAAATACAAATGACATGTTGGTCTAATAGATTTTCCGGGAAAACAGGCAAGGATACCCCACCCGGAGAGCGAGACAACGCGTCCGCCTTCCCATGGGACAGACCGGACCGATGTTTGATCTGGAAGTCAAAGGCCGCGAAGAACAAGTGCCACCGCACCTGCCGACTGTTAATACACTTTAGCGAGGACAAATCTTGGAGGTTACGGTGGTCAGTGAACACAGTGACAGCGTGCCTTGCCCCCAACAGATGATGCCGCCAGACCTGGAAGGCATCCTTGATGGCCAACAGCTCCTTCTCCGTGACGGTGTAGTGCAACTCCGTAGCAGAGAACTTCCGAGAATGAAACGCAACTGGGTGTAACTGACCCGAAGAAGGACAGCGTTGGGACAAGACCGCACCAAGGGTGAAGGAGGAAGCACCAGCCTCCACGATGAACGGGAGTTCTGGGTCAGGGTGCTTCAGGACAGGGGCTGTGGTAAACGCTAATTTCAGGGCGTCAAAAGCAGCTTGGTGTTTATCCAACCAGACAAAAGGTGACTTGGGACTGGTCAGGGCAGTAAGGGGGGCTACCAGGGACGAGAAATCCTGGATGAAGCGCCTGTAGAAATTCGAGAACCCAAGGAATGATTGCAGGGTCTTAATGTTACAGGGCTTCGGCCAGTCCAAAACCGCACGGACCTTGGACTGGTTCATTGCCAAACCCCCAGGGGTGATATGGAAACCCAGAAATTCCACACTTTCAGTGTGGAACTGGCATTTCTCAGGTTTGGCATAGAGTGAGTGTCGGCGGAGACGGGACAGTACCTCGCGGACATGTGATATGTGGTCCTTCATGTTCTTTGAGTATATCAAGATGTCATCCAGGTATACTGCTACACACACATCCAACAAGTCGTGAAAGATCTCATTCATGAAACGTTGGAAGGTAGCAGGGGCGTTACAAAGCCCGAAGGGCATGACCACATATTCAAACAATCCGTAGTGAGTACAGAAGGCCGTCTTCCACTCGTCTCCGGAGTGAATTCTGACCAGGTTATAGGCCCCGCGGAGGTCACGTTTTGTGAAGATGGTGGCATGGCTTAACCTGTCCAATAATGGGGTAATCAAAGGAATCGGGTATCGATTCTTGATGGTAATAGAATTTAGTCGGCGGTAGTCCACACAAGGACGCAGATCGCCCTCCTTTTTGGGGACAAAGAAAATAGGGCTAGCCGCCGGTGAGGTGGAGGGACGTATATGACCGACCTTCAAGGCTACCTGTACGTACTCCTTTAATGCTTGTTCGTCCGAGGGAGACAAGGAATAGATGCGACCCGAGGGAATCACAGAGTCAGGAAGCAGGTCGATGGGGCAGTCGTAGGAACGATGTGGCGGCAGCACCTCCGAGGAACCCTTATCAAAGACCTCATGGAAGTCCCCGTATTCTGTAGGGAAACCAGTGGCAACAGCCCCCACCACATGAGGCTCCAAGGCCATAGGAACGTCTTCGTGTAGTGTGAGTTGCGCTATGGCCCCTAGGGCTCGTGGGGGTGATTCAGTGTCGTCAGGTGCGGTGAGACAATAGTTCTGACACGTTTCAGATTCGAAATGAACCTGCCCAGACTTCCAGTCAATCAAAGGGTTGTGTTGATGCAACCAAGGGAGACCCAATATGATCCCAAACTGTGGCATTGTAATCAGGTCGAATGAGATAACTTCCTGATGCGTGTTCTGAATAGTTAGGGTGACCATGGCAGTCTGTTGCTTGACTGGGCCTGAAATCAGTGCTGTGCCATCCACCGCCTGTACCGTCTCTGGACGTTCCTTGGTAATCAGAGGTAGATTTAAGGACTCAGCCAGTTTAATGTCAATATAGTTGCCCGTGGCGCCTGAGTCTAAGTAAATCGAGACAGCGTGAACAATATCGGGTGTTGGTTTTAACGTGGCCTGCACTAACACTGGCCTAATCCTGCCAAAGTTGGGGTACCTGTCCGGGGAAATGGAAGTATTCCTCGAGCCGGCCCCCGGATCTAGGGTCGAGCATTCCAAAAAACCGGATTCTTAAGCTTAGGGCGTCTAGGACATGACTTTACAAAATGGCCATTCAGGCCGCAATAGAAACAAGCATGGTCAGTTCTTCTGCGGTCTCTCTCTACTTGTGTGATGGGGCTGCGAATACCACCTATCTGCATGGGCTCGACGCTTGTATCAGAGGAAGAGGAAGGCAAATTGGTATTGGGGACTCCTGTTTCAAACCGACGTTCGGAACGCCTTGCGTCAATTTGTAACGCGAGGTCCACTAAATCGGTGTGGGTCGTGGGCAAGGAAGGGATGACAGCCATAGCTTCTTTCATGGTGTTGTTGAGCCCTCTATAGAAGACAACTGCCTTTTTTTGTTCAGGCCAGGATGTTTCAGCGGCTAGCTGATTGAAACGAGCAATGTATTCTATGAGGGATCCCTTTCCTTGAGTCAGATCTAACAGCTCGAGGTCCCGGGACTGGGCCTTGTGACGTGTATCGAACACACGAGACATTTCTGTGATCAGCAGCTCAAAGTCGTATAGAACAGGGTTGTCATTTTCCAACAAAGGGTTAGCCCATGCTGCCGCGGTCCCGGCCAAATGAGACAAAGTGAACGCTGCTTTTGTGGTGGCGTTGGGAAAAGCCTGAGGCCTGCAGAGGAAGTGTAGTTTGCACTGGTTTATAAAGGTGCGAAACTTTCTAGGGTCACCGTGGAACCTCTCTGGGGCGGCCAAGGGAAAGGACGTGGGCATGAGTACTGGCAACTGAGGTGCTGTAGGGGCAATAGGAGGCTGAGGAACAATAGGCTGGACAGGGGGGGTTTGTGCCGCGGCAGCGGCCTCCCCGAACTCAGCATCGGCGGGCAGAGGGTGTTGTGTACTTTGGATCAAATCTAGTCTCTGGTGTATCGCGGCAGTGGCTGCACCCATATCCGCCCTTAGCAATGTGAGTGCCTGTACCAAGGCAGCCACGGGATCCTCAGCTGCAGGCTCCATACTCATCACAACGCAAGGGCTTCACAGTCTGTCTTGACTTGCCGCGTAGTGAAGAGTAAATGAGCCTCTGTCCACAAATCCCCCACAGGGAGAAAGTAAAGGAACTCCCTGTGCAAGCTTTGAGGCCACAGGTGGTTTGATGATTCGCCGGATCTGATGACGCCGAGGACCCCAGAGGCTGTTAAAAGGAAGTTAGGGTTAGCACAGGCAAACACAGTACTATGATATGAAAGAGTGTGCAAAACTTTCTTACCTAAGTCTAGCGGGATGGAGCTAGGGTGCCTGGGGTCAGATGCGAGGGAGCGTCAAAGATCCGGGCAGCTGTGTCCCAGATGGTAGGTACCGGCTGATGCCTGTAGCCCTTCCGTAGCCGAAGGGAACTTGAAACTGATCACAAAGTCTATGGTCGGAAGATCAAAAGCCAGAAGGGAAAATCCGAAAGCAATCAGTTGAGCGTAGCCAAAAGAGTCCAGAGTACCAATATCCGTACAGAGTTCCGAGTGACAGTATCCGTGGAGCAAGAAAGCCAATCCGTGGTTCGTAAGCCTGAGTCCAAAATCCGATGCAGCAAACAACGTAAATCCTGAAAGCGCCAAACAGAGTTGTGAAACAGCTGTGAAGCGGTGAGCAACTCGAACTTCGTGCACCGGCTCCTAGTCACGTGAGCGGAACCTTGAACACGTGATCGGGAAGCCGTCGCGGAACCAGGAAGTAACCGCGATCGGGTGCTCAAGCCCGAACGCAGTCTCCACAGGAGTTGCCAATGGAAACGAGGCAACAAACCGGGCCGGCCTCTGCGCACGGCCCGAATCCGCCGGTGATGACGACTCCCTCGCACCATAGGTGAAGTGATGGCTTGGGAGGCGGACTGTGACCCGGGGAGTCTAGCAGTGTGTGTTGGGATATCAGGCAGTGTGGTACGT
This sequence comes from Ambystoma mexicanum, assembly GCF_040938575.1. NCBI lineage: Eukaryota > Metazoa > Chordata > Amphibia > Caudata > Ambystomatidae > Ambystoma > Ambystoma mexicanum. The sequence goes on along the minus strand of NC_090922.1, from coordinate 436,440,238 downwards.
AGTTGTGTAACTGATTTGTTGTGCATGACACGACCCCCGGCGCCTCCCGTAAGCCCCAGACCCCGAAGGACTCACTCTCACACGTTCTCTCGGTTCGGGCTTCCCGGTTGCTCTGACGCGGCCGGGAAACGCCCCGTTTGCGCGCCCTGTCATCGGGCAGCGCCACACTCCTCCTTTTTCCGGGAGAACAATAAACAATACTAACACTAGACACTGCAAACCAAAATATATGCATAGCTTTTCACAAGGTCCCAAGTTCCAAAACACCCCTTTATTCAACTTCTACCCGGGTCCACTTACTTAACTGCTCTCATCTTTCGGACCTTCAGCCAGATGACCCAACACGTTGTTACTGAGGTGAGCAGGTTTCCCTCACCCAGCCCTCTGGGGGTACCTCCCGCTCACCTCCGGCACGGGTGATCCGTCCATAGGCATGCCCCGGGCCGGGGACTCAGGCAGACAAGGTGTTTCCCCTTTGTCCTCAGGGACCTCTCCTGGTTCTGGATCAGGAGGTGGATCAGTTCTTGGATCCCGCAGCTTTTTGAAGAAGCTCACATTGCGAGTTACCGCAGACCGGCCGTCTGATGCAGTCACCATGGATCCCCGGACTGCGACAACGTCCAGCGGTTCCGGCTCATACAGTAGGGAGAGCTTTCCATGGGGATGTCTATTCCGAATAAGGACCTCATCGCCTGGCTCCAACCGTTGCGGGCGAAGCCCTCTCCGAACGTTCTCTTGCTTGATTCTTATTCGCCGGTCCATCTCGACTTGTTGGTCATTGATCACCCCAGGTTCTTTCTCTTCTACCTCCGGCAGCAAACCTCAAGGGCACCGCTTAAAAAATGCCTCTGCTGGGGCCACTCCAGTAGATGCATGTGGCGTGGTGAGGTACACCCTCAGAAACTGGTACAGGGCTCTCTGGAGGGACTGCTCCTGCCCCTGAGCAATTCTAAAGGTCTTATTTAGAGTCCTCATCAGCCGGCCCGGGGGCCAGAGAGGCATGATCTTCCTGTGCACCACCCCATAGCTCTCCATCAGCTCAGAGAAGCGTTCGCTCTGGGATGGCGCCCCGTTGTCCGAGCACAGCGTGCGTGGGAAGCCATGGGCCGCAAACACCTTCTCCACGGCCACAACTACATTCTCAAATGCCACAGACTCAACGAACTCCACCTCGGGATACCTTGAGTATTCGTCGACCAGAACCAGGAAGTGGGTGCCCATTGTGGTGGACCCAAAGTCGCATGAACAATTTCCCAAGGGCGCGTCCCCCTAGGCATCGTCTCAATGGCAGGCTCACGCTGCAGGGGAGATGCCGCCTGGCACCAAACACAGGCCGCCACAAAGTCATCGACCTTGCGCTCCAGCTCGGGGAACCACACCTTCAGCCGTAGGCGTGCCTTGGTCTTGGCGGCGCCCTGGTGACCACGGTGTGCCAGGGCGATCACCTCGTCCACTTTCGATTGGGGCACCACAATCCGATTTCCGCGGAGTAGAAGGCCGGATGCTGAAAATAACTCCTCCCGGACCTTCCATAGCTCCTTAAGTCCGGTCCTGGCCTCCTGAGTGCGCCCCGCCAGAGCGTCCAGCACCGACTTACAGGAGCCCTGTTGCATAGAGTACCTCAGGATTTTGAAGCACTCATCATCCGCTGCAGCTGCCTCCAGCTCCTGAAGAGGCATGGCATTCGGCGTGGCCGCCTCCACCACCACCCGGCGGACTTGCTCCTCGGCCTCCTCTGCACAGATGTCATGGTCTTCCCGTCCGGACGCCCCAGTGTGTCTGGAGAGATAGTCTGCCGTGTTGTTCGCCCCCGACCGGTATAACAAGGTGACTCCATATTCCAAAAGCATCCACCTCTCAATGCGTGCCGGTGGCTTGGATGACGACCCCGCTAGGATGGAAAGCAGTGGCTTGTGGTCTGTCAGCACCGTCACCGGGCGTCCAAGGACGTAGAGCCGGAAGTGCCGGCATCCCCAAAGTACTGCCAGCGCCTCGCATTCGATCTGCGAGTACCGTTGCTCCGCCTCAGACAGGGCTTTGCTGGCATACGCCACCAGGCGGACACCCCTATCACAGTCAATATGCGTTAGCACGGCGCCCAGGCCGAATGGGCTGGCGTTGACGATGATTTCTGATGGCAACGAAGGATCGAAAAATGACATGGTATCCTCAGCTGCCAAGGCACCCTTGATGTCATCAAAAGTCGCCTGTTCAAGCGGGCCCCAGTTCCAGATGGCATCCTTCCTTGTCAGTGCCCTGAGCGGTTCCGACCTGGAGGCAAGATTTTTTATGAATCGTCCACAGTATGTAACCATGCCCAGGAAACTTCGCACCTCAGACACGGACTCCGCAGGCTGCGCCTTCTTTATGGCCTGCACCTTCATGGGATCAGGAGACACCCCCCCCCTCCATAAATACAAAGCCAAAGAATTCTATCGATGGTCGTAGAAATTCACACTTCTCTTTGTGGAGGGTGAGGCCCAAGGATTGTAGTCTTCCGAACGTCTTCGCCAACCGCCTCAGATGGTCTACCGCCATTCTTGCAAACACCAGGATGTCATCGCTTATATTCAAAACGCCCTATAGATCAGGCAGGGCGCCCCGAGTAATGTTCTGAAACACCTCCGCTGCCGAGGACACACCAAAACTCAGTCTCTTATGGCGGTATAGCCCTCGGTGTAGTAAAGGTGGTAATATACCTCGACTCGGGGTGGAGGACAACCTGGTGATAGCCCGCCCAGAGGTCCAGTTTCAAAAAGAAGCGAGCACCCTGTACCTCCGCAATGATGTCATCAATCGTCGGGGTGAGGTGTCTTTCTCTCTTAATGGCTTTGTTCGGGAGCCTCATGTCAACGCCGATTCTAACAGCATCAGGTTGTTTAGGCTTACGTGCCACCACTATCGGGGACACCCAGGGAGTCGGGCCCTCAACCTTTTCTATTATGTCAAGAATGACCAAATTGTCCAGCTCCTTGTCGACATGTTCACGGAGGTGAAACGGTACCCTTCGATGTTTCAGGGCAAAGGGGCTGCACCGATTCATCAATGTGCAGCCTCACTGGGTCACCGGCCATCTGCCCAATTTCCTTGAACAGTGCGGCATACTTCTCGAGCAAGTCATTAATGTCCTCTAAATAGACAGAGTATGCGAAGCTGACAATGCAGAGGGCCTCTGCTGCAGCACAATTTAACAGAGTAGTGGTGCTCACCGGTGTCACGTAGAATCGTGCTATCATTTGGGAGCCCTCGTGTTCTACCTTTGCCACGAACACACCATCCAGAGGGATAGGGTCCACACCACCAAAGGCAAAGATGCAGGCCTTGGGTGCAGCCAGGTTGGGGGGCTGGTCCATAGCATCATAGTGTCCATGGGCCATTACATTCCCTGACGCCCCCTATCCATGAGGACCGGGACTGGAGATCGATTCACCTCAACCACGCACCTTGGCTGTCTCCTGTTCTTACTTTTCAGGATCCCCACACTCGAGACAAAGAAAATGTTCTCTTCCTCCACCTGGGCATCCTCCTCAGTCTGGTCCACCTGAGCGACGTTGGATGGTCGACCCTTGCGAGTGAAACTGGACCGTCCCGGGCCCCTCGGCACCAACACTGGCATTGCCGCCTTGCATACCCTCGAGAAATGATCCGGTAGCCCACACCGTCCACAGGTCTTTCCAGCCGCAGGGCATTCTGCTGGGTGGGGCAGGTCATACCCACATTTTTGGCAGATTTCTCCTGCCCTCCCGGCTCGATCCCGGGGACCGCCGCCAGGTCTTCTGATGCCCCTGCCACGTCGCCACATCGCACATACCTCTTCGGTCTTGATGGGGCGCGACCCAGCCTCCATTCTAGCTGCTCTCGCCTCCGACACATCATGGCACCTCCCCAGTTCAAGGATGCGCTGAAGCGTGATTCCGGGCTCCCTTAATACCTGGCGCCTGAGCTTGCCTGATGAACACGCCTGGATAAGCATAGTCCTGATCATGTCCTCTGCATCACCCCAAGCACAGGCCAGCGAGAGACGCCTCAGGCGCCCATAGAAAGTGTCCAGAGTCTCATCGTCTTTCTGTTTGGCAGAGAGCATCCCAAAGCGCTCATAATCCGCGTTGGCGAGAGGCAGAAAGTAAGCCTGCAGAGCAGCCTTTGCCTGATCATAGGATCCATCCCCGGGCGGAAGCGATTCAAAAGTCTCTTGGACAGAGGGACCTGCCGAGTATAGCATGGTTGCCAGCCTGGTGTCATCATCAACCACCTGGGCAGCCCGAAAGTACATGTCCAGGCGGTCCACCCACCTCCTCCATCTGGGCCCCAACCTGGAAGGTGGGCCCGATACATCAAACTCCGGAATGGGCTGCAGAGCCGCCTGTGCATGTACCTGAGCCATGGCGGGGGGGATTTGCTGAACAACATGTACTGCCGCGGGCTGTGCTGGAAGTAGAGGACCCGGAAGACCTGCCTGACCAACTGGAGGCTGCTGTGCCGGCTGCATTGGAGGCAGCAAACGTTGAAGTGCTGCTGGCGCACGTGGAGGCTGCTGCACCGCCGCTCCGTCCTGGTCCTCAGTATCACTCATCAGTTCGAGCGCACAGGCACCCCCAGCGTGGAAGACAGGGGCCGCAACTCAAACACCAAGTCCAAATGACTCCAGCATGCACCATTGAAGAAACAGCTACTGCAACACACCTCTGTGATGATGAAGAGGATGAAGATTAGTGGGGCCACCAGTCTGATGATGAAGAGGATGAAAAGAAGCCTCAGCTTCCAACTGCTCCAAAAATTAGGACACAAAAGAAATGTGGGCTATGCAGGCCCAGCCATTGTAGCCCTCCTCCTTGCTTGCACTCGACGTAGGAGACCCAGGAAAATGAAACATCACAAACTGGGCATATTCACATGCAGGTATGACTGCCTGCTGACAGGATTCCCAAAAATTAGGCCTGGATTCACCTTCCTGCTCAAACCGGAGCTCAGAAGTTTCACGGCCCGATCTGCAAAATGGCCGCCAGCCGCGTGGGTAACGCACGGCCTGCGGGCCGGAGCGAAGTCTCAGGACGACCTTGCTGCATCAAGAAAAATTGCCGGATAATTCACCGCTGGGCCCAGGCATCGTTTCCCCCACTCGTCGCCACTGTTGGGGGTTGCTTGCGACCGCCGGTGCCTCCCATAAGCCCCAGACCCCGAAGGACTCACTCTCACACGTCCTCTCGGTTCGGGCTTCCCGGTCGCTCTGACGCGGCCGGGAAACGCCACGTTTATTTATGTTGCACGTGGCGGCGTGCAACGTCATGCCGCCGCGTGTGCGCCCTGTCATCGGGCAGCGCCACAGTTCCCATGTTCCCCAGCAGACCACTTTGATATTGATCATGGCCTCACGTCTCTCGAGTCTTCCCAAGTGTGTTTTGTACTATAATAGGTTTGCTGTTGCAGGTATCGCAAAGGCCACACAAGAAAAAAGTTACGATGTTTGGCTACCTGTATAACCAAAATGAATAGAACCACAGGTCAACAATGTCAGTAGTGCACACCATTATTATCCAACTCTTTTCTACAGCTGACCATAAAAGGTGTTGCAGGAGGAACTCATTTAAACAAATGACAGGTCTGTGAAATCTGGGAAAAGGCCCATGCTAATCCCGAAGAGTCGAGAGGTTAATCACATGCTGAAATGCCCATAGACGTAAGAATTAGTACAATTAACTTGACATTATTAGTTTATGAAATTAATGCAATAATTTTTAAATGTAATGTCTATTCAGAAAGGGTTTTAAAATCATGCCGTGTATGAGGTTTTGCGGTATGTGTTGAGAAAGGTTATCCTCTTAGAATTGTGATGTTTGTGATGTATGCAATGGTTCCCTTGTTTATGGAATGGGAGCATTTGTAAAGTGCAAAATCCGTTTCAATGATCTCCTTATGGATACCTTTTTGTCTGGATAATGTTAACCCCTGTGAGTGGACAAAAGGGGAGGTGTTAATTTTGTAGAATCCATGTGTTTCATGCCGAAAACATCTTTCCATAACCGCCAGAATCACCCATTTCTCTGATGGGCTATGCCTTGGACCTCCCATAAAGCTCAATCAGAGATGCAATGTAGAGTGGACGTGTTAAGCACACTTTTACCATATTGTCAGCTGTTAGGCAATATAGTATGCAGTACCCTTTGGGTGCACTACAATAACCCTGACCTCCTGGCAATAGGGACCCAACCTTAAGTACAAGTCTGAACTACAGGTTGGTAGTGTGGCTGAGCGGCCAGGCTTATCTCAAGAGGGGTTAATGTGAGCAGTAATGTGACAGAGTTTCACAGTAGCAGTTATTCAAATAAACACTTACACTCAAGGTTTCTTGATAAAACAATTTATTTCAGTCCGTTGTATAAGCCTTCTTCGGAAGGGAGCAATATATATAACACTTATAATACACTTCAAAAACACTCTCTTGCTCTAAATCAGATGATACCCATTGGGGATGGCACACAGACTCTTCCTACGCCCTCAGGTGACTTAAATAACTAGGGTACTGTGGACATTGATTTGTCACTGGTACATTTAGAGCAATACTGAGTTTGGTGCAAAATAGGGAAATAAAACAAAGGTTAACAAATAATTCACACACAAGTAAGCACTTTTAAAAACCTTCCAATGTCAAATAAGTTTAACCCTTTCCTGGGGGAAAAGATAAAGCACAGAGTCAAAGATAAGAAGAGTCTCTCAGGGAGCCAGGGCAGCCAATGTTAATTGCACAATGTCAAGGGGAGCTGAAGATCTTCTTTGCAGGTAGGTAAAAAGTCTTGCACAATGTTTTTAGAAATGTTTGTAGAAAATAGAACACTTGAAGGGCCACAAGCTGGGAGGCTTGTGAGGGGCAAAGCTTTAACAACTCTGCAAGGTAACCAAGACAGGTCTCAACTGAGAGCAAGTAAGGCTACACAAGAAGAGGTAAATGAAATGATGAAATTATATTTTATTTATATCGTGCTCGTACACAAGTGTTTCCGAGCGTGACCAGGTAAAAAGGGAGGGGAACAAAAAAGAAAATGGTGATCTTACTAGGCCCAGTGACATTTCTGAAAGTGCAAGTGCATAGAAAAGTGGTAAAGTGCATGGAAGGGGGGTGGAAAGTGCGGAGCAGAGGAGAGAAAGCAGAAACAAATATGATATAAAATAAATAAGGGCGATAACCAATGGTAGTGCAGCCAGCAAGTGGCAGGTGAAAGTTAGTCAGATAAAGTGCATCTGATAAGTGCAGAAGAAAAGTGGGAGGGGCACTGTATACAGAACCCTAGTGAAGAGGGTGGCATTGTGAGCAGGTACATGGGCCCGAATGACAGAGGGTGGCCAGGTGCCCAATGCCAAGAGAAGAAACGGATCAACAGGGAAGAAGGGGGGCAAAGGCAGAGGCAAAGAGGAAGGACTTGAGATGCTTCCGGGAACCTGAGATGGTTTTCCTCAAGTTTCAAGGTGACTGGGAGGCTGTTCCAAAGGGAAGCTCCAGCCGAAGACCGAGATCTGCCCCCAGCTCGTTTCTTTGCAAAACTACTAACCCTTTAGGGAGTTAGAAGTAGAGGTAAGTTCTCTTAAACTTTACAGTATGGCTTCTGTTCATGTACAGCTCTGCAGATCCTGTTGTTCCTGAGCCTCAGTCGTGGGGAGGGAGGATGTCTGAGGACTCCTGCTCTGCAATGGGAAGGTCAGCGGCAGCAATGGGCAAACTTCAATTCAGCGGTCCTTTGGTGTTTCAGCTTCTCGCATCTGACACCAAATAACAACACAGCGGTTATCGGATACCACTTCAGACTTTCCTTGCTTCTGCGGTCCAGCACTCAGTTGAGGTGGCTCGGGCTTGGTCAGTCCTGCATCACGGAAGTCTGGAGGAGCTTCCTAGCGCTCGGTTCTGACTTAAAAGCAACGCACACAATCTGGTGTTCCTCTCCCTGGCGCTTCGGTTCCAACAGCAGCAGTGGAAGTACAGTCAGCTCCGAGAGGATGTCCTAACAGGCTTACTTTGGAGTTGATTGGTCCCACCAACTCAAAGGGAGTAGTCCTCCTTGCAGGGCTTCTCTAGTCGAGGCAAATTCAGAGCACAGCAGCAGGGCTTTGGCGGGCAAACCAATGGTCCAGGAGTTGCAGCAGGCGTCTCTTCCAAGTTCTTCTTCGGATTCCTTCGTCCAGTGGTCGACTCTGCCTTCCAAGCCAAAAAGCCTTGGCTTTTATGCAGGTTTCTCCCATTCATTCCAGCCTAGCTGTCAATCACACAGCAGGGTGGCTGTCCTTGCCGGACAGCCAGCCAGCCAGCCAATCACCTTTGTGTGCATTCTTGTAACCAAGGGGATTAAGCACAGTGAGTTTCGGGCACCCCCCTCACTTGCTGCCCCTGCCAGACATACTTGAGCCAGAGGCGGGCTTCACCAGTGAATTGCGCCAAAGACAAAACAAACAAAGGGACCAAACCTGGTTTGGCGTGCAGAGTAAATCTCGAGAAGGACCCTTCTAGCAAAAAATGGCAAAAATAGAAGACCGGGGCAATTTTGACAAAATGGGCACCCATCGGTGCCTTACAGTGGCTGCGAACGCAGCCCGCAGTAAAAACACACAATGGTAGTGAAAAGTAAACCACTGCCACCAGTCATTAATTGTAGAAAGGGTAACATAAAAATGTTGCATGAGAAAATAGACAAAGGGGATACCAAGTAACCCCTCCAGCACCCTAGGGTAAGATAGTGTGTTCTGGTTCTAGAAAGTTACAAAATGTAAGTAAAGTCAATTTTACTTGACTGCTTTTGGAAACAGTAGTTTCACCAAGAGAAGGTATTTAAACCTTTGGGAAATCTAAGAGACTTCTCTGTGCCACTGCACTGAAGGTGCTGTGTCACAATGTAAAAGATCATGCCTATGGAGTTTGTCAGACTCCAAAGTTAAAAGAAACAAAGAAAACACATAGAATTAAATGTACAAAGTTCAGCAAAAGAGATGGGGGTCTCTAAGGTGGGAGGAATTTAGCACTAAACTGAATATTCTCCCTAACACTCGTCCCTCCCAGACCAAGGGACAGGAGGATCTAATCCCTTCCAGGATGGATCTCCTGTTGCAAGTCGGTTAAATGGCCTGCTGGGTACACCAACAACCTTTTGTAACCTTTGCTATGGCACTTTTTTTCAGGTGTTTTCATTTTTAAGCTATAAACCCAAAGTTCAGCAAAAGAGCTGGGAGTCTCTAAGGTGGGGAACATTTAGCACTAAACTGAAAATGCTCCCTAATATCAGCTTATTGGCACATGGCCCTGGAAATAACAGGGTTGCAGGGTAAGTGAGAATAGACGGCGCTTTGGGTGCAAAAATGATGGTGGTGTTCGATGTAGGCTGGAAATACTAAATACCAATATATTTCTATGTGGTTTGTGTCCTTCGTGCTGTGTATATGTTTATCCAAAGGGGATACAGCAGAGAGCCACTGGTTTAGGAGGTGGGGGGGAAATGTGACAGTGCACTTCACGGCAATGCCTTTAGCCCTAACTGGCTCTGCCATAGTATTTAGTGTGGTGATCATGCATATGGGTGCAGTGTGGTTGGGCTTCTATGTATGTAGGATAGAGGTAGCAGATTGAAGGGTGTGTTGCTTAGGTGTGGGAGTGGAAGAAGGTTGGGCTTCATTCGAGTCCTCTTTGGAATGTATAGGCTCAACCGACTGATGCGGGTTCAGTGTGCCATCTTGACCTGGTGTGGGTTCTGTAAGGAACTCATGCTGGCAACAGTAAAGACAGACACAAGTGATCACAGTTCAGGGGTGTTTATTAAACTGTATAAATGGATGAGAAAAACACAAAAACACCTAACTCGAAGATGGGAGCAAGCAACGACCATCAAAATAATAAGGCTGTCCTAGTGGTTTCTTGTCAAAATAAAAGGGCCTATACTAAAAAAAAAAACGATTGCCATTCCTTATCGCTATGTTATAAAACAGTGTGGGATAATGTTCACAAGAAAAGAAAGAAGTGTTCACAAATGATGAGTCAAGATGTTATGGCTGGGGTCTCCCATCCCCTGTTTTTACACGGGACAAGCCAAGGCTCTTGAGCACAGCACACTCCTGGGCTTCTCCAGTACGAGCTTACAGTTCCTTGTAGCGCTATGAGGATCTTCGTTGGCCAAGTCTTTTTCCTTAAGTCTCTTGACTTTGAGGGCCTGATGTGCCAAAATAATAATATTGTTCTCTATAGAGTGGGGACTCCTCACCCCTGGATCCCCCTCAACCGGGCTACGATCCTCTCGTATTTTGGCCTCCCTCCGTCAGGTTCACTACGGCCTTTCACTCAGAATATTTTCACCTGTTTTATTCATAAGTCTTGGGACCCGATTCACAGAGCGCTTTTGAATGGAATTTCACCATTATAAAACGCTTCTGTGAATCAGGTGCTTAATGTCTCATCAAACAATCTCAGTGTGGACATCCCTCAGCTGGGTTCACTCTTGTCAACACAATGTTCACGGGGGTGCGTTACTATTCAAAGCAATTTGCAGGCATCCCTCAGTCGGGTTCACGTTTGCTTCTATCATAATTCACTGTTTTACCACAACACAGGATTCACTTTTTCCTGGCATCCCTCCGTCGGGTTCACATTGCCATTTTTAATATAAGTTACCAGACAGTCATTCTAGACCCCTTGGGTTCTTCTCTCACCTACGTTCGGGTCTCAGCCCCTAGTCAGACTTTTCCATAAGCCTCCAGTCAGGCTCCACACAATTCTATTGTTCCAATGTTCTTGTACGGGTTACTGTTTACCCTAATTTGCAGGCCTCCCTCAGTCGGGTTCACACTTGCTGCCTCTATGTGTCAACAACCTTCGACTGTACAAGGTGGTCTGGCTTGACCCTCGTATGACCACTTTGACGTTTCACACCGGCCTACCCTAAGGCTTCTTGGTACTTGTAGTTTCTACAACAACCAAAGACTTTAGATTATGCACAGGATTCAACATAACCCGCTGCAGGACCACTTCGATTTCTCTGTGTAGCACATTCTCCTTGTTCAGGAGCAGGGCATCAGTCAGAGTCCTTCGAATGAGCGCCCAAGTGGCGCCAGACCACTCTAACTCTGATGCCAAGTCCATGTACAAAAAGACCTCTGTGTCTTTAATCTTCTTAAATGTTAACACAGTCTGTTTCCTGTCAGATTCTTCCGATTCACCGGCTGTGCTGAACCCGTTGGTGTTTCTTTTGCCGCTGGTGTCGAGGACGGTACCACAATGGCAACCTTGTCTCCCCACCCTGGCTGTCGGTGCAGGTGGGTTCCACTTACCGCTGACATCCGTCACACTATTCACCAGCTGTGATCCCCGGTCTTATGTTTCTTTTGTAAGAGACTTTGTGGGTCTGGGTTGAGAAGGGCAAGGGCAATTCCCTCCTTTCGTTCTTTTAGCTCTCGCCGTCTTTCTCCTCCATTTGAACTGCCGTCCTTGAATAACTGTCATTGTGCGGTTGGCCTTGCTCTCTGTGTGCTCCCGTGCTCCACCTTTTATCCCGGTGGGGAAGGGAAAGGGCTGTCACTTGTGTGTAGTTAATGTCAGTTGCCTGACTGCCTGGGCCTCGTGTTGGAACATGTCAGGTAAACGGCCCTGGTTTTAGTCCATTGTCTTTCATGATGTAAGAAAGTGCTTGTGTTGGAAAGGTGGGGGGTAGAGTTTTGGAATATCCTACAGGGTAGGATGGGGAGAGGTGTTATAAGGAAGGTGGTACTGTGTCTCATCCGTAGGTGTCCCACTTCACTCCCCGAGGACCCCTCATCCAGGTGATCCTTCTGTACTGGTTCACCCCCAGGAACTGGATCCAATAGCGATGGCCGGGTCCTGGCCACCTGGATGACTGATCCCCGGGAACTAGTCAGTGAGACACCTTCAGGTTTCTCACAGTTCAGTCTACCATTCTGAGGAATCCTGTTATATTGACCTAGAAGGCCTGGTCTTTGATGGTGTGACTTTGTGCTAGTTAATCTGTGTTTTTTTTTTCTTTAAAATAAAACAGGTTTTGGGGGTTTTCTGAAGACCAGGTGATCTAGGTCTGGTGTTCCATAGTTTGAATGTCAGAAAAAAAGAACCAGGATCCTCCTTAGCATTTCCAGTTGAACTGTGGGAACGCTACTAGGGAGGGGGGTTGCTGGATTGTAGCGTTCTTGCTGGTGGGAAGTGTTGTACATATTTTCTTGGTGGATTCTGGGTCAGGAATTATGGTTTAATCAAGGCATTTTGATTTGAATTCTGTGCTCCAGTGGAATATATGTGTTCCCATCAGTCTGGAGAGTTGATGACCTCCAGAGTTCTGTGGGTATTGATAAGGCTTTTAGTAATATCACATCAGCCCATTGCCTTAATCTAAACTGCAACTCATAGATTCCTAAAAACATTAAAGCAACTTTTATCAAACATAATATCTTTTTGGAAAATGTTGATCCTAAATCATATAATATAATTTCTGAGGCTTGTGGATTCTGCTTAGATCACATGATGTTCATAGGCCAACATTTAGTGAAAGCTGCAGAGTATTACAGTTTTCGAAAATTCAAAAAGGGATATCGACAGGGCATGCGAGTAATACTATCCCTAGTGTGACGTCCACTGTACCCATGGTCCTTCATACGTTGAGGTCCCTCAGATTGTTTTTTTCTGCCGTCGTAGACGGATGCAAAATCGCTGAGTTCTGAGTTTGGCATAACGCCATTAATTAATCAGTTAGAGTTAGTTACTCTTCCTATCCTTTATATCTTTCGCTTACAGACTATCGATAACATCTCCGACAACAGTGTAGAAGACGACCATAGAATAAGACTCCCATCGATGGATCCTTTCGGCCTTGGAGGGCCGCTTCGGACTTCATTGGAGAATGTATTTACCCCTTTTCATACATTATCTTCGCCTAGCTGCCATTTAATTTAATTATGGATAGAACCCCTTTCAAGTTCTGCCCAAGTTGCAACAAAAAATTCCCCAGGGTGACAAGCACCCGGTGTACAACCTTCGTCTCCCATGGGATCATGTCGAAGGGAATTGTCGAGCCTGTAAGCTCTTTAAACCTAAGACGTTAAAGGACCGTTTAACTAAGAGCTTGGCCCACCATGCAATGCAGGCCGAAGCCACCATGGACGCGGAGGGGACCTACAGCGATAGCAACAACGCCACATTTTTGGGTGGCGAAGGTGACTGGGAAACATCGGTTTCCCAAGCACAAGCCCCCGACCCCACCAAACAGGCCGGCTTCCCTGTTACTGGGACGACCCCCGGCAGCATCAGCGCTTACACTGCCCCTACCACTAAACACACAGCCAAGGGCTGTGACTCGACGTGTTCGTCGACCAAGGGCCCACACACGACATCTAGGGAGAGGTCCACAGAATCCCTGTCCTGGGCGCTTGAGGTCCTGATCGCCGCATGACAGGCCCAACTGTCGAAAGACAGCAGCAGACGTCGTGCTAAATCTGTTCAGGTCACTCCACAGCCAAAGTTCGACATGCCTCGTCGAAGATGACTAAAAGCCCTAAGCAGTCTGGATTAGCCCACCTGGTTAAAAAACACATCCCGAAAAGCCTACTGAAGGAGAAGGAGTCCAAAAAGCACTCTTCTAAGACCCCTCATAGGGTAAGGTCCCATTATACACCTAGGGGAAGGGATTCCCATCCACACAAGGAAAAGCATTCACTTCCACAGGAAGAGGAATCCTTGTCAGCAGCTCTAAAGAACAAGGGTCAACCCTGCCCTCAAGTCCCAGTCACACCTCAAGGTCAGGCTTTCCCACTAGGCTCTATGTCCATCCAAGCTCGGCCCAATGGACATGTGAGGACATTGATAGAGTCATGAGAAGGATGACCTTTATGGCAAATCTTTTCTAAAAAAAAAAACAGATTCTTTCCAAAACTTTCAAATCAACCCTCGCACTACAGCTGCCCCTGGTTCTCAGATCCCTGCAGATGCCCCTACTCCTCATCACCCTCCTAAAAGGTCTCGTCCTGATACCCTAGCTATTCCACCCCAGTAGGACCCACCCTTCATTGCTCTGTATGACCCATTTACCGACAATTAAGACACCTATACAGTTCAGGAGAGCACATAACAGGACTGTGACGATGAGAAAGGAGAGATGTATAACACTGCCTCTCCCGTCACCCTAGACCCCCCAGTAGCAGATTTGCCAATAGACAACCAGCCACTAGAAAACGACATGCTCATTTCTATCCTGCAATCTTTCCACCATAGGATCCAGCCCTCTCTGGAGACACCTAACCAGACGCGGGCAGTTAATCCACGCATTGAGAAGCTCTTCCACCCGGCTCCCACAGATCCTCCCTATATCAGGGGACAGCTCAAACCAGACACTCTTGTAATTACAACAACAAGAAAGAGAGCAGGGACACCCTTGGCCTCTTCGGAGGCACCACCTGACAAGGAAAGTAAGAAACTATACACTATGGGGCAGCAAGTAGCCTCTTCGGCTGCCTTTCAGGCGAGAATCGCCAACAATACCACACTTCTGGTGAGTTATAACTGCCATAAATGGGATGCGGTGTCCGCATTATTGTCTTCAGCTCCTAAACCTCTTAAGACTCAATTGGCCCTGGTAGTGGCAGAAGGCAGAGCAGTTTCAAGCTGCATTCTGAAAGGTAATTTAGACGTCGCTGACAATGCAGGCAGAATTATTGCGGAAGGAATGATTATTAAGAGACCTGCGTGGCTACACCAGTGCAGCTTCAAGCAGGAGACTCAAACTACGCTTCTTAATATGCCTATTGAGCCCAACGTCCTCTTCGGAAAGCCAGCTGAAGACGCCCTAAAATCTGCTAAAGAGGAATACGACACCTTGAAGTCCTTGGGCCAGTTCACGAATAATCCCACATGCCAAAGAGGTAATGATAATTTTCGTCGATTTCACTCACAAAATTCGCAGAAGGGTTCAAGCTACAATCAAAATCGGGGATCGTCCTGGGGTAACAATCAAGGCCAGGCCTCACAGGGTTACCAAAGGGTACAGCGCAGTTCTCGCAGCCGGGGGAGGTCCTCCAATTCTAGAGGTGGAGCCACACCTCCAAAAGAGTGACTACCCACCTCAGGTGCCCTCCCATGCCTCTCCAGTGCTAGGGCTTTTTTCAAACTTCACCCAAGCATGGGAGGAAATCACCTCAGACAAATGAGTGCAATCCACCGTGGTCGGTGGCTATTGTGTGGAACTAATCCAGCAACCACAGAACCATCCCCTGCGTCAAAAGACTCACTCGAAGGAAGAACAACGCATCCTTCTCGAGGAAATTGCAACGCTGCTCCAAAAGGCGCCCCGGCGAACCACGTAAACAAGGGTATTTATTCAACATACTTCCTTGTGCCAAAAACAATCTAACAATGTGCCCAGTATTAGACCTACGCCCTGCAAACGCCTATGTCAAGCCACAAAAGTTCTGCATGACTACACTACAAGAAGTAATCCCCCTGCTAAAGTGGGGGGGACTACATTGCAACATTGGATATGAAAGATGCCTATTTTCATATTTCAATGTTCCCAGCACACAGAAGATTCTTGCGGTTCAAGATAGCAAACCAGCACTACCAGCACAAAGTGCTACCCTTCGGAATAGCATCCACACCAAAGGTACGGGCGGTGGTGGTAGCGCACCTGCGCAGGGAAGCAATCCCAGTGTACCCTTACCTGGACGACTGGCTGATTACAAGGGAGACTCCCCACATTTTCAGGCAAAACATTCAAAGAACTATCAACCTTCTCTTTCAATTGGGCTTCTCAATAAATGAGAAAAAATCAAGCCTAGTGCCAAGCACAACCAAACAGTTCCTATGAGCTGTAATAGACTCAAAAGAGGCGTCGTCTTCCTGTCAGAGGAAAGAGTGCAAAATTTTTTTACTGCAAATACCTGATTATTAGGCTGGCCGCCAGATAAGCGTACACAAAGCTATGTGTTTGCTAGGCATGATGGCATCTTCCATTTACCTGGTACCGCACGCACACCTGCGCGTGCGACCCATGCAGGAATGGTTGGCGAAAAAAGTGGTCTCAGGCAAGCGGTCAGTGGGACGATCTGGTGGTCCTTTTGCCAACACTGGTACAAAGCCTTTACTGGTGGACAAGGGAAAATCTGTTGAAGGGGAAACACTTCCACGGTCCAGAAGTGCAGGCGATAGTTACGACAGACTCGTCACTCGCCGGGTGGGGGGCTCATAACCTTCATCACACAGCACAAGGTCTGTGGACTCATGCCACGGCGCAGAACCATATCGATCTGCTGGAACTACTGGCGGTGTTCAAGGCCCTTCAGGCATTCGAGATACACCTAGCAAATCAGTCGGTGCAAGTCCTAACCAACAGCACTACTGCAATGTTTTACATCAACAAACAGGGGGACACACGTTCTCCAAATCTGTCAACTAGCACAACAAATTTGGAAATGGTCACTCAAACGGCAAATGTTCCTATCCTCACAACACGTTCCAGGGGAACTCCACTCTCTAGCGGACTCACTGAGCAGAGATCCCCTACCAGAGGAACACTAGTGGCAACTAGACACAAAGGTCGTAGACCACCTCTTCTCTCAGTGGGGTTTCCCCACGCTAGACTTGTTTGCTACAAGCAAAAACAAACAATGCCCAGACTTTGCGTCCAGGTTCCCCCAACCAGGCTCCAATGGGAACACCCTATGGATGAACTGGTCACAGAGATTCACTTGCCAACCCCCGCACCCCACCCCGACTCCTCTCATGAATAAAGTGGTGAACAAGATCCACAAGGAACAAGTAACGCTCATCCTAGTGGCTTCTATGAGGGGAAGACAGCCTTGGGATCCACATCTGCGTAAACTGGCGATGTGCGATCCAATCAAACTCCTATGCCAGACCAACTTACTCACTCAACACAGGGGATTAACAGTGCACCCCCAACCTCCCTCGATGAACTTTGAAGCGTGGCTCCTGAAGTCAGAGTTCATACATCTTAAGCTAACACAGAGGTGTATTATATCCTCAAGGAGGCATGAAAGCCAAACACTAGACACTTTTATTTCGACAAGTGGAAGAGATTTGTAATTTATTGCCAGTCTAAATAAATAAACCCCATCGAATGTACCCCATTTCACATTCTAAACTATATGCCCCACTTGCTAGACTCAGGGTTAGTATTCAACTCTATAAAGGTCCACCTGGCAGCCTTGTCGGCTTACACCACCTCCCACAATAAGGTATTGTGGTGGAAGGTGCCAGTCATCAAAGCATTCATGGAAGGAGTAAAGAGACTCCACCCCCCAATTTCAAACCCACCACCAGAATGGGATCTCAATGTAGTACTCGCTAAGCTCATGGGACCCCTTTCGAGCCGATGCACAGTCAAGTCTTAAACACCTGACGTACAAGTCTGCCTTCTTAGTGGCTATTACTTCCATAAGAAGAGTTAGTGAATTGCAAGCATTGTCAGTGCAGGATCCTTTCTTTGTCATACACAAGTACAAACTGGTTTTACATACTTATGCTAGGTTCTCTCCTAAGTTCATCTCTACATTTCATGTGAACCAGTCTATTGAGCGTCCGGCTTTGTTCCAGAACCCAAAAACTCAGCTGAGGTAAAACTCCACACACTAGATGTAAGGATGGCGGTCCATTACTATGTAAACTATACCAGACCTCTAAGAAAAACAGACCAACTGTTTGTCTCCGTAGCCCCAGGCAGTGAAGGAAACCGCATTTCCAAAAATCCCATCTCCAGATGGATAGTCAGATGCATACAACTGTGCTATTCTCTGTCAGACAAGACATTGCCTTTCCCGCCAAGAGCTCACTCCACAAGGAGCACAGGAGCTACTCTGGCATTTATTGTAAATGTCCCCTTAGACAGCATTTGCAAAGCATCTACATGGAGCTCAGTACACACTTTCACTCAGCACTACTGCATTGACACCTATTCCAAGACAGATACACAAGTGGGACAAGCAGTTCTAAAACATCTGTTTGCCCATGAACCTTCTCGCAAACCACCACCTTCTCCTAACCCTGCTCGCTGATCTATACACAGCATGTGATCTAAGCAGATTTCACAAGCCTCAGAAGAGATACATTACTCACCGTAATCATATTTCTGATGCTTGTATCTGCTTAGATTCACATACGCCCACCCTTTCTCCCCTTGGTGAGAAGGTGCATGGATGCATATGAACTTGTCTGATACATATCTGCTTGGATACACCTGTACCCAGGCTACACTTCATGCTATCTCATGTCAAAAACAAAACAACCTGAGGGACCTCGATGCCTGAAGGTCCATGGGTACAGTGGACGTCACATTAAGGATAGTATTACTGGCACACCCTGTCAACGTCCCTGAAAACAACTGTAATACTCTGCAGCTTCCACTAGATGTCGGCCGATGCACAGCATGTGAATCTAAGCAGATACAAGCATCAGAAATATAATTACGGTGAGCAATGTATCATATATATATATATAACCGGTCATGCCAGTAATGCTATCCCTAGTGTGACGTCCCCTGTACCCATGACCCTCACGCGTGTAGGACCCACAGATTGTTTTTTTCCGCCATATTATTCGGACGCATGTTGCGGAGTTCCCTTGGCTCTTAGCCGTTTATAGTTACAATTATTGTTAAATACTTCCCCTTTCACTTCCACCGTACGCCGAAGAACGACGCCGGTGAAGATCGAGGAAGCCAGCCGTCGAGGACTGCCACGATGGACTTTGGGCCTTGGACGGCCTCTGGTCTCGGCCCTGTACAGTATGGAGAGTGGGGGTGGTCATACAGACTTCTTTCCCACCTTTTCGTACATATACCCGCCTGCTGCCATTTTGTAACATATGGAGAGTACTCCATTCCAATTCTGCCCTAAGTGTAATAGGAAGTTTCCTTGGGTGGATAAGCACAATACATGCAACCTGTGTCTCCCACGAAACCATCCCGAGGCTACCTGTCGAGCTTGCAAGCTCTTCAAGCCGAAAAACCTTAAGGACCGCTCAACTAAACGCTGAGCCCACTACACCAGGCAGCTAGAGGCCATGGAAGTGGAGTGGACATTCAGCGATGGCAGCAACGCTGCCGAATCGGACGGCGAGGGCAGAGGGGTGACTTCGGACACCACGCGCAGGCCCCCGACCCCAAAGGACTGGTCAGTGGCCACATTGCGGGGACAACACCCGGTGGCAAAAGCGATACACTTACTACCTCCACTAAGCACTTCAGCCTCGGCCGTGACTCGACACGCGTGTCCAGCGATCGGCAACGGAAGACACCAAGAGAGCAGTCCAACAAATCTGTCCCCTCTGGGCGTTCTCGTTCCTGTTCGTCTCATGGCAAAGGCCAGCCGTCTTTGGTTGATAAAGGTGTCGCACTATCAATAGTCCCCAAGTCCCGATCGTCAGATGACGATTCCGCCCTCTACCCTCCACAGTCAAGACTTGTAGCGTCTACACCCGAGATTCAACGTTCTTCTCGAATACCACCTCCGAAACTCGACGCAAGGCGTCAAATCCCTCAGAGGCCCCTAAAAACACTGGAAAGCACTCCTCATGGGAAGGGGGATAAACAACATAAAAAGTCATCTTCAGAACACCATGTTCATAAAGAGAAGCAGAAAGACCCTAAATCAATTGGGAAGTCCAAGGTCTCAGATCCTATCACTAAAAGTAAACTCATTCCTCCCACTGCTCACGATATGGGCACTGATGAGGAACCAGAAGATGATGTTGTTATTCCTAGCTCTAAAGAATGGAACTCAGCAGACATTGATAGGGTCATGAGAAGGATGTCATTCATGGCTGACTTCTATGAAAAGGACCCTAATTACTTTTATAGTTACTCCAACATCCCTGCTACCTCTGCCCTTTCGGGGTCTAAGGCAATACTGAAGTCCTTTTAGCCCCCTGCTGAGAAACTCCTCTCTGACGCCCCTGCTCAGGGCTTGGTCACAGACTCATTTGTGGTTGAACCTTACCACCCTGATTCATATTGTGATGAAACAGAACCTCAATTGGTGGATGATTAGACAGGGGTCTCTTATTATGGGGATGACGAGGACCAGGAGGAGGAGGATGAGGTTGAAGCCTACAATCTTGACTCCCCGATTACTAAAGACCCCCAGGTGCATGACTCGCCTGTAGATAACCAACCACTCCTCAGTGAGGCACTGGCTAAGGCAGCTGCCCATTTTCATATCGACACACAGGGTATCCAAGAAGACCTGGATTTCACTGAAGAAATCCTAGGAGACAAGAGAGCCATTATTCAGGCTATCCCTCTTGTTAAAATCCATCCAGCGTAGGATTGATCCCTCGCTGGTAACCCCGAATCTCACTCGAGCGGTTAATCCGCGAGTCGAGAAATTGTTCCGTGCCGCACTCTCCGATCCCCTGTACATTAGGGGCCAGTTGAAACCGGATTCCCTGGTCGTAACAACCACCAGGAACAGAACCGGTACACTGCTTGCTTCTTCGGAAGCACCTCCTAATAAGGAAAGTAAAAGACTATACGCTTTGGGTAGAATGGTTGCCTCCACGTCTGTCTATCAGGCACGAATTGCCAACAGTGCCACCCTTTTGGCAAGCTACAATTGCCATCAGTGGGAAGAGGTATTCGCTTTGGTATCCTCCGCACCCGAGCCCTTAAAGAGCCAGTTGGCCCAACTGGCAGCTTATGGATAGTCTGGATCAGGCTGCATGCTAAAGAAAAACTTTGATGCAGCAGATAATGCGGGGAAGTTACTAGCCGAATGTCATAAAGCGTCACGCTTGGCTAAGGCAATCGGGGTTCAAACCTGAGACCCAAGCAACACTGATTGATATGCCTGTGGAGCCGAATGTTCTATTTGGCAAGGTAGTGAAGGAGGCTTCAAAGACAGCAAAGGATGAGTACGAGACCCTAAAATCTCTTGGCCAACTCACAAATAAACCCTCTTGACAGAGGGGAAAGTTTTTGCCGCTTTCGGGGCCAAAGTTCCCAAAGGGGTTCAAACTACTACCAGAATCAGGGAACCTCATGGGGGAACAATCAATCCCAATCCTCACAGGGTTATCCCAGAGGGCAATGCAGGGGTCGCGCTAGGGGTGGAGGCAGCCCCGCTAGAGGTGGTACACCACCCAACAAGCAGTGACATTGCAGTTCAGGTCCCCTCTCATGCATCCCCAGGTGGGGGGCGCATTTCCACCTTCACCCACGCATGGGAGGGGATCACTTCAGACAGATGGGTGCTGTCCACAGTGTCCGGAGGATACTGCATAGAGTTGCTATGGCGCCCCCACGACCATCCTCCGCGACAGAAGATATACTCGCCGGAACATCAGAAGATCCTCCTCGAGGAGATCGCTGTTCTGCTATCAATGGATGCCATAGACGTCATCCCGGTCAACCAGGTAAACAGTGCTATTTATTCAACCTACTTCCTTGTGCCAAAAAAAGATTTGACAATGCGCCCAGTATTAGATTTGCGACCTGCAAACAAGTATGTCAAGCCACAAAAATTCTGAATGACTACACTGCAAGATGTAATCCCTCAACTAAAAAAGGGGGATTACATGGCAACATTGGATATGAAAGATGCCTATTTTCATATTTCAATGTTCCCAGCGCACAGGAGATTACTGCGTTTCAAGATGGACAATCAGCACTACCAATTCAAGGTACTGCCCTTCGGAATAGCCTTGGCTCCAAGGGTTTTCCCTAAGGTACTGGTGGTGGTGGCGGCGCACCTACGCAGGGAGGCAATCCCAGTGTACCCTTATCTGGACGACTGTCTAATTACAGGGGAGTCCCCCCTAATTTGCAGACTTAACATCAAAGAACAATCAACCTCCTCTTCCAATTGAACTTCTCAATCAACGAGAAAAAGTCAAGCCTGGTGCGAAGCACCTTAAAACAGTTCTTGGGAGCTGTCCTAAATACCCAAGAGGGGTTGGCCTTTCCATCACAGGAAAGAATTCGAAATTTGTTGCTGCAAATTCCTCAATATCGGGCCTGTCGACAAATAAGGGTGCGCAAAGCTATGCGTTTGCTAGGCATGATGGCATCTTGCATTTACCTGGTTCCCCACGTGCGTCTACGCATGCGACCCATGCAGGAATGGTTGGTGAAACAGTGGTCTCAAGCAAGTATTCAGTGGGACGATCTAGTGGTTGTTTCGCCATCACTAGTGCAGAGTCCTCGCTGGTGGATAAGAGAGAATCTTACAAAGGGGAAACCCTTCTACGATCCAGAGATACAGGCCGTCGCCACAACAGACGCCTCGCTGGCAGGGTGGGAAGCTCACTACCTTCACCACGCAGCTCAGGGTCTCTGGTCTCACACAGTGGCTCAGAACCACATCAATCTGCTAGAACTTCTGGCAGACTTCAGAGCGCTTTGGGCTTTCAAACCCCTCCTATCCAACCAGTCAGTGCAGATCCTAATAGACAGCACGACTGCAATGTTTTACTTAAACAAGAGGGCACTCGTTCTCCCAATCTGTCCAAGCTTGCCCAGAAAATTTGGAAATGGGCACTCAAACAGAAGATTTACCTGTCATCCCAACGTGTTCCGGGGGAACTCAACTCGCTAGCAGATGTTCTGAGCAGAGATCCCCTCCCAGAGGAACACGAGTGGCGACTACACGAAGAGTCCGAGGAGACCTCTTCTCTCAGTGGGGTTTGCCCACTATAGACCCATTCGCCACAAGCGAAAACTGGCAATGTCCAGACTTCGCATCCAGGTTCCCCCAGCAAGGCTCCAAGGGGAACGCCCTATGGATTAATTGGTCAGGGATATTTGCCTACCCTTTCCACCAACCCCTCTGATGGGGAAAGTGGTGAACAGGATCCATAGGGAACCGATGACGCTCATCCTGGTTGCTCCTATGTGGACTAGACAACCATGCTATCCACACCTGCGTAAACCGGCGGTGTGCGACCCCATCAAACTCCTGTGCCGGTACAACCTACTCTCCCAGCACAAGGGGCTAACAGTGCATCCTCAGCGCAACTCGATGAATTTGGCAGCATGGCGTCTGAAGTCATATAGTTCGGACATCTCAATTTACCTCAGAGATGTATGGATATCTTGAAAGAGTCAAGAAAACCGAACACGAGGCACTGTTACTATGATGAATGGAAACGATTCGTAATTTGGTGCCAGAATAAGCAAATAAGCCCTGTGATTGTACTCCTTCTAATGTGGCCACCTATATGCTCCACCTACTGGATGCAGGGTTAGCGTTTAACTCACTAAAAGTGCACCTGGCAGCTTTATCAGCCTACACCACTTCCCATAACAAGGTGTCCTGGTGGAAGGTGCCAGTTGCCAAAGCATTTATGGAAGGGGTAAATGTTCAGCTCCTCCAGTTTCTAACCCACCTCCAGTTTGGGACCTTAATGTGGTACTTGCTAAGCTCATGGGCCCTCCCTTTGAGCCCATGCACAAATCTATTCTCAAACACCTGACTTATAAAACTGCCTTCTTAGTAGCCATTACCTCCATCAGAAGGGTCAGTGAAATTCAAGCTCTGTCAGTGCAGGATCATTTCTTTACTATACATAAAGACAAACTGGTTTTACGCACTCACCCTAGGTTCTTACCCAAGTTAATTTCCAAATTCCATATTAACCGTTCTATTGAGCTACTGGCCTTCTTCCAAGAACCCAAAAGCTCTGCTGAGGTGAAACTCCACACACTAGATGTGAGGAGGGCGGTCCTCTACTATGTAGACAAGACCAGACCGCAAAGAAACACAGATCAACCGTTCGTCTCCATAGCGCCAGGCAGAGAAGGAGATCGCAACTCTAAAAATGCCATCTTTAGGTGGATAGTCAGATGTATTCAACTGACCTATTCCCTTTCAGATAAAACACTGCCTTTTACACCAAGGGCCCACTCTACAAGAGGTACTGGAGCCACTCTGGCTTTCATTGCAAATGTACCCCTGGACAGCATTTGCAAAGTAGCTACATGGAGCTCTATTCACACCTTTACTCAGCACTACTGCATTGACACTCATTCCAAGACAGATAAACAAGTGGGACAAGCGGTTCTAAGACATTTGTTCGCTCATGACCCTTCTCACATCCCACCTCCTTCTGCTGACACTGCTCGCTAATCTATGCACAGCATGTGATCTATGCAGATTCCACAAGCCTTAGAAGGGATACATTACTCACCGTAATCATATTTCTGATGCTTGTATCTGCTTAGATTCACATGCGCCCGCCCTTCCTCCCCTCTTAGAGAAGGCGCATGGATGCTTGTAGTCTTATCTTTCTTAACTGCTTGGATACTCTGTACTGGCGCTACTCCTCATGCTACCTCATGTCAGAAAAAATACAATCTGAGGGTCCTCCACGCATGAGGGATCATGGCTACAGGGGACGTCACACTAGGGATAGTATTACTGGCATGCCCTGTTCGTCCCTTTTCGAG
This sequence comes from Ambystoma mexicanum, assembly GCF_040938575.1. Lineage (NCBI taxonomy): Eukaryota > Metazoa > Chordata > Amphibia > Caudata > Ambystomatidae > Ambystoma > Ambystoma mexicanum. Next base: position 436,415,819 of record NC_090922.1, on the reverse strand, counting down.
TTTTGAAAAACAAACTGTAATACTCTGCAGCTTCCACTAGATGTCGGCCTATGCACAGCATTTGAATCTAAGCAGATACAAGTATCAGAAATACAATTACGGTGAGTAATGTATCATATATATATATAACATGATATCAATGACATTTGTGATGTCATCTTTGATGTCATGGGTGTTAGTCCTTGCAGTGCACAGTGGTAGTGCGAGTTATGGTTGCCTAGCTTACCATAACTTGCGAATTTCTGTGGTTTTTCGGTTTTACCTGTAACTATAACATCCCTATAACAACATTTTTCCATTGAATTGCATAGGTTTTTAGTAGCGCAACTTAACCATAACGTCCCTTTAACAACGTTTTTTCAGTGAATTTCATTGGTTTTTAGCAGGATATCCTTAGTTTGTAAAGATGTACTGTGCAACATAGTGAAGCTGCTGGCACCATGTAATGTGCACAGCACTTGCGGACTATGTGTCTGGTTGCGGGCATCGGGTGGCATCCAACCTGCTCAGGAAGGCAAGTGCTCTCTTACATAGTGGTACCAATCACCAAACACAAGGAACATATACAAACAGCTCCATGTACAAGAATTGCAAGGGAAAATAGAGTAGGTCTGCAAATTGTGTACTATGAAACAAACCGGACAAAGGCATAGGGAGTACACCGTAACGGAATGCACCAACAAGAGAAGTGACATCTGCCTTCAACAATCTTACCGCACTGCTACTGTGCATGGGAACAAAGAACGAACGGCCAGAGTACGGACTGGAAAGTACTAAGACCAGAACGTCACTACAATGTAGTAAGCACACAAAAGTTTGTCTAATGATTGCACAGGTGTGGCAGTATACAATAGTAGAAAAGCATAACGTTTCTTTTGTTACACAGCAATGGCAAGCACCTTAGAGTGGATGGAAGAAAATTTCCCTCATGATGCAATGACTTACGATACTAACCCCATTGGGTCTCACAGTAGTGTGAAGCGTAAATTGTGTAATATATATTGCTACATGTACACCAAACACAGCTTCTTTTCTGTAAGGGAACATATTGGAAAGGAAAGCATGGCAGCACAAGCGGCAACCCTTACACAACAGCATACGGCCATAGGAAAGTAAAGAAATTCTGTGCATAGCAAAATGGACAGCCTTGAAGTAAAAGTGGAATAATTGGTAAACACTTGTAACGCCTTAAAGGTTGCGTACAAGGGTATATTATGGACAAAATAAAAGAGCACTGGCAGACCTGCACGTGTACCCTGTCCCCATGTCGGAGCCCGCCATCCCCTCAAAATCTGTGTGATGGGAGACGTTACCTTGATACATCAATCTCTTCCTCCCCTCGCAACCAACTTGTGCAAATCCCCACAATAAGTATCCACTTCTGCTACCCCTTCCCTTTCCTAATGGTGTGCATGAATGTGTACAAGTAAACGTTAATAAATAAAATGTTCAGTGTATATATGGTATTGTTTTTTTGTTGAAATGCCATTCTGACTCAACGGCGCACAGTCTTCATTGGAATTACCGCAATTAAGGAAAAGGTAGGTGTCCTACAGACACCGTAGCTGCCCGGCTTATCCAGAATGAGAATGGAGGCATCCGTAGGATGCCGGCATGCTCTGCATGTCCGCATGTTGTCCACGACCTACGATTACATGTCTGAGCGGATGCTTGTTCGTTGTGTACACGCATGTGTATCTATTCCTCTGTGTCCTGGTAACACCGCCACTGTGCAGCATACGCAAATGAATGTTAATTAGGCCGAGGCGCCAACCCATGTCCTAGAGATAAACATCCCACTGGCTATACCCTATAAACAGCCAGCATCTCCCATAATGGTTGTCACACGTGTGGCGCACTGTTATTCAGTAGAGAAGTGGCAATGGTGTGCATAGGACACCTATGCACATGCGCACAACGTATTCCGCCCAAAATGCATCCTGCGGACAGCCGTCCCAAAGGAGAATAGTGGCGATGTCACCATGCGACCGCACCCATGCTGCGCGTGGGCCCTTATTTTGGGGACACGATCCAGACCCTCAGACAGCGGCAAAGTACAGTGTTTAGCAATGTACGGAGTGTTTTTTCTGAAAGTACATGCTTACAAACACACCACAATGTGCCGTTGTACATGTATGTATGTTTTTAAACAATGTAGGCATGTTTTCCGGGTGCAAGTTCTCCACAGCAGCCCTACAAAAGGCCACACCCCAGAACTGCTCTGCAATATGTTTGCAGCTTTTCAGAACAGAGTAGCAGGCCACATAGGTTTGCCGTATAAGTGATGTTGGACCAAATCTGCTGTGCTACATTGCGTTTGCAAGTAATAGCAACCATGTCAGTCCGGCTCAGTGCGCACAGTAAAGGAGAACATTATGAATGACCCTTCCTGTGACCCACACCCGCAGGTGCGATAGTCCCCACTGTCCCAATCTCATAGGTAGCATGCTGAAAATGGGAGTATGTGCACGTCCGTTTCCCCAAGGACAGCGAGGTCCGTGCCCCAATAAAACAGAAACATTCCTTCTTCCCTTTTACACTTTCTTCTTTCCAGCATGCCGCCGTCATTGCGTACTGTTAAAAAGTATCAGTTCTGTACAACTGTCCTCTGCGTACACACCATGCCCAGAAACGTTATTGCACAATTCCTCTTCCTCCACAGTCCCATTTCCATGACCGCCATCCTGAAAATCCCAGGATGTGGCTTTCGTGCTGCGTGCGGGTGTTGGGGAATAAATTGCAACCAGAGTAGGGGAAGTTCATTGTAAGGGGAGCCTCTGAAAAGAGCCTTTTTTTTGGTAGATGATTCTAGGGAAACACCTTTTTTCGGTTTTTATTTGATTTTGTGTTTTCTTGTGCTCACATTGTTACAGTAAACTCTTCACTTCATCCTGTAGACGGGCAAACAAAATAGCATTACCAATGAGCGACAACGAAATGCCATTTGCTTGGAAAAACTCTGCATTTCCACAACTAATGAGGTCATTGTTGCAGAAGAACATCCCACCAGCGGACAAAAAAGTATACATGCTTCCGTTGATGAGACAGCTTCCTGCCTCTGGCTCGGAACAACATCCATGAGCATTGTCCCATACTCTTCATGGTGTTATGGATGAGAAAAGCACCTTGGCAGTGGGAAAAAGCCTCTTCACTACATTTAGCAACCTCTTCAGTCGATGGAACAAACCTAAACAAGCCATGTAACCCATATGCATGCCGCCGTAGTGGATGTGTCATAACCCTTGCCCCTGGCCCTCACTGGCAAATCAGCCTTCCAGTTAGTGCCAGGTCAAAGGCCTTAAAACCTCATCCAAGACTCTCTTGGATTCAGTCCTGGCGCCGTTGGTGCCACACTCATAACCATCATGAAGACCAACATTAGAATGGAACTATTTACTTGGGACTATTTAACTTGGGGACGGGGGTTCAGCCAACATGGAGGCACACACATAGCTCAGTTGCAAGGAACTGAGCTATTTATTTATTTATTTAAATTTGTATAGCGCGCAAGCAGCCCAAGGGCATTGAGGCGCTGTTACTTGCATGAGCTTAGTTACAGGCATGGTATCAACAAGAGGCATATTACAGAAAGGAACAAGCACGGTTATCATTGCAGATTATGCGGTTGGTCAATACAACTTAAGCAGTGGGTCCTATGGTTGGTATTCATGCTGCTGTGAGGGACCTTATGAGAAGAGGGTGGTTTTCAATGCTTTGCGGAAGGCTAGGAGGGAGGGCTCACTGCTGATGGTGGGAGGTAGGGCATTCCAATGAGTGGGTGCGAGATAGGGGAAGCTAGATCCACCTGCTCTGGATCTTTTTACTAATGGCACAGAGAGCATGTTGGTGTAGGGTGATCTTGTTGGCCTTGTAGAGGCGACGGGGTGGATTCTTTGTGAGAGGTAGTCGGGGGCAGTGAGATGGATGCATTTGTGTGTCAGTGTGAGAGCTTTGAAAATTATTCTCTCCTTTATTGGGAGCCAGTGGGCTAGTTTTCTGGCTTCTGAGATGTGGTCCCTTTTGGCAATACCTTGGGCTGCTCGGAGAGCACTATTCTGAATGACTTGTAGCCTCTCCAAGTTTCTTTTAGAGGTTCCTAGGAAGAGTATGTTACAGTAGTCTAGCCTGGAGCCGGTGATGGCTCTGGCTATGTTTGTGCAGTTCTCTTTGGAGAGGAAAGGCCTGACTGCGTTGATCAGTTTAGCATGATATGCGGCTGAGGAGGCAATGGCGTTGACTTGTCTGTCCATGGAAAGGTTAGAGTCTAGATAGACTCCAAGAGTTTTGACTGAGTCTGTTACAGGTATTTTGATGGTGTCGATGGTGAAGTGACTGAATTGGGAGTCAAGTTTTTTTAGCGTTTCGGGGGAACCTATCAGTAGGAGTTCTGTCTTGTCAGAGTTGAGGCATAGTCCATTGTCTGCCATCCAGGCTTGGATGGTGTTGTAGAGGTTGTTAAGGGTCATGGGGCCAGTGTCGTAGCTGCCTGTGAGGGTAAGGAGGATCTGGGTATCGTCCGCGTAGTTAGTGTAGGATATACCCATAGCGTCGAGGATGAGGAAGAGGGGTCGTGTGAAAATGTTGTAGAGTGTGGGGGAGAGGCATGAGCCTTGGGGCACGCCAAAGAGTATGGTAGTGGGTGAGGCAGAGGCTAGGTCGGAGAATACTTGCATGGTTCTGTCTTGTAGGAAGGATGTGGTCCATGCTGTGGCGTCAGGGGAGAACTTGGCAGTGGAGGAGAGATGATGGCAAAGGACGTCATGATCTACGAGATCGAACGCTGCAGATAAGTCATGGAGTAGGAGAATAGCTGGTTTGCCCATGTCTCTGGCATCGTCCATTTGGTTTTTCAGGTCCAGTATGGCGGTTTCAGTCCCATGTCTAGGGCGGAAGCCAGATTGGCGGAGTCCCAGGAGTTTGTTTACTTCGATGAAGTGCTGAACCTGCAGATAGGCTGCTTTGTCGAGTATTTTGAGGAGGAAAGGGACAGTGGTGATGGGTCTATAGTTGTTGGGGGAGGTGGGATCGAGAGTTGGTTTTTTTAAGAGGGGGCGGACCCATGCTTCCTTGAGGGAGGTGGGGACCTTCCCTGTTGCGAAGGAGGCATTAACAAATGCTGTCAGGAAGGGAGCGAGCGCTTCAGTGCAGTCCTTGATGAGAGTGGCTGGGCAGGCATCACCTTTACAGTTGGATGCTTTGATGTTCTTCATTATGTTAATGATGTCCTTTTCCTGTATGGATTTGAAGGAGAAGGGTTGGGGAGGGTCTTGGGCTGGTGGTGGGACAGGGATATGAGTATTGGGCAGGGCTTGTTTGGTATCTAGTATTTTGCTTTGGAGGCGGCTCAGTTTAGTTAGCATTGCCGTTTGAATTTCGTCGCACCAGGCTTTGTCTTTGGTGAAGTTCTGGGGGGTGGGAGTAGGAGTCTCTAGCTCCCTAAATATTGCAAAGATTTCTTTAGTGCTGGATTGGGCTTCCGAGATTCTGGATTCAAATGATTTGGATTTTGCCCGGGTGATAGCTTTTTTGTACTCCGTAGAGTAGGCTTTAAAGAGCAGCTTGTCTTTGTCAGTGTGGGACGTTTGCCACTGAGTAAGTGCTGCCTTTTTCTCGTTTCGGAGTGCGAGCAAGTCTGAGGTGAACCAAGAGTTAGAGTGGGTGGTGGGTTTGTATTTACGGAGTTTGAGTGGGGCAATGGAGTTGATAGCTGCTTTAATGGCAGCATCGTAGGTTGATGCAAGAGTTTCTGGGTCTGTGGAAAAAGGTGGTCTGAAGGCTGGGCCATGGAGGAAGGGCAGTAGTCTTTCCTTAGTGAGCTGGCGGGAGCTTCTTGTGAGGTCTAGTCTTTTGGGTGTGGCAGGCCTGGGACTATTTTACCTGGACTACTTTGGGTGTGGCAGGCCTGGGACTATTTTACCTGGACTACTTTACCTGGGACTATTTAAACCGCACCCAAACAGAACATGCTTTGCGTTATTGTGCTGTGGGCAGCGTAACGCTCACCGTGTCCAGTTCTTTGATGCCAGCTTACCTGTAACCAAGGACCTGCAGAGAGAGAAAGAACACTACGAAACTTACCTGGAACAGTATCCTGTCTTCAATCCATCGTTGACTTTAGTTCCACTCACCTGAAGGTACGAACTCCATCAACCGGCACCGCATGCATCCTGGAATACCATAACCTGGAAAGAGGAGAAAGAAAGACTGCATTAGTAAGTGTTTACTCACGTTTCCTCCCGAATGAAGAAAGCCACACAATTCCTACCTGGGTAGTCATCTCTGGGTCAGTATCATTGTTGGAACATTACGGTGCGCGGCGAGGAACATTGCAACCTGCAACGAGAGAAAAGACACAGGTTAGCAATATAAAAGGCGAAACAGCGCTGCGCATTGCACATTACTCACCGGACAGCATCGCGCACACCGCGCTTTCGCCTACCGGCCCATGCTCATCTTCAAACTGCATGACAACACCAAAATACCTTTCCATACCTAAAAGGAAAGAATCAAGACATTATTATTCGAACTAAGAGGAACATAAGAACTGCATATAAAGACTGTAAAGCAGCAAACCTACGGAGTCGCAACAGGCCTGGATTCCCACAGGGGGGCTTGCACCAGTGAAGTAACTTGGTCGCTGCTCGACCCCACATCTACGCACCCTTGCCATGAGAAGCAGGACGGAGAATCCACCTTTTACAATATTAAGGTGAGGAGAAGGCCCAAGGGGGAGGAAGGAGTTGAGGCCAAGGGAGGTGCGAAAACAAAGACAATCTGGTATTGAATCCAGCTCTCCTATATTGCAGACCCACCTTTAACCAGAGGCCTTACCAAGGGACTGGGAGAGGGTTCGAGAGGGCAAATCATCCAACCAGGGCTGGGTGGCGTCCCCGTGGATACCAGGTGAGCGTAACAGGATGACGATAACATTGGCAATAGCAAAAGTGGCCAGGTCTTTGCAAAGTGCATGCATATCGGCGAAACTGCGCTCATAGACAGCGTTCTACAATGCATCCACTCCTTCCAAACCAAAAGTGCCATCAAAGTGTCTTTCCAGGGCATACTTGTGCAGATCTATCACAATGGTATCACCCAAAGTCAACACAATGCATTTTGCCATGTCAGTCAGCCTCACTACGCAGAGTAATGTACAACAGTATGATCTCCCCTTACTGTGAACCACACCCACAGTACCTGATTGGATAATCCCCACAGTCCCATGTCCATTGGCCAGCATGGTGAGAAGCGCAGATTGTGGCACATGTGCTTCCGAAAGTACTGCGAAGGACGCAGTAAAGCAGGAGCAGTCCTTCTTCCCTTTCCACTATCTTTTGTCCATCACTACCTCATTGGGTACGGGTAAATAGGCACACACGATTCCACCAATGCCATCCAAGACGTTAGCATCTAACACTGTCAGTTCTGCACAACACTTCATAGGTACCGTTACAAGTTCAGCCTGCAAGTGTCCCGTCACTCTAAAGCACGTCCAGTAGAAAGTTCAGTAAAAGATTGCAAGATTTGTGCATCCACATGAGCACCCATCACCATAAAATGGAGGTATGAAAACTTTTTCTGCAGTAGGTTTACCACTCTTATAAGTGCCTCTGCGCACAGTATCTGCCACTGGGCGTCCATTGCGTTCTTTAAAAGCATACTGTTTTTTCCCATCCCCTACCATCAAGTGACACTTCAGTGGTATGTACTTGCAACGTTTTCATTTACCCATATCATACATTGTAATATCGAAACAGGAACGCTCTGCTTTCCTTCCGACAATGCTACAAAATGTTTCCCCACTAACCCATGTCCTACATAAATCGTAAAAATGTACCACCAAAAGCAGCACTGCATGTATCTTACCAAACTAAAGCAAGTTTCCAAAAGGTCACTATCTGCACAGCTGTGCTTCTGTTTAGGCTGCACTATTGCAACAGGCTCTTTTTAAATCCGCCCGCTTCTACTCTCCGGCCTCTGCAACGCATTCAGAAGAGGACTGCACAACTTGGGATGGTATCTCTTCTGCACTGAAATGTCTGCAATAGCTCCCAGTGCCTGTGAGGAATAAGGTGAAAACCCTATGCATTATGCACAAGGCCTTTTGGGCCATGTGACCTCAATGCCTTCAACTCTCACTTCCTATATATCTCTGTCCTCATCCGCTTCCAACTCCCTCAGGGTCAGTCGCTTCTGCAAGCAACGAGTTGGTGGTAGATGTTTTTTTTCGGCTGGGGCCTGCCTCTGCAACAGCTTCCTTTCCTCCCTGCAACTTGAGGAGAACCATAGCCGCTTCTGGAAGCACCTCAAAGCCTTTCTCTTTGCGTCTGCTTTTTTTTCCTCCTCTCCCCGGCTGACTGCCTGGCATAAACTGATTCTGTACTGGCTACCTTGCGACTCTGTGATGTCGGGGCCATGCCACCTCCCCCGCCAGGCGAACCCCTGCACTGCCTTTCTAGCAAACCCTGCACTTGGGGACTGTGCTCTGTATCCCTAACAGTTCCTCCACCACCTGATGGGTGCACTTATCCTTGCACTTGGCACAATCGGCCCGTATTTTTACTTATTGTTATTTGTTCTTGTTCCCATGTACTCCACCTTCCCCTCCCCTGACCCATGCACTTGGGTGATCTAAGTCACACCTGTGCTAGTAGGTTTGTTGGCTCCGTCTACCCTCTGTTCTCCCTCCCTTGCCTCTTTGCGCTTTTTCTAAACGTGTATATAGGCTCATTACGAATGCCATAGCATACAATTGCACATCATATGATATTGATATCATACACACAATGCATTCATAACAGTAGGATGCCTGCACTTACCTTGTACACTGCACAGGTTTTTTTTTTTTTTTTGCAGTACCCCACTTCACACTTTTCAAAAACTATCGCTCAAAAACAGCACTGCATGCATGTTACGAACTTCAAACAAGTACATACAGTTCATGCATGCACCCAGGATGCCTGCCCATTAGCTTGCACACTTCCACCATAGCCTTCTGCACTTCTTTGTACAAAGAGACCTTCTGGCACAGTTTTTGCATACAGACCACAACCACAAACCTTATTGAGCAGTGTCTTTCGCTCCACAGTCCCATTTCAATGGCTCCCATCCTGAAAATGGCTAGATGTGGCACGTGTAATCCTGAAACTACAGTGTAATCCGCTGCAATTTCGTGCTAGGAAGGGGTTGGGGGGTGGAGTGGGAAACAGGGTAGGCAATTGGGTCCCTCTGAAAAGGTATTTATTTGTCTACTTTTTTTTAAATGTTTTTTTTTACGTGCTTGCAAACCACCTTTTTTGTTTTTTCTCTTTGTATGACTGTCTGTTTGATTCTCCTCCTTCAATTTTTCCTGAATTATGGGCAACGCTTCGTGCACAGTGTACAAGAAAATGGTGTTGCCAATGGCGTTCAAAGAAATGCCATTTGCATGGATGCAGTGTATATTTTCGAAAATCATGCTCTCGTAGTGGGTGGAGAACATCCCATCAGTGCACATAAATGCAGGCATGCCTCTGTTCATCAGACACCTTCTGAGCTGTGGCTGGGGACCAATTACACCGACATGGTCCCATACTCCTCTTCGGGGAATGGGTGAGAAAACGACCTTGGGAGTGGGAAGAATCTGCATCACTGCATTCATCAACTTCTCCAGGTGACGAGGCAAACGTCCACACGACATATAACTGAAATGTAGACATCCATAATGCACCACGACAACTTCACCAGTAAAGATGGAGGCTACATATCTGCAAAGGCGAACCATCCAGCCAAAACTGCACGCATCGAGACTGGCCCACAAAGCATCCACCCACGATCAGCACTGTGCGTCTCTCCATGGCCACCAACCTCATTACATAGATTGTATTGGGAGAAATTAGTACCCGCCACTTCCTGTGAACCACACCTTTGACACCTGATTCCATAATGCCCACAGTTCCATTTGCATGCCCTCCATGCTGAGAATGGCAGGATGTGGCACGTTGTTCTGACTTGAGTGTCGTGTAGACCGATGAGTCCTCTGTCCCCAAGTGACGCACAGGGGAACTTAATAGAAACCCGCTGTGCGACCTTTGAGGCCACAGGTGGGAGATGTCTTCCCAGATCCACGGAGCCTTTGGAACACCGATGCTGCTGTCGAGAAGGAACGGGGTTAAGTACCAGGCAATCACAATACAGTCAGATAAACAAAAGGATCTAAAATGTCTTACCTATCTGGTGTAAGGGTAACCCAGGTAACCTAGTAGAGAGGTTCGAGACTCAGATGATGCGGCGGTCCCTGGAATGGTAGAACCGCAGGTTAGCGTGGATGAAGGGTTAGCCACCTGTAGGAGAGAGGGCTTGACTTGAATCCCAAGAAGGGAAAAGGCGTAGAAGTTCAGCAAGGTAACCAGGGATGATCCAAAGACAAGTCGAGGTGAAGTCCAAAATCCGGCAACAGGTCAACAGTTCCAAGCAAAGGTACAAAAGGGGTGTCCGAGGGAGTCCGAGGTAGAGTTCCGTGATCAAGATAACAAGGAGCAAGTAGTAACGCCAAACAGGGTCTGAAGCCAGCTGAGAAGCAATGAGCGTTCTGTCTCTCAGACCTTTATACTGAGCGTCCCTGGGTCATGTGACTTCTCTGGGTCATGTGACGTCCACCAAGATCACGTGAGGAACGCCACAGTGTATCACATGACCGACGTGAAGAGGAAACGCCGCCCCTTCTGCTATATGTTCTCCAAGGCAATTGCCAATGCAGAAAGGGTTGTAATCGAGCCCGTACACTAAAGCTGGTACGGAGTTTTCGGTTCTGTGGGTTCACCGAATCACATGAGCCTCGAAGCTTGGGAGGGGATGCTGGGGGAATGTGAGCAGTGTTCTGATGTGTAGTGGCCTGGTGTGCAGAGGATCGCCTAACATAGCCCCCCCCAACGGCCCACGACCCCGTGGGCAGGACGGATGATCCTTATGGAAACGGGCTACTAACCGAGGGGCGTTCAGATCAGGGGCGGACACCCACGAACGCTCCTCCGGGCCATAACCCTTCCAATCCACCAGATACTGGAGCCTACCCCTAAACCATCTGGAGCCCAATATGGCCGACACCTCAAAAACATCAGGAGAGGTCAAGGACACTGGCGCAACAGGGGTACGAAGACGGACAGAGTCAGGACAAGGTTTGAGGAGGGAGACATGAAACACAGGATGGATACGCCAAGAACTGGGTAGCACTAGACGAAAAGCCACCGGATTCACAACCTGAGAGATCACATACGGGCCGACAAAGCGAGGTAATAACTTCCGGCAACCCGCTAGGCGAAGATGGCGTGACGACAACCAGACCCTAGAACCCACCACCAGAGGGGGAGCAGCCGTACGTTTGCTATCCACACGGGCCTTCATCGAAGTCTTAGCTTCGGTGAGATGAACCACGGTACTAGCATGTACAGCCGATAGATCCCTAAGACATGTCGTGGCCGCAGGGTTCGAAGAACTGGAAGCATCAGGGACCGGCAAGACCTTGGGATGTTGGCCGTAGAGGGCGTAAAAAGGAGAACAACCAGTAGCTGAATGAGCCGCATTATTGTACGCGAACTCCGCAAGCCGTAACACGGCCAACCAAGAGGTCTGATGTTGCAATATAAGACAGCGAAGGTACTGTTCCATGGTTTGATTCGTCCTTTCGGTTTGCCCATCGGTCTCAGGATGATAGGCCGACGAATACCTGGTATCAATGCCCAATAATCTCGTCAACGATCTCCAGAACCGAGAGGTGAACTGTGAACCTCGATCGGATATAATGACCGAAGGGAGGCCGAATAGCATGAACACATGTTCAAAAAACAAATCCGCCAAGACAGGGGCCGAAGGAATGCCTTTACAAGGAACAAAACGAGCCATTTTTGTGAACGTGTCCACCACTACCCATACGGAATCAAAGCCTTTCGACTTGGGGAGATCAGTAACGAAATCCATAGTCAACGTATGCCAGGGCCTAGGAGGTACCGGAAGCGGAAGTAACAACCCAACCGGTCGACCTCTCCGGTGTTTAGCCTGAGCACATACTGCGCACGAATTGACATAACACTCCACATCGCGCTTCATAGAAGGCCACCAACACCAACGTTTGAGAAGATCTAAAGTGCGTTCTTGTCCGGGATGGGCATTAAAGGGAGCATCATGAGACCACTCAAGGGCCAGATTACGCATGTCAGGTGTGGGAAGGAACAGGCGTTCATGTACGAAAGGTAATCCATCAGAATACACCGTATCCCATTCTCGCAACAGATCAGAATGTTTGCTAGTCCAGGATCGGAACGAGTCCAAAAGCGACAATGAGGGTGTACAGAGACAAATCACATGACACTTTCCGAGAACGGTGTCAGGGAAGGCAGGCAACTGGACCCCCCCGGGGAACGTGACAAGGCATCTGCTTTCCCGTGGGAAGTGCCAGGACGATGCATAATACGAAAATCAAAAGCAGAAAAGAAAAGGTGCCATCGGACCTGTCTGCTATTAATGCACTTCAGAGAAGCCAGATCCTGTAAATTCCGATGATCGGAGTATACTGTGATGGAGTGTTTAGCCCCCAGAAGGTGATGACGCCAAACACGGAAGGCATCCATGACAGCCAAGAGTTCTTTCTCCGTAACGGTGTAATGAGACTCAGTACTGGAAAACTTACGGGAATGGTATGCCACTGGATGTAATTTGCCTGTAGTAGGACACGTTTGAGACAGTACCGCACCGAGAGCAAAGGAAGAGGCATCCGCCTCAACTATGAACGGAAGATCAGGATTGGGGTGTTGGAGTACCGGTGCGGTAGTGAAGGCGGTTTTCAAAGCCTCAAAAGCCTCCTGATGTTCCCTGTGCCAATGATAGGGTACCTGAGGACTAGTCAGGGCCGTGAGCGGCGCAACAATTGTGGAAAAAGAAGAAATGAAACGTCTATAAAAGTTGGCGAATCCCAAAAAGGCCTGCAAGGACTTGAGTGTTTGAGGTACTGGCCAATCTAATACTGCTTTGACCTTAGATTCGTTCATGGATAACGCCCCAGGGGTGATGTGGAAACCCAGAAACTCAACAGAAGTTTTATGGAACTGACATTTCTCAGGTTTGGCAAATAAGGAATGTTCTCTCAAACGGGATAGTACTTCTCGAACATGCTTTACATGGTCATCAAGATCACGAGAAAAGATTAAGATGTCGTCCAAGTACACAACCATGTAAACGTCCAGAATATCCCTGAATATGTCATTCATGAATCGTTGGAATGTGGCTGGGGCATTACATAGGCCAAAAGGCATGACTAAATATTCGTACAAGCCGTGACGAGTACAGAAAGCCGTTTTCCACTCGTCTCCCTCGCGAACGCGTACTAAATTGTATGCGCCACGTAGGTCAAGCTTGGTGAAAATGGAAGCATGAGCTAAATGGTCCAGAAGTGGGGTGATTAACGGGATTGGATATCTATCTTTTTTTGTGATAGCGTTAAGACGTCGATAATCCACACAAGGGCGTAAATCCCCCTCCTTCTTGGGTACAAAGAATATGGGACTTGCTGCTGGTGAAGTGGAGGGACGGATGTGTCCTAAACGTAAGGCGTTCTGTACATACTCTTTCAATGCTTGTTCCTCCAAAGGGGACAAAGAATAGATCCTGCCCGAAGGGATAGTGGAATCAGGAAGTAATTCGATTGGGCAGTCATATGGTCTATGTGGAGGAAGTACCTCGGAAGAGCCCCGATCGAAAACCGATTCGAATGCTTTGTACTCAGGCGGAATCCCAGACACCAACCCCCCAACAGTATGTGAATGAACAATCTCTGGATCATCAACAGTGAGTTGAGCTAAAGCTCCCAAGGCCCGAGAAGGTGTGTCAGAGGCTTGATGGACCGGGAGACAATAATTCTGACAGACTTCGGACTCGAAGAGTACAGTGCCTGACTGCCAATTGATCAGCGGATTATGTTCACGTAACCATGGATTTCCTAGTATGATACCGAATTGGGGTGTGGTAATTAAATCAAAACTTAAGGTTTCTGTGTGTGTTTCTTGTATGTTCAACAAGAGGGGTGCAGTTTGGTGTCTAACAGGACCAGAAACTAATGCAGAGCCGTCTACGGCTTGGACATGTTCCGGTCGTGTTTTTACCACTAAAGGTAGGTTGAGGGAATGGGCCAAATCAATATCTATGTAATTACCAGTGGCACCTGAATCAATGATGATATTGACTGCATGAAGAAGGCCTGTAGAGGGACATAGAGTAGCCTTTACAGAGATGGGTTGGACACGAGCAAAGGCAAGAGAGGTACCCGGAGAGGATGACGGGACACTCGACCTGTTCTCCGGATCTAAGGTCGAGCCATCCGAAAAACCTGGCTCTTCTTGGGACGTCGAGGACACTCTTTCACAATATGTCCAGTGGTGCCACAATAAAAGCATGCATTGTCCACCCTTCTACGTTCCCTCTCTGATGTTGTGATAGGACTACGTAAACCTCCCACTTGCATAGGTTCTTCTGTACTGGAAGCAGGAGTACTAGCAAGAGTAGGATGGGAAGAGACCCCCAATTCAGCTCTACGCTCTGATCGTCGTGCATCTACCTGCAAGACGAGATCAACCAATTCCTGATACTGAGTAGGCATAGAAGGGATCACTGATAAAGCATCTTTCATGGTGTTACTCAACCCCCTATAAAAGACCACCGCCCGCTTGTTTTCTGGCCATGATGTTTCTGCAACTAGCTGATTGAAACGGGTGATGTATTCTATCAAAGTCCTTCTACCCTGAGTCAGTTCTAAAAACTCCAAATCCCTAGACTGTGCCTTGTCGGGTATCGAATACTCGAGACATTTCTAGAACCAACAAATCAAAGTCGTAAAGGACTGGGCTATTATTCTCTAGCAGGGGATTAGCCCAAGCGGCAGCCGTTCCGGCTAAATGGGAGAGGGCGAAGGCGGCTTTAGTAGTGGAAGTAGGAAAAGCCAAAGGTCTGCATAAGAAGTGTAACTTGCACTGATTAACAAAGGTTCTGAATTTCTTGGGGTCACCTTGATAGCGTTCCGGAGCAGCCAGGGGGGAAGGAGTTGGGAGGATCATTGGCGTTGGGACTGTAGAAGTAGCCAAGGGAGGGGGTGTAGTGAAGGAGCTGGCATCTCCAAACTCAGGGTCTGCAGGAAGGGAATGCTGAACACTCTGTATGGAATCCAACCTTTGGTGGATCACTGTGTTCGCGGCTGCCATATCTGCCCTTAATACTGTAATTGCCTGGACTAAAGCAGCTATGGGTTCTTCCGTGGATCCCTGCATCGTCAAACACGACTAAACGGCTTCTCAGTCTGTTCTGACTTGAGTGTCGTGTAGACCGATGAGTCCTCTGTCCCCAAGTGACGCACAGGGGAACTTAATAGAAACCCGCTGTGCGTCCTTTGAGGCCACAGGTGGGAGATGTCTTCCCAGATCCACGGAGCCACTGGAACACCGATGCTGCTGTCGAGAAGGAACGGGGTTAAGTACCAGGCAATCACAATACAGTCAGATAAACAAAAGGATCTAAAATGTCTTACCTATCTGGTGTAAGGGTAACCCAGGTAACCTAGTAGAGAGGTTCGAGACTCAGATGATGCGGCGGTCCCTGGAATGGTAGAACCGCAGGTTAGAGTGGATGAAGGGTTAGCCACCTGTAGGAGAGAGGGCTTGACTTGAATCCCAAGAAGGGAAAGGGCGTAGAAGTTCAGCAAGGTAACCAGGGATGATCCAAAGACAAGTCGAGGTGAAGTCCAAAATCCGGCAACAGGTCAACAGTTCCAAGCAAAGGTACAAAAGGGGTGTCCGAGGGAGTCCGAGGTAGAGTTCCGTGATCAAGATAACAAGGAGCAAGTAGTAACGCCAAACAGGGTCTGAAGCCAGCTGAGAAGCAATGAGCGTTCTGTCTCTCAGACCTTTATACTGAGCGTCCCTGGGTCATGTGACTTCTCTGGGTCATGTGACGTCCACCAAGATCACGTGAGGAACGCCACAGTGTATCACATGACCGACGTGAAGAGGAAACGCCGCCCCTTCTGCTATATGTTCTCCAAGGCAATTGCCAATGCAGAAAGGGTTGTAATCGAGCCCGTACACTAAAGCTGGTACGGAGTTTTCGGTTCTGTGGGTTCACCGAATCACATGAGCCTCGAAGCTTGGGAGGGGATGCTGGGGGAATGTGAGCAGTGTTCTGATGTGTAGTGGCCTGGTGTGCAGAGGATCGCCTAACAGACGTGCGCTTTCCCAGCTACAGCGAGGGCTACACCCCAGCAAATTTCAGCATCCAAAATCCTCCAGAGCAGCACCCATCACGCCTTTGACCATGCACACAAGAGTCTACTGCTTGCCGACACCCATCACAACATAATGGAGCCATGCGTGAGAACATGTGGCCATAAACCACAATCCACAAACGTAACATAGCCAGCGGCACTTCTACCCAACCCCAGTACCATAACACAGTGATGCAAGGAAACATGTAGCAGTTAGTAGATTCCACAAACATACCACTGCCTCCGCCACCCCTATCCACTTCCATTCACAAAGTATTATGTCACTTGCAACCAAAACCGCACAATCTTCACAACATTGGGCCTACTCCCAGGAAGCTACACAAACCAGAATGTCCAAGCACATAGAAGATTCACTTCAACCCTACTCTCTTCTGTACTGACTGTGTTCCAACACTGCATCCAGTGGGCTCACTGCTAGACTTTTCACTGCACAATCTGCAGCCATACACCGAAAACCGTAGGATGTTCTAACAATGACTGTACCTATGGAACCAACAATGTATGCATGTCCGCGCACTTCTGGTGCTCTATGAAGAGTAAAATGTGCTCCACAACCATTCTGTGAAGGTGACCACCCTCTGAGAGATGCAGTCAAAACTGGCCTTGGCCACACCAACTGCAACGTAATCCAGACATGCATGGCAACATGTCACCAAGTACCACAATTAACACACATACCACAGCCACTAGCACTCCTACCCAAGCTCCTCACCGTTATACAGCTATGCATAGAAAGATTCCCCTTCTACCAGAATCTACAAACTTAACACAGCCTCCAGCACCCCTGCCCACTTTCATTCACATATGATGGTGTTCCTGCCAACCGAACCAACCAACAGTATATGTGTTATGCTCACCTGATCTCTGCGGAGGCATTAGCTGCTACTGGTCCTGTGCTTCTGTGTGAAGGACACCCTCCATCTGGTTTCCGGCCTAGGATGGACCCGAACAACCTCTCCAGGTTTGCTCCTATATGAGTCTTGACAGTTCTAGGGTGGTCTAAACGCCCCCCCTCCTGATCCTTTCAGTTCGTACCCCTTGGGGAATGGGCAAGCTGGGTGGCTCACCTGTTGTTTTGCAATGATAAGCTCTCCGTCCTGCTGTCCTCGCAGGAGCGCTAATCTTCTGGAATCCAGTTACTTCACTGGTTCCTAGTGAGGACTGACCCAGACCAGCTGTGGCGTAGTCCTTAAGTGCGACTTTTCCCCTTTGTGTTAATCCGGTAAGTATTTGTGATCGGGTAAGTATTTTGTGCCTTTTTATGTCATTCACATCTGTTGTAATGTTGCTCGTGCTCACCTTGTCTCTTTTTCCCTTTTTAGGTGCTGATGCGGCTCCGGGGCACAGCGCAATGTGCTGAGGCGACTGCGATGAGTGACAATGCGTCCTCATATGCAGATATCCAGGCCGCAGTGTGCAGCACCACAAGCAATAGGTAAGTGAAGCTTTTGATGTGGGCTCAAGCGAACTCGGCGTTGCGCGTGCTTTCAAAGGTGTTGTCCTAACCTTTCTCTTCTTTCCCAGCGTACCGGTCGTGACGTGGTGATGGATTCGTGGGTGAGTAATTGCAGGTTTCCAGGTTTCTCCGCTCGTGTCGACAATGACAACTGTGTCTCGAGGTAAGCAATTGCAGGCTTCTTGGTTTCTCAGGTTGACGGGATGATATCTGCAGACAGAATCGCTGTGAGTGTTACGTTGCAAGGAAAAGTAACGTGAAGCACAGACTGGAGCAGAGGCGGGGCTTAAGTAGCCTAGGCTGTAGCCACGCCCACAGGTGGCTTGACTGGGCACACCCTCCCCTCCCAACACGAGATCCTGATGGGCACACCCTTCCACGCCAAGTGCACGATGCATGTGTACAGTGTGCCTGGTAGGTTGACAGACCCAGTGCTCCGCATAGTTTGGCCTTCCTCACGAGCCTGATGCCCCAGCGGTGCCAGGACAAGGCCCACTTGGCTCCAGAACACCTCCCATAAGGAATTTCGGATCTTCCCAAGGGGCTCCCTTCCTGGGGTTGGATGGGCATGTGTGCTCTAGACTGGGTGGCCATGACAATATGCATGGCAGCTGACTTCTGGTGCTCTATCAAGTCTACAATGTGCTCCACAACCATTCTGTAAAGGTGAGGACTCTCTGACAGATGCAGTCTAAACTGCATTGCTGCGGTGGGTGTGGGCAAGGCCTAGACTATTGGGTGCATGGTGCATGATGTAACACTTCTCTCTCCCCCAGCCTTTCAAAACCCTCTTCCCACCACCACATGCCGTACATTTTTTGTCAGTCCCTTTGGGCGCCGCACTGTCCTCCGATACACCATGGCAGCATTTCCCAAAAACTTAGACGCACAGCACACTTCCCCAGCCAACAGCCGGCCGCGTCCAAAGTTCACCGACAGCACGGCGTACTGCAAGCCAATGAGCCTTCTGTCCGCGGAGCGAACAGGGTAATGGGTCCAAAGAGCGGAGCCAGATATCACAATTTTTTTTAGATTTACATTTCAGTTCTTTGCAACAAAAGTACTGGTTGGATTTCCACCAAACACACAAGCACGTTTTCTGACCCATGTCCCCGCTTCTGCCCCAAATATGGTGCAAATCCATCCAGCCATTTGGCCTGTAGCCGTGCACAAAGTTGTCGCCCATTCAGGGCCTAATTACAACTCAGGCGGTAAGGGGTTTACGGCAGCGTTAACAGCGCCGACCCTTACCGCCTGATTACGAGGTCCCCTAGCGCCATGGTGCTTTTAACACCTGCTTTTAGCAGGTGTTAAAATCCATGGCGCTAAGGGACCATGGAGTTAATTACGCCACCGTAATTTACGATGGCGTAATTAACGCCTTCCCCACTCCCATTATGCCCTATGGGGCAAAAATGGGAATGGGGAAGGGTAAATGGGGATTGGGGACTTACCGCCCCGCCTAGGTCGGAATGGGGCGGTAAGTCCGCCAACCACCATGGCGTAAACGTAGTTTACGCCATGGTGGTAAAGTCACGGCCCAGGCGGTAACTTACCGCCTGGGTCGTAATGAGGCCCTCAGTCTAGTAAAAAAAATGTTTTAGGCCCCCCCCTATAACTTTTTCCCCCCTGCACAAAACCTCACCAAACTTGCTGAAAAAAATCGGAGCTGGCCATATACTTTTTTTTGCAAAGTTTGGTGAGGATTCCTCCAGGGGGGGCAAAGTTATAAGCTGCCGAAAAAGTGGTCTTCCTATGAGTTTAGGGCCGTGTTAGATATATATATATCCGGTCATTCCATCAAAACCCAAACCATCAACATGTAATGATAAGTATTAGGGTTGGGGCTTGGGTCGTTTAAGGGTTAAATTAGGGTTGGGGATGCGGCTTGGGTTAGTTTAAGGGTTAAATTAGGGTTGGGGCTAGGTTTGGGGCTTGGGACTTGGGATAGTTTAAGGGTAAAATTATTGCTGGGGTTAGGGTTGGGGCTAGAGTTAGTTTAAGGGATAAATTAGGGTTGGGGTTGGGGCTTGGGTTAGTTTAAGGGTTACATTAGGGTTAGGGCCAGGGCTAGTGTTAGGGTTGGGGGGTAGGTGTGGGGGCAGAGGGGGAACCCCCCCCAACATAAAAAAAAAATTAAACCGTTACAAGGGGCTGATTAGTGCTGAAATTTTGTAAAATTTTAAAGTTACACAAAAATGCATGGAAATGCTACTTTTTACATGTAAAAGTGCATTTCCATTGAAACAAGTCCATGTATATTGATGATGGACTGGTTTCGATGGAATTGCACTTTTACATATTTAGCACACTGAGTGTCTAGGGCAAAACATAGTGTTACTTCATTGTACTGTATTGTAAAATGCATTGGTTTTGCAGTTCAGCAAGGTCACAGCACATTAACGGATGGCTCTTTTGCACGTCTTCTGAAGACTAGTGGATCTCAACAGGCTCTGGGTAGGAGCAGTAGCATTCGGGACCCCCAGGTCGATTGAAAGGAAGAGTTACAGCATGCTCCAGTTACATAGCAGGCTCTCGGTCGCTGGAAATCGCAGATGACTTCTTCCTCTCCAGATTCTATTGGTTGACTTGTCAGCAGCTTCTAGGGTCAAAGTATTTATTGGAACTACAGCACAACCTCTGAAAACTCTGCAGTGTACAGAAAGGGGCAGCCTGGCTGTCCAATCGGGACAGCCAGCCCCCAGTGGGATCTGGTTCCTTTCATGCAAGGTGAAAGACAAAGGGCTGCAGAGTTTTGGACTCCTTCCTTGCTTCCTGCCTTCTCAGACACACTGGAGCCTCGCCGGGGAATACAAAGCGTTCCTGCCGAAGACAAAACTTCAACCAAGATCTTGCCTGCCTAGAATGGCAGAAGGGGAGACCTAGGACCAAACGAGCAAACACGAAATGGCGAAAAAAGGGGCCCACTATTTTAGCAAAATGGGTGGCCGCCTGTGCATTACCGAGGCTGCATTAACAGCCTGCGAGTAAAAATGAGAAGTCATAAAGGTAAAACCACTGCGACCTTCCATTCAAGTAAACTGTAAACCTGCAATTGCAACGAAAACATTAGCAGGTAGGTAAGAAAGGGGATACATTGTATCCCCTCAGCACTCCACGTAAGGTTGGGTGTGCTGGCTCACTAATACAAAATGTAAAGAGGATGAAAATCACTCTTTACTACTTGGGAACAGTAGTTGACCCAAATACATGAACGAGAAATTAGGGGAGCCCAAAGGGGCAACCCTGCCTAAGCCACAAAGTTATAGGAACCTATCTCCCACCATAAACTGAGCGACATAAAAAGGTCACCCATTGTTAGGAAAGATGTCTCTTTACTGCACCTTTCCTTCCATTTTAATGGCCCCCCCCAAACATTTTGCTTTTATTTTTGATCTTGACCTGTTCTTTCTACAGTGATGTGAAGCATTAAGCTCCACTACACTGTCTTTTGATCATCTGTGATGGGGAAACTGGCATGTCCTTCAGGTTGTCAATACTGGGAAACATGGTTCGCCTTAGTATTGCTTCTTGGTTACTACTTTTAGTAACAAGTTATCACCTGTGTTAACTTATCATTGTACAATACATCTTACAATGGGGTACACTTTTTGTTTTTGCCCTAGACTAACACGCAGAGATTTTTTTGGTTACTCTAGGTGTGCTAAATGGACAACCTGGTGGCAGCAGTGACTTTTTACCATTTATTTGTGTTTTGTTTTAGCCTTACTGCGTTTACGTGTTTGGCTACTAACTGTGGCTAGTGAGCGAACATGGCCATTCCACAAGTTTATTTTGCTTGTTCTTTATCCATCTTGTCTTTTAGTCTTCTGCCAGTGCCTGGGAAAGCAGAAGCTTTTGGGGGGCTGCTGGAGGGCTTTGTTTGCTGGCAGGATGTGGGCTGGGTCTGTCTGGTCCCAATCCACAAACTGGTTTCAGTGTGTGAGTGTTATGCATGAGTGTTCCTGCCAGTGGTCCTGATTGGACCACTGCTGGGGTGTGTGGCTAGTTCTGCTATTAGCTAGTGGGAGTTTCTGCTCTTACCTGGCTTTTGGGATAAGTGGACCCCTGCACCCATTCTAGAGAAATCCTGAAGAAGCAAATACGTCTGTCCAGCTGGGAGACCCATGTTGAGACTGGAGACCCATCTGAAGGAGGCCTGGCGTCCATAAGTCTTGCGAAGGTGCTTCGACTCTTGGAGTGGAGGGAACATCCATTCTAAAGGTCAGCTCGGTGTCCTTCGATGAGCCCTCAGAAGATGGATATATTTTGGGAGCAATTGCGTTCTGGAGAGGAGGTTTTTTTGACATTTGAGGTAGTTGCAGTTCTTAAAGTATTACGTTTCGGGGGGTGAGATTTGTAAGCAAAACAAGATTCTAGTATTGTTGAATATGACTGTTGTTTTTAGGATATGTTGGTTTACATTGATGTATTGTGTTTTAAATGGTTTTCCCTGTTTTTAATTTTTTGTAGGTCCGTACTGAGGTTTATTTCTTTATATCTTTTTATTTTTTCTGTATTGTCTTGGATTAATTGTTTTCTTGTTTGTAAAAAAAATATTCTTTGCTGTTAATAGTGTTAATAGTGTTAAAAGCCATTATATCGTTTTATTTATTTATGATAAATGTATGACTAATTCACTATAAAAGAAGAGCCCTCAGAAGTGCCCCTATATCACCCAGTGTCTGTCCAGCTCAGAACTTATGCTACGGTGCTGCAGATGTTGTTGTTCTGCATTGTGGCCTGGAACTTTGGGGGTCGACAGCTTTTACTACTGGATTCCTTCCTGCCAGATTTTGTGGTTCCAGCATCAAGGGGAACCCAATAAAGGAGGCAAAATCTGACCGCGATAAATGGGCCCCCCTGCGTTGCCATGCATCTGTGGCCGTCATCCAAAACCGGTTTCCTGCATCCAGTCCTGTGCTGAGAGAGTTCTTCTGCAGTCTCCATCTTGAAGACCTTGCATCAGCATTTATTGCTGACCAGGTAAGTGCTCAAACCTGCAGCCACTGGGCATCCAGGACTGAATGTGGGAAAAGCGGCATTGGGCCCTCGTCAGAAGACCTGCCAAGTGCTAACTAGAATTGGTGTATGTGGGGGGTGAGTTGTAACAGTAACATGAACCCTTAACTCCCTTTTCAAAGTTTGGAAAATTTTAGAAACGTGTATAACTGTTTGAAAAGTGGGGGACACTTTTATTAACTAGGGTAACTTGTTCTCTACCTCCTGGAACTCAGTGGACCCCAGAAGCCCTCCACTAAATGTTTCCCTGTCGCACCGAACGGTGTGGAACTCTGGTGAAGTTTTTGGTACAAGGCCCCATACATCTTAGCGATGGACTTTTTTAAAAGTTAGTGTTCTATCTATGTGGACCTGTAGTGCTGCATATTAATACTTCCCTTCCTTTGCAGAGTTTTATATATTTTGCCATACTCCAGTGATTGCATATGTGTATCTTTAAGTCTTGTGTGATATTACATGCTAGTCATTTTTCATGGTGTTATATGGCCATAAAAAAGTTTCTGATGTTTGTTAATCTGCTTAGAATCACGGATGAGTGTGTGGAGCGGATGAGTGTGTGGAGCGGATGAGTGTGTGGAGCGGATGAATGCATGGAATGGATGAGTGTGCAGCGCGGATGGGTATGTAGAGCGGATGAGTAGTATGTAGAGCGGACGAGTAGTATGTTGAGTGGACGAGTGTGTAGATCGATGAGCGTGTAGATCGATGAGCGTGTAGATCGATGAGCGCGCAGATCGATGAGCGCGCAGATCGAATGAGTGTGTAGAGCGGATGAGCGTACAGAGCGGATGAGTGTACAGAGAGCGGGTGAGTGCGTAAGCAGACAGGAGTACATGCGCAGGGTAGACAGGAGTGCATGCGCGGGGAAGACAGGAGCGCATGCGTATGGAATACAGGAGTGCATGCGTGGGGCACACTGGAGAACGAGGGATAGACTAGAGCACGCAAGGTGGACTAGAGTGCGTGAGTGTGTCGAGCAGACAGGAGTGTGTAGGGCAATCTTGAACGCCTGAAAGGAATAAAAGTGCATACAACGGACTTGATCGCATAGAATTGCGTGACGTACATAATATGCCTTCGAATGCAGGGAACATTTGAAAGAGCATATATCATACCACACCCCACGCTTACTCTCTTCTTTACACCACCTATCAACTAGAACACAGAGATACTATGAAACCATTCGGTATAACTGTTCTCATATCAACATCTCCCGCTCACTCCCCATCACTCTAAGTAAACGCTGCTGGTTTCACACCCCCCAGCCAGGCATTCTCCTCAGGCCTAACGCAGCCACACTCGGTCTGGATAAATACTGCCAGAGCGAACACATACTCCTGATCTCTCAACCACCACACCTACCGCTAAGAAGCAGCTACTACACAAATTCCGCACCAGCTGCACACATACCTGGTGCGCACACGCACCTTTGGACTCTCCCTACTCCCTCTACTGACCCGAACTTTGGTTCCCAAGGGTGTTCAACCTACCAGCGCCTTCAGACCATACCAATGGTATATAAGGCGCTATATAAATGCAAAATAACATAACATATAAAATATAGGTTGTCGATGCTTTGGCATTCGACTGTTTGTATTTGTTGCTTTAGCATGTCGACCATTTTCTTTCGAGGGAATCACTATAAACTATGTATACATTGCATCTAGGGGTGTATGCGCAGTATTGCATGACTTGTTTTCGAAAGTTGAAAAGGGACGTTGACAGGGCGTGTCTGTAATACTAATATCCGTAGTGTGACGTCCATAGTACCCATGGCCCTTCAGGCGTCCAAGTCCTTCAGATTGTTTTTTCCGCCATAGTGGATGGTCTTAAGTTGCGGAGCTCGTTGCTTCTTGCCATTATTTCTTATTGTTATTGCTAAGATTAATATCGCGTTCAACGACTAACTCAGTTCTTCTCGATGCTGCTTTCGTCGGACGAAGATCTTTGCAGAGAGACACCCCCCGTCGACCACTGTTGCGGCTTCGGCCTACCTCAGGCCTTGGCCTATACAGTAGGTTGAGAGTGGGGTGGTCACGTTCCAAGTGTCCCGTAGCGAATGACCCGTTCTCTACCTCTCTTTTCTAATTACACCCTTACAAGTTTCCCTTATCATGGAAAACACTCCCTTTAAATTCTGCCCCATCTGTCATAAGAAGTGTCCTTGGACAGACACCCATAAGGTGTGCAATCAGTGCCTTCCCTGGGATCACCCTGAAAGACGCGTTGCCGCCTGCCAGCTTTTTTGACCAAAGACTCTCAAAGACCGGCGTACAAAACATTTGGCAGCCCACACCATGGCAACAATTGAGGTGCCGGAAGGCACTGAAGTGTCAGAGGAGGAGACTTCTAGCCACAGTGATCCGGAAGACGGCACCCGGCGACCGTGGAGCAGTCCTAATAAAATAAGCACACAACCCAAGTCCCTTTGACAAAACATTTGTCGAAGCATGGCCACGCGGACCAGAAATGCTCCTCAAGTGGTTCTGCCTCTACGCAGGTTATGCCTCTACGCAGTCCTCTGCACCCACACCTCGTGCACGCCATGATAGTCCGAAAAGATAAACGTCGAGCGAACGATCCTCCCCACATATAAAACACGGGCTGCAATTTTTGAAAGCACACTCACTGAAACGTGCACCAAAACAGACACCCATTCCCAGTACTACCCACATTACTGAATAGGTTTCAACAGACAAACAACCGTTGAAATGCCTGCATTCAGAAATTTCAGCAAAAATACTTAAGTCACCGAAAATACCACATTATACTGAAGCCTCTATCCTTTTGTCCCAAGCTTTAGGCTTTAGCCCACATCATACCACTGAATGGGCTGCATTCCCTTTACAAGATTCTACTATTCCATGGACTAAAGAAAAATTCATACAAACCATGCACAAGGTCGCTTCATTTGTCAACTTTATGGAAAAATGACTTCTTTCAGAAAAAACAGATATAAATAATGCAAGGAGAGCCTCCATGCAAGTCCTCCAGGTTAGAAGTGTTACAATCCCATGCCACCACTTCTTCACAGGACGAGGTGATTGATATTGATCAAGACACTTTAGATCAAGATAATACTAACTACTATGGTGATGATCAGTTTAAAGATCAAACTTATGATGACCAATTCCTAATTCCATCACCACCAGATGTTGATCAGCCATTTGCTGAGTCTCCAGTGCACAATCTAGTCCTATACAATGATCTACTGAAAAGCACAGCAGATCATTTCACGATACAAATTCAAGAAGTTCCACAGGATCTAGATTTCATAGACTAAATGCTAGAAGATAAATCTGCAGTGCATCAAACTTTTACTGCAGCTAATAGATAAAAGGATATAACCATCCCTAGTTTCACCTTCACTTACCAGGGCTGTTAACCCCAGAATAGAGAGAACTTTACGGCCTGCACCATCTGACACCTTTGTACATCAAGGGTCATCTTAAACTAGACTCCATGCAGGCAGAATTGTTGCCAAGGGTACCATTCTAAAACGCCATGCCTGGCTATGTCATTCAGGGTTTAAGTTAGAAACACAGGCAACGCTATTAAATATGCCCATTGAAGGCAATATGCTCTTTGGGAAGGCAGTGAATGATACCCTCGAGCCTGCCAAAAAAGAACACGATACTGTAATGTCTCTAGGACAAGTCTCCAACAAGCCATTCATGTAAAGAGGTGTCTTTAATGCATAGGTTTTTCGAGGCCAAAGTTACCCAAGTGCCTCTTAATCTACATTCAACCAAAACAAATTTCATACCAGGGGCTTAATCCACCCCCTTTCAGCCCACCTATCAGGGAGGGTTTAGGCGAGGTATAGGCAGATGTCGGGCGGCAGCCTCTAAAGGCACCACTGCCCAAATACAATGATGCCACAGTTCAAGTGCCCTCCCATGCTACCCCGGTAGGGGGTCGAATATCGCATTATGCCCAAGCATGGGAGGGGATCACATTGGACACGTGGGTGCTCTCAATCGTGACAAAAGGGTACTCTATAGAGTTCCTATCCAAGCCTCATCATCCTCCAAAGCAGCGTTAGATGTCGCAAGAACATCAACAGATTCTTCAAGAAGAAATCCAGGCACTTCTTCAAAGAGTGGTAGAACTGGTCCCTCCTCATGATGTAAACAAGGGTATTTTTCAACTTACTTCCTTGTTTCCAAGAAAGATTTAACTATGCACCCTGTGTTAGACCTTCAAACAGCAAACATGTATGTCAAACCATGATGGCACTTCAGGAGGTAATCCCACTGTTAGAACAAGGGATTACATGGCAACATTTGATATGGAAGATACATACTTTCAGATTTCATTTTTGCCAGCTCACAGAAAATACCTCCGGTTCAAAGTCGGCATGACTCATTACGGGTACAAAGTGCTTCCCCTTGGCATATCCTTGGCGTCAAGGGTATTCACCAAAGTACTCGCTGTGGTAGCTGCCCACCTACGCAGACACTCTATTCCATGTACCCTTATCTCGATGATTGGCTTATAACGGGAAAGACACCTCAAGAGTGTCATCAAAACACCCAAAAGACAATTAACCGATTTTACAAACTAGGGTTCTCAATCAACGAGACAAAATCAAGTCTCTTTCCCAGTCAACCAAACTGTTTCTCGGGGCACAAACCCAGACGAAAGATGGCTTAGTCTTCCCCTGCAACGAGAGGGTGCAACATTTCCTTTCACAAATTCCACATTATGTAGCTGGTCGTTTAATAACCGTACGGAAGCCCATGCCGCTAATAGGGATGATGGCCTCCTTCTGTCAGGGTGCAGGGCATGGGAATGTGCATGCAGGATGTGGGATTGGGGTTGCAGAGGCCTCTTGAAGGCTCCAGGCAAAGACAACTAAAAAAACAGAACAAAACAGGAAAAAAGGAGAAGGTTCCAGTCTTATAGAAGGCTTCTTTGCCCACTTTGCAGGAGAAAGGACCTGCAGACTACATCTCCTAGCAGCCTCTGGGCCGGGAACTACATGGGAACACCCACGTTCGGTGTGGCACATGCACGCGCACAAACTAAAGCACAAGGCTTGTGCTTGAGGATTCAACCTGAGCAGACGCACCAGCAGGAGCTCCGGCCAAGGGGAGTATCGCGATGGGCCACGCCCCAAGGAAGCTTCATTCTGGCCCCTCGCCGGTAACAGATAAGTACTGCTAATACTAAGGGGAAAAAGCAAAGCCTAGAAAGACACCCGCAGTATAAGGGAAACAGCGCTAAGAGCAGGGGGAGAGCGGAGCACCAGGGAGGAACGCAATCCATCGAGGAGCACGCGAAGGGGGGCACAGCCCAGACTAACCACGTCCCCTGCCCCGGAGACAAGCTAAGTGAGCAGCGCATGCTGAGGTTGCAGCAATTCTGCAGTGACAGTAGTTTTATCCCGCAAGCATGTCTTGCATGCAAAAGACATTACCAAAACCACATACTTTCAGCCCCGTGCGGCGAACTTTATCTGCACGGTCTGTTTAACCCGTTCAGCCCCATGTGGCGAATTACTGCTGCTGCACGTTTAGAGTCACTGGTGGCAGGAGACTGAGTCACTGGTGGCCAGTAAGACTGAGATTCTACTTATCGGCACACCCATGCCCCCCTTCCCTGCAGCTCTCTGGCCGGCCTCCCTTGGCCCTCTTCCTGCTCCTACCTGCAAGGCAAAAAACCTCAGGGTCATCTTCGACTCCACACTCTTTCTCTCCTCACATATCTGACGTCTCTAAGAAGTCACACTACCAGCTACACCTCCTCAGAGGTATCCTTCCTTTCCTCTCCTTCCCCCAGAATCTCACTGTCTCCAGAGCCCTGGTTCTCTCAAAGCTGGACTACTGTAACAGCCTCTATCTAAATCTTCCTGTCTCTACTCTCTGCCCTTTGCAACTCATCCAGAACAGGACTGCGAGACTTGTCCTTGGCCTCAAGCCCAGGGACCGTATCTCTCCAGGACTGAAATCGCTACACTGGCTCCCAGTGGCTGCGAGGATTAAGTTCAAAACCCTCTGCATTGTCCACAAGGCCTTCTGGGGCCTTGGGCCAAAATACCTTCAACTCTCTCTTCCTAAATATCTTCCTTCTCGAGCACTTCGCTCATCCACCTCCAACTGCCTCAGGGTCAGCCGCTTCTCCAAGCAACGAGCTGGGGGTAGATCTCTCTCCGCAGCAAGGGCCTTCCTCTGGAACAGCCTTCCTGCCTCCCTGAAACTTGAGGGGCACCATCTCCGGTTCCGGAAGCACCTCAAAACCTTCCTCTTTGCCTCCGCTTTCTCTCCCCCTCTCCCCTGCTAAAATCACTGAATCTGCAACTGGGCCACTCACCGATCTCGGTCCTTGGCCCAGCCACTCTTCCCTGCACTGCCTACCTGCACTACGGGACTGTCTCTGTATCCTACAGCCCCTTCTCCCGGCACTTACCTTGCACTTGCCACCAGCTGGCCCTATTATTTATCTAGTATTCTACTAACCATGTACTGCACTTTCCTTGCACTTGCCACCAGCTGGCCCTATTATTTATCTTGTATTCTACTAACCATGTACTGCACTTTCCCCTCTCCCCCTTGCACTTTTCCCAGTCCCCCTACCCTTGCACTTGCGCAATCTGAATGACACCTGGCCTAGTAGGATCGTTGTCTGTCTCCCCTTGTCCCCCCCCCTCGTCGTGCCTTGACACACTTGTGTATAGGCGCGTTACAAATGCCATATCATATCATATCAGCCACGCATGAGAGTGAGCATGAGCAGTCACTAAATTAGGGGGCGCTCAGACATTTGCTTTGGTTTCCGCTGCATGCACCTGTAGAAACCTACCTGCGTGTGGCACTAGTGTTAGCTGCATGCACACCTGTATGCCTTGTGAGCCACGTGTAATCAACACGCAGATCACTAATACAAGCTCTCTTTGCAGCATTGGAACTGCTCCTTGTATCGTACTTGAGAGTGCGCAGGCAGGAGGCGAACACTCACAACCAGAGCTAAGTGCCTTTCTGGTTACTTTGTATTGTGTGTAAATGTTGTGGGGTGTCTGTGGTTGGGCGTGAGTGTAAGCTCATATTGTACAGTTGTTGAGTTTACCCTGTGTTCCCCCTACCTATCCACTACCCCTTTCCTAGCCCTCATTCCGGTTACACTCTGCGCAAGTACCTATCCAACCATCGTGTCCCTAACCCTCTTTCCCTGCTGGGGTCTCGGAGGCTTGTGTAAGTTTAGTCTTGCAAGCGCCAAGACCGCAGCGGGGGGTGGTTGGTTCGTAACTCTCCTGCGCCTGGAAGGTTGAAGCCGTGACAGAAGCACAAGCCCACGTGTAGCAGGCGCCTGAGTGGTATGACCCGGCCGAGCCATGGAGGATCTTACTAAATTCATGCAAGACCTACAGGCCGAGCTCACTGCCACCAGGCAAGACTATGCCCTTTTGGCAACCAAAGTATGCAGTTTGACCGCACAGGCATCCCCACTCTCTGGGGGCGCTTCCGCCCCAGTCCAGGCACAGGTAACTCCGGAGCCCGTAGTCCCGTTAGCGCCGCCAGAGAGGTACTCTGGGGATCCCCAGAAATACCAGACTTTCTTGACCCAGTGTTGCCTTCATTTTCTCACCAAACCTGCAGCTTTTAGGGCTACCCAAGCTAGGACAGCCTTTGTTATTTCATATTTGAGTGGGAATGCAGCGGCCTGGCCAAATCCTTTAGTGCAAAGGGTTGATGGCGTATTATAGGACTGGGACAAATTCCTGCTGGTGTTCGGAAAAATATTTAACCGTAGAGCTGCAGCCATGCGTAAGGATAGGGAGTTGTACCCGCGTCAGGGTAGCAAGGAACTTGTATCCTATGTCACCCAGTTTAACCGGCTGGTGGCTGAGGCTGAGTGGCCTCGCGACAAAAGAATGTCTCTCTCTTATCAAGGTCTACGGGATGACCTTAAAGACCTCATAGCGCAGGTAGACCCCCAGCCCTGGTAATGCCCTGCAATGACTGATCTCGCACTACGCCTTGATCACCGGCAGGCGGAACAACATGGGGACAAAAAGCGAGGGTACTCATGCCCGATTACCAGGTTAAACCAGTCTCAAACGTCTCGCCCCGCAGAAATATCAGTTTGGGACGAACCGATTCAGATTGGATCAACCCGGGGCCCACTCACCAAAGAGAAGGAGCGCCAACACAAAGAGGGTCTATGCTTGTATTGTGGTACTACAGGGCATTTCATCAAGGAATGCCCCATCAAGCCTAAATCACAGGGAAACGCCTCGGCGGTTGTAGCAGTAGTGCAGCCGAGCCAGGTAGTTGAAGTTACCTCAGCTGTTGGTTTTGTTAATTATGCTCCACACTTCACGTTGTCAGGGTCTCTGGGTTTTCTCGGTCATGAAGTTCCGGGTTACCCTGCTCCTGGATTCCGGTGCTACGGTTAACTTCATGGACATCGCTTATGCTGCTAAATTGGGCGTGCCCTTGTGTATGAAAAAGTTCCCAGAGTCCATGAAGGCAGTAGATGGCACTGTACTGTGCTCTGGGCCCATAACCCAGTGTACTCGGGTCTTGACGCTGCGTTGCCAGCAAAACCACCGGGAAGAAATCCCGTTTGACCTCATAGCGGCACCACAGTTCGGTATCATACTAGGATTTCCATGGTTCTATAGACAAAACCCTCACGTGATCTGGTTGGAGGGCACAATAACCTTGTCCTCGTCATACTGCCACACGCACTGTGTCTCAACGGAACATACCTCATCCCAAGGTCAGGGGCCCATACCTGGGCCATCTGTCATGTCAGTAGAGACATTGGATCTGAGCGAGTTACCATCAGAATACTAGAAGTACAAGGACGTATTTAGTAATCAAGCTGCTGAGACACTGCCACCTCATCTGTCATTTGACTGCTATATAGACCTAGAGCCAGGAGCGGTGTTGCCGTGCAGCTGAGTGTATGCCCTTACAGAGGCCGAGACAGCGCATTTAAAGGAATACATCAACACAAAACTACAGAGTGGGTGTATTAAGCATTCCAACTCCCCGGTCTTGTCCCCGCTCTTCTTCGTGCCCAAGAAGACCAGTGACTTGAGAACCTACATCGATTACCGTGGAATTAACCGTATCACAGTTAAGAACCGGTATCCCTTACCCTTGATCCCAGTCTTGTTGTATCAAGTGCGTGATGCAGCTATTTACACCAAGCTTGACCTCAGAGGGGCTTACCACCTGGCACGAGTGCGGGCCGGAGATGAGTTGAAAACGGCGGTCCAAACCAAATTTGGCCTTTACGAGTACCAGGTCATGCCGTTTGGACTGTGCAATGCGCCAGCAGCCTTTCAGCATTTTCTTGACAGAGTCCTACGTGAGTACTTGGACGTATTTGCGGTGGTTTATATTGATGATATATTGATATATTCCCAGAATATGCAAGAGAGAGCACGTCAAGGCAGTGCTCCAACGGCTCTGAGAGCATAACTTATTTGCCAAACTAGAGAAGTCGAATTCCACCGCACCGCAGTGGAATTCTTGGGGTACTTCTTGACTCTATTTGGGGGGACAGATGGATCAAAGAAAGGTACAAGCAGTTTTGGAATGGCTGGCCCCCACGTCCATTAAGGATGTGCAATCCTTTGTAGGATTTGCGAATTTCTACCAGCGTCTTATCAAGAACTTCTCTGAGTTGGTAACACCAATCCCTGCAATACTCAAAAAATGACGAGGGTTCCTATGGGATGAGTCTGCAGAACAGGGTTTCCAACAACTAAAGGTAGCGTTCACATCTGCGCCAGTATTGAAGCATCCCGATCTGACCAAACTTTTCCTGGTTGAAACTGATGCGTCAACTTATGCTTTAGGAGCAGTTCTCTCCCAGCGGGATCCTAAGAAAGGTTTATGGCACCCAGTGCCCTATCATTCCCGAAAACTGCTTCCAGCAGAAACCAACTATACTATAGCGGACCGAAAGCTACTGGCAGTTAAGTCTCATTCGACGAGTGGAGGCACTATCTCCTGGGGGCTCGCCACACAATCCGTCATGACCTATCATTGGAATCTGCAGTTTATCAAGACGGCAAAAACCCTCAGCCCCCGTCAACTCCACTGGGCGCCGTTCTTCTGCGGACTTCGACTTCCTCATTACCTATCATCCGGCAAAGGACAACAAAAAAGCAGATATCCTGTCACGATATCCAGAACCAGAGGACAAAGGAGCGGGTGAAGCTAGTCCAATCGTTCCAGCAACCCGCATAATTGGAGTAGTGGTGAGGCCTAACATCTTTGAAGATGTATTAAAAGCTATGTCTACGCAGGTCCTACAAGATTGGTGCTCCAAGGGATCCCGGCACACATTGGTAAATGGTCTCCCGTATTATGCCAAAGCCCTATACTTGCCCATGCTTGCGCTCAGCTGGGGACCCGGGGATCACTAAGACCCAGCAAAACGTGGCCCGACATTTCTGGTGGCCCACCTTACTTTGAGACGTAAGGGTGTATGTGTCGGAATGTGGCACATGTGGCAGGCAAAAGGCTAGTAATCAGAAACCGGCAGGACTGCTCCAGCCGCTGCCCACTCCGCCTGCCCCCTGGCATACAGTCACTATGGATCTGATTGTGGACTTACCACCAGTCCAAAAGTACACCTCGATCCTAGTCGTTGTCGACTCACTCAATAAGATGAGTCACTTTGTTCTGTGTATTGGGGTTCCCACCGTTGGTGAGGTAGCTGAATTGTTCCTACATAATGTGGTGCGACTCCACAGGTTACCACACGTGTCATCACTGACAGAGGCCCTCAGTTCACCTCCCGCTTTTGGCGAGCGTTTTGCCAGTTGATCGGTATGGAAGTTAGCCTGTCGTCCGGGTATCACCCAGAAACTGATGGGCAAACTGAAAAAGTGAATCAAGGATTAGAACATTACTTAGGCTGCTATGCTGCCAACGCCGAGACGTCATGGGTCCAGTATGTTTGTTTAGCTGAAATAGCTTACAATAACACAGTGCACAGCTCTACAAAGCACACTCCGTTCGGGTTTTGTCCACGACGCCGAATGCCCCTCCAACAAACTTGCCCACTTTATTGGGACACCAAGCCCATGTACAACAGGTCTGTACAGACATTCAAAAGAATCTAAATACAGCAAAACAAGCCTACAAGCTTTACGCTGATAAGAAACGACGCAAAACCCCACAGTATAAACAAGGTGACCGAGTTTGGTTATCCACCCGGAACATCAAAATGCCTGGGCCCCGTAAATTACAGCCACGTTATTTGGGTCCATTCACAGTGACAGATGTAATCAACCCTGTGGCCGTGAGGTTGGACTTGCCCAGTCAAATGAAAATACACCCCACCTTTCACGTGTCACTGTAAAACAAGCCCAGCCCTCCATTCGTACTGTGAAACCACCACCCATATTGATACAAGTCCATCCAGAGTATGAGGTACAGGCCATTCTGAATTCCCAGAAATGCAAGGATGGTCTCTACTATTTAATAGACTGGGTGGGGTATGTTCCGGAAGACCGATCCTGGGAACCCCCCACAGAATGTTCATGTCCCGAGACTATTAAAAGCATTTCACAACAACCATCCAGAGAAACCCAAACCCTAGCCTTCCGTTCTGGGGGAAGTACTAACAGGGCGCAGGGCGTTGGATTGAGCATGCAGGGTGTGGGATTGGGGTTGCAGAGGTCCCTTGAAGGCTCCAGGCAAAGACAACTAAAAAACAGAACAAAACAGGCAGAAAGGAAAAGGTTCCAGCTTTATAGAAGGCTTCTTTGCCCTCTTTGCAGGAGAAAGGACCTGCAGACTACATCTCCCAGCAGCCTCTGGGCCGGGAACTACATAGGAACACCCACGCTGGGTGTGGCACATGCACGCACACGCGCACAAGATAAAGCACATGGCTTGTGCTTGAGGATTCAACCTGAGCAGACGTACCAGCAGGAGCTCAACGGGAAAAAGCAAAGCCTAGAAAGACGCGCAGTATCAGGGAAGCAGCGTTAAGAGCAAGGGGAGAGCGGAGCACCAGGGAGGAATGTAACGCATCAAGGGTCACGCACAGGAGGCACAGCCCAGACTAACCACATCCCGAGCCCCAGATAAAAGCTAAGTGATCAGCGCAGGCTGAGGTTGCAGCGATTCTGCAGCGACAGTAGTTTTATCCCGCAAGCACGTCTGGCATACAAAAGACATAGCCACGTGCAGCCATTACCAAAACCGCATACTTGTAGCTATGTGCGGCGAACTTTAGTTGCACTTTGACTCCTTTACTTTCAGCCACGTGCGGCAAACTGTAGCTGCACGATCTGTTTAGCCCATTCAGCCCTGTGCGGCGAACTATGGCTGCTGCACGTTTAGAGTCACTAGTGGCAGGAGCAGCCACGCATGAGAGTGGGCATGAGCAGTCACTAATTTAGGGGGCACTCTGACATTTGCATTGGTTTAGGTTGCATGCACCTGTAGAAACCCACCGGGGGGTGGCACCAGTAGTAACTGCATGCACACCTGTATGCCTTGTGAGCCTTGTGTAATCAACACACAGTTCACTAATACAAGCTCTCTTTGCAGCATTTGAACTGCACCTGATACCGGACCTGATAGTGCGCAGGCAGGATGCCAGCACTCACAACCAGAGCTGGTTACTTTGTATTGTGTGTGAATGTTGTGGGGTGTCTGTGGTTGGGTGTGAGCGTATGCTCATATGGTACAGTTGTTATGTTTACCCTGTGGTCCCCCTACCTATCCACTACCCCTTCCCTAGCCCTCATTCCAGTTACCCTCTGCGCAAGTACTTATCCAACCATTGTGTCCCTAACCCTCTTTCCCTGCTGGGGTCTCGGAGGCTTGTGTAAGTTTAGTCTTGCAAGCGCCAAGACCGCAGTGGGGGTGGTTGGGTCATACCACTCCTGCGCCTGGAAGCTTGAAGCTGTGACACCTGCATTTACATAGTACCTCACGCCCGGCTGCGCGTGCGTCCGATTGCAAGAGTGGCTAGCGAAACAATGGCCGCAAGCGAGCGGTCAGTGGGACGATCTAGTGATCATTTCGCAGAATCTAGTTAATTCTCTGCAGTGGTGGACATAGGAGAACCTTCTGCAAGGGAAATCATTCACCACCCCCGTAGTTCAAGCCACTCTTACCACAGATGCATCACTGTCAGGATGGGGAGCACATCTCCTCAACCACACTGCTCATGGAAAATGGACACAAACACTCACAAAGAAACACATCAACGTTCTATAGTTATTAGCTGTGTTCAAAGGCCTCCAAGCTTTTGAACACTAGTGACTATCCCGAGCCCCATACATGGTGAAGTGGGAACTCATATAGTACATTGGACTATATATTTGTGTGTCATAGGATTCAGCAACAGGTGATGGATATAACAGTGATCGCCAATGAATGGAGTGACCCTGCCGCTTTGAAATGTGAGATCAGTATCCCCAGAGAGCAGTCCTCGTCCAACAATATAGGTATGGTAAAAACCAATAAAGCCGGTACCAGGATTTCTTGGTCGGATAAAAATATTTCCCTGGCAACTGAGGCACTGGGGGTGGCAGACTACAGCAAGCTCCCTCATTTCAACGAGCTGTCAATTGACGACACAGAGGACTGGGTTCAGGCTTTTGCAGAAAAGCACGCAGCATTACTAGTGGGGTCAATGATAAGTTCGGAGGGGAAGGAATTGCCTTATGACAAAGCGATCAGAGATATGAACAGATCTCTCAGAGCGGAGCTCCGTAAGGCTAAAAAAGATATGGTTCTTGGGGAGAGATATTATGTAAAAGTAAGAGGGATTAAAAACAGATATAGAGCGGCCATCAAAGCAAAAAGAAGAGCCGATAAATTACTGGCCTGGCAAAAAATGGTGAAGGCATTATGCGAAGGGAAAACACGTAACATCTGGTCCCTGCTGGGTGAGGCATGAGGCCCGCAAAATGGGGCATTGATTAACCCCATCAAAGCCAGAGTCTGGGAAAACATTTTGGAAAATCAGAATGCTGAGGACGATAAATTAACAGTATTGGACAGTCCTCCATTAGTAGCTCCGTTTGATACATCATATGAATCTATCCTAAATAAAATAAGAGATAAAATCGTCACGGGCACCTGGACCTAATGGACTGGCCAATATTGTTATTAAATCGCACCCTGAGTTTTGGGCCAGCATATTGAGAATATTATTTGAGAAAATCTTAAAATCTGGCAAAATACCCTGTTCTTGGCAAACGGCAATATTAATCCCGTGTTCAAAAAGGGAAACAGACTTGACCCTAGCAACTATAGGCTGCTCTCAATGTTAGATGCCACAGGGAAGATATTTGCCTCACTTTTGCTAAAAGAACTACAATCATGGGCCGAGGGTTCTGGCGTACTGTCCAAATTTCAGAGCGGGTTTTAGACAGGGATACTCCACCTCCCATAATATTATGATTATGGACATCTTACGAACTAAAACTCTAAGAGGAGGGGCTCCTCCATTATATGCTTTAGATATAGACTTCTCGGCGGCCTTTGATTCTATTCCCAGAAGCCGTCTGTGGTGGAAATTGAATATAATGGGCTGTCCGAGAGGTCTAATATACTATCTAAGACTCCTACACCAAAATAATTCAGTGAAACTGAAACTAGACCAAGAAGGCCACACTACTACTAATGTCATACAAAATAGGGGAGTAAAGCAAGGTTGTGTTACAGCACCTCTAATATATAATCTTTATGTGTATGACATTCCCGAAGCAATATCTGCCGTAACCAACTGCTCCCCTAAAATTGGTAAAGCCTCCTGCCCTGTTTTAGCGTATGCCGACGATCTGATGATTTTTTACTATATCATTAGTGGGATACGCAGATCAGCGGCGGCACTCTGGGAGTATGCAGAGGTGAACAGCCTTAGTATTAATTTAGGGAAAACAAAGGTCATGAGATACACTAACAAGAGAGTATCCCGTGTATCACTTAAGGTAGGCCTGGTGAATATTTCCTATGTTCCTCAATATTGGTATCTGGGTATAGATTTTGAAGTCACTGTTGATTATGTGGCCTGTAAACAAGTGCGCACAATTAGAGCGGCGCAATTGACTGCCTTGTTTTACAGGTTTACTGTCAAACAGTGCGGCTTTACGCTGTGGGGCATCTGGCAGCTGTATATAAAAGCTTTTTCTCCGGCCATAATATATGGACTGGAAGCCCTATTGGAGATTGATCTAGGGTGGTTGAAGGTAGATTTTGGCGCTGCATTCTTGGCCTACCTCCCTGTATACCAATGGCCATAATAAGATTAGAATTGGGCTTTTTCTCTCTAAAGGCATTAGTACTGAAGAAGCGAGCATCATCATACTTAAAAATGACTTGTGATACTAGTAATGGATTACTAACAGCAGTCCATCAAGAAATGGCCACGGAGAATTCGAGCTGTACAACTATTGATCAGATGGCCAAATTATACCATGAAATAGTGTGGCAATTTAAGGAGGGGGGTTATTCTGAAAAAGCTCAAAGGGCTCTGTGTAAACGTATCGAGCTTTGGGATTGGATTGAGAATTTCGAACATCTGAGGAGTTTGAGCAGTTATAAATTCGTGCAATATAGACTGTATGACTTCAAGAAACCACAGAGATATTTATTTGAACATCTGCCCATCAGTCAGATTTAGACAGTTTATCTTGTTACTTAGATTGGAGCAACTCCCCACAATGATGGTTACGGCAAGAAAAGCTAAAATGGCTGTTACATTGCGAATATGCCGCTTATGCAAAGTTCAAGATCAGCTGGAAACGGCAAAGCATCTTTTGACTGAATATCCTGAGATGGCTAGCACATTCAATCCCCTGCTGGTTAGTTATGTCTATGATAATGATTACATCAAGGATGACCTTTTCTGGCACCACTGCATTAATTCCAACAGTATGCGTTTGCTGACACCTTTGTATACCATCTGGCTGAGGGTTAAAGTTAGTTTGGGCATAACACTTTAAGCAACTGAATTGACTAAACAATTGTATCCTAATATCCTATAGATAATTGTGTGTTGTATATTCGATCCATGAAGATGATCTTTTTACATTTTTATATTTTTATATGTTTTATCTTGATATGATTTTTTCTTTTTTGTTTGTACATATATTTGGATTATGTTATTAATATGTTATTTATTTTGTGTTTTGTGTAAAGTTTATAGATTAAACTATATCACAATAAATAAATAAAATATGTTTTCAACTCCTAATTCAAGAGAGAACAGTCCTAGTCCCAACAGAGTACAACAGCCATGTTTTACCTAAACAAACAGGGGGGAACATACTCTCCAAGTCTTTCCAAACTAACACAGAACATATGGAATTGGGCACTAAAATGCAACCTGTTGTTCCTGCCTCAACACGTTGCAGGGGAACACAACTGTCTATCCAATGTCCTAAGTAGGGACTAGCAGCTTCCATCAGAACACAAATGGCTGTTACACAAAGACATTCCACATGTTTTCTTAAATTGGGGTCAACCAGACATAGATCTGTTTGCAACTCAGCACAATGCCCAGACAACACATCCAGGTGCCCCCAAACAGGGACCATGGGGAATGGTCTGTGGATGGACTGGTCAGGGATATTTGCTTGCGCTTTCCCCCAACTTAACTTCTCAACAAGGTCATCCACAAGATGCACCAGGTACAAGTCAATCTCATTCTGATAGCTCTGCTGTGGACATGTCAACCATGGTACTCACACCTACTCACAATGTCCCTTTGCTCACCAGTGAAAC
Source organism: Ambystoma mexicanum (assembly GCF_040938575.1). Taxonomy (NCBI): domain Eukaryota; kingdom Metazoa; phylum Chordata; class Amphibia; order Caudata; family Ambystomatidae; genus Ambystoma; species Ambystoma mexicanum. The sequence continues at coordinate 436,376,326 of NC_090922.1, read as the reverse complement.
TCCTGTGCCCATACAACATGCTGTCCCAACATCAGGGGACAGTAAACCATCCGTGCCCTCAAACTCTGAACCTTGCAGCCTGGCTCCTGAGGTCATAGTTTGGTCATCTAAACTTACTACAAAGGTGAATGGACATCTTCAAGGAGGCACACAAACTTAACAACAGACATTGCTACTATAATACGTGAAAATGGCTTGATATCTGGTGCTAAACTCAAGACATCAATTCAATTAATTGCTCTTCCTCACACATTGTTCTATATGTGCTTTACCTTTTGGGCACAGGGTTTGTTTTCAACTATTAAAGTCCACTTAGCTGCATCTGCATACACCACCTGTCAAGCAAAGGTTCCTTGGTGGAAAGTACCAGTGGTTAAAGCATTCATGGAAGGGGTTAAAAGGTTATACCCACCTATTTCAAACCCAACTCGTGGATGGGAATTCAATGTACTTTCAAAGCTTGTGGGTTCCCCCTTTGAGCCTGTGCATAAAATCAATCTTAAACACCTCACTTACAAGACTGCATTTCTTGTTGCCATTAAATCCACCAGAAAGGTCTGTGAATTACAAGCACTCTCACTTCAAGATCCCTTTATTACCATCCATAAAGACAAAGTGGTGCTAAGAACACACCTGTGTTTTTCACCTGAATGTATTTAAAATTCCCATGTTAACCGGTCCATAGAACTTCCTACTTTCTTCAAAATCCCAACAGATTTGTCAGAGAAGTGCCTCCATACGTTAAATGTTAGGCGGGCTGTTATATATTACCTCAACAAGACAAAGCCAATCAGAAAGACTGATCAATGTTTTGTGTCAATATCAACTGGAAGTGAGGGGGATCCATTCTCTAAGGCAACTATCTCAAAGTGGATAGTCGAATGCAAGATTCACAAGTGGGACAAGTAGTATTAAGACATCTATTTGATGCTGTACCTTCATACACCCCACCACCATCTCCAGGTAATGCTTGCTAGTCTATACAAAGCATGTGATTCTAAGCAGATCCACAAGCTTCAGAAGGCATACATTACTCACAGTAATCGTATTTCTGATGCTTTTATCTGCTTAGATTCACATGTGCCCACCCTTCCTCCCCTCTTGGAGTTGAAGATGCATAGACCTCAAATGCCTTACACTTCTTATGTATTAACACAAACACTTCATGCTCCCTCATGTCGGAAACAAAACAATCTGAGGGACTTCGCATGAAACACTATGGGTACTACGGACATCAACTAGGGACAGTATTACAGACTCACCCTGTTTAAGTTCTTTTTTGACTTTTGAAAACAAGTCATGCAATACTCTGCACGTACCACTAGATTGCGTCCTATACAAAGCATGTGAATCTAAGCAGATACAAGCATCAGAAATACTATTACGGTGAGTAATGTATGATATATATATTTCTTAGAATGTCTGTGATTTTGCAAACTACGCTTTTGCCAGTAATTCTTACTTTTGGGAACCCGTTGGAATTCTCAACCCCGGATCCTAGTGGAGGGACTGATGTTGCAGCCATTTTATCTTCACATCCTAAACCTGAAGCTGTCTGAATCAGTAAATAAGGTTAATTATTCCCAACATTTTAATGTTTGGGTAAGTGTTGTGGTAATGAAATGAGCTCCAAGCCCAATGTAAATTATATGTTACAGATTCAAGCAGTCCTTTTATCACAGACCTATTTGTCAAATATAAAGATCTGCAGCAATTTCTATGATCCCAAAATGCTTTTCCATTTAATGCAAAGCAGGTTGGAATGCTCACTGGTTGCATTTGTCCCCTTCCTTAGATGGGTATTTCCGGAGAGTGCAATAGCAGTGTACCAAGTTGAAAAGTATTTATATTTTTATTCGAGATATTGATCATGTGCTTCCTTCAGGAAGGGAAGTGCAACATTCTCATCATGCCTACAATATTTATGCGAAGTGATCCTTAAAAATGAACACTACCATTTTTTTTAAAAAAGAGCGAGATTACAATTAAACAATGACCTTTTTTATGCAGCTGTCTGCAAAGGCTGGAGTTGCTTTAGCAAACATGCACCTGTCTGCATGACTCTCTCCCACATAAAAAGAGAAGTGGGGCTAGAGTGAGTCAGAATGCTAGATTGGCGTATGATACGTGTACAGCTACAATCCTATTAACTGTTTAATGTTATGATCCGGAGCTTGGTTTCCCTATAAGACACATTGAAACACCATTGTTTTTGATAACCTGCCAAAAAAAAGGATGAATTTGTTATGTTATTAAGTTCAACCGGCTGTTTTGTGCAGAATGACTGGTGACTGTATTAGAGTTGGCTTTGTGCTAAAGTGGCGTTATTAAAAAATCATCATTGAGTGATCTCGCCACATGCCTGTTTAATAATTGACACTATGTAAACATGGATATGTGTTTTGGTTTATTTTACAGGATGAGCAAGGTGCGGTGGTTGCTCTCTTCTGCGCTCAGATGGACGAAGGTATTGCAGCTGCCCTTCAGCCTGGAAGGCTTGTGGTACCTCCCCTCCAAGGGATTACGCTGGACATGATGTACCAGCGGTACCCTGATGGGAGGTACCGTTCGGTGACGAGCCGCTTTTGGGACACTGTATCCTACCAGAGGGTAAAAGGGACTTTTCCAAATGTTACTCTCTTGTAAGATAAAATTGTTTAGCAATGTCGGTAATATTTATGCAAGGTAGGAAATGACCGAACAGAACATGCTTGTTTAAAGAACTGTATTGTGATGTCTTTGTGTTTCAGTATATTGAATGCAGTTCTTTATTTCGTGTATATTACATATGTACTATATGTATTTCTTTTATAGACCGAAGGAGTGGACATTTTGATCTTGAGGGCAGCAGACAATTTTGAGCACTAGTAAGTACAGAGTAGTTCGGTTTAGTTAAGAGAAATTAAAGTATTATGACATTTTTTTAAATGATTGCTATGCATTGTGTGAAGTGGAGAACGTAGAAAATAAAATTCTCAATAAACTGCGGCTTCTCCCCCAACTATGATGATGCCACAATTCAGCACGGTTGTAATGGTGCTCACAGGGAACCACATTATGGAAATCCTCTTCTCCCAGTCAGATTGCACATGTCCCCTTCAGATAGGCCTCCAATGCACAATCATGGTATGCTATTAAGCCATAGTGTTTGTCGTCCTATTTCTCCTGAGTATTGCCCTTATTAAGATCTTACCAATGATTAACGGTCATCATACTACCACATCTAAGCAACTTTTAAATGCATTCCTGTATTTGACCTGCATTCCATTTACTACTGTACTGAAACAATCTTACTGAATCAAAGTCCACAGGACCCATTTGGTGCATGATTATCTTTGGTCACTAAATATTTGATTAAAGTGACCCTTCTCTTTAAAAAAAATAAACTCATTATTTTCAACAACACAAAACATAAGTGGTTCAGAGGATCAACCCCCTCCTTCCTTCATCCCATCACCGTCTGTTATAGATCCCATTTTTATTATGTCCATTTCCTAAATGAAATTACACCAAGGTGAAAGAAGAGCAGTGGCTCAGCAATTCTACCTCGTTTCTCATGACTCCATGAAATGTTTTTTCCACCACAGTTGTACATGTGTATCCTCCTCGCTGCGTCTTGGCGAAGTCCATCCTCATCAATAAATGTCTCCTCCAACCACGTTGCCTCTCCGCAGTAACAGGTGCACAACAACCACCCCAACCATCGTTCAGCTCCCCTTCAGAATCTGATGCAGATTTTTGAGCTTGTGCAACTAGATAATGTTTATAAGGATTCCATATGTCTTTGGGTTTGGCACCGGGGTATACTATTCTTCTGTATTCCATTTCCATCTCATTGCAATAGAAGGTCTCGTTACCATTGTTCAACCACAGGACCACCGCACACCATTGCCCCTCTCCTCCTAGCTAATTGCAGTAACAGTCCCGCCAGTCTTCCTACTCAGTATGGGATCTCTCTAGTGTTACCCAACAGGGCGGTCCCCAGGAGTGGCTCCACCCTCTCCCATATGATATCACTCATTATCTGAAAAACGTGTTCCCAAAATCGCCATACTGAGTGGCAACTCCACGCGACATGTATGAAGTCCGCTGGTGCGGTGGCACACCGTGTGCATTCATCTGAGGTGTCTGAATAGAATCTATGCAACACTGCAGGTGAATAATAAACTGCTGTAGGCACTAAAAATGAATCCGCTTAAATCGACCATTAAGGGCTATCTTCCTCGTCTGCGCACAACAATATCTCCACATCCCCTCTGAAACAGTGTCCCCCAAAAAGATTCCCAACTTCCTCCGGAAGGACTCTGCCCAGCCCACCCAGACGTCCTGCACCATGCCGTATATAGTGGACACAATTCTACTGGTATCAACCCGTTTTACCATCCCATCCAGTATAGGTGCCACCCCTGGTTCTTTAGGAAAGGTCGGGAACAAGTCTCTCAGGGTTTGTCATAGTCTAAAGTACAGAAACAGATCCAGTGACGTGAATGCCCCTTTGCTACGCATCCCCTCCACAGTTATAAACTGTCCATCCCGAAAACACAATATACCCAGGCGCTTCATACAGCGTATGAATCCCATTTCACCGGTCAAAGGTAAACAACTTCTCCCTTCACTTTCCCCTCAATTCGAACCCATGACCTAGAAGTCAACTCCACCATGTTCACTGCTCGGTGCGACCTACCAGGAGCATTAGCACAACCGTGTGCAGTAAACATGGCGCTGTGAGGGCCCTCTCAACCTCCACTTGTATCCTGTCTATGCTGTCGCCAAACCGACAGGTTAAAAATCCTGCTTGAGCCACGTCATAGTACGTCTCAAAATTAGGTAATGCCACTCCCACTCCACCTCCCCCCCCCCCTGTCTAGTGGTGCTATCAGTTGTTCCCAGGCCACGCGCGCCTGTTTTCCTGCCCAGATAAATCGCGAGACCTCTGATTGTATCGCTCAGAAATATGCCTGTGAGAACACCAGAGGTACATTGAGAAACACATAGAGAAATCTCGGCAGCGAAACCATCCTGAACAGTGAGATCCTCCCATACAGGTTAAGGAGCAGCCCCATCCACCTGTCCACCACAGACCAAACATGTTCCAGTACACTTGCGGAATTAGGCTTAATTTGCTCTTCCGGGGTTCGCGTGATGTCAATACCTAAGTATCTGGTATATACCATATGCCACTGGAATCCATAACCATCAGTGCACTGTCCAGTACAGTCAGTGAGTGGGAAAAGCACTGATTTCATAACATTAATTTTTAAACCAGAGAAATCTCTGAAGCGTAGCACATCTACCATGATCGGTCCTAGCTTATTTTGCAGGTTTTTGATATATATTACCATGTCGTCGGTATAAAGGCACACCACTACCTTCTATCCATATAGATGAATTCCCCTGTGGACATGTGTGTCCCTAAGTAGTTCGGCCAAGGCTTCAATCGCCAAAGCAAATAGTAGAAGTGAGAGGGGACACCCCTGTCGTGTGCCTCTCTCCAATAATAGATTCGAGGTCCGCGGGCCATTCTCTGTGATCCTCGCAACAGGAAGAGTATAAAGTAATGAGGTCATAGATATAAACATCTTCCCCATCCCCATCATTCTCAATAGAGTGAAGAGAAATGGCCACTCAACCGAATCAATGCTTTTTCAGCATCCAATAATGCTGCCACAACCGACTCATATTGTTGAACCACAGGCATTAGGCCAAACATCTGTCTTAACCCATATGAGGTCTAACGCCCCGGAATGAATCCGGACTAATTGACCGCACACATCTATGCATTAACGGTGCTAACCGTGTCGCCAATACTTTAGCTAATTTATTTCTAGATTCATAAGCGAGATAGGGTGGTATGACGCACATTCATCCTCCACTTTTCAAGGTTTCAACAACACAGCAACCACTGCCTCCCTCATATACTCTGGTAATCAACCTTCTCTCAGAGCCTGTTGACCTCTAAAAAATGCAGAGCTAGCTCAACGCGAAAGGTTTATGAAACTTGACCGTGAAGCCGTCAGGTCCCGGGGCCTTCCCAGATGAAAGCGCCTTAATCGCGAGTTGGATCTCTTGTATTTATGGAACGATTCAACCACCCTCTCTCATCCGTACACCAGCAAAGCGCTACCTGATCTAAATAACGGTGTATCTCGGGTTGCGAAAACCCAGTTTGCGAGGACTAGTGGCGGGTGTAGAATGTGCAGAATTCCTGAACAATAACTCTATCTGCATGTCTCATCCCTCCATGCTCATTCTTAACAGAGAAAATGCCTCTTTGGCGTGTCAGTCCTCGCGGCCCTTGCGAGTAATCAACCAGGTTGTTGTCCCTCCCAATATTGTCAGACAGCCACCTTCCCCAACAGAAAAAGTGTGTCTCTTTGCGCCAATTCCCTGAATGTATCTAGTTTCTCCCTGATCTCCTTCTGTCTGACTGGCAATATTCATAGATCTTGTATCTGCCTGCATCGGTCGCAGTAGTACCTCACTGTTTGCTAATTCTCTTTGGATTTATCTTAATATTCCAGACTCCTTCAAGATGCGCTCCCCTCGAATTACACATTTGAAACTTTCCCATAGCACGACATATGAATCAACCGAGCCTATGTTTTCCTCCAAAAATGTAGCAATGGCGTGCATTATCCCAGTACGAAACACCTCATCAGATAGCCCCTCACTTTTAAACACCCATGGCGGTCTCCCACCCATCCGGCCCGGAACCTCTAAAGTGAACACCACTGGTGCATGATCTGATAGGGTTTCAGTTATCCAACCCGCCATTGTGTCAGAAATCAGAAAATAATCCAATTGTGATGCCGATTGGTGTACCATGAAGTGAAACGTGTAGCCACCCTCACCCTCGTGCCTAGTTCGCCATATATCATTTAATTCCCAGGCCCAACATAGATCTCGTTGTTTACAGGTCAACTTCAACGGTCTAGGAATCCCCTCCCCCAGTCCTGTCAAAGTGTGGCTCCAACACTGCATTCAAGTACCCTGCCCACATTATCACCCCAGGCGTGCGGCGCCTATCCAGTTGCTGGGCTATCCACTCCAGTGTTTCCACTGAGTCTTGATTGGGGCCATAGTAATTGATTAGGGTAATTGCCTGGCCCTGGACAGGTCCCTGGATTATCACTGCCCGTTCCTCCTAGTCCTTACTCGTCTACGTGTGGCGAAACACGACTGAGCTTTGCACCAGTATACAAACCCCCTTCGAATAGGAGTAGTATGAGGAAAAGTAGCGGTGATAACCCCACCTCTTCCAAAATTGTGCCTCCCTTGACAGTGTCAGATGTGTTTCCTGAAGGAATGCTATATTGACCTGATGGTTTGCATATATAACAATACCTTGCGGGACTCAGATGGGTAATTCAAACGCCTAATATCCCATGTCATACTTTTCAGTGCTGCAGCTATACTCCTGCACCTTCCTCACAAAAAATTTCAGGATGTCCTAGTATACGTCTAGTATTTCTGCACCATCCGGCCCAATAGTAAAAAGACTTCTAGGACTGAGTGAGAGCAATCCCCAGAACCACTATTCTCCCCTGATCCTCCTTCAGCCCTCTGCCATTCCCCCTCCCCCACCGAAAACCCAACTCACCAGTACCCCCAACAACCTGCCCCGCCGGAAGCCTCAACAAGCCAGCCCCATTCCCCCCCTCTAACATCCCAATGTCTTCGGCATGCCCCATTACAGTAGCCTCACTATATAATTCACATCCATCCCACCCGTCCATCACCTTTTGCACAGCTGCGAACCTCGGGTAGGAGGCACCCAAGTACCAACCCGGGGTGACTGCCCAAACCACTGCACCCTCCAGAAAATAACCCAACCCCACACTAACTCCCCCCTCCTGAGTGGCAACCCCAACTCGCCAGCCATCACCTCCCACCCACAAACCAATGACTCTCAAAATCTTCCGCATGAGCGCAGCCTAGCGCCCAGCCACTCCATGCACCCCAATATCTGCAATTGCCACCCTATCGCCACCTCCAACATATACACCCCAAAATTCAGCATCTGACATACATATTGCATAACACATCATGCTGACTCCCCCCTCAGGTTATTCCCCCTGCGTCTAGGGACCCTCGGGAGTGTCTCAAGGAAAGCGTCAACTTCTTCCGACTTTGAAAAACAAGTACCTGTCCCTCGTGTTCCACTCTGAGTTTAGCGGGAAGGAGTATAGCATATCTTATGCCCCTCTCTCTAAGCCGCTTCTTGATGTCAATATATGTCTTACTGTACCTTGTCAGAGAAATCCGGAAAAACCTTGATAGCGTCTCCTTTGTATGTTCGAGTCCCTCTGTCTCTGGCCTTCAGGAGAGCAAGGTCCCTATCCCGATAATTCAACATACAGCCTGTGATTGGATGGGCTGATGCCCCTGGAATCTGTTTCCTGCCACTAGGTATTCTATGCGACCTCTCCACAATGAATACCGCTGAAAAGTCTTCACCTCCCAGGCCTTGACGCAAGATTGATTCGACCAAGGGTTCCATGGCTCGCTGATCTACCGATTCTGGTACACACACTATCTGGAGATTGTTTCTCCTGGACCTTGACTCAAGATCATACTGTTAGTCAGCCAGTTCTTTTAAAGCCCTTTTCACCTGGACAAGTGTTAGGGAGACTTCACAAAAATGTGCAAATTCCCTTCTACCTTAGAGATCCCCAGCACTTTTTGCTGGACTTTAGGACTTTTAATTTCTAACCTGGAGAGAGTGAGACTGTTTTCCCACTATCGTGTATTTCCCAACTCGGAGGACAGCCACACTGCTGTGTGAGTGACAGCTAGGCTGCGAATGAATGGGAGAAACCTGCATAAAAGTCAAGGCTTTTGGCTTGGAATGCAGAGTCAACCATGGGATGAAGGAATCCAAAGAAGAACTTGGAAGAGACGCTCGCTGTAACTCCTGGACCTTTGGTTTGCCCGGTGAAAGCCTGCTGCATTGCTGAAGCTCTGAATTCGCCTCAACTAGAGAATCCCCACAACGGACGACTTCTCCCCTTGGGTTGGTGGGGCCAATTAACCCCAAAGTGAACTCATCTGGACATCCTCTCGGAGCTGGCTGTACTACCATTGCTGCTGCAGGAACCGATTGCCAGGGAGAGGAACACCAGATCAAGTGCATCGTTTTTAAGTCAGACCCGAGCTCCAGGAAGATCCTTCGGACTCCCATGAAGCAGGACTGACCAAGCCTGAGCCACCTTAACAGAGTGCTGGACCCCAGATGCGAGTAGTGTTGCTTATCTGAAGTTTGCCCATAGCTGCCGCCAACCTTCCATTCGTAGTGCAGGAGTACCCAGACATCCTCCCTCTTGTCCCCACGACTGAGGCCCAGGAACACAGGATCTGCAGACCTACACAGGAACAGAAGCCAGCTGGAACCAGTTGTCTTCAAACCAAAGGTACTGTAAAACTAAGGGGACTTACCTCTTGTTGTGTAGCCTTGCTATCTCTCAGTTGAGACTTGTCTTGGTTGCCCTTGTAGAGTTGCTTGCAGCTTTGCCCCTCACAAGCCTCTCAGCTTGTGGCCCTACATTAATTTCATTTTCTGCAAAGACTTCTAAAACATTGTGCAAGACTTTTTACTTACCTACAAGAAGTGCTTCAGCTCACCTAGAGTTTTTCTCAACTAACATTGGCTGTCCTGGCTCCCTGAAAGACTCTTCTTGCCTCTGACGTTTGTGCTTTAACTATTCCCCAGGAAAGGGTTAATATATTTTGCATTGGAGGGTTCAAAAAGTACTTTGCTGCGTATTAATATTTGTTAACCATTGTTTTCTTTCCCCCTCTTTTCCTTTTGGCACTGCACTCAGTATTGCTATAAATGTGCCAGTGATATATCAATGTCCACACTGTCCTAGTTATTTAAGTCACCTCATGGTGTAGGAAGTGTCTGTGTGCCATCCCAAATGGGTATCTACTGATTTTTTTAAACTGAGTTTGTAATTTTGAGGTATATTATTGTTACATATATTTGCTCCCTTCTAGAGAAGGCTTATTCAACGGGCTGTTAAATTAATAAATAATTGTTTAATCAAGAAACCTTAAGAGTAAGTGTTTATTTGGATACTTGTCACTGTTAATCTTTGTGTGATAACCCTAGAGCTCACTTTGACCCCTCTTGAGATAAGCCTAGCTGCTCGATCCTTCTAACAACTTGTGTAGTACATGCTTATACCAAAGGTTGGGTTAACTATTGCCAAGAGGACAGGGCTGGTGCAGTCTACCACAGGGTACTGCATACAATCTTGCCTAACGACAAGCTCACGGGATGTGGTGGAAGCTTCATCCTCGACCGTAGACACCCACCCTTCCACCTCATCTAGTCTCTCTACACGCTTATCCAAGCGGACCTGCATGTGGTCCACCTTACAGGTCAGAGTTTCCATCTTCCCGTGCAGCGATTGTATACTGGCTTGCAGTTGATTAAACATTGTTTTGATGTTATTAAATGCTCCACTGGCGTCCTGCTGTATATGTTGTGGGCTAAACCCCCACAGTGTCCTCCATGTTTTTGTGACTTTTAATCTGTGTGGGTGTCTCAAAATTTAGCTTTGATTGTTTTTTCCCAGTTTTACCAGATTTAGACATTATGTAATCAATCTGAGCTTTGCTTTGCAAAATATCCACAGTGTCTCTGGTGGTACGCAGGATCACTTGTCTTAAATAAACCGCTACACCCACAGCATGACCCTACAATACCTGGGAGGTTCCATGTCTGAAGATCACAGTATGGTAACCCTGGTGTTCCCCAGGTGCCACCACCTCACTGCTATGCAACATGTCCTGCAAATTCCACAGAACAGATCTCCCTGTGAACCTTGTAAGAGCAGTGCAGGTACTGGATGCCCATAAGCCTCACCACCCAAACAAACATCAGGCCTCCTTCAGGATAGATGCACCAGGCGGTCTCTCTGTACTCATAGCGTGCTGACCCAGAGAAAAGTTATGTTCACCCCAGTCACCACTGTCCATGATCGCATAAAAGCACCACAGGTTGATTAGAAGACACTGGAAATCCATGTATCACATGTCTCCAAGTCAGAGGCCGCTAGTGTTCTTCCCAATGCAGGGTATCACCTTCTAGCAAAGCTCAGGCCATCCTAATGTTCTCCAGATCTGTACAACGTAACCCCTGTACCACTTAAAGGGGGAGCTCAAAGAATCCACAGGCACCCAGTGCCCCTGAAATCTCACCCACTCTGATGACAGGACATACCCAGTGACTTCCCTCGTTGTCCACAAGCTTTCCCTCTTTAGCCAATACCAGCAGTTCCAGTGCGCATCCCTGTTCTGCAGTCACCACCTCCATCAGCCGCCCTTCCTACACTCTTCCCTCTGGTAATCCACACTGCAGTACTCCGGAATACCTGCTTTCCCAGTTGTCTACCAGCCATACGCTGTAAGCGCACCACAGGCGGGAGCACACAGCAGTGACGGAGCGCCATGCCCCCTTCCCTTCCATAATCCTCAGCTGTAGAGCGATCTGGAGAGCCTGTTGGGATCCTTGCCCGGCAGCGCTGCGTTCTGCACCGCAGACTGGTGCGTGCAGCACTTCGAGCTTCCAAGCAAGAACTCCTTCCACTATGGCTTTGTAGTTATTCGTATGAGTCATCGTACTCCACAGGGGCCCCTGCCATGTGGATAATTTTACCGACCAGTGGGGGTTAAACCTTCAGGCAAATGCATTCCCCACAGCAACATACAGTGATGACCTACGATGCTGCCCACGCAGGGCCTGCCTTCTCTTCACCGCGTCCTCAGGTTGTGGATCCAGCTCACGTTTCTTTGCCGCTATCTCAGCCACAGAGCAGGTTGAAGACTCCAGATCTTGCACCGCCAATCATCATATTCCTCATCCATTGCAGGGATCGACAGTAGAGTTCCGTATCATGGGCATTGGAGTCATCAGCATCACACCCACACAAACCTTACCACCTCACTCAGCCGCCAACCCGCAGCTCCACTTTCAGGTAGGCTCCGGAGTGTTGCTCTGATGCTCGTTCCCCCCCCGCATCCTCCTCAGTATTGTTTCCTCTGTTGTCTCGCAGTGTAGTTATGTGGCCCACACAAAAGTCTGTCGGCCTGCATACTCCTTATCCGACCAGGGTCTAGCTTACCGCTCCTCGAAGTCGGTTCTTTCTCCTCTGCACAGGTCAATCGCTGCCAACGCAGCCCACCGCTGTCATCGATGTCTGCTGGCTAACGGGGACCCAGACTCAGGACGCACGCACCTACCTCACTACCGCTCGCCAGGTCCTCTTTGCGCTCTCTGTAATAAGGATGCGTACACTGTAGGTAAGTGAAGATCCTTTAAGGGCAACCAGCCTGAGCCCAGCAACGCTCAGCGTACATTACAGCTCTCCACTTAAACTCATAACCATTGATCTTGGAATGTGGAACATTCAACAAATGCAAACATGACATCAGAACAAGAGTGGAATTCTATGGGGTAGAATTCCACTCCAGAGCTATTACACATTATAACACGTCGCCCCCCCCCCCTTACTCAACAAAACAACAAAAGAAATAACCCTCTTGAAGCACACACACATACATGCACACTCACAGACACACACACACGGCAATCACACAACAAACACACGTACCCAGTCAAACACTAGTCCCAATTAAAGCTAAGAAGTCCCCATAAGAAGCGAAAAGGCAAGAAAACATAAAACTGTGCTAACAAGCAATAGCACCCACATAAAACTGTGCTAACGAGCAATAGCACCCAAAACATAATCTTTATATTTGGAGGGAACCTTCCTCTCCCTGACAGAATGAGCATGAGTTAGGGCAGGGTCGGCCGCCCCAGAAGTGGACACCTCACTTCCCTCGACTGGAACGTTTCCAACATCACAATCATGCACAGAAATAGGGATGGAATGTTCCTCAACCCGCCGGGGATCTACAGCCGCCCCTCTTACCATGGGCTGCAAGTTAACTAGTTCCTCACTACCCTCCCGGATAGTGGAGCCCTCCAAGGGGGAATCACACCCTACATCAGCATCTCCTGAAGCGCCACTAGGACTGCCAGAATCACCACCTGTGGAAACTACCTTCTCGTGGTCCACTACCACGGTTACAGGTCATTTGGTCGAAAATAAATGGTCGACAGGACAAATGGTCGACGCAATTTGGTCGAAAGACAAATGGTCGAAATTTTTTTTTTGTATTTTCACTTTTTTTTGTTTTTTGGGGGGGGTCCCCCCAACCCCCTTCTTTTTTTGCTAAAAAACCCTTTTTTTCCTAAACGAAAACCTGAAAAATATATATATAAATAAAAAAAAATTCGACCATTTGTCTTTCGACCAAATTGCGTCAACCATTTGTCTGTCTGACTGGACAGCCACTACCACCACACGCCTAAGACTCCATGTAGATCCGTCATCAAGTTTTACATACCCACGACCACGCTTGACCACCTTGCGTGGGTTTAAGTACCTGCTGAGACCCTTGGCTACAAATCTGGGATTCTTGATCTGAACCCAATCGCCACTCTTCACCGAAAGAGGCTTCCTACTGGCCAGCTGCTCACACAGAAAACGCCTTTGCTTAACCAAACTCGATCCAAAACTCCTTGCATATCCACCTGTGACTGGACACCACTGCCCAGGGCTGGCACTCTCAATTTGGAGCCTGGCTTCCTCCCCCGCATAAGCTCAAAAGGAGAATGCCCAGTGACAGTAGATGGGGTGAGTTTGTAAGCTCTCAGAGATTCTGACACTACCTTTCCCCACGGAAGGCCATTAGCAAGAGCCAACTGGATGGCCCCCTTGATAAAACGATTCATACGTTCCACTAGACCGTTGGCTTGTGGATTATATAGAGCAACCTTATGATGACGTATGCCCAGATCGTCCAGAAACTTTTGCATATAATCTGACACAAACTGAGACCCATTGTCGGTCACCAATCCAGCAGGTACACCCTCCCTGTCAAACACTGCAGAGAGAAACCCCACAATCTTCTCAGCAGTAACCGTAGATAAGGCAGCGGCCTCGACCCATCTTGACGTATAGTCCACCATAACTACAATGAATCTCAAGTCTCCTCCTAACGAATCTATGGGTCCCATTATGTCCAGCGCTACTTTGGACCAGACTAGACGGGGGACTTCAACAGGATAGACTGGTTGGGGAACTGGAACCTTGCTTTTATCACTGTTGGAACATGCTGCACAATCTTTCACTACATCCTCCACGTCCGTATCCATACCAGGCCACCAATAATCCTGTCTAAGTCTCCTCTTGGTCATAGACCTGCCCAAATGCCCCGCGTGTGCTAACTCAACAAGTTTCCCTCTAAGAGAACAAGGGGGAACTAACCTCAGACCTCTGGCCACGCCCCATGGACCTTCGGACAATTCTTGCCATACATGCCCATACACCTTGGACAACTTAGTACTGACAAGACCACTTCTAAGTGCTGCTCTTAATTCAACCAACTCGGGATCATCTGTACACTCAGCACAGAATCCAGGAAGAGATGTCTGATAAGGGAGATACGGTGCATGCTATGATTCCCTGCAAATCACTTGATGCCAGAGCAAAGAACAAGGACAGTAAGCCGATACCCTCGTCAAGGGAACTGTGCAAGAGATGCGGTTGGCGGGGACATGTTGCAGGCGCAAAAGAGTGTCCGGCTGCTTATGTTGAGTGTAGGAGATGCAAAACCAAGGGTCATTACGCCCGCATGTGCAGAGGTGTGGTGTCGGTTAAGGAGTCTGTGAAGTTGGTGGACACTAATGATGATGAGGAAGGTGTGACAATTGCGGGGTACATGGGGTGTTCCGACAAAGACAATGGCAGCACACCAGAAGGATCTTTGTTAAGTGTGCGCCATTGCAAGAAGAGAGCGTGGGCAACGCTCATGGTCAACGGAGTTCCGATGGAAATGATGGTGGACACGGGTTCACCATACACAATGATATCCCCTGAACTGTATGAATCTAAATTCCACAAGACGGTGTCGGATTTGATGTGTTCGGACATAAATCCGTGTGCTTACGGACGAGTACCCATCAAGGTTCTTGGCTACGAGTGGGCTATAGAGTTTGAAGGATGGGTGGCGAAAGGAAAATTATATGTGGCTCACAAAGGTGACCCTGTGATAGGGTGGGACGAGCAAGCCGCTCTAGAACTTGAAATAAGACCAGGGAAAGCAGTTCCGGTGATGTGTGTAAGGGGAGAGAGTGATGGAGCTGAGTTGCATGAGAAACTCACGGCTGAAGTGCTGGAACGGAGATTTCCTTCTGGTTTTAGTCAAACGTTGGGCAAATTGAAGGGTTTTGCGCACAAAATAATTCTCAAGAAGGGTTCTGTGCCGGTTGTCTATAAAGTCAAGAGGGTTCCTATAATGGCTCGTGATGCCTTAAAGGAAGAGCTTAATAAACTCAAAGAGTCAGGGGTCATAGAGGAAGTAGAGAGTTCAGAACGTAAGAGTGATGGAGGCATGAGAATGTGCGTAGACCTTAGGGACCTTAATTCATGCATATGGGTTGACAGACACCCTCTGCCCAATATTAATGAAATGCTTTCCTTGGTGTGTGGTGCATCCTGCTTTTTGACGTTTGACTTGTCTACTGCATATCATCAAATAGATCTGCATGTTGACTCCTGTCCCCTTACATCCTTTGTCACTTCCTTCGGCGCATTCCGTTTTTGTAGAATGCCCTTTGGTTTAGCATCTGCTGCCGCTGTTTTTCAGAGAACAATGCAGAAACTCTTTGCAGGTATGCGCGGGGTGGAATGTTTTCAAGATGATATTCTGGTGTGGGGTGGGTCTCAGATTGAGCATGATTGTAGAGTCCTTGAGGTGATGAATGTCTTGAAGAATTGTGGTCTCACGGTCAAACTTGGCAAATGCAAGGTGGGTGTTCCCAGCGTGACTTATTTGGGACACTCTGGATGCCAAGGGTATTCACCCCAAGATTGAGTTGGTGAGAGCATTGAGCGATGCATCGTCCCCGGCAAATAAAGAGCAGTTGAGATCGTTCATGGGACTTGCCGAATATTACAGCAGGTTTGTACCGTCCTATGCCGACAAAACAGTAAGCATGAAGTCATTATTGAAGAAGGGCGTACATTTTGTGGTCTGATCAGTGTCAGGCGGAATTCCTTAAATTAAAAGAAGAAATTGAGCAGGCTCCTTCCTTGAGTTCATTTTCCCCTGTGGATGCGAGTGAGTATGGCATAGGTGCTGTACTGGAACAAAGGGTTGAGGGACAACTTCGTCCCATAGCTTTTGCATCGAGAGTGCTCAGAGAAGCTGAGGGCAGGTACGCTGTCATAGAAAGGGAAGCTCTTGCAGCTGTGTGGGCTTCTAAATATTTTCGAACCTTCATCACCTGATCCCGGATGTACTCGTCGATGGTACCAGTAAACTTGCACGTCGCTATCAGAGTACGCAGGGCAGTCACATAGGCAGCTATGCCCTCATTAGAACCTTGAGCCCTCGAGAAGAAATGGTACCTTTCAAGCACCACATTGGCCCTCTTGGCGAATCGTGCATCTAACTTGCACTAAGCTGTTTCGTAAGCCAACACTACACCTGGTACAGCATCACCCCCATCACTCCCTTCTGTGGGGGCAGTAGGGGCAGCGTGCACATTGGGACCAGGAAGATGTCTGAACAGCCTTAGACCCTCAGTCCCCAAACAGTTGAGCAAAGCTGCTTCTTTTTCATCGTCCATGAACTTGGCACCACCTGCTGCCCTCAGGTATACTTTGAAGGTGTCGACCCATAAATCCCACACAATTGCCGGTTCACCCGGACTGGCCAGAAATGCAGGAGGCGGACGTGCACTGTTGTGCTGCATGTTGAGTGGGGTTAGGGTATTGGCAATGTCTGTCTATAACTTCGGTTAGTGCTAGGCAAGGAGACGGCAACTTAAATTTCACTGATCACAGAGTACTGCAGATCCTAGGCATGTGGAGGTTAACACAGTCACAAACTCTTGAATTGTTCACACGGGGTTAACTTTTCAACAGGATCCAGCTGAAACGCCCCTTTGATGCGTGCTGATACGTCACGCGTTGCCCTCTCGACAAGCCGGCTACAGATGCCGACGCGTGTGAGTTTACAGCTCCTTGCCCCTCATGCTCCCCCTTTGGTCTTCACCTCCTTTCCAAGACTCCTGGTGACAACGGGGGGGGGCCCACACTTGACTTTGGCCTCAGACGGCGCGGGGGCAACCCAGCCCTCCTCCTCCTCACCTGCACTCCAGTTGCTGCAGCATGGCTGCGCTCGACCCGGGCCGGGGAGCACAGGCCAGGGGTGCGGGGCAGCCCTCCTCCTGCTCACCTGCACTCCAGCACCTGCTGCGGGGGCGCCGCGCTCGATCCCGGGAGGGGAGCGCCGGCCAGGTACGCTGGTCGCGGTTGTCTGCGTGTGTGGGAAGGCCTCCTCTCGCCTTCCTGCTCCTGGACTCCTGATGCGGCGGAGACACCGCGCTCGACCCTGGCTGGAGAGTGCAGGCCAGGCTGAAGTGGACGTGCGGGGAAATACCTCTCTTACATCGGAGGTACTCGCTCGACGTGTGCAGCGTCGGCCAGAGAACTTTCCCTTGACGGGCCTGGGCAGCCTTGGGAACGGGCTGGCCTCAGGGAAGGGAATGTAGGCAACTGCTGGGCAGCGAGTGGCTACGTGGGTTGGAGGCTGGTTGCCCTCGTCGCCAGTGTAATAAGGACGCATACACTGTAGGTAAGTGAAGATCCTTTAATGGCAGCCAGCCTGAGCCCAGCAGCACTCAGCCTACATTACAGCTCTCCACTTAAACTCATAACCGTTGTTCTTGGAATGTGGAACATTCAACAAATGCAAACATGACATCAGAACAAGAGTGGAATTCTATGGGGTAGAATTCCACTCCAGAGCTATTACACATTATAACACTCTCTGCTCAGGAACCGCCTCTCCCTCAAGCAGCCTCTGTGACAGGCACAGCCCAAGTTCCTCCTCTCAGATCTCAGCTACGGCGTAAGCTGGGGCCACCAGACTTCTCAGACTGAGCTAGTATGTTAGTAAGTCAAAAGACATGAGGATATTTTCTGGATCGATCAGGGTGCACCGGAGCTCACGGGCCTGCGGCCATCTTGGCTGGGCTCTCTAGCACCCTTAAAGGGACCCTTATCTGTCTTGTTTCAGGAATAGATATAGTACTTGGACCATTTTGCACACGATGTAGGATGATTGTTTGCATGTGGGCGTTCAGGTCCAGCCCATGTCCATTAGCCTATTTATTTTTTACAACCACCCAGGATTTCCTGGAATTCTTCTCTTTAATATCTTATCCTACTGACACACATTACTTTAACCAGTACTTCAACCTCTTGAAAAAGAGACAGCTGAAGCTTAAGCCATCTGTCTGGCATTAGATTGTTGTTGTCCCGATCGGCAAAGTAAAACTGAGTTTCTATTCTGAAAACCGCGTATAGGCCTAGCCAAGCTCTCCAAATCCTCTTATTGTCTCCTAACCCAAAAGAATATGTAATCTGAGTCATTGAACCTACAGTTATTTCTCATCATTCAGATGAATAGCATAGTGGACTCTGGTTTCTCCTGCTCTGCCGCATCCTTCGGTCCATGTGGTGGGAGCTCCGATAAACGGACAAATGAGCTACTCTACGTGTTGTATGATGTACTACTAGTAAAATAAACAAACTTCCTTTGGAGATAAAAAAAATGCAGCGATCCAGGTGCTTTGTAACGCAAACAGATGTTATCACAACTCCTAACCATGTCAACCTTAGGGCCATGGGGTTGCTGATAAATCATGATTAATACCCTAATTCATAAATATATAGACATGTTTAATATTGCCTCACCAACAAACCTCCCTGAACTGGCTGTCCATAAACTTCATGACATCCTTGCACACTCCTGTTTCACACGCCCCAAACTCACTTTGCTATTTAAAATCTGCAAAATGAAACCAGATAATTTCAAACTGCCTGAGTCATAGCTCCTTTAGAGATGCTTACAGCAGCAGCTCACTTTTACTATCTTGTGGTATAAACGGTGGTTTGTGGTAAAGCTGCCTGGCTTTCTCCCCACCAAGTACCGACTGATAGTTCAAGTCTTGGGTCACCCAAGACAATTGAAAGGCGATATTTCGAAGCAGTGCTCTCACTGAGCCTGCTCTCCGGAGACTTCCTGCAGAAATAGATGATCATTGTTGCATGGGTTTAATTGACAGATCTTTCTGGACACAGGTCCCTTTTCAATTTTAGAAAATGCCATGCTCCGCAAATGTTCTTTCTTTGTGGCCTTAGCCTTTCAAATAAACTCCTCTAATTAAGGAAAGGCGTCGCAACATGGCGTGTAGTCTAAAAATCCAGTAGAACCCTATTTAAACTGACCTCCATCCACAACGTCTGTAGAGCCCTGAAGACACTCTGCGGCCATACTGGCACCAGTGCTTCTCAGCAGAATTATATTTAGGGCACAGTTATCACATCACTGCTGCATGTTTAACGGGGTAATACTGGGGCTTCTCAGCAAGGTTGTTAACTGTTAACCTTTTAAACGATGGCCCTGCCCCAAAACGTCTAAGTTGCACTGCTGTACATTTGATGGGGGTAGTGTAAGAACCGTAGGACCTTCTGATCCAAGGTAAACTGTGCCAGAGTAACATTGCAGCAATTTACTTACCAGTCACATTGGTTACATTTGTAGGTAAAAAAAGGATTGCGGACTGCCAGCCCTAGGCGGAAAGTAACCCCTTTAGCCCCACCCTTATCGTTACCTTTACTAGAGTAGGGCATGCAATGCAGAGTCAAGTAAGAGCTCAACATCTGGTTTGAAGCGGAGTGCACAGTCCCATCGCAATTGTGCTTCATGTTAACTACTCTGCCATCTTCTCCTGCCTGTGCAGGCTAAGCGACCTCCGCTCCCCCCCCCCCTCACGCTGCACCACAGAAGACCTAAATACCCAACAATCATGTCTGTTTTAAATAGATGTATATAATATGGACCAGCTCCTGACGAGCGTTTTGTGAAAATAACTGATTTTTTTTGTGTGCTGTTGGTGATAAAAAAAAGTGTTCTTGATCACAAATTTCATGGGAAAGGCCTATTGTGGGAACCCCCATTCTAACTTTTCACCCCACCCTCAGAACGGAATGTCACAAATCTTCCCACTTAAAAAATCAGGGTTGGACTCTTATTTAATTTGTTAATTTCAAGTTTGTTGCAATATGTTTAACAGTGACAGTTGTACGCATCTGAGAAATGTTTTTCATATGGGAAGTCCAATTTACCATTAATAATGAGTTGTTTGCACACACACGTTGCGCAGTATAAAACGTTCACTAATCTATCAAGCATATTAACAGTTTGGGGTTTCAGTAACACACACACACACACTCACTCTATCGCACAATGATAACATATGCTGTTTAATAGTTGGAAATGCCATTTAAGGTTTTGGATGATATGGTGTGTTCAAGTCGTATGAGTTATGAAATTATGCATATCTAAATTGCATGATGTATTGGAAAGCATAGTTCACATGTTGATATGCAGTGCTCTTGCGTTAAAACATATGCACAGTTTAGTGTTAACTCATTGACTGATTCATTCGAAGTTAGATACCTTAGTTGTACCTTCTTGAAGAATAAATCAATGACTTGTCACATACTAGTTGGAGTAGTTATGCTGATGCAGTTAGGCCCCAGAACTTACTTTAGACTCGTGGGCAATCTGCCCATTACAGGGGGAGAATGGGGCACCTTTGCACAGCGTAAGCCATTGCGAACCCCTCATGTTCCTGTTTGTTTTCCAGAACTCAGTTAATTTCTCTCGATTTCTCTGCAATTTGGTCTCCTCATGCCTTAGATATCGGGCTTCCACTTGTGTCAGATTACTAGGTTCAAAGATTCTTGGGTGCATAGATTTTGGAAGCAAACCCAAATTTGTCATGCTCTGTTTCAGCTCTACCGGTGCTTGTTGGGTAGAGTTCTTCTGGCCACACCCCCTTGGACATATCACGGCAGCTGATCCCCTGCAGCGGTGAATCCCGCGGCGGGGCAAGGCCACAGTGTTTGGAGCAGTCCTAGGACATTAATTCACTCCTTGGTTCCCGAATTGCAGCGATGAAGCCCAGCGGCAGTGCAAGGGCCCA
Source organism: Ambystoma mexicanum (assembly GCF_040938575.1). Classification (NCBI taxonomy): domain Eukaryota; kingdom Metazoa; phylum Chordata; class Amphibia; order Caudata; family Ambystomatidae; genus Ambystoma; species Ambystoma mexicanum. The sequence goes on along the minus strand of NC_090922.1, from coordinate 436,355,190 downwards.
GTGTTTGGAGCCGTCATGGGACCTGAATCCACTCCCTGCTTCCCATATTCTCTTCTGGCCATGCCCCCTTGGGCATATCACGGCAGCTGATCCCCCGCAGCGGTGAAGCCACAGCGGGGGCAAGGGCGCAGTGTTTGGAGCAGTCCTGGGACCTGAATCCACTCCCTGGTTGCGCATTCTCTTCTGGCCACACCCCCTTCGGCAAATCACGGCAGCTGATCCCCCCCCCACAGCGGGGCTAGGGCGCAGTGTTTGGCACTGCAGGTGTTCGTTGCAGCAGCACCTAGATGCTGAACTGGAACTACTCTCTAAAGACCCCAAGTTTAAGTCCTCGGCTATCTGGTTCATAGCATGCAAATTCCTTAAGATCCCTTAAAATGGATTCCCAGCCTACTAATCTACACATTGTGAGCTTGGGAGTTGGAATTTGTGGCGTGGATACCCTCCCAGGTGACCACTGGCGACCATGGGACCACAGGATCACCCTCTCTGTGGAGTGAGATGGTGAGGGGGAGGAGAGAGATGGACTCTGAAGCGGCCCAGGGCTCTCTCTCACCCTGTGACTACATCGGGGGTCGAGGGTGTGGGGTCCAAGCTTGTTCCTCGGTGCCCGTGCGGGTTAAGACGAGCAGGATCCAGAGTCTTGCAGCGAGCCGGAGGAGCGGAACAAGTCTCCAGAGGACAGGGAGACAGTGAGGTGAGGAGCTTTGACACGGGGGCCGTCCGCTGTGTTCTGCTTAAACCACTCGAACTGCACGATTTGACTGAACTGGTTCTTCCTCCCCATTGTCTTGTTCTGCCTAGTTCAACGAAGCATGTCTGACATGGTCCCAATGGGGGAAATGGTCGCCCCGGCCGCCCCCCCTCCAATATACCCTGATCTTCTCAATCTTTAATTGGCCAAAGAGGAAAATATGGTGGTGAAACAGGAAATGCAGGCCCCACCTCCTGTCCCAGGAGCTCACCCGGGTAAAATTAAGAACCACAACTCTGCTATGCTTACGGGAGATGCCTATCAGCTAATCAAAGAAATTATTTTCTTGGGAGCACTTTGGATGTTGTAGGGAACAAAGCCATTGACTTACAGGGGGAGGGCAACCCACACACCAATGTCTGCCAATGTCTGTGCCAGCAAGGATGACAGAGCTAGTAGGGATACTAGTGGGCTTTCATATAACTCGGGGAGTAATGGCTTAGTTTGCTCCGCACACACAGCCCTGACACCTACAGTGCTAACCTAAGGGGTGAGTCCTGACTCTTGTGAAGTTGACTTACAGGCTTATGTGGTAACTACACTGTGTACCACTCCTATTTCGACTCTACCCTCTACTATCGTCACAGTCCCTGACACTACAGTAGACACTGCCCAAAACATTTTCACACACTTTTGTCCTGATGGGGACAAGGTCCTGCACCCGATGATATCTAGTGTTGAGGATGTTATATCATCACAACATGTAGTGTTAAGCCCACTTCCACAAACACTGGGGTGTGGGGGGGAGGTGGACTTCCAAAACCTGGGACTAACTTGTCCACACTTTTAACTCCATCTCTATTGAGAGTCTCTAATGCTCTCAAAGATAAGATACAGGCTCTAGAAGTTGGAATAGGCCATCCACTAACCCCCAACCCTACTGGTACATCTGCCCCAATTGGTCCATGGTCCACCTGCCATCCCCTTTTGTTCCCCTGTCCAGGTTAATGAGGACCTTCCTTTTGAGTGTAAATGCAATCTCATATTAAGTGAGCTGGCAGATCTAAAGAAGCTGGTTATGCGCATTCTGGACATAAGGGAGGCAGTCCTAAGGGGTAGGGTGCATCTAGTATAGAGCTTATCCCAAGGGCTCCCTAGCCAGAACCCAAGAGTCCACGCCATTTTCTGGCTTTTGATCCACCCGGAGTGCTACATCTACCAGCAGCTTGCCCAAGCTCGAGAAGGAGCCCCAGTTCCGAGCTATTCCCAGTATCCTTGGAGAATCACTCAAGTGGTAGCACAAGATCGTGGAACCTCTACTAAGGGCAGTGAGCAAGCAGACTGAGTGGGAGCCGAGAACTTTGCCAGGGGGAGAAATACAAGGTGGAGGGGAAGCCTTTTGGCCTTTTAGAATCTAACATGACCACCGATAATTCAAGCAATGGTGTCTCTGGGTCCAAAAAATATGAAGAAAAAGAGTGGAGATATGCGGGAGGTATAAATGGGGAGAGGCATAAACTCCCTAAAGCTGTCAGCGAACAATCTGAATCAAGTGACTTGTCAATCAATAAGTGTATCCACTGGTTCCGAACGGTCTGTGGATGCTGCTTTGTAATTCGAGATCATATACTAAGCTGCAAGAGGATCTGCTACACAGGGGGCGGGGGGATGCCCCGCCAACTTCATTTGTGTTGAACTGAGAGATCAAAGCTTAGCCAATGGAATATTGAGGTCTGCAGCGCGATGTTGCTTATCTCTTAGCACAATTGAAATTAGTGCCTTTCCCCGCCTTAATAAGGCTCTTCCCATCGGAACTAAGAGACAGCACTGCCTGCTTTTTGGAGCCAATCTAGTTCCACTAGGGAAAAGACCCGGGAGGCCACCGGTGGAAGTGGGGTAGTAGTGGCTAAACTAAGTGATTAGATTGTGATGATTGCTTGGGCTGTGGTTCCATGGTTGGGATAGGGGTTTGTTACCATTGCAGGTATTTCCCTCTTAAAGATTAGAGATTTTGTTCCGAGCCATTCTTGTTATATGTAAAATGTGTATTTTGTAACTATTGTATTTTGATGGTCTTATGGCCAAATACAGTTAATACTGGCTTGTTGGGAAAGCACTTCTTCATTTCCCATAAATAAAAACATACATGTTGTTGAGATACCATTTTTTTACAGCAAAATCACCCAGACATCATCCACCCAATGGATGTTCAACTAGGCTCTTTTTGATTTTTCAGGCACATCCTTCATACTGGGGTATGAATTCTCAAGTGGACTGCTGTTGAGACTGCTATCTCGAGGGCCAGTCTGATAAAGAAGTCACTTTAGTTGGTAGGTGCCCATACGCCCTTACACCTGTTTGGTTTTCCTGATATGGCTTTGTGGTCTAACAGTGGGGCTTTTTGCTTTGGCCTAAAAATGCACATTCTTCTAAGGTGTTGATCAGGTTTAACAAGAGAATGGAGGTCATGTTAACTAAAATCAGAGTCCCAGCTAAATCAAGGCTACAACCCTTTGTGAGGCATCAAGGTACAACGTATGGAACCCACAAGACCCTTATTGCATCTGATGCAGGTTGTTTGAAACCCATGATATAGAGGCTTTCTCAGCAAGCATGCCGGTTTACCATTAACATATGTGGGAAAATAACCCACCAGCTGAATCAAATCTAGTTTTAGCTGCTTGGAAGAGATATTCTTCACCTTCGCAATCTTCCATTTCTGTGCCACAGTTCAGGGAAAGCCGAAGAATGGATTTGACAGGAAGAAATGTGTCTGCCACTGATGAGCTGCCAGCTCAGAGGCCTTCCTGGGCAGGTTTGACATATCCTTTTGGGATTGATAGGAAGGTGGCAGAGCTCCTTCCTACAAGCAGCAACACTTACTGGAGATAGTAAAAGGGGTTCACTGGCCATCCAGGCCAATCTATTAACATGCGCTGCCCATAAGGTCAGCTTGAGCTAGGCTAGTGGAATTGAAAATGGAGTCCCAGAAAAAGATCTTTGGCCTTCCATTTTACAGAGTAATCACTCTACGGAGCTCACCCTGATGGGGTCACACATAAAGAAAGAGTCTGTAGGGAGGCCATACAAAGCATAGAATAGATTTGTAGCTTTCAACTACGGGGAAGATTTTACTGTGGGTTCCGAGCGACGACATAGGCAACTTGAGTTTTGCTTTCGTTGTCCATCAGATGTCGCTTAGAAACCCTCAGCAGAATGTAACCCTGTAGATGATAACTATCCATCTATGATTCTTTGTATCTGTTAGGCGATCCTCTGCACACCGATCCACTGCACACCAGAACACTGCTCACATTTCCCCAACACCTCCCTCCAGGGTTCGAGGCTCATGTGATTCGGTTAACCCAAAGGACCGAAAGCTCCGTACCAGGTATGGTGTACGGGCTCGATTGCAACCCTTCCTGCACTGGCAGTTCCCATGGAGAACATACAGCAGAAGGGGCGGCGTTACATCTCCACGCCGATCACGTGATCCAGAGTGGCGTTCCTCACGTGACCTTGGTGGACGTCACATGACCCAGAAACGTCACATGACCCAGAAACGCACAGTATATAAGGCTTGAGACACGGAACACTCATTGCTTCTCAGCTGTCTTCAGACCATGTTTGGCGTTACGTTTTGCTCTACTGTTTACCTTGACCTCGGAACTCTATCTTTGACTCCTTCGGATACTCCTTTGTACCTTTGCTTGGAACTGTTTACCTGTTGCTGATTTTGGACACGACCCTGACTTGCCTTTGGATTATCCCTTGGTACCTTGTTGAACTCCTACGCCATTTCCCTCTTGGGATTCAAGTCACGCCTTCAGTCCTACAGGTGGCTTATCCTGCATCCACGCTATTCTGCGGTTCTACTGTTCTAGGGACCGCCTCATCTGAGTCTCGAACCTCCCTTCTAGATTTCCAGGGTTTTCCTAACACCAGATAGGTAAGACTATTCAGATCCTTTGGTTAATGTGATATATTGTAATTGCCTGGTACTTAACCTCGTTCTTTTTGACAGCAGCATCGGTGTTCCAGAGGTTCAGTGGATCCGGGAAGTAACATCTCCCACCTGTGGCCCCAAAGGTCGCACAGCGGGTTTCTTTTAGTTCCCCTGTGCGTCACTTGAGGACGGAGGTTTCAACGGTCTACACGACACTCAAGTCAGAACAGACTGAGAAGCCGTGTAGTCGTGTTAGACAATGCAGGGATCCACGGAAGAACCCATAGCTGCTTTAGTCCAGGCGATTACAGTATTAAGGCAGATATGGCCGCCGCGAATACGGTGATTCACCAAAGATTAGATTCCATACAGAGTGTTCAGCATTCTCTTCCTGCAGACCCTGAATTCGGAGATGCTAGCACTTCAACCACACCTCCTCCCTTGGCAAATACCCCAGCTCCAACTCCGGTGGTCCTCCCAACCCCTTCCCCCCTGTCCGCTCCTGAACGTTATCAAGGTGACCCCAAGAAATTCAGGACCTTCATCAATCAGTGCAAATTACATTTCTTGTGCAGACCTCTGGCCTTTCCTAATTCCACTGCTAAAGCCGCCCTTTCCCATTTGGCCGGGACTGCTGCCGCTTGGGCTAATCCTTTATTGGAGAATAATAGCCCGGTTCTTTATGATTTTGATTTGTTAGTTCTAGAAATGTCTCGGGTCTTTGATACCAGACACAAGGCACAGTCTAGGGATTTGGAGTTGTTAGAACTAACTCAGGGCAGAGGGACTTTGATAGATTACATCACCCGGTTCAATCAATTGGTTGCCGAGACATCATGGCCAGAAAGCAAGCGGGCAGTTATCTTTTATAGGGGGTTGAGTAACGTAATGAAAGATGCTTTAGCAGTGATACCTTCCATGCCCACTCAGTATCAGGAACTAGTGGATCTTGCTCTGCAGGTAGATGCACAGCGATCAGAGCGTAGAGCTGAGTTGGGGGTTTCTTCCCACCCTACAGTCGTCAGTACCCCTGCTTCTAGTACGGAAGAACCTATGCAAGTAGGAGGTTTACGTAGCCCTATTACAACATCTGAGAGAAAACGTAGAAGGGTGGATAATGCATGCTTTTATTGTGGCACCACGGGACATTATGTGAAGGAATGTCCTCGACGTCCCAAGAAGAGTCAGGTTTTTCGGACAGCTCGACCTTAGATCCGGAGATCAGGTCGAGTGTTCAGTCTTCATCTCCGGGTACCCCTCTTGCCTTTGCTCGTGTTCAACCCATCTTTGTAAAGGCCACTCTTTGTCCCTCTACAGGTATTTCTCATGCAGTCACGATCATCATTGACTCAGGTGCTACTGGGAACTACATAGACATTGCGTTAGCCCATTCCCTCAATCTACCTTTAGTGGTAAAAACCCGACCTGAACCTGTTCAGGCCGTAGATGGCACTGCATTAGTCTCTGGTCCTGTTAGACACCAAACTGCACCTCTATTGTTGACCATACAAGACATTCACACAGAGACGTTAAGTTTTGATTTGATTTCCACACCTCAATTCGGTATTATATTAGGAATACCATGGTTACGTGAACACAATCCTCTGATTAATTGGCAATCAGGCACGGTGCTCTTCGAGTCTGAGATTTTTCAGAACTATTATCTCCCAACCCATCAAGCATCCGATACTCCTTCTCAGGCCTTGGGAGCCTTAGCTCAACTCACGCTGAATGATGATGGATCAGAGGTTGTGAATTCCCATACCGTTGGGGGGGTGGTGTCAGGGATTCCATCTGAGTATAAAGCATTTGAATCTGTTTTCGATCGCGGTTCTTCCGAGGTACTTCCTCCACACAGACCATATGACTGCCCAATTGAATTAATCCCTGATTCCTCCATTCCTTCGGGCAGGATTTATTCCTTGTCTCCCTCGGAAGAACAAGCATTGAAACAGTATGTACAGAACGCCCTACGATTAGGACACATCCGCCCCTCTACTTCACCAGCTACAAGCCCTATATTTTTTGTACCTAAGAAAGAGGGGGATTTACGTCCTTGTGTGGATTATCGGCGTCTCAATGCTATCACGAAAAAGGATAGATATCCAATTCCGTTAATCACACCCCTTCAGGACCACTTATCTCATGCTTCTGTTTTCACCAAGCTGGATCTTCGCGGCGCATACAATCTAGTGCGCGTTCGCGAAGGCGATGAGTGGAAAACTGCTTTTTGTACCCGTTACGGCTTGTATGAATACCTAGTCATGCCCTTTGGCCTATGTAATGCCCCGGCAACATTCCAGCGTTTTATGAATGACATATTCAGGGACATTCTGGATGTATACATGGTTGTGTATTTGGACGACATCTTGATCTTTTCACGTAATCTTGATGACCATGTAAAGCATGTCCGAGAAGTATTATCCCGTCTGAGGGAACATTCCCTATTTGCCAAACCCGAGAAATGTCAGTTCCATAAAACGTCTGTTGAGTTTCTGGGATTCCACATTACCCGTGGGGCGTTATCCATGAACGAATCCAAGGTTAAAGCAGTCCTAGATTGGCCAGTTCCTCAAACACTCAAGTCTTTACAGGCCTTTTTGGGCTTCGCCAACTTTTATAGGCGTTTTATTTCCTCCTTTTCCACAATTGTTGCCCCGCTCACGGCCCTGACCAGCCCTCAGGTACCCTATCGATGGCAGAGGGAACATCGGGAATCTTTTGAGGCTTTGAAAACCGCTTTCACTACTGCACCGGTGCTCCAGCACCCCAATCCCGATCTTCCGTTCATAGTTGAGGCGGATGCCTCTTCTTTTACTCTTGGTGCGGTATTGTCTCAGACATGTCCTACAACAGGCAAATTGCACCCGGTGGCATACCATTCCCGTAAGTTCTCCAATACGGAGACCCATTATACCGTAACGGAGAAGGAACTCCTGGCTGTCATGGACGCCTTTCGTGTCTGGCGCCATCATCTTCTGGGGGCTAAGCATCCAATCACTGTATACTCAGATCATCGAAATCTACAGGATCTGGCCTCATTGAAGTGCATCAATAGCAGACAGGTCCGGTGGCATCTTTTCTTTTCCTCTTTTGATTTCCATATTATGCATCGTCCTGGAACCTCACATGGAAAAGCGGACGCCTTGTCACGTTCCCCGGGTGGGGTCGAGTTGCCAACCTTCCCTGACACTGTTCTCGGAAAGAGTCATGTGATTTGTCTCTGCACTCCCTCTTTGTCATTGTTAGATTCTGTACGATCTTGGACTAGCAATCATTCCGACCAATTGCGAGATTGGGACCCCGTGTATTCTGATGGTTTGCCTTTCGTGCATGAACGTCTGTTTCTTCCCACACCTGACACTCGTAATTTGGCCCTTGAGTGGTCTCTCAATTCATGCGCTGTTTGTGCTCAGGCTAAACATCGAAGAGGACGACCGGTTGGGCTGCTGCTTCCGCTTCCGGTACCTCCAAGACCTTGGCATACACTGACAATGGATTTCGTAACCGATCTCCCCAAGTTACAAGGTTTTGACACCATCTGGGTGGTGGTGGACACGTTCACAAAAATGGCTCGTTTTGTTCCTTGTAAGGGTATTCCTTCGGACCCGGTCTTGGCAGACTTGTTTTTTGAGCATGTGTTCGTGTTACTTGGACTCCCTTCGGTCATCGTATCCGATCGAGGGTCACAGTTCACCTCTCGTTTTTGGAGGTCATTGACTAAATTACTGGGCATCGATACCAGGTATTCTTCGGCCTGTCATCCTGAGACTGATGGGCAGACAGAAAGGACGAATCAATCTATGGAGCAGTATCTTCGTTGTCTTATATTGCAACAACAGACCTCCTGGTTGACCGTTTTACGGCTTGCTGAGTTCGCATACAATAACGCGGCTCATTCTGCTACAGGTTTTTCTCCATTCTACGCCCTCTACGGTCAACACCCCAAGGTCTTGCCTGTCCCTGATGCTTCTGTTTCTTCGAATCCTGCGGCCACGGCTTGTCTTAGGGATCTGTCTGCTGTTCATGCTAGTACTGTGGTCCATCTCACTGAAGCAAAGGCTTCTATGAAGGCCCGTGTTGATGGCAAGCGCCTGGCTGCTCCTCCCCTGGTGGTGGGTTCTAGGGTGTGGTTGTCTTCACGTCACCTTCGCCTAGTGGGTTGCCGGAAACTGCTACCTCGTTTCGTTGGCCCGTATGTGATCTCTCAGGTTGTGAATCCAGTGGCTTTTCGTCTAGTTCTTGGCGTATCCATCCTGTATTTCATGTCTCTCTCCTCAAGCCTTGTCCTGATTCTTCCCGCCTCCGAGCCCCTGTTGCTCCGGTGTCCCTGGCCTCTCCTGATGTTTTTGAAGTGTCGGCCATTTTGGGTTCCCGTTGGTTTAGGGGTAGGCTCCAGTATTTAGTGGATTGGAAGGGTTACGGACTAGAGGAACGTTCTTGGGTTTCTGCCTTGGATCTTGATGCCCCTCGGTTGGTAGCTCGATCCATAGGGATCATCCGTCCTGCCCACGGGGTCGTGGGCCGTTGGGGGGGGGCTATGTTAGGCGATCCTCTGCACACCGATCCACTGCACACCAGAACACTGCTCACATTTCCCCAACACCTCCCTCCAGGGTTCGAGGCTCATGTGATTCGGTTAACCCAAAGGACCGAAAGCTCCGTACCAGGTATGGTGTACGGGCTCGATTGCAACCCTTCCTGCACTGGCAGTTGCCATGGAGAACATACAGCAGAAGGGGCGGCGTTACATCTCCACGCCGATCACGTGATCCAGAGTGGCGTTCCTCACATGACCTTGGTGGACGTCACATGACCCAGAAACGCACAGTTTATAAGGCTTGAGACACAGAACACTCATTGCTTCTCAGCTGTCTTCAGACCATGTTTGGCGTTACGTTTTGCTCTACTGTTTACCTTGACCTCTGAACTCTATCTTGGACTCCTTCGGATACTCCTTTGTACCTTTGCTTGGAACTGTTTACCTGTTGCTGATTTTGGACACGACCCTGACTTGCCTTTGAATTATCCCTTGGTACCTTGTTGAACTCCTACGCCATTTCCCTCTTGGGATTCAAGTCACGCCTTCAGTCCTACAGGTGGCTTATCCTGCATCCACGCTATTCTGCGGTTTTACTGTTCTAGGGACCGCCTCATCTGAGTCTCGAACCTCCCTTCTAGGTTTCCTGGGTTTTCCTAACACCAGATAGGTAAGACTATTCAGATCCTTTGGTTAATGTGATATATTGTAATTGCCTGGTACTTAACCTCGTTCTTTTTGACAGCAGCATCGGTGTTCCAGAGGTTCCGTGGATCCGGGAAGTAACATCTCCCACCTGTGGCCCCAAAGGTCGCACAGCGGGTTTCTTTTAGTTCCCCTGTGCGTCACTTGAGGACGGAGGTTTCAACGGTCTACACGACACTCAAGTCAGAACAGAATCACTTTCTCACTAGTCCCAGTCTGCTGATTTCCTTCCTGGGCAACTTTCCCTAGGTGGAATGATCTACAATTCCTATGGACTTGGTAAGAGTTTCATCTCACAACTCAATCTTAATTTAAAGTCCAGTCTGGCACTGTTAGTCCAGTTTTGAAAATAACACAAAATGAACGTTTGATACCAGCATTGAAATTGACTTCGCCCCATTTGAGGGTTCCGTCCAATTCATCTATTCTCGGCATGGGGTATGCATCAAACCTGGATGTTTAATTTAATCTTTGAAGTAGATACACAAGTTCTGAGTATTGTCAGGCTTGTGCACCAGGATGATTGGGGAGGACAACTCACTATTGCATCAAGGTCCAGCATTTCCTTTAGCTCTTAATTGTTAATGTTCTTCCTGGCTTATAGCAGCCCGTATTGTTTTCATCTGATAACTCTTCTCGGGGTAGTTTAGATCTTGTCTACCACTCCTTGCGCTCTTGCTGGCTTCGGATCTTACTAGCATCGTTATGGCTAGATGTGGGTAGAGCTGGTGGACTATAGTTGGCAAGAGAGCCCTCTGAGTGTTGTTTACATAGAGAGCTAGAAGCTCTGGGTTGCTATTTTCTTGCCAGGCTTTCAGATTATTAACAAGATACAGTTGAGGCGGGTTCCCTCTTTCTGCTTGCTGTATTTTGTAGGTGAGTTGAGACACAGCTTCTGTGATGACCACTGGGCCAGTAGCTTGTTCTGAGTATTGGAGAGCAAGACCGTGACTTTGTCCCCGACTTGAAAGGTGTGTAGCTTTGCATCTTTGTTGTATGCTTTCGCTTGGCAGCCCCTGTATGCATGAAGATGAGCCATGACCAGCTTTTGTACTTTTTCCTTGTACTTCCTGGTGGTCTTTACCATGGGTTGATTGATAGTTTGTCGGCTCGAAGGCCCTTTCCACTCTTCATGCATAATATCCAACACATCTTTGGGTTTCTAGCTGTACACCTGCTCAAAAGGAGAAATGCCTGTGTGGGATTGGGACGGCATTATTGCAGCAAACAAGGGCCCATGGCATCAAGTTGTCCTAGTTCTTTGTATCTTCGTCAATTAATCTTCTCAGGATACACTAAAGAGTCTGTTCGGGTGACGTCCTCGGGGGTCTTAATTTTCACAAGGTCTTTCATCTCACCCATCAACTTAGACATGAAGCTTCTGCCTGGATCAGTGAATATTTTTGTCCGGAAGCCAATTTGGGTGAAGAATAGTGTGAACACCTCGAAAATACCCTTGGTGTAATTTCTCCTCAAGAGAAAGGCCTCTGGATATCTGGTAGCGTAATCCAGTTCATGAGGATGTACTGGTTTCCTGCCCTGGAAGAATCCATACAATGTCCATGGCGATCCTGTAGAATGGGATTTTGATGATAGGCAAGGGTTGGCAAGGTTTTCTGGCAAGTGGGTAAAGTTGAACAAAATGGTTAGACCTAGGCATACACACCAGACCAGTAGAATCAGCACAGGTTGTTTTTCTGCTTCTTCGCTAGGCCCAGGTGCAATCCCATCAGGTTGGAATCGGCTAACTCCATCACTGCCTCCCAGAATTGCTTCAAGACTAGGTAATGGTTAGTGCTTTCAACCCTTGGGTTTTCATCCACTCGGTACAGGAGCCACTTCCTGACAAAGTACTGGGGGCCTTCAGAGCTTGGCTCTCAGTTTTGGGGACTATATTCTTACATAATTTTTCCAGAAGAGTATTTGCTCTCTGCACTTCAACACACTCTATTGATGTGAGGCCCAGAGTTCCTGAGAACTGGACGTCTTCTCAATGTACCTTAGCCATGTTTCTAAACCCAGCTTCAGCTCGCTTTGTGGCGCCAAGATCTTTCAATTCTTCAATCACTGGGAGAAGGTTCTTCTCGCACAGCACCTGGGCTATAGGCTGGCCAGGTTTTATGACATAGGCGATATTTCCAAAGTTAAAGAGGACTACCTTCACCTCCCATCTGTATTCTCCGTTGATGAGCCAGTTCACTTATCGAGGGAGTCTGTATGGGCCAATCCGTACTTGGGTGAAATCTGCCCACATGTCCCTTTAGGTACTTTCGCCTTCAAACAGGTCTTAACAAGGGCCTTGCCCTGGGGTGGAACTATCGTCTCCTTGTCTCCATGATAGACACACCCTGCAGCCCTGAATGTTGCTTTGGTGGGGACTGAAACAGTCTTGGTTGTCACCCTTTCTCAACATCTTTCTCTGCAACTTCAGTTTCGGAGGCTGGATGATACAACAATGACACCACGCATCACAGGTGGCCTCAAGAACACACCAAAAGATTGAATTTCAGAATCAACCCTGTTGGCAGATTCTGAGAGGCCATTCTGTTCTGTTCAACAGAGAAATACATTCATGTATAGTCAAACTATCTGGGTAGTGTGACTAAGTAGCAAGGCTTAGGCATAGGAAGTGTAAGAGTGGTGAAGGGTTTAGTTAATCACACACAGATCACTATGTACTATGTACACTGTGACAAATCTGAGGATGCCGTCCCTTCTCCCCTGGGGGGAGACCTTTCCCATGGGGCCAGGGTGGTGCGTCCACAGCACAATAGTCCCCCTGGGGGTGATGCATAGGGGGAGGATCACCTGGGAGAGGAAGCCCCTTATGGGATTAGGGACGGAAACGTCCAAAAAGCCAGCAAACAAAAGCCTGAATGGGAGATTTGGCCAAAATTCGTCAGTTCGAAAGTTCTGAACTGCTGAAAAGTACGACCAAATCTCCCCGATCGGTGATAAGGTCTGCAGAGGTGTCCCCTGCACCCCTGTTTACTATATTGTGAGCAGGCGTTACGGGGGTGTCCCCCGCAGCCGATCCCAACATTTTTTTATAAAAAAAGGAAAGGACCCTGCTGCTCCGGTTCCCGAACGCGGAAGTGAAAGGGAACATGCGTCGCAGAGACACACCGAGTCGGCGACACACAGCGAAGTGTGCCGCTGCAAGATAAGTAGGGGTGTCGGTGGGGGCCCAGTCGGATATTTTCAGTGGAGAAAAGGCTGAAGGTTATTTTCTGAAAAATAATCTTCTGTCTTTTCTCCCTCGAAAATTTCTGTCACAGGATTCTAACCCCGATCCATTAGGGACGACCATCCCCTGAGAACGTGGTATACCTCTGCTTTAGTACACCCTGCCTCTTTGCCAAAGCCAAACACTTCTTACCTAATTCCATCCAGTGCCAATATCTTTATTGTAAAGCCAAGCAACCTAATATTTTAGACCGGACTAAGGCACTAGAGAATACAATTTGCTTTCCATATAGTTCAATGCAAGTACTGTGAATAAGAGGATGACCAGAAGTACGAGGATCATTCCGTAGAACCAGAGTCAACAGTCTAGTCTCTCACAGCACTTGATTGGTCAAAGGCAATACAAATAGCAGAGCGAAACCAACATGGAGAGAAACCATCCTGCAAGGAGGAAACCTGGGAGATGCTGTCCCGACGAGCAGGGAGACGCACCATGAGATAGAACCATTTGTATGCTTGGCAGGAGAGCAAACCAAGCAGACAAGAGACATTATTCCGATTCTGTAACAGGCATCCGTATAAGAGCCAGAGAATTACCTGAGACAAACTGAGCCATTCCAGAGAGAAATATGGGGTTGGCAGGAAAGTAAACCAAGCTATTGTGAAACCGCATTGCGAGTCTGGGTCCCGCACCCATATAAAAGTCGGAGAATAAGAGGGTCCGGGACCCTGAGAGAAACCAAGACAGACATGGAAGTCACCTATGCTTGGCAGGAGAGTACACCAAGCTGGTATGATTTAACAGTGAAAGTCTGGGACCCCCACCCATTTGGAAGTCTAAGGTGAGGTTCAGTTTAGAAAATACTAAAAGGAAGAGACTATCAGTTATCATTTCCTGGGGTGTGTTTGGAAGGAGAGTGAACTAGACATAAACCCTCCATGAACAAAGGTGTGTTCACGGGAAAAGCTGGGAACCTTTTTTCTGCATTTTAGGGAAAGCTTGAAAAGTCCAGGGAAATGGAGACGAGTCCCCTGGCTGAGTGAACACTGTGCTTACTTTTGGTGTTATTTTGCAAAGTACAGGAAACCACATAAGCAGGAGACGAGCTCCTAACTTGTGAAGTGGAACAAGAAGGAATCCAGGGGAAAGGAGCTAATCCCTGATCATTCAAATATAACTTTGTGGAAAGGGAACATTTGCTTTGAGACAGTGGGAACCCGAGACAGTGGGACCTTTCTGTTGGTAAGAACTGTCGTTATCACTTTAGTTGTGAATATAGCATCCTTGCGCATTAGATTTAAGTTATTAGTGTTAGGGTTAGAAGCAGGGTTTTTGGACACGACAGTGACTATTTAGTTGACATCCTGATATTTTATTTTCTTTAGATTTCTTTGAGGCAGGGAAACCCCTCCTAGATTTAGAAACAGATGGGTCGTTTTTCCAACCCTTTTACTGGTTAATAAAAGTTTATAACCAAAACTGTCACCTTTGTGTCCGAGCCTTACTTCTTCACCCTTACAACACATTCACTTTGGAGTGGTCTGCTAAGAGCAAAAGCACTTCACATTTAGAATACAGTTAAAGCAGTTTACAATACTGTAGACTAGTAAAGCAAGTAAATAAAAAGAACGAGGTAACCATCAGCTGGAGAACCAATAGAGAACGAATATGTTAATAAAGTAATTAGAAACACAATACAAAGCCTTATAAAATAAGGCACTACACCATAAAATGTCATTCCCTAGCTAGAAAAGAAGGGGCCTTGTGCCCTAGAGTCACAGGTTCCCATGTAATTATCTGCAGAAGACTTGTAGTCTGAACAAAAGTTGGCAAAGCCAACGGGCGGGCAGTTTTGAATGGATTGTGTCCTCCCACATATTCCTTATCTTTGATATAGCCTCTATTCAGCTTGCTGCTTCGGAAAACATTTTTCCCAGTAGAGGGCGCTGTGCGTCGATGCCTGGTCGAGTGGATGTCCCTCAGAGGTCTCCGCCCCGACGTCGACGTCATCACTGATATAAGTAGCGCGCGCAGCGGTCTTTGCTCCGTTCTGTTTTTCCGCGCTTCACAGCTTCGGTAATGTAATGCCTGGTTCTGTGATTCTCTGAATTTCTTTGTTTCTTGGGGAAATTCTTCAGTTTTTCAACGAAATGGCTTCCTCATCAGCTCCGTCGACTCCTCGGTCTGGTTTAAAAAAATGCTGCGACTGTGGTGCTAAAATGTCCATGACGGGCCCACACAGGATCTGCCTGTGGTGTCTATGGGCAGAATTCCCGTGTTCGGAGTGCGAACAAATGCATGTCGATGACGGCCAAAGCCTTGAGGGAGCGCAGAGGGAAGTTGGAGAGAGGTAGGCCTCTAAAATCGATTACCCCGTCCAAACGTAAATCTTCTGACGAGTCGAGACCTTCGTCTCCCTGTCATAGAAAACGTAAACGCTCCCTTTCCCGGTCACAAAGTAGGTCACATCATTCCTCATCTTCGAAGCATGGCAAAAAGAGGTGCCATAGATCGCCATCCACTTCCTCATCCAGTTCACCCGAAAAGGTTGTTTGTCCCTCTAAACATAGTACCCCAGCCCAATGAGAAGAATTCAGAATGAGTATGATGAAAGGTGTTTGAGAACGCGGCCTTGCACCCCTCAAAAACACCTATAGGCGATACCCCAGTCAAACCTGGGAAGCACAGAAGCTGGGAGTCCTCGACCACAACTGTGGAAACTCCTCGAGAGCAATCTATTCCCTCGAGTCGAGAGAAAGCCTCTGTGACACACAAGAAAGTGTCATCATCGACGCAGAGAGAAGGCCATACGGCAAGCCTGACTAGTGCGTCACCAACGCCTTCAGTGCCAAAATCGAAGGAAAGACTATCCACGCCTTGAGTGTCGACCTCCTCGACGCCGCACGATAACTACCTCAACGAAAAACCTCAATGTTTTTGTCGAAGCCATAGACATCTTCGGGGAAACCTTCGAAGCCGTTGACGTCAACATCAACGATTTCGACATTGTCAGCTCCCCTTATGACCTCCATAGCGCCTTCTTCTTCATTTGAGAGGATTTACACTCCTCAACCTCGTTCAGAATATTTTAAGACTCTTTCCTCAATTCATGAGGATGCCGAACAGTCATCTGACGAGGAAAGACCATTTGGTCGGGAGTATGGTACACCTTCTGTTCCAGAGGAACTTGTATCAGAAGAGTCTCTGACAAAGAACCTACAGGACTCCCTACATGAGGCAAGTGGCATTGACACTTCCCCTGAAGTTGAATTCGGTAAGGCAGATCCAGGGGATCTTGCTGAAAGTAACTATAGACTACTTATGACTAGAGTTATGGAATACATGGGATGGTCTAGGCCCACACCTGTTTTTGAGCAGGGTGACTTAACAGACATACTGGATAAAGGACCACAGGAAACCATATTGTCCATTTCATACGGCTCTGCAGAAGAGGGTAGCTTCCAACTGGGAAACACATGAGGTTGTCCCGGCAGTCAATAAGAGGCTAACGGCCAAATACAGAGCTTCATCTTCTGACCCTCTGTAATATTCGAAACATCCAACACCAGAAAGCCTGGTAGTACAGGCAGCTACCTTTTCTGGCAAACAAAATGCATATACCACAAGACAGGGATGACAAGAAATACGATGCCATGGCCAAGAAGGTTTTCTCGGCCGGTAGTATGGCTTTAAAGTTTGCTAATGCAACGTGCATGCTGGCAAGGTTTACCCACACCCTTTGGGACTGTATTTTGATGGCGGCTGACCACATCCCGAAGGGGATGAACGGGACGGTTTCTTGAACATTGTCAAGGATGTGAAGGATGCTATGTGTGAATCCCTCCAGACCGGCCTCGACGCTGGACAGCATCAGCAGAGCCATGGCTGCTAGTACTGTAATCTGCAGATTTGCTTGATTGTAGAAGTCAGGATTTGCCGAAGACGTTCAGTCCAGACTTCTCAACATGCCCTTTGACGGCACACATCTATTTGGGAACAAAGTTGATGAAAGTTTGGAGAAGCTGCAAACTTCCAAAGGCGGCGGCCAAATCCCTGGAGCTGCAATAAGGCAAACTCCAAACCGCCCCACAGGTGCTCCCTGAGGGGTGGATTCTTTCGCCATTATTCTGCATTTGGGAAAGGCAGAGGACAGCAAGCTCAAAGAGGTCAGAGGCGATTTCCCATGTGGTGCACGGGGTAGAGGTACTAAGACCGCGACTCAGGGGCTGCTTTACCCTCAGCCTCTGCGTCAGCCGCTCCAAAACCTCTCTGAGGTCTTAGATCACAAGACGGCAGTAGGAGGCAGGTTATCACAGCATCTCATGGAATGGCAGGCTATTACTTCAGATGTTTGGGCATTGGAAACAGTTGCTCAAGGTTACTGCCTTCCATTCCTGCTAAAACCTCAGTCATCCACCGGGAGACAACACTTTGAAGATTCCGGATCCACTCCTTATGCAGGAGATTTTAATCCTGCTGGAGAAAGGTGCTATAGAACCGCTACCTGTGGCGTAGCAGAACAAGGGTTGGTACTCCCCTTATTTTCTAATTCCAAAGGACAACGGAGGAGTGAGACCCATCTTGGACTTGAGAGACTCGAACAAGTTTCTCAGGAAGGACAAGTTCAAGATGGTAACCCTTTCTCAGATCCTTCAGGCCCTCCAGCTTCAGGATTGGTTGGTATCATTGGACCTCCAGGATGCTTGCTTTCATGTTCCGATCCATCACAAGCACAGACAGTACCTGAGATTTGCCATTGGCAACTCTCATTATCAGTTTCGGGTTCTGCCATTTGGGCTAACCTCCGCCCGAATGTTTTCACCAACCTAATGGCGGTAGTGGCAGTGAGTCTCAGGAGTGGGGGTATTACCGTCTATCCCTACCTGGATGACTGGCTGATCCGGGCCAGTTCCCCAGAACAAGCCCTGGATCACCTCCGCTATACTTTCCACTGCCTCCACAGCCTGGGCTTCTCCCTAAACTTAAGGAAGTCCCAAATGATACCTTCACACAGACTCCAATTCATCGGAGCAATCCTGGATGGTTCCCTGGGAAAGGCCTCGCCACCAGAGGTGAGGGCTCAAGACATTCTGTAGATGGTGACAAAATTCCAGAATGCCCAATATTTTCTGGCCTTCGATTTTCAGAGGTTGCTCGGTCTCATGGCATCCTGCATTTTTCTGGTGCCAGAGGATTGCCTGAGAATGAGACCTCTCCAGTGGGCTCTCAGGACTCGGTGGTCACAATTCTCAGGAAGGTTGTCAGATCTCTTACAACTCCCAGACAGAGTCTCACTGGATCTTCAGTGGTGGGCCTGTCAGGAAAACATCTTGAAAGGAGAACGTGTTTGGCAACCATGCCCTGAGATAACAGTAGTGATGGACGCCTCACTCCCGGGGTGGGTGGCCATACCAATGTTTTGACCATCAGCAATCAATGGTCTCCATTAGAGTCCAAACTACATATCAACCTTTTAGAGCTGTGGGCAATCAGACTAGCGTTGAAGGCCTTCCTGCTATCTGTACAGGGGAAGAATGTTCTGATAATGACAGACAATATGGTGGCTGTGTACTACCTCAACAAAAGAGGTGGTGTAGGGGCACTACCACTGTGCAGAGAGGCAATGCAGCTATGGTTCTGGGCATTACAAGAAGGAATCTCTCTATCAGCAGTTCACCTAGCCGGAGGGAAGAACACAATGGCTGATGCCCTCAGCAGGCAGAGCACAGTCTCCCACGAGTGGGAACTAGCTTGGGAAGTCCTTCAAGAGATCTTCACCCTTTGGGGAACCTCCCAAGTGGATTTGTATGCGACCGGTGCCAACCGAAATTGCAAACTGTTCTGCTCAAGGGACTTTCCCCCAAGAGGAGCTCTAGGGGATGCGTTTGTTTTGGGATTTTCCACTTCTTTACGCATTTCCTCCAGTCACCATCATTCCTCACATAATATGGAGGTTGCGAAGGTTCAAGAAATCCATGATCCTAATTTCTCCGGATTTGGGGGGTTGGGGCATGAGAGGGAGGAGGAGGAGGAATCCTCCAAATAAAGTTACTGTGTCATGCATTCCGCATGGCGGCGTTTGTGGGACATCTGGAAGCGCCATTAGCGGTTCCATTATGTCGGCGGCCGTTCGGATTCAACAGTCTAGTTGTTCCCCAAGATGGCCACCGCATCTAGTAATGCCGGTCCAGTCCTTTCCTCCTCGCGTTGCACCTTCTACGCTCCGCGAAGGTAACGCTCCCGAGTGTGTGTCTTTCTTCGCTTCGGTTTCCTACTTCCGTTTCCTCCCGAGTCTCTCCCTCTCTCTCCCGACGCTGCTCGCGTCTCAGTTATTCCGACCTATTTCCCCCGCTTTCTTGTCCCCCTCCTGTCTTGCCCGGTTGGTTTCCATTCTCTTCTTTGCTTCCCGCTCTGGGTTCCCCCCTCTCTTGGCGTACTTACCTCGCAATCACCCTGTGGGCTTCAACCCTTGGATCAGCTCCAGTATCTCCTTCACGCCAAGTTTCGCTTCATCCGGACTCAGTCAACTACACACGTCTCCTACCGGTCCTGCCTGCACACAGCGGAACCAACTAGCAGGGTTTTTTCTGCCGTGAGGCTTTTTCCCTGCTCCGGAACCGGCTCCCGGGAGTCCCCCCTGTCCGGTTATCTCATATACCGACAGCGTGGCATCCCAGGGAGCTCGTCCCTTTTTGCACGATAAAAAGACCAGGAAGAAGATAAACACAGAGAGGCAAGAGAGACTGAAGTAGAAAACAGGGTTCCAAGACGGTTCCACGGATCTCTCAGGTGAGGAGGAGGGGAAGGGAGTTACTTCAGAGTTTGACAAACTGCCTTGGGAGTGTATCAAAGATAAGGAATATGTGGGAGGACACAATCCATTCGAAGAACAAGTTACTTACCCATGGTGATGTTATTTCGACTGGATGTTCCTCCCACGTACTCCTTATCACCCCTCCCAGCCAACCCCGCAGTAAAACTTCTCTTGTGGTTACAGTCTGCGCTCTCTCAAGGGGGGGAACCATCTAACTCAAGACAGTGCTTCGTTCTTCAAAAAGGAGCTGAGCAACGGGTGCTGTTTGCGCTACTTATACCATTGATGACGTTGAATTCAGGACGGAGACCTCCCAGGGACATAGACTCGACAAGGCATCGACGCACAGTGCCCTCTACTAGAAAAAAAATGTTCTGAAACAGCAAGCTGGATATTAGGATATATAAAAGATCAGGAATATGTGGGAGGAACATCTAGTCGAAAGAACGTTACCATCCAATCCATCCACCTTAGGGAGAAGTCGAGTGGCGAATACCCAACCAGAACAGCACTATACATGGTTAGGAAAGGCAGAGGTAAGGCCTTGACTATACACCTGTTAATCCCTATGGTGACTGGGGGGTCAGAATAGGTATAATTACTCACCCCCTGTACTTCGATTTATTCAGGGGCCACTGTGGTAGTTTCTGAAATTGCTTGGGCCAATTATCTCATGCCCTGGTTCTGTTGGAGGAGGTCCAGGAGGTTCAGGTGCAGAGGTCACTTTTGGCTTCAGTTTTTGGGTCTGGCTAGTTTGCTGTTCTGTGTTTCGATGGATCTGTACTTTACAGCTAGAACACCTCAACTGGACAAGACCATCACTCTGGCAACCTCAAAAGACCTCCAAGACATGATGCAGGTGATGATCAGCGATGGCAGCTACATAGAAATGAAGTTGACCCTTGTGGGCGATATTAAAGAAATTGCTCCTACTAGGCCCCTCTTCGTAGTGAAGAGCTGAAATTGCAGCGGGGTGCTTCTTGTTTCATACATCAAAGATCTTCAGAGTCACAAGGCTTAACTCTGGACGATGACTGATGCAGTGAGGTAGCCCATCTTGAAGCTGGTCAGCGACACAATGGTTCGGGGATGCTTCCAGGGGCAGATCCTTATGCAGGGGTCGTAACGTCTTGGTCCCACTGGTCAAGGGGCCAAAGCATCAATGAAGGCCTTCAGGAGATCCGTAGAGGGGCAGGGCATCACCAGGATGGTTGAAGAAAGTGCTGCTGGATGGCTTCCAATGGCGGGTTCTGGGTATTCAGCAGGATGATCCTCTTCTTATCGATCTTGGCTTCACCAATGATTTCAAGAATAGCTACAGGAGTCACCCTTTCATCCAGGATTAGAGCTGGAGTCCCCCACAAGTTCACCAATGGTAAGGATCTGCAACATTTAAACTGGCAAGTTCCGTCTAATCTTGAGTAGCCTCTGGTCAACACATCTGCCAAGCAAAAGGCACACTTGTATGCATGTGGACTGGTACCAGACCGTCCCACCCCCCTACATCTGGCCACACACACAGACATGTACCCTTTGCCTGCGAATGTTGGACCTTTTCCTGTGAAATGGCTTACCATATTTGAACAATACAGCCCTGAGAGGGCATGAAGAAGGTCAATGAAAACGTGAAAATCTTGTTGCGCCGCCTTTTAAGAGCATTAGGTCGTATAAATAAATAAATGACATTAGGCAGTAAAATGCAAAAGTGCACAAGACCATAAGACCAAAAAAAGAATGTTGAAAATAATTGAGAAGGCGACTTCAGCCCCTTTGTGTGAACCGATGAAAGACCACATTCCTGTCATGCCTACCAAGGCCGATAAGGCATCAAAAGAGGTTAAAGCTTGCGCGCCCTCAAGACCAACCCGAAAAAGTATCGACCCCTCAAAAGCCTTCGAAGCCTCAAGTTGAGGAGAGGCCTTCACCTCTCCCCTTCGCAACTCTATCGAGTCATGGGTCGAGTCAGTTGAAGGTGTGAAACCTTTTGCGTCTAAGTCGTTGATGCCTTCGAAGGAAATTGAAAAGAGCTTTAAGACCATGCCAAAAAAAGACTTCCAGTCTTGCTGTTCAATTTCTGAGAAGGCAGACACTTCAGATCAAGACACACTACCATTTGGCCTAGACTATGGAACACCAAATGTTCCAAAAGCTTTGGTGTCTGTAGAATCCAGAATGGAAAACCTATGAAGACTACAAGTGGTCTTGGCATCTCTCCTGAGGTAGATTTTGCTACACCTGACCCAGCTGGGCATGCTGAAGCATCATATACACAGCAGATGAATAGAGTCACATAATACCTTGGCTGGGGAGGCCTGCTATGGTGTACCAGCAGGATGACTCAACTGATATATTAGACCAGGGTCACAAAAGGATCCAATCTTGCCTTTCCATTCTGCGTTGCAGAAGAGGGTTATGGCCAACTGGGAGACTCCAGATACTAATCCAGCTATCAATAAAACCCTTACAAGGAAATATAAACCTTCTAGTATGGACCCAGATTTTCTCGCAAAACACCCAACCCCTGAGAGCTTAGTTGTACAAGATGCCACTTCCAAACCCAGAGCAGCTGCTTATCCTACTATCCCTCCCGATACGGATGATAAGCGTTTTGACACCCTGGCAAAAATTGTCTTTTCAGCCAGCAGCATGGTCCTTAAGTCTATGGCTCTGGCCAAGATCTGAAATGCATTGTGGGTTGTTATAGCTATGGCAGCTGACAATATTCCATAGGGTGAGGAAAGAGATGTCTTCCTCAATATAATTAATGATGGCAAGGACGCAATGTGGGAGTCCCTACAATCAGGGCTTGATTCCGCTGATCGTTTCATTAGAGCCATAGTGGCTAGCACAGTGACACGCAGGTTTGCGTGGCTACAAAAATCCGGTTTTGCGCCGGACGTCCAATTCAGGCTTCTCAACATGCCTTTTGATGGTTCACACCTTTTTGGGAATAAGGCTGACGAAAGTCTAGAAAAACCTCTGACTTCCAAGACAACAGCCATGTTAATTCCTGCAATAAGGCAGCCACAACCTTCCCATTCAATGTCTTGGCGATGGAGAGGTTGGCCCTTTCGCTACTACACTTCCTTTGGAAGGACGAGGGGTTAAGCCCGCCAGAGAGGCCAAAGGAAGTTCCCTTGAGGTGGACACGGTCAAAGTGCAAAGTCGGACAAGCAGCATCTGCCTTATTTCAGCAGCTGCCCCAAAACTTCTCTAAGGCCTTAGTCCACAGGACTGCAGTGGGGAGCAGGCTCAGTCAGCATTTGGAAGAATGGCGGGACAGGGAGCCACTCCCTCAAAGTTCCAGATCCGTTCCTCTTGCAGGAGCTTTCCATCCTGCTGGAGAAAGGTGCCATAGAACCAGTAACTGTGACTGAGAGGAGCCAGGGGTGCTACTCCCCTTACTTTTTGATCTCCAAAAAGGACAGAGGTTTGAGACCCATTTTGGACAAAAGATACTTGAACAAGATCCTCAGGAAGGACAGGTTCAAGATGGTTACTCTTTCCCAGATCCTTCAGGCCCTCCAGCTCCAGGATTGGATGGGATCATTGGACCTTCAGGATGCTTACTTTCATGTGCCTAGTCATCACAATCAAAGAAGGTACCCAAGTTTCGCTGTTAGCAGTTCTCACTATCAGTTTCAGGTTCTGCCATTCCGGCTCACCTATGCCCCGAGGGTTTTCACCAAGTTGATGACGGTAATGGCAGCAAGTCTCAGGAGGAGGATTCATGTCTACACATACCTGGATGGTTTGCTGATTAGGGCCTGTTCCGCCGAACAGGCCCTGGAACATCTCGGCATCACTTGCCACTTTCTCCACAGATTCTGCTTCTCCCTCAACTTCAAGAAGTCCCACATGATACCTCCCCAAAAGCTTCAGTTTATTGGCGTGGTCATGGATGCTTCTTCTGGGAAAGCCTTGCAACCCTAAGTGAGGGTTCAACAAATTCAGCAGATGCCCAGCATCTTCCGGCCTTTGACTTTTTGAGGGTCCTTTGCCTCATGTCACCTGCATTTTTCTGGTGCCAGATGCTTGTCTGAGAATGAGATCCCTCGGGTCCCAGTGGTCTCAGTTTTCAGGTAGGATGTCGGACCTACTTAAGGTTCCGAGCAGGGTCGTGCAGAATCTCCTGTGGTGGGCCTGCAAGGACAATGTTCTTAAAGGGGAACCTTTCTGGCAACCATGGCCGGAGATGACAGTAGTTACAGACTCCTCCCTCATGGGTTGGGGAGCCCACGCCAATGATTTGACCATCAGCAGTCGTTGGTCTCCATCAGAATCCAAACTTACAACAACCATTTGGAGCTGAGGGCAATCAGACTAGCGCTGGTGGCCTTTCTGCCCTCTGTACAGGGAAAGAATGTCCTGATAATGACGGACAACACAGTGGTCATGTACTACCTCAACAAGAGAGGAGGTGTCGGGTCACTACCACTGTGCAGAGAGGCAATGCAGATTTGGTTTTGGGCACTTCAAGAAGGAATCTCCCTATCAGCAGTTCACCTAGGAGAACACGTCAGTGGACGCTCTGAGTAGGCAGATCACAGTCTCCCACGATTGGGAACTAGCTCAGGAAGTCCTTGAAGAGATCTTGACCCTTTGGCGAACCCCCTCAAGGAGATCTGTTCGTGTACAGTGTCAACAGGAAGTGCACACTGTTCTGCTCCAGGGAATTTCCTCAGAAAAAAGCTCTAGGAGATGCGTTTGTAGTGGACAAGGAGTTACCACTCCCGTATCTGATTCTTCCAGTCTCCGTCATTCCTCATGTCAACAGGAGGTTGAGGAAGTTTGGGAAATCTATGATCTTGATTGCTCCAGATTGGGCCAGGAAAACGTGGTACCCAGACCTTCTGGACATGTCCATCTGCCCTCCAGTACGTCTTCCACAAAGAGAGGACCTTCTCTCACAACATTAAGGTTGGGTTCTACATCCAGAAGTCAGGACTCTCAACCTTCACTCCTGGTTTCTGAGAGTTTGAGATATGAGTATTCGGACCGGCCAGAAGATGTAATGGAGGTTTTGCTTTTGGCCAGAAGACCAGCGATGAAGTCTCTGTGCCACTGCCGTTGGAATATGTTTGGCAGCTGGTGCAGAGATAAGAATGTAGATACTGTTCTGTGTGATACACCTATGGTGTTATCTTTTTTGCTGCATCTAACCAACCACATGCTCCAGGTTGGTACTGTGAAAGGATACCAGGCAGCACTTTATATTTTTAAGCACATGCCAGAGAAGGTATTTTATTTCAAAATTCCTATTGTTGTACAATTCCTAAAAGGGCTCACTAATGTGTTCCCTCCAGTCCCCTTTATTGTTCCTGTTTGGGACTTGAACTTGGTATTAAAGTACCTTGTGTGCTCCTTTTGAGCCACTTCATTCATGTCCCTTAAGGATGTTAACTTTGAAGGCAGTTTTCCTCACAGCCATTACATCGCCACATAGTGAGTTGCAGGCTCTTTCATGCAAACCATCATTTACCACCTTCTTCAAGGAGAGAGTCATCTTGAGGGTCCGTTCCACCTTTCTCCCAAAGGTGGTATCAGAATTTCACTTTTCTCAGAAAATAGTCCTACCAACGTTTTACCCTCCACCTCGTTGTAGAAACCCCAAAAGGACTTTACGTTTTTAAATCTATCAATGGCAAATCTGAGGCAAGGCGACCAGTTGTTTATTAGTTATACTGGACACACACTAGGACTGGCACTAGGACTGGCAGTGTCTAAACAAACTTTATCCCGCTGGATAATTCTTTGCATGACTGAATGCTATAACATATTCGGAAAGGACGTTCCTGTAGGCTTGCATGCGCATTCTTCAAGGGTTGTGGCCACTTCATCGGCTTAGCAGAGAGCAGTGCCAGTACGAGATATTTGTTCGGCAGCCACTTGGTCCTTGTTACATACTTTCACAAAACATTACCGTCTGGACTCTGCGTCGGGACAGGAAGCAGGATTCAGGAAGGCTGTGCTTCACAGCATTAATGACCAGTACAATTATTATTCGCACCTCCAACACATACTGCTTTGGGAGTGTATCAAAAGATGAGGAATACGTGGGAGGACATAATCCATTCAAATAACAAATTACTTACACCTGGTAGGATGGGAGGGGCGATGAGGAATAAGTGGGAGGAAAATCCAGTCGAAAGAACATTACCAGGGGTAAGTAATTTGTTCTGTTGACCCACAAAAATGAAAGAAATGCAGAAAATTGACTGAAAGACTGTTATCATTAATCAGAGATTATGATTTTTGCAAGCAAGTGTTGTATTCCAATTGCCCCTCCCCAGCTGATTGATACTGGTAGGGAGGTGGACTTCCCAGAAGATGGCATAACTGGGAGGGTGTGGGGTGAGCTGAAAAAAATAATGGTGATAGATACTGCTGTTGCCCCTTAACATCGGCAGTTGCTGATAAACCATCCAGGACATGCAGACTCTGCCACGCAACACTTAAAAACACAAATCCCCATACCTGAAAAAGGATTGGGAACACAGGCCAGATTGGCGCAAGACTGCCAGTGAACCTAAGAGGTAGAGAGAAATATTTTGCAGTAGCCAGCTCTTCCAAAGTACAAGTGCTACAGGAGGCTACACAAGTGTAAATCATGCTGCCCTGCAAGATCATCATTATCGGAGCCCTGAAAACTCCCCCTTTGCCAGACCCAGACCTTTAGCACTGCATGAAACAGCAGCACAGTCCCTAACCATGCCCTCTGATAACCAGAGCCATAGTATGCCAGTGGGGAGGTAGGCTAAAGGGGGAGTGCCTTTGGGCTGTATGAGGGTTAGATGGTGGGGCCCAACTTGATTACACCCTTGTAAGCCATCTGTCAAAGGAAGGCGGCACCAGGGTGCGGCCAATGTCATGCAGGAAGTAGCAGAGAAGAAAACTTCTTTCAAGGTGGTAATCCCCACCCCAAATGGGCCAACAGTGCTGTGACCTAATAACTCTTCCAGTTCCATGTATGAACTATAATAAATGGTACTTCTACGTCCCATTTGCTTTCCTCCATACTAATAAGATGTTGTGCCTATGAAGTAGACCTGAACGTACTGTGCTGCAGCATTTCAGTTCAAAGAGTGCTGGGGACACGTGAGGCCACACATCCACATTCTTCTCAAACCTTTTTTTCAGCATGGATGGGACAAGACCATCTCAGTGTAGCTGCGTTTACCGTACCTTGATTTTAGTTTTTTTGGACTGCAGTTTGGCTGCACTCTAATTCGCAGTTCACATGCTCTGCCACCTGCGGCAGACATCTTTTGGCCATTCATCCACACACTGCCCATGAGTGATCGGGGCATGGGCACTCCACACAGAATTTGTTGTTGTTGTGATGAACTTCCCTTGTGGTCTCTTCAGAGTTGACTGTGAGCTGGGAGGACATTGTCTACGTTGTGGCACCAGTGCAATTGAAGAGCGAAATTGTTGGAAAGAAGTCAAGTAAACTTCTTTTCACGGGTAGCATGACCCTTTTCCTGTTTAGTAGGGTAGGCTGCTTCGAGCCCTTCACCAAGTCACCTGTCCCATATGGCCTTTTTTAAAGTAATCAATTTTGCAACACCCATCAAAATAACTCATGTTTGAAAGTAGTTGTGGAAGTATTTTAATTGCGCTCTGTGCTCCCTGCCTATTCCCCTGTTCCTCTGCTACCTTTCCAGAGGACACTACCAGAACACTTGCCACTTTCTCCCCATCTGCTATCTTTCATCACTGGCCATCTTGTCCCCTTTCACTCTCCATGCATTGCGAGAGGACGTTTTTCAAGCACTGAGTTACCAAAGCTTGCGCATAGGTGCTCCATTGGCCCAACACTGGTTTTTGCATCAAGGAAATGTCATCACCTAACACCAGGACCTGCCCTGTGGTACAGCCTCAGCGAGAACATACTTGCCGTAAGGTCAAAGAAGAGTGTATCTTTACCACATAGTTGGGGTATACATGTGATCACTTTTCAGCAGGCTCTTTGGGTGTGAATAAACCTTTCAGAGCTGTGATAGAGAACAATCAGAATGTTAATGTTAAAGGATATTTGTACTGTGCACTATGACCAGCGGAGTGGTCCCCTGGCGCTCTGGCGGCTCTGAAAAAAAGGGAGGGCTGGGGGTGAGCTAGTGAGAATAAGCTGGAAAAGTGCAAGAGTGCAAGAGAGCAGTGATGTGCTGTGGGCCGCCTCGGCTCGGTAAGTCAGTTGCCTGGGCTCAGGGTGTTTTACGGTCGGTAGCCGTCGTATGCTGTTGTGCAAGTCTATGTGTGGTTTGTTTTGTGTTGCAGTGTACTGAAGGTTGTGTGGATTGTTATGTTATAGGTTTGTGGTTGTGTTTGGTTAGAGGTTGAGGGGTGTATGCAGAGGGGTGAAATTGTTACTCGATTGGTCAATTGGCATTGCTGTCTAGCAGCGAGGCGCTAAACTTCCGTATTCTCTCCAGGTGGGGTGCGTGAGCATCTCTGCGTCTCTGTCCAGATCTGTGGCCGTCCGCCACTCTGTCCCTTTCCCACGTGGCATCCACTCACATTCATAACTTTGCTGAAGTTGGGCACCGGCCACCTACATGACACCCATCTGTATGCAGGGCAGGCATGCGTTTGTGCGTCCCTTCAAATCTGTCCCATAGAGCATTCCCAATCCAGTCAGTGCATGGCATCAGTCAGCCAAGATTACTCCATCCATATGTGACGGCTGGTCGGCATTCATCAACTTATTTAGTTGCTCATGCATGCTACCGCTCCCAGCCCCTTCGAAACGTGGCAAATGCCAATGCTTGCAATTGCGTCCAAGGGTAGCACCTGCTTTCATTCACAACTCCATTTGATCAATGCCCATGCCAATATCCACAACTTAGTTCAAGTGTGACAAGTGCTGACGTTCACACAACTCAAGTATGATACCTGGTAGCAATTATGGAGTGGGTGAGGTTGTTGGCTGGAGTTGGCTACTGATGCTGATTTCTGTCCTCATGGGTATCGCTTGTGTCCTATTCGACTTAGCATTGTCTCGCTTGTTGTAGTAAGAGTTTCTTTATTTGGTTCTGGATGTTGTCAGTGTCGTCCTAAATTTTGTCATCCTTTTCTTTGTGTTTCCCGTTCGGGTTGTTTCGCTTTTTCAGTTTGAATCTCTGATGTTGAAGAGCCAAGCTTTTAGTAATTTTCTGAATTGTAGGTGGTCTTTGGTGTTTCTTATTTCTTCCCGGATGTTGTTCCAGGTTTTTGCGGCTAAGTGGGAGAATGAGGTGCCCCCAAGTTCCAGGTGGATTTCGTTCATTGATCTGAGGAGTCTTATTTGCTTGTAGATTGTTATTTTCTTTTGTAGGAATTCAGCTCCTTTGCTGATTGCCCTGTGTGTTATGTACATTGTTTTGAAGGTGATGCAATGTTTGAATGGGAGCCAATGCAGTGTTTTTATGGCTGGAGTGATCTGGTCTCTTCTGGATAGTTTGAGGAGTAGTCTGGCTGCTGTATTTTGGATCCATTGTAGTTTCTTCAGGAGGTATTCTGGTATCCTGAGATAGAGGCTGTTTGCGTAGTCGTTTCTTGACATGATGAGGGCGACGATTGTGAGTGTTTTGTGGGTGAATAAGAGGAACGGTAAGATTCTTCTTGCTGTGTGAAGGAGGAAGAAGTATTTCTTGATTATTGCATTTATTTGTGGTTCTAAGGTTAGGGTGTTGTCCATCAGGACTCCCAGATATTTTGCTACCTTAGATGGTGTTAGTGCGGTTCCCATTTCCGTTGTCCATGGACTGTAGGTGTTGTTCACTTGGTTTCTGGATATAATCATGATTTCTGTCTTTCCTGGGTTGATTTTCAAGTTGTTGGCATTCATCCAGTTAAATACTTCTTTTAGACACTCAGGCTTGAGTGATCGGCTTGAGTGTCTTCAATTTTGTAGATGATTTGAGTGTCATCTGTGTAGTTGTAGCATGTAAATTTGTGTTTTTTGAAGATTCTTATTAAAGGAGTCTGGTAGACGTTGAAGTACAGGGGTGATAGAGAGGACCCTTGTGGTACTCGCCCGTCGTTTACTCGTGGGGTGGATTTGAACGGTTTCATCCATACGGTTTCTGTTCTGTCTGCTAGGAATGATTTAATCCAGAGTAGTGCCATGTCCGTTATGCCTATGTCTTCTAGTCTTTTGGTTAGGGTGCCATGGCTAACGGTGTCGAAGGCAGCGGAGAGGTCGAGCAGAATCAGGGCTGAGGTTGTGTTGGAGTCCGTGTTTGTTTTTAGGTCGTCCCAGATGGATGGATAGTGCTGTTTCTGTTCGTCTTGCGGGTCTGAAGCCGACTTGTGCTTGGTCTAGCAGGTGGTCTTTTTCGACGTGTTCTTGGGTTAATTTGTATACGTAGGTTTCAAGGAGTTTTGCTGGGTAGGGAATGTTTGAAATCGGCCTGTAATTTGAGAGGTCTTCTACGTCGCCACTTGTGTTTTTTAAAGCGGTTTGATATATGCGGATTTGAAGCTTCTTGGTACAGTTCCTGTTGCTAGTGAGAGATTTAGGAGGTTTCTGTAATATTCTGTTGGTGTTCCTTGTGCAGGGATTGATTTGTAGATGTTGGGGGGTGGGAGGGCAGGGATCCATGGGCGATCCCACTTTTTTGCTATGTTTTACCAGCAAGACGAATGCCTTTGCTGATATTTCAGCAAAGTTTTGGAGTTTGTGCTGTGGCTCTGTTAGGTCAGTTTGGTTGAATGTTGTGGTTGGTTGGTCTGTTTTGTATGATGATTTGTCGGATGTCGTTGATTTTGTTCTTGAAGTGGTCTGCCAGGTTGTTGCAGAGTTTCTCTGAGGGGGTTGGGCTGTTGTCGCAGCCTGGTGGGTTTCGCATTTCTTGAATGATGTTGAACATTTCTTTTTGTGTTTTGGTGGCATTGGTGATTCTGTCATCATAATGCCTTCTCTTCGCCTTTTGCATTTCCTTTTTGTATGCGCGGGTTTGTTTCTGAAACAGTATTTTGTTGTCTGGGTTGTATTCCTTCCTCCATTCCTGCTCCATCTTCTTGTTGTCCTTTTTCATGGTGCTTAGTAGTGGGGTGAACCATTTTGCCATTGCCCTTTTTTTTGATGGAGTGAATGGTTTTTCCGGGGTAGTCTTTTCAATTGTATCAGAAATCCATTTGTGAAGTAGCGCCGCTTTCCCGTCTAGGTCAGCCAGCTCTCTAGTTCTGTAGTTGAGGGTTTGGTCATCTCCAGTTGTTCGAATAGGTTGCTTGCTTTGATGGTTTTCAAGTTTCTTTTTGTGGTGGTTGTGAGTTTGGGGGCTGGATGTAGACTTTGAGTTGGTAGTCTGATCACGAATGGAATGATGAGATAGTCGCTCCACAGTATTTGTATCGGTGGTGCCCTTGTGATAAGTTTTTCCTTGGCGAAGATTGCGTCGAGGGTGTGTCCTGCAGAGTGTGTTGCCCCTTTGACCAGCTGTCATAGTTTACTGGCTGTAAGTTGTCCAGTCAGTGAGTTTTGGGAGTTGGCATGACTTTCTTCAAACCAAATGTTGAAGTCCCCCAGGATAATTGGATGTTCGTACTTGATGGCTGTGTTGGTGATGGCTTCTATGAAGTTATCGACGAAGCTTGCGTCGTATGTCTGTGGTCTGTACACCAGGATGAATGTGATGTCGGTTTTTGGGTTCGCCGATAGGTGTATGACCATGGTTTCGCAGTTGTTGATGTTGGGAGGTTTGTCTGTTTTTATTTTGTGGTGTCCATTGAATGCTATTGCAAGGCCTCCTCCTTTTTTATTTTTCCTGTTTAGTTGAAGGCATTTTAAGTTGGTTGAGAGGCAGCTTTGGAGTGTGATTTTGTAGTTGTCCTCCAGCCCTGTTTCTGTGATGAATAAGATGTCAATGATGTTGTCATAGAGAAGGTCAAAGATCTCGGTTGAGTGTTTTGACATGGATCTTGTGTTTATTAGATTGCAGTGGAGTTTAGAGGTGTAGTTTGGTTTGGGCTTTATTGTTGTTGGGGTTGTCTTCTGATCAGGGTTGAGGTTTCCTTTCAGGTCAATCTCTAGTTGAGATGTTAGTACAGGTGCTTCTGTGTTGTCGAAAAGTTCTTCTAGGTTCAGTCTTGGGCTTTTGTTTTCATCAGGTTCTTCTTCCAAGAATTGTGGGTGTTGAGTGGAGGTTCCTCTTGTTTTGGTGATGTATGGTGTTATTGCGTCAATTATGTTTTTGTTATTCCTAGGATTGTCCGTTCTTCTTCTGGGTGGTTGTGTTTGGTTGTCTGCTGTTGCTGATTCTCGCGTTGGGTTGGTTTGTTCTGGTGACTGGTTGTTTGCGAGGTATGGAGTTAAGTAGAGGGATTTGTCTTTTCTCTCTGCGTTGGTTCGGTTTTCGTTCCTGTCTGTAGGGGTGTGTTCTGCAGTTGTGAGTCTTTGTTGTTGTTCTGGTGAGTTAGTACTTTCTGCTCTTTTTCTTTCCCTCCGTACAGGTTGTTTGCGCTGCATTTAGAGGTTGAGACTCAGAGTTGATTTGGTCTTTCTTTTGTTTGTTGATGCTGAGTAGATTTGTTTTGCCTTGGTCTGGCTGTCGTGTGGTGTCGTACTGGGTGTAGGCAATTGTCTGCTACAAGTTTGGGCTCTGTCTGTAGGTGGTCTTGTTAACTGGTATTACTGACTTGTCCAGTCACTGTCTTGAGTAAGGTGGGGGAGGTTTGTTAGGGTTGTATCATTGAGTGTTTATCATGGCTGTCCTTAATTAGCGCTTCCCTGGACGAGGTTACTGCGGTAAACCAACTCTGTGGGGGGTAGGAAGGATAGCTAGTAACTACAGAATCGTCCAAATGGGCGTAATTAACCATCACTGTGTTAATTTATGAGGCGTGAGCCCTGAATCACAGTATCACTCCACAATAATCGGCCAATGATCTCTGTCTCACTCCACAGTGATGCTCTCTAGATGCGAGTTGGTCAGTCATATATGAGCGTTCTGTATAGTGGGAGCGAGGCCTGTGCCTGATAGATTAAGTGGGTGCAGTGTTAAACACAGTTAGGTTTGAGACACAGGTGACCAGATGATTACTATACTAAACACAGCTATGTTTGAAACACAAGTGACCAAAATATTACAATACTAAACACAGCTAGATTTGAGATTCCTGTACAGTGGGAGAAAGTCCTATACCTAACGGGCCAAATGGGTGTTGTACTAATCACAGATATGTTTGAGGAACTGGTGACCAAAAGATTACAATGCTAAATACAGCTAGATTTGAGATTCCTGTATGGTTGGAGCGAAGCCTATGCCTAACAGGTCAAATGGGTGTTGTACTAAACACAGCTATGTTTGAGACACAGGTGACCATAAGATTACAATACTAAACACAGCTAGATTTGAAGTTCCTGTATAGTGGGAGAGAGGCCTGTCTTTAACAGGTCAAATAGGTGTTGTACTAAACAGAGCTATTCTATTTGAGACACAGGTGACCAAAAAGTTACTATACTAAACACAGCTAGATTTGAAGTTCCTGTAGGGTGAGAGAGAGGCCTGCCCTTAACAGGTCAAATGGGTGTTGTACTAAACACAGCTATGTTTGAGACACAGGTGACCAAAAGATTACAATACTAAACACAGCTAGATTTGAAGTTCCTGTATAGTGGGAGAGAGGCCTGTCCTTAAGAGGTCAAATGGGTGTTGTACTAAACAGAGCTATTCTATTTGAGACACAGGTGACCAAAAAGTTACTATACTAAAATAGCAATGTTTGAGACGGGTGACCAAAAGATTACAATACTAAACACAGCTAGATTTGAGATTCCTGTATAGTGGGAGAGAGGCCTACGCCTAACAGGTCAAATGGGTGTTGTACTAAACAAGGTTAGGTTTAATAGTGTGATGTTGAGGAAGGCAGCAGAGGTGTTAATTGTTATTAAGGTGTTTTAGATAGATTTGATAAGTGCGTAGGCTTCCAGGATAAAGTAATTGCTCTACTCCCCACCTAGAACACTCCTACCTTACTGGTCCTGGTATTTGCTGGTTGACGGCTGGCAACTGGCTTCCCCTGCAGACACCTGCTGACAAACCTTGGAGCCGCCAATGTAGGTGCCGCCCTTTGCCTTGGGCCCTTAGCTGCAGGGGCTGCCGGGCAGAGGGCTGCCCGGGGGGGCGGTCAGTTATGGCCAGGTAAATCAGCCAATGGGAGGTGGAGGGCGGGATGGGAGGTGGGAGGGAGACGGAGCACCAGGAAGTGTTTGCTGGGTAGGGACGGCACACGGGGGCTGGGGATCGGTTTTTAAGGAAATGTACCCCAATAAATAGTCATTGGGGGCATCTGCGCTCACGATATTTAGCCAAAAGAATTGAGTCGCTGGGGGCAGCTGCGCTCACCTGCTTCTGCAATAAAATGCCTAATTGCCTCGTGGTGCTTCCTATGACACACTACCCTCAGTGTGCATGCGTCGCTAGCGATGCTGCCTCTAGCAACTGACAGCTAACACAGAGCACCCAGTCTACTTAATTTGAATCACAGACAAGCCTGCTCCATTGTGACCAATGGAGACTGAAAAGAAGGCATCTGCTACAGATGAGCAATCCCTTGAAGAGATGTATTGTCTCTGTGCCCCAGATTTCAACCCACAAGAGAATGGTCAAACCCCTGACCCCTTCAGGAATAGCATTTCATTCTGCATGATAATACCTACTGGCTCCGAAAATCATATCTTACTCCCCCTTTCCGGCAATTACCTTGAGGACTCTACCGCCCTAAACTCCATCTACACGTCTATCCAGCATGGATGGCTAGCCACTGCTTGTGTTTAAATGACAAGACAGAAATCCTGTTGGCGGGTACCCCGTTGATGATCAAGAAGCTGGATCCACAATACTACTCCTTTAATATTGACGGTATTGTGATACCCGTCTCACCCTCTGTGGAAATGCTAGGAGTTCACCTGGATGATACACTATCACTCTCACAGCAGGTAAGTGCCATTGCCTCCTCAGCTGCCTACACAACAAAATTAATCAATGCAGCAAGACCCTTCCTCTACCCAGATAGCTGCCTCACTATAGCCAGGGCTACAAAAGAATCAAGGCTTGTTTGTGAGCGGATAGTCTTTAAAATGCTCTCCATCACACACAGATGCCTTTCCATTGATGCCCCCACCCTACCTATCCCAAAGATTCTCGAAAAGCTTCCTCCTCCAGACCGACGAGGGCTGTTTATGCTCATCATCTCACCCAGCCCAAAATCAAATAGCCAAAATGGGAGGCTCCAACTTCCCCTCCATGGCTGCCAAACACTGGAACCTTTTCGCTCCTGCCATGAGAGCTGAGCATTCCTATTGGACCTTTTGCAAGTCGCTAAAAACACTGTTCACCTGACTGTCCTCTGCCTAATCGTCGCCCTGATATATGGGCAACGGCCTCCCTTGCAAAAACATTGACTTCCTCTCTACCTAGAATGTACGACGATATTTTATATATTATGTCTGATGTGTAACTGGTCTAGTAACAGCGCCTTAATGCCCTTGGGCCTAGCACGCTCTATAAATGTAAAAATAAATATCAAGCACTAGTCTCATCTGCACTCTTCAAATACAAGCTACATGCATCATGTTACTTCTGGCCCTATGCCATCTATACAGGACCGGCTCCATCCATGCTGGACTAAGGAACACCTTGCAGGAAGTTTTATCAATTCATGACCACTTCAGGAATTTTGAATTTTTTTAATTCAAGGACATTATCAAGGAGGCCATGCCCATGGTGACTCAACCAGCTCAGCATCTTCCCCATATCTGCCATGTACTTGTACTTCAAGGATATCTCTGAACTGACGGAGCAACAGCCCACAGAATGGGATGAGGCTGATAATGAGAAACTAATGTGACAGGGTCAGGTATGTGACCCTGTCAAAAGAAGGGGAGTTAATCGAGATCCTAGTCTTTAATCCCCCAGAGTGATTGAAAAGTTGCAGGGATATTGGTACCACTGTCACTGCTGCAATACCCATTAGCCACAGTCCTGGTGTCTCTTCTTTGTCAGAACTGCAACTCCCAGAATGCACCTGGGTGTAACCAGGTAAACCCAGACCAGAACCAGGGGAATAGAATTGAGACCAGAAAATGGAATAGAGTGAGATTTTCCCTGCCCAAATGGAATGGCACAACACCTGACCTACTAACACAATGGGAATGGTGGAGCAACAGATAATGGACTAAGAATGAAACTAAATTGCAGGGAAGGAGGGGAGAGACCTACATCCTTCCCAGGCCCAGTTGGGAACATTTCCGAACATTTCCTACCAGCACATGAGGAGAACCACAGGGAAAACAGGCAGCCAGAGCATATGGCTGCTGCCATACAAATGGAGATTGAAAAGGGAGCAGGCTAAAAACACTTCTTTAAGACTTCCAAGGAAGTCTCAACCCCCAGGGAACTAGCTTATCCAGCTATTGGCCAAGAGGAGCATGTGACATGGAGGGCCACTTGGAAGCTGAGGTAAGTGACGGGGACACCAATCATCTGAGAACCCCAATTGATTGGAATTGGAGAAATACTTGGTTTCTTTTTGTAATAAGTTGAAAATGAGTAGTTGTTCGATTTGTGATGCAAAGTGTCGCACTCCTCATAGCTCTTGAAGCCTTCCAAGAGATTTATGGGTGTAATTCAGTTTTTACATTTCCAAATACTCCAAGTCCTATCCCTTTTCGTCCATACTTGTGGGACATTCCGTCCTTCGGGATGGAACCAGAGCACTTTTGTAAAAAAAAGCATACACATTTTTGGTTTTATCCTTTTTATTTTTAAGCGAGGCCACCGCACGTCGCCGTAACACCACCCTCCTGCGCTACGCCCTGCGCATCGCCCTTCAGTCCTTTTCTCTGCGTGGTCGGGGCTGGACGCACTACCAGCATCAGGAATTTTTCTTTTATTGCCTTTGTTCTTCCTTCCTGCTCCAGTTCCACGGTCATCTTGTTCTCCGTCTATGCCGGAGCGTCTGGCATTTGTGTCCTGTTCTTCCTGCGAACGTCGTTTTGCGAGAGCGGATCCCCAGTCTCTTTGCCTGGAGTGTCTAGGCCTGGAACATCGCTGGGACTGGTGTTTCTATCGCGACTCCCTCTCCATCCGGGCACTCCAGCGTTGTCTTCTTCGGTGGGAGGAAGTGTTTCAATGCGTTCCTCCATCACTTTTGCAGCTCTTCATCGACGAGAAAAAGAAACGCCCGGTAAATTCTTTACTTTTTAGGGTGCCCTGCCAGGGGACTCCTTACTGGGGTCTTCCAGGACTGGGAGGGCTTGAGTAGCTCTACTACCAGGTGCATCCCTGAGGTGTCCCGCAAGGGGCCTAATGGGCACAGCGGAGCGTCCTCCGAGGGTCCCCACAGTGGGCCTGCCAAAACCGGTTGTGGGCTAAAGTTCAGCCCAGTTCTTCTGTGGCTCTGGTTACCGGGGTTCGCGCTGAGGTCTCCATTTCTGGAGCTTTCCACACCGACACCAGGGTTCACCCTGAGTGTTCCATTTCAGGAGCTTTCCACATCGAGTTGCGACTCAAGGCCTCTTTTGAGGGAGCTAAATGCCCCAGGTTAAAACCGAGGTTCCTCTTCTTGTGGCTAAATCCGATACCGGCAGAGCCGAGGGATCCTCTTTGAGAGTCCTGTCAGTGAGGTACATTCCTCAATCTTCCCACACTCCGGCTCGGGGTGATACCGGTTCTGTCGAGGGGGCAAAGAAGGCGGTCACGCACAATAGGCATTTGAGTACCGGCTCTGCCGAGGTTCCTTTACTGGAGGCTAATTCTGGCTAATCCCTAAGGTGTCCAGTAAACACCCTTGATCTGCCAGTACCGGCTTGGCTGAGGGTCCTTGTTTCAAGGCTAAAATGTCACTTAAGACCGCTGACTCACCTGAGGGGACAGTTGCCTCACTTTCTCCTGTGACGCAGTTCACCTCAGGTGTCAACAAAAAGGCAGCTCAACCTCTGCGGTCCATGGCGGGCATTTTGGCTGCCCTCTCTTACACCAGCGTTCACTACGGCTGGTCCTGGGAGCATTCCTTTTGGGGATGGGCAGTTTTTTCCATGCCATGTGGACAACAAGAACCTGTTCCGCCCTTTAGTTGATTGGCGTGCTCTGGCACTGCTGCCTCATACAGACTCACTCCCATTTGGTTCCGTATCCCTGATCTATGTGGCCCCAGCTGCTGGTGGACCTTCCTAGCAACCATCCTCCAATGCGTTCATGGGGGTATGCCCCATCGAGCAGCCTCTGCCCACTCCAGCACCCAGACCTTCATCTGAGGATGCGTTTTTTGGGACGCTCATGCACTCTGATCCCATGAGGGTGTACTTTAAGGGTCTTTTTAGGGAAATTTATCCTGGACCTGCTGTATCGTCCCCTGCCCCGGCTGATCCTATGCAGGTCCCGGTGGTGCCACCTCTTCCTGCCGGACCTCCTCCACCCGTTTCCTCCTTTGCCTCTGCTTTCCCCGATAGAAAAAACATTGGGTGCTCCAGATAACACTTTAAAACCTGAGGCGCCATGTGCAGTGAATCAGTCTTCTGTTCCTGCTTCACTGGATGAGGGCCAAGCGGACCAGTACAGCGATGAACCGCCCTGCTCTGTTAGAGCATTCCATGGCCATCCATGGCCATCTGCTGGATATGATGGCTTTGATTGATATTCCAGTGCTCGAGGCCCCGCTCCACAGGAGGGGGTGCTTTGTGGAGCCTTCACTCTATCTCCTCAGGAGCACACCGGCTTGTTCCTCCAAAGGACTTCTTGGCCGAGGCCTGTAAGGTCTGGGAAAAACCGCATACCGGCCAGCATCTGAACAAGAGGATTGACGCTCGATACAAGCTTCATGCCTCTGAAGATATTGCCTTGTCGGCTTGTCCTCTCCCATTGTAAATGGTGGTGGCAGCTGCCACCCTCCAGTGCAAGCCGGCCTCTGCATCCTCCACTGCCGTGGCCCAAATCCTCTCCAAAGAGGACAAACTTCTTGTTGCCTTTGGCTAGAAAGTCTTTTCCATTTCGGCGCTCCAACTTAGGCTAACACTGAGCTCATCCTGGCAGCAGCCAATGGTAAGCTGTGGAGGGAGCTAGCCGATTTACAAGAATGTATTCCTGCGGATAGGCTAGATGACTTCAAAGCCGGTTTGTTGGATGCCTGAGTGTTGCAACAGGATCTACTGGAGGCGCGGCACATGATGTAGATACCTCCACTCAATGCCTTATGGTCGGGGTTGACATCTCCCGCCAAGCATGGCTCCATGCGACAAAGTTCTCAAAGGAAGTGCAGGACAAAGTGGTGGACATTCCTTTTGATGGTAAGGAGTTGTTCCAATCCTCCACAGATGAGGAACTCACAAAGACTAAGGCGAGTACTCTAACCGCCAAATCTTTATCGGTCCTGGCAAAAGCTCCAGCCAAGGCCCCTTAGACACAGAGGTCAGGGCCCCAAAATTGGTCCTTCTCTGGGTTCAGGGGGTTTCAGGATTGCCATGCACACTCATCTGAAGCTCCAGTTGGCGGGCTCCGCCGTAAGCAACAGCGGCAAGGTGGCCGGTTTTTCTCTCGCCCATCAGCCTCCTCTCCAGGGAGGGACAGGTAGTCTCCCTGCTGACATGATATTTTTTGTCGGTCGCACAAGACTATGGTGGCAGGACGAATCTCGTCTCATCTGGAGGCGTGGCAGACCATCACCGAAGACTGGTGGGTTTTGTCTATCGCTCGGGTGGGCTTCCACTTGATCCTCCTCCTACCCAACCCTTCAACCCTCCCTTCCAGCAGACCGGGTCGCCCTCCCTCAGAGCCGAGGTACAGTAACTTCTAGACCTCAGAGCGGCGGAGCCTGTTCCCCTCAGGGAGTAAGGGGAGGGCTGCTACTCCCGACTGTTCACAGTGCCCATACCCAAACAGGCTGGCCTGTGCACTATCCTCGATCTTTCCCAGTTCAATCTATCTCTTCCCCAAGAGAAATTCAAGATGATCACGCCTTGTCAAATAAAGTCCTCTCTTCGGAAGGGCTATTGGCTCAGCGTGGTAGACCTCCAGGATACATACATGCACATTCTGATTTGGAGCCCGCATCATAAATATCTGCGGTTCTCCCTGGGAGCGGAACACTTCTCCAGTTTCGAGTACTCCCTTTTGGTCTCAGCTCGGCACTGCGTGTCTTTTAAGAAGATGATGTCGGTTATCGCAGCTGACTCAGGCTGCAGGGGCTTCATGTATATCCATACTTGGACGATTGGCTCCTGTGCAGTCCTTGCCCACAGATGGCTACGACCAATCTCTAGTCACTCCTTCAGCTCCTGTTCCATCTTGGGCTGTCGGTCAACTGGCAGAAATCATCCATGAGGGTCTCTAGAGACCTGATCTTTCTGGGTTTCCGTTTAGATACTGTCAGTACCAGGGTGTTCCTAATGATGGAAAGGATTGCAGACCTGTTGACCACGTGCCAAATCTTCCTCCAGTCTTCTTACGAGACGGCTTGGTAGTTCCAGAGACTTCTGGGCCTCATGGCTTCTTGCGTGTTGGCTCTACCTCTTGCACGCCTGAAGATAAGGTGCACTCAGCTAGCTCTTCTGAGCTGCTGGTCCCAGGCTTCGGACCCGGATTCCAAAATCATTCCAGTTCCGTCCTGCATGACGGTGGATCTACAATGGTGGTCCTCCACCAACAATCTTTCAGCGGGGACCTCCTTCCAGGAGCCCTGCCCACAAGTAACAGTCACTACAGACTCCTCCCTTATGGGGTGGGGAGCAACGCTTCATAACCTCGAGTGGTTCGATTTGTGGATGCATCAAGAAAGCAGTTCCATATCAATTATCTGGAACTCCTGGCTGTGTTCTTGGTGCTCAAGGCTTTTCAACCGACTATCAACAACAGCATAGTCCGTGTTCGCACAGACAATTCTGTGGCAATGTTTCACATCAACAAGCAGGGCGGCACGAAGTCTCCTCTCCTTGTGGATCTTGTCATGACCCTCGCCCAAAAACCCCTCTGGCAAACCCATTGGCCAGGTGGAGTCAGGACTCGGGCCTCTAGAGCCTGGTATCCTCTTCCTCAACTCATACACCCAGGCTCATACACCATGAAAACAATGTGCTTGGGAACTACTTTATTGTGTTGTCAGCCAACATGGAGGCATCCACATAGCTTGGTTCCTCGGAACCAAGCTATGCGGTCTAGTGTTTTGGGTGTGGTAGCCTAGGGACTACTTTACCTGGACTATTTTTTTGGGGCTATTTAAACCACACCCGAGCAAGACAACACGCTTTGCGTTACTTTTCAGCTTGCAACGTGACACTCACTGTGTCCTGCTATACCCCGAACCTTGGAGAAGCCGAACCTGCATGGAGACAAAAGGAACATCATTAGCAGCAGCATCTTACCTGCAGTCTTCCTTGGATCTGTACGCCTCCCAGATTGCACGACCTGAAAGAGGAAGATGGAGGCAACATTAAGAAAGCAGAAGAGACATTGCAAATTACGAACTGCTCAAAAGGCTTACCTGGCTGGTCGCCTCTCGGCTGGCACCACTCCGGAAATTCCATACGCGCTGAAGAACACCGCGACCTGCAAGGAAAGAAGACAAAACAGGTTAGCAAAGGCAAGCCATCGCAGCGCTGAGCATAGCGCTTACTTACCTCATCATAGCGCTCTTAAAGCGCCATCATTTACCAGCGGGGCTCAACCAAGCCAGTTCGCAGCGCTAAAGCTCTGCATACCTAAGGGAGAAAAAGAGACCTTATTAAACAAAGAGAGGCATGCAGGATAGCAACAATACTAAAGAACAGCAATAAGACCTACCTGAACGATATCAAACGGGCCGCCGTCAGTGAAGTAACTGGACTGCACACGCCCATGAAAGACAACGCGCCCCTGCAAAGAAGGCAGGACGGAGAGCACGCCTAACTCTCCCACAAGGTGAGGAGAGGGCCCCTGAGGGGCTGAAATCATACGGGGGTGGAGGGAGGATACTTACCCCGGTCGG
The DNA here is from genome assembly GCF_040938575.1 of Ambystoma mexicanum. NCBI lineage: Eukaryota > Metazoa > Chordata > Amphibia > Caudata > Ambystomatidae > Ambystoma > Ambystoma mexicanum. The sequence continues at coordinate 436,313,362 of NC_090922.1, read as the reverse complement.
CCAGTCTTGAACACAGTCCTCCTGTATTTTCAGGCAGAACCTTCCCCGCAGACCACATCTGGGCAAAACTGAGAAGCATACCAGCTAGTAACCCGGCTGGGTAGCATCCCTGTGGATACCAGGTGAGCGTAACACATCTGGCTATACAGATTTGGGACTGGACTGGGCCATCCGGCACAATATTTGGCTCCAGGCGGTGCACATCCTGGGTCACATCAATGTGGCCGCAGATTCACTCAGTCGCCAGTTTACAGCCAGTTACGAGTGGGAAATGAACAGCGAAGTCCTCTCCAACATTTTCCATCAATGGGGCACCTCAGAGGTGGACCTCTTTACAACTTCTTCGAACAAGAAACTACCTCTTTATGCATCCAGGGTTGGGCTGGGAGTGTCCTCCCTGGGGGACGCCCTCGAGATTCTGTGGGACAACATGAAAGTGTATGCTTTTCCTTCATTGCCTCTGATTCACTGGTCGCTCTGCAAGCTCAGGAGCACATCAAACTTCACTCTCCTTTTCAGAACTACAGCATCTGTTGGTACTTCCCACGATCAGATTGCTGCAGATTCCCAACCCTCTTCACCAGAATAATCATCAGATGTGGCACCCCTCCCCACAAGCGGTCAGCTTGGCGACCTGGTGCCCGAGTTAAGATCTTTAGCACAGTTAAATCTGTCCAAAGACAATATGCGCATTATCCAAACGGCCAGAAAGCCTTCCAGGAGGGCTCAGTAGAGGAGCAAATGGCTCTGTTTTTGACATTGGTGTTTAGCTAAACAGCTCGATCCCAGGAATGGTTCGGTTGACACCATTCTCTCTTTTGTGTCTCATCTGGCAGCTTCTGGCATTCATGTTCTGTCATGCCGGACTTACCTATCTGCTATTGCGGCCCACCTGTCCATGGACAGCTGTTTGTTCTCATTGACTAATCCATTCATTAAAAGACAATTTGCGGGTCTTCTTCATCTCTTCCCACTGGTGCTCATCCCAAACTTTCCACCTTGAAGGCCCCCCTGTCCTTTCTTCTCCCCCCTTTCTTTCCCTCTTCTAATTCCTCTCTTCCCACTCCTATTTCACTCTCTCTCCCTTCCATTTTCACTCGTTCTATCCTTCTCATGTCCCCCCTCACCAATCCTATTCCCACTCCACTTCCCCTCCCCCTCAGTTAATTGCTCTTTGCACTGTTTTGTTGTAGAATGATTCATGATGTAATTTTTGCTCCCAATGTTTGTTGTTCTCTGTATTAGTCGTTCCATTGTACAGTGCCTTGGTGTAAGGCGCTCTATAAATAAACAAATCAATCAATCAATCAATCGATTCAGACAGTGGATCTGATTTTTCAGTAACATGGTTGATCTGTCACTGAGACCAAGTGTCCTCTGCCTCCTGTGGGGCCAAGACACTGACTTTCTGGGGGTTGCCTGAACCTGGAGGTGTTCCAGGCAGCAAAAAAGCAGTCAACCCATATCCAGTATACCAGGAAATTGACATGTTTCTCTTGCTGTTAAGTGGAAAGGGGAATTAATCCTGTTCATGGTTCTTGCTGGCAGTCATTTGAAACCTGGTTAATTAAGTCAGAAATTAAAATGGACTCCTGAAGGACATATCTTTTGGCCTAGACTACTTTGTAAATGCAGTGTTAAAGAACTTCCAACTGGGCAATCCTTTGGTTAAGACGGCATCCTACCTAGGATTTGAATATTGTTCTTTCCTCTTTCACCAATAGGCCCTTGGAAGCCATAGCCTCCATGGATCTGAAATTTGTGACCTGGTAATCTGCATCTAATGATAAGTAAACTTTGTTTTGGAGATCCATGTGTGCATCTAAAGATCAGGTTTTTCCTCCATAGACATCTTTCTGTTTTTCGAAAGGTTGTCCGAGTTTTACCTGCACCAAGAAAGCCCCCTACCGGACTTCATTCAAACTGGAGAAATAGAATGCTTCATAATTTGCAGATGGGCAAAGCTCTCAAATATGATCTTGATTACACTTTTAAAATGTGCTCCTCACACCACAGGAGCAAAATTGTTGAAAGCCTCCTTTGCTCAGTGGATAGTTTCATGCATCCTGAGATGGATGAGTTTCATGCACGTTAAGAAAGGATATGAATTCTTGCTCAACACGTAAGGGATACAGTGGCTTTCCGAGGACATGCAAACATTTGCACGGTTGCAACATGGTCCACTTCTAATGCGTTCTGCAAAAATGACTCTATGGACACTTGTTCCATAGCTGATGCTCCGTTTGGCCAAGCACTTATCTGTAATCGTTTTGGTTCATATATTATCCACGTTCTGAGAGTTTAACAGGTTTTCTCTTCAATGGATTGTCATCACATTCATTAGGGTACTTTACAATCTCGCATAATTTGTATTTTATTGAATTTGTTTAGCACTTTCTCAAAAGCACTGAACACTACTAAAAACAGGTACAACAAAATTGTAGTATGACTAGTATTAGTCTGAAAAAAATCAATTGGTGATGAAAGTAAATGACTTTTCAGGGCACCACAGTAAAGATAAAGGGGATAATTCATAGAATTCCGCGCACAAGTGGCGCACGCGGCTGGCGCACAGTGTGCGCGTGCGACAGTCCACGCCAGCCGCGTGCACCAAAATCCATTTCCGCGCACAGCGTATTCATGGACTTTAACATCCATTACCAGCCGTGGCGCAGAGTGGCGCAGCGACCCTGCAGCAGCGCCAGTTACGCCCCCAACCCCTCCCTGTGCGCCATGTACAGCGCACAAATCCCGTACATGGCACACAGGCCAGTGGACCAGCATACAGGCCCCCAACCACGAAAACGCCTGTAAAACTCCCTGCGCACCCCTCCGAATACACGTACTCTGCTGTGTGGGGTGAATCACACGCGATTGGCCCTGTGCGAGCGGGGTACGTGTATTTCTGGAGTTCGCGGGAAGTTTCACACGCGATTGGCCCTGTGCGAGCGGGGTACGTGTATTTCGGGGGTGCGCGGGAAGTTTCACATGCGATTGGCCCTGTGCGAGTGGGGTATGTGTATTTCGGGGGTGCGCGGGAAGTTTCACACGCGATTGGCCCTGTGCGAGCGGGGTACGTGTATTTCAGGGGTTCGCAAGAAGTTTCACACGCGATTGGCCCTGTGCGAGTGGGGTATGTGTATTTCGGGGGTGCGCGGGAAGTTTCACACGCGATTGGCCCTGTGCGAGCGGGGTACGTGTATTTCAGGGGTTCGCAAGAAGTTTCACACGCGATTGGCCCTGTGCGAGCGGGGTACGTGTATTACTGGGGTGTGCGGGAAGTTTCACACGCCATTGGCCCTGTGCGAGCGGGGTACGTGTATTTCGGGGGTGCGCGGGAAGTTTCACACGCGATTGGCCCTGTGCGAGCGGGGTACGTGTATTACTGGGGTGTGCGGGAAGTTTCACACGCCATTGGCCCTGTGCGAGCGGGGTACGTGTATTTCGGGGGTGCGTGGGAAGTTTCACACGCGATTGGCCCTGTGCGAGCGGGGTACGTGTATTACTGGGGTTCGCGGGAAGTTTTACACGCGATTTCGCTGTCAGAGCGGGGTACGTGTATCCAGTGGGGTGCGCAGGGAGTCCCACAGGTGAATTGGCAGTGTGGGTCCTCCCAGGTGTGCCCTCTACCCCCGCCACGGCCCCTGCAGGCAGCCCACACCACAGGGGACTACCCAGCTCCCCTGGTCAAGTCCCACAGGCAGCCCATCCACCATGGGCATGCCCCCCAGCCAGCCCACATGTCTTGATTACACTTTTAAAATGTGCTCCTCACACCACAGGAGCAAAATTGTTGAAAGCCTCCTTTGCTCAGTGGATAGTTTCATGCATCCTGAGATGGATGAGTTTCATGCACGTTAAGAAAGGATATGAATTCATGCTCAACACGTAAGGGATACAGTGGCTTTCCGAGGACATGCAAACATTTGCACGGTTGCAACATGGTCCACTTCTAATGCGTTCTGCAAAAATGACTCTATGGACACTTGTTCCATAGCTGATGCTCCGTTTGGCCAAGCACTTATCTGTAATCGTTTTGGTTCATATATTATCCACGTTCTGAGACTTTAACAGGTTTTCTCTTCAATGGATTGTCATCACATTCATTAGGGTACTTTACAATCTCGCATAATTTGTATTTTATTGAATTTGTTTAGCACTTTCTCAAAAGCACTGAACACTACTAAAAACAGGTACAACAAAATTGTAGTATGACTAGTATTAGACTGAAAAAAATCAATCGGTGATGAAAGTAAATGACTTTTCAGGGCACCACAGTAAAGATAAAGGGGGTAATTCATCGAATTCAGCGCACAAGTGGCGTGCGCCAAAATCCATTTCCGCGCACAGCGTATTCATGGATTTTAACATCCATTACCAGCCGTGGCGCAGAGTGGCGCAGCGACCCTGCAGCAGCGCCAGTTACGCCCCCAACCGCGCCCCGTGCGCCATGTACAGCGCACAAATCCCATACATGGCACACAGGCCAGTGGACCAGCATACAGGCCCCCAACCACGGAAACGCCTGTAAAACTCCCTGCGCACCCCTCCGAATACACGTACTCTGCTGTGTGGGGCGAATCACACGCGATTGGCCCTGTGCGAGCGGGGTACGTGTATTTCGGGGGTGCGCGGGAAGTTTCACACGCGATTGGCCCTGTGCGAGCGGGGTACGTGTATTTCGGGGGTGCGCGGGAAGTTTCACACGCGATTGGCCCTGTGCGAGCGGGGTATGTGTATTTCGGGGGTGCGCGGGAAGTTTCACACGCGATTGGCCCTGTGCGAGCGGGGTACGTGTATTTCGGGGGTGCGCGGGAAGTTTCACACGCGATTGGCCCTGTGCGAGTGGGGTATGTGTATTTCGGGGGTGCGCGGGGAGTTTCACACGCGATTGGCCCTGTGCGAGCGGGGTACGTGTATTTCAGGGGTTCGCAAGAAGTTTCACACGCGATTTGCCCTGTGCGAGCGGGGTACATGTATTACTGGGGTGTGCGGGAAGTTTCACACGCCATTGGCCCTGTGCGAGCGGGGTACGTGTATTTTGGGGGTGCGCGGGAAGTTTCACACGCGATTGGCCCTGTGCGAGCGGGGTACATGTATTTCGGGGGTGCGCGGGAAGTTTCACACGCGATTGGCCCTGTGCGAGCGGGGTAAGTGTATTTCGGGGGTGCGCGGGAAGTTTCACACGCGATTGGCCCTGTGCGAGTGGGGTATGTGTATTTCGGGGGTGCGCGGGGAGTTTCACACGCGATTGGCCCTGTGCGAGCGGGGTACGTGTATTTCAGGGGTTCGCAAGAAGTTTCACACGCGATTGGCCCTGTGCGAGCGGGGTACATGTATTACTGGGGTGTGCGGGAAGTTTCACACGCCATTGGCCCTGTGCGAGCGGGGTACGTGTATTTCGGGGGTGCGCGGGAAGTTTCACACGCGATTGGCCCTGTGCGAGCGGGGTACGTGTATTACTGGGGTTCGCGGGAAGTTTCACACGCGATTTCGCTGTCAGAGCGGGGTATGTGTATCCAGTGGTGTGCGCGGGGAGTCCCACAGGTGAATTGGCAGTGTGGGTCCTCCCAGGTGTGCCCTCTACCCCCGCCACGGCCCCTGCAGGCAGCCCACACCACAGGGAACTATCCAGCACCCCTGGTCATGTCCCACAGGCAGCCCATCCACCATGGGCTTGTCCCCCAGCCAGCTCACATGCCACCTTGCACTAGTGATCACCAACTCATGTCCCCCAGCACCCCCACCCACCCAGCAGTGAGTGGCACCTGCCAGCAGGCCCCGACTCATGTCCCCCAGCACCCCCACCCACCCAGCATTGATGGGCACCTGCCAGCAGGCCCTGACTCGTGTCCCCCAGAACCCCCATCCACCCAGCATTGATGGGCACCTGCCAGCAGGCCCTGACTCATGTCCCCCAGAACCCCCACCCACCCAGCAGTGAGGGGCACCTGCCAGCAGGCCCGACTCATGTCCCCCAGAACCCCCATCCACCCAGCATTGATGGGCACCTGCCAGCAGGCCCTGACTCATGTCCCCCAGAACCCCCACCCACCCAGCAGTGAGGGGCACCTGCCAGCAGGCCCGACTCATGTCCCCCAGCACCCCCACCCACCCAGCATTGACGGGCACCTGCCAGCAGGCCCTGACTCATGTCCCCCAGCACCCTCACCCACCCAGCAATGAGGGGCACCTGCCAGGCCCCGACTCATGTCTCCCAGCACCCCCAACCACCCAGCAATGAGCCTCAGGCCCTGACTCATGTCCCCCAGCACCCCCACCCACCAAAAGTCAACTATGTACATCAACACATGTCCGTCACACGCACACACTGGTTGGCATTGATTGTGTAAACCCACATTTTCACATGCATGAACTCAAAGAGCGAATTATACACATGGCAGTAAAATATCATAATGTATTATGGACAAAAATAAAGCAATGAAATGAAAGCATAAAAACATTGCAAACATGAAATGAAAAGCATGTCCAAAAGATGAGTACATGAAAAGTATAACCAATCCAAAGAAATCCAAAAGAAAAATAGTCCAAACTCTGCCTCCACCAAAGCAAATCCAAGGAAACGTAAAAAGTAAAATCCATTAATCCATGGTGAAATCCAAAGAAAAAGTTACAATAAATCCATTGTCCAACTATGTACAATCAATTGTCAAGGGTCCATGAGCCCAACGAAAGAACAGAAACCTATGAAACAAACTACCTAATAAAAAAACTATATACAAATGTGTGGGGCAAAGTCCAAACACCCCAAAATAAAGGAAAACAAAAATGAAACCTAACACTAAAAACTATATACAATGGCGGCGGGCTAGTCCGACGGCTCACTTTCCGATTTCCCGGGCCAGGGCATCATCAAACTCCTACTCAATGTCCTGGAGGCGGTCCTCTTCCATGGCCCCGAGGGTTCGCAGGGACGATGCCATGTTGGACTCCAACTCCCTACGAATAGCCTCGAGGCACTCGGCCCGCCTCAGTGCCCTCAGCATGGAGTTCTCCGCCCTGACCATTGTGAGCCATGCCTCTTCTGCCCGCCGCCGCTCCGCATCTATACGCCGGCCCAACCGCAGCCACACGGAAGACACACCCATTCCAGGGTCCTCCTGCCCTCTGGCCGATGCCTGCCCCTCTGATGTTGATGGCCCCGAGCCATCATTGCTCCCACCTAGAGCCTGCTGCAGCTGCTGCTGTCCATGTGCCATGTCCGATGATGCCTGCACATCCTCCATCAGCTGGTCTCCAGTTGTTGGGGTGTCCACCCCTGCTGGACCGCCGACTCCCGACTCTGGCAGGGATGGGATCTCCACCAAGCTGGCTGTGTTGGTCAGGCCAGGTCCACAGGGGCCACTGGTGGAATCTGATCCGGAAGACGGCAGGGAGAATGACTGGCGCATAGTCTCCACAGAGGAGGAGAGGTCCGCCAGAGTGCGTGACACATGTAGGAACCCACCGACCAGGGCCCCTCCCAACAGTGCCACGTTGCGACGCTGCTGTTCGTGATGGCGTGCGTGCTCCACCCAGGAAGCGCGCACGTCATCACGAATGTCACGCGTGCGCAACGCAACACCAATCAGGACGGAGCCCATACGTTCATGGGACCCTCATCCACAGGTAGTGGAGAGGCAGATGACGTGGCACTCCCCCCTACATGCGGACGGGCCTGGGACGGGGCATCCCTGCTGGTGCATGGTGGTGCAGTCACAGGTTCAAGGACAGCGACATGCACAGGCCCCTCCGCGGTGACCTGTGCTGCCTCCTGGCCCTGGACTGCACCACTTGCACCAGTGGTACTACCCCCACCACGCCCCATGTGCGGCTCAGTAGTGGGCTCCTCCTCCTCTGTGGAGACCACCAACCTGGATGTCTCCACACCGTCTTCCGCCATTGCAAGCCCCTGTGGGGGCTCACCCGGCCCTTCCGCTACAGCATAGTGGCAGAAGCAGCACCAGTCCCCGCACTCCTGGATGATGGCAATTCCTGGGAGGGTGGCTGGGCGTTGCGTCGCCGCCCGTGGAGGCACCCCCGCCGCTTGGCTCTACAGCGCCGTCCCCGCCCTCTTCTTCACTTGAAGCTGCGTAGAACGAGACATAGAACGCAAGCATCAGGGTACAGTACAATATTCCCCTAGACAGGAAGCAATAACACATGAGTGTCACTGTCAAATGTCACTTCCATCCTGTCCCTCCACAATACATGGGTGAATGCATGCAACACACATGCAGAAACAGGCACGGCGCCTGCAATCAACATCAGCATCCATGTACAAAGGCCTCTTGTAACCAAAATGTTGCCTTCAAACTCACATGCACCATGGCTCACACTGAACCCATGCACACACATCACCGGAGGGTCATGCATCATGGCTTGTACACCACAGACACAGGGGATAGACACAGTGGATACAACGGTGACCGCACTGCATGAGTGAATCTACACATCATCACAGACATGTGTCATGCATCCATGGCGTTTCAAAGACACACACACTTCTCAGACACACACACATGTGCACCCTACATGTACATGAGAGCAGCACCCATCCCTCACCCCCCTCCATGTCCAAGAACAGAGACTGGCATGCATTCATGTGTGCATTCTGCATACAGCTCCCCATGTTGCATTGGAAGACATGCACCATCCATGTGGTTCACACATTACTGGTCTCACATGCATGACGATGATGTCCCTGCACACACACATCCATGCCTGGCCTATGTCACACATACAGGCAAGTATCAGAATACCAGCACACTGCAACATGCCCTGTCTCACACAGCAATGCTTGGCCACTTACCGCTCAATTCCAGACGGGTCTGCCTCCGAAGGATCTGGGCCTGGAGCGCTGGGCCTACGCGTTCCAGGACACTCATTTGGATGTTGCTCATGCTGACCCGGCACCCCTCTGCATCCTCTGCATTCGCGAGGCGCCGGGGCTTGTAGAGGGTCCTGGACCTGAAGTCCTCCCAGCGCTTCTGGGCATGCTTGATGTCACGGGTTGCCACCCCCTCCGCGTTGATGGCAACCACTGCGTCCTCCCAGACCCTCTCCCGTCCTTCCTTGTTGGCGCGTGATGTTCCGAAGAGGGCATCATAATGCCCCAGGGCATGCTCCACCAGGACACCAACTTCCTTCTCACTGAAGCTGGTGGCCCTCTGCCTCTCTGGCTGGGGGTCGCCAGTGGTCTCAGATGGTGTTTGCCCCGACATGGCGACCCCCGAGGCAGGAGTGGGTGGTCCTGGGGCTGGGCTGTGGAGCGATGGTATCCCAGTCGGGTGTCTTCTGTTCCAGCAGGGGTGGACACAGCAACTGGACCCCTGCAGATGGCTGACGTGCAGGCACCAAATAGCAGGGCACGTGGGAAGCAGGCAGGCAGCAGCAGATGGCTGGTGGGAGCGTGCTCGGGGCTCTTGGGGGCAGGAAAATGACCTTTTGGGCAGGAGTGTGGTCTTCCGTGTGTTTTCGCATGGCCAGCTTGATGCGGAGTAATTTGGCATGTGAAAAAAGTGCACGTCAGCGTGAAATCCGAGGAAAGGCCTTTAGTGCGTAAGCGTGTAAGTGACGTTAAGCGCGTGGGCGTTCCCCACAACACGGGTGCATTGTGAATCAGCACGTGAGAAAACTGCATCTCACCGTGCTATTGGAGGAAAGGGCCTTAGCGCATAAGTGACGTTGCACGTGTGGGCTGGCTTAAAAGGTATGAGTATCACGCTATTTTCTTGTTAGTGCTTTTTGTGGAGAGCGAGCGGGTGTTTCTTGTACTTCTTGTCGGTTCACACGCGATTACTTCACAACGTTTCCAGTTCGTACTCCCTGTTTCCTCAGACTGCGTTCTTTTCTTCTTTTGGCGGGGGTGTTGCCAACGCGCACACGCGCGTCTTTTTCACGTTCTTTTTCAAGGCATAGGGTGAGTCGCGCACATATTTTCCAACTGTGGTTGCCCCTGTGTGTTGCGACCCCTTTAGAGGTCATTGTAGGCTGCGTGTAACATGCATATGCTTATTTTTGTGTTTCTGGGTGCCACAGCGTAGTGCGGGTTCATTTTTCCACGCACATGGTCTACCAGGGGTTGCGTGCACGTGTACTTTTGTTTTTGGGGTGCCTGTGCGTTGCGTGACCCGTCATCTTCCCCCAGAGGTCCGATACAGCCTTGCTAGAGCACTAGGGTACGAATTCCATCTAGTACCCTACCCCTTTCACCCCAATTGCCCAGGACAATTGTTTACTGCAACTCCCATACGCACAACAACATCAGTGCCATGGTTGGGAGACGACCAAGCAGTAAGGGAGGCAAAGGTGGCCGACCTCCAAAAGGTGGGCGTGGTGGGCGCAGTAGGGGACGTGGCCAGGATTTACAGGGTGCCCCTAGAGCCCAGTGTGTGGAGGACCAATCGGGGCCACCTATGCCCCCCCAACAATGGTTGTGGGAAACGTAGCTGACACCATCTCAGCTCAGCCCTTGTTGGACCGGCCCATTTTGTCACCTGAACCGGCACAGGATGACTCCCAGGCTGACTTCCAGGTCAGCAAGTCTAATCCACGTGTGGCGGTGAAAGTTGCTGTCGCCAGGCCACGTGGATCTGGGGCAGCAATGTCATCTGCTGCCCCAAGTAGCCGGGGTGGGGAGGCTGCAGGGGCAGCTGCAGCTCAAACCACCCCAGCTCTGAGTCTCCCAGCCGGGACAGTGTCGGTCCAGGTCCATCACACCAACGTTGGCCCTGCCACCATCACCCTGCAGACAATGCCTGCACCAAGACCTATGGTCATTGTGCCTTTACAGGCTTCAAGTACCCAGTCCATCTCCGCTTCTGCCCCTACTGTCCAGAGCGGCGTAAGCCACTCAGGATCCGCACCACCTTCCAAGAAGAAGAAGGGTGCTCTAGCACTACAGGCCGAGACCCCAGACACGGCTACACACTCCGGCACGTCAAGGAAGCCTAGCTTTAGTGACGCCGAACTTGATGCACTTGTGGCCTATGTGTCGGCACATAGCCGCGAAATGGTGGTGACTGCAGGGTGCAAGACTACGCCTGGTCAACGTAGGGCCCACTGGCAGACCATCGCGGACCACATTAGTGCCCTTGGATTTGTGAGGCGCACAGCTGATGATTGCTACAAGCGGTGGAATGATCTGAAACGCAGAGCAAAGAACAAGCTGGCTTCAAATCATGCCTCTACTCTGGTGACTGGCGGTGGGTCTCCACCAGAGGACAACCAACTCACTGAACAGGAGTCTGTTGCTGGAACCTTCTTCACAGAGGAACAGATCCAAGGTGTGGGAGACCTACCAGATTACGAAGCATTGTCCGGTGATTGCCCATGCATGTGTGTGTAATCCATGTGTATGTTGCTTGGGTGACGTGTTCTGATTGAGTGCCAGGTGAGGGTGTGTAGTCCTGAGTGGTATGGGTCACCCATGTGCTTCCTCCAAACCATTCACCGCCCTTGGATTTGGGTATTACAGTATCCCTTCTTACCACACTAGCCAATTAGCACCACATTACTGCAGTTGCCCTTGAACTGTCATCTTGCAACAACATTGTTCAGAATTTTCAGTGTTCATTCAGCCTGATTGTTTCAATACTCCCATTTTTGCAACGCATTTTTCAGCCCTAATGCCACATATGTGACATGCTTCTGTCATATATTACACCCCACAATGGGCGACATTTATTACCTTGTTATGGGAATGATTTCACCATTCAGGCTGATTGAGTAAAGGCCTGCTCATATTGATTTTTGGGGCCTGTTTGAATGTAGAACATGATTGTCGTTTCCTGTCATGTTGAAGTGACCAGCCATTGATGTATCCATCTGCCTGCCTTCACTGTATGATTGTACACTGGATGTGTTGCAGTGTGTGGCACATGCGTATTTTGTCACACAATTTTGCTTTTTTCATCTCATCATGTCCATCTCACATGGCTGGGTGACAGTACTCATTCAGTAACATATGGCTGTACTTGTCAAATGTACCATGGCTATGCTACGTGCCATCTGTGTGCTGGCATGTGTCATGTATGTGGATTGCCCATGCCACTCACAGGCTAATGTGTGCTGCCAGTGCTATCCAGCATGCAGCATGTGTTGCTTTTCCATCTTGGAGTCCTCAGTGTCTGCTTTTTGCCTCCCCTTCCAACTCATTGACAGTGCATGCATGCTAGGGTTATAGTCATGTGCGACATGTGTTATTCATGTACTGGATCTCTGGCTTGTCAGGCCTATGTGTGTGCTATGGTGCTCATGCCTGTTTCCATTTGTTGTCTTTCATGTTTTTGCAGGTGATGACGCACTTGATGCTGTTGAGGTGGAGGATATGGTGCAGACCCAGGAGGAATCTCAGCCACGACCGGGCACCAGAGGAGGACGTGGGGGGGGTGGTGGTGGGTGAAAACCCAATCTTCCTGCAGACCATACTGTCCAGGGATGTCTCTGGGTGCACCTCCCCAGACCTCTATGATTCAGGTGCTGAATCGGATGATGAGACGTATGTGCTGTCGCAGGTGAGTGTTTCTTGGAGGGATGCTGTTCTGTCCAAACCACCTGCACCGAGGGTGGACCCCTCTATGGGGATGTCAGTGTTGGTAACTCCGCCTTTGGCGGTTACGGATGCAGGGTCACACTCCACAACATCTGATCCTGTTCCTGGGCCAGCATATCAGAGCGTGAATGCAGTCCTGCAGCCTCAGGCAGGGCCAGCACAGCAAGGTGCAGATCGCCTTGCCCCAAACAGGTGCGGCGCCCACCGACGCGGTGACCATGCGCCACCATGCAATACTGTATGGGAAAACTCCATTTACAGTATAGCAGCACAACAGGGATCATCGGTTGAAATGATGGCTCAGGCAATGGATAGGGTGGCCAATCACACAGGGAGGACATGTTGGCGTCCAACAGGGACTGACGGGCGGCACTGGAGACTCTGCGCGAAGCCATATCTGTAGAGTCCCAGGGCCACAGGGAAGCCCTGAGGTTAGAACTCCATTTCCTCAGGGAGAATCTGGTTGAACTTGAGGCTTCCCGAAATTTTAGGGCAGAACAGCAGCTGGAGCAGCTCACACGTTCACTCTCAGCTGAGCTCCAGGCAACCCGTGAGGAGATCCAGGCATCACGCGAGGCCATGCATGCAGAAATGCAGGCAACCCGTGAGGTGCTGCATGGGGATCTCCGTACTATCATCCTCCAGAACCAGACCTTCCACACCCGCTTGCTTGCTGCCATGGAGGACCATACCAGGGCTTTGCGTGGGCTGCCTCCCATAGCACCGGCACCTCCTGATGTAGCAGCAGAGGGTGAAGAGAGCGACAGCAGTTCTCCCACATTAACGTAGCCGTGCAGCCCATGACCCCATGGAGGTATTTTTTTTTTCTCGCAACATCCATGCAGGTGGGTGTTGGGGTGCACCCTGTCCTCGAACCTCCTCGGTGGACCCCCCACCCCCGGTCCACACATGGCCATTTTTGATTTATTTATTATTTTCTTTTTACAATGTGTTGCCTTGTGTGGCTTCCGTGTCTGTAGCCAAAACTGTGTGTACATCCCTAGTGGGGATTGTTGTTGGATTGAACACTGCATGGTGTATTGATATGTGCTTGTGCACCCATGTCTTTCTCCTTATTCACATGTATCTTCTTCATGTCTTTACAAGGCTGTCTCCTTTGCAGATACAGTTCATGTTGTATGCAGTACACGGACACATTTGTCGGACAGCAACACTCTGCAGTTGGAAGGGGTTGTTGTGCTGGCTTAGTAAGGTTGTGAGATTTGCACTACTTTGATTTTGTACTGTCGTATTTTGACACTGTTTCATCCTGTGTTGCTGTTCTGTGTTGCTGGTAAGCATTTGTTCATGTGTGCTGTTTCTTATCGATTACTGGGAGCATATTGTCTGTGGCCTGTTTACATTTGGATCAGTGCACTTTGTGACACTTGTGTCATGTGTTGGGCATTCATTTTGTAGCTTTCACATTGCATGACATGCCATGGTGTATTGGGTAGCTGAGATGGGGAGGGGTTGGGTGACATGGCACTATTTTCATGGTGTATTTTTCAAGGGGGTAGTAATTCATGCAGCATGAATGTGTGTCTTTTTTTCAGACGGCTTTGGTTGCATTTAATTAGGTAGGGATGCACACAATGGGCCTCATTACGACCCTGGCGGAGTGGGTTTACGCCAGCGTTATTCGCGGCGGACCCGTCCGCCCTACTACGAGTTTCCGTAGCGCCATGGAACGTTTACCGCCTGGTTTTTCCGGGCGGAGAAATCCATGGCGCTACGGGACCTTGATGTTAATTACGCCACCGTATTTTACGGTGGCGTAATTAACGCCTTCCCCACTCCCATTATACCCTATGGGGCAAAAATGGGAATGGGGAAGGGTAAAATGGGGAATGGGGATTTACCGCCCCGCCAAGGTCGGCATGGGGCGGAAAATCCGCCAACCTCCATGGCGCTATCGGCAGCTTTCCGCCGTGCTCCGCGGTGCATTTAGCACCGCGATTTCCGCCAGGGTCGTAATGAGGGCCAATGTAACACTGCCAGGTGACCAATCTCAGGCTGGTATGGTTGTGACAGTTGACTGTCCCTTATGTCATCATCATTGATTGTCAGCCGGTATGTGCCAGGGCTGTGTGCACTCCACAGGGGTAGTATTTTAGGTGAAGTAATTAGCCGCCAGCTGTGTACGGGCTACCTCACCATGTGCCCTTTCACCTCCCATGCGCAGTGGCCATGCATGCGGTTGGGGATGTGGGGGCACCACCATGTCCACTCGCAGGCCCCGGCGGGTTGCAACTTTGTGCAGGACACATGCTGCCACTATGATCCTGCACACTACTGGGGGCGCGTATAGCAGTTGCCCACCAGAGCGGTCAAGGGAGCAAAAGCGTGACTTGAGCACTCCGAATGTGCGCTCCACTATGCCCCGGGTTGCAATATGGGCTGTGTTGCATCTTACCTCAGGTGCTGTGGTGGGGTTCGAATTGGCGTCATCATGTGGGTGCTCAGAGGGTAGGCACTGTCCCCTGGGGAGGTGATGATGGGTATCATTAGTGGGGTTGTGACATTACTCATTATCTAACATGCATGCAAGTGCAGAGGCAATTATACTGACCAAGCAGCCATGTATCGCCATGCCGCCCAGCTTCTAGTTTAGGGGTAACATTCTGAAAATGAAACTATCATGGGTGGAGCCTGGATAGTTGGCATATATTGAGGTGATGATTCCCTTGGCATCACATACTACCTGCACATTGATGGAATGCCAGTGCTTGCGGTTTCTATAGATGTACTCAGTTGCCCTGGGTGGACGTAGAGCCACATGAGTGCAATCGATGGCACCTAGCACTTTGGGGAAGTGTGCCACCCCGTAAAAGTCCTGGTCAGCAGCCTGCCTTTCTGCAGGTGTTCTGGGCATGTATATGTGCCTGCGGACTGAGGGGCGTGCAGTCATGATGGCCAACACCTGGTGTAGGCAGCGTGACTGCGTGGCCTGTGAGACCCCCCCACTATGGCACTTGTCCGCTGAAATGAACCAGTGGCCAAGAAGTGCAGTACATTGAGCATCTTTTCCAAGGGGCTCAGTGCTTGGGAGCACAGGGTGGGTGATGTGAGGTCATCCTCCCACGCACTCACCAGGTCGAGTATTATGTGTGGTGGAAACCTGTACCTCCCATACACCTGGTCATCAGGCATCCCAAAAAGGCTGGTCCTGGGTGTAAAAATGCGGGGCCTGGCTATCCTCCTCCTGCGGTGTCTCACGACCACTGCTGCGAGGAACGGTATATTCACCGTAGCGTCTGAGCTCGTTTGTTGTTTGCGCGTACTTTTATGCTGCGCGGGGCCGCGTACGCCTGCTTCCTGCTGGCATACGTGTTTCCGGATTAGCGCGTCTTTTTTGGCGCACGCGTTTCCCCTGTTCGATTCCATGAATACGTGTTGTAGACGCGCGTGTGGGCGTTCCGCGCATTTACCTCCTGTACTTCCCCCGAAACGCCCACATTTTCACACGTTGTTCCTCATTCCACGTGTTTTGTTGTGTGTGCCGCGCTATGTGAGCTTTCGCTGTAGGCATAGCGCACGGTGTTTGATGACGTGTGCGCCCGCGTGCGCCACGCACGATTTTAGTGCACATCCCAGGATTTACCGAGACGGACTTCCATGAGTCTGTGTGCGCCTTTCGCACACTTGCGCTGCAATTTTCGGGCTTGCGCTGCGATACGCACGCTTTCGCACGCTTGCGCTGCGATTTTCGGTGCACATTAATTCCATGAATCAGCCTGAAAAAGAGTTAGCTGAGCGAATAGGGAGAGGCATGGAGTTCCAAAGTTCAGGAGCAAGTAACAAAAAAGAAAGGAAGCTGGGTGAGGCACATGAGGGTTTGGGGACAGAGAGAAGGCGAAGGTTTTCCCAACAGGCTGGGGTGTAAAGCAAGACAAGAGAAGCAAAACAGGAATGGGCCAAGACCATGTAGGCATTTATAAAAAGTGCATAGAAAATGAATACAAATCTGTTGTCAAATGCGAAGCGGATCGTAGATGGGGCAGTAATAGAGGTACTAGCGGGCAGAGAGAATATAAGAAGGATAGCAGAGTTTGAAGACCGAGCAGAGGAGGGTGAGATTGGAGGCCGGTAGGCCTCGATGACCCAAAGAGAGGAGCAGTAGTTGAGTTGGGGAAAAGAACAAGAGAGAAGATGAGAAGTTTAGTAGCATGGGGGAACAGGAAGGGGTGGGCACGATGAATATTGTAAAGGTGAAAGCAGCAGGTGTGATCAGTAGTAGAAATGTGAGTAGTGAAAGAGAATATTTAAGTCAAACCAATATTTCTAGCTGTGAGAGAAAAAGGGGAAGAAAAACTGTGGAAAACAGATGTTGTTAGTTTTAGATGTGTTTAAGTGAACAAAGTGGGTGTTCATCCAATGTTTGACGGCTGAGTGGCAGACTGAGGGATTAACCTGAAGGGAATCAGAAAAGGTAAAGACAGAGAACAATTGTTGGGTGTCATCTGCATAAAAATGGGAAACATTAAAGGAAGATATGGGTTTTGAGAGGGGAATCATATAAATGGTGGAAAGGAGATTGTAAGCAACGGTAAAGAAATCATAGTGGACTGGAGAGTGTATGCAGAGGTAAAGAAAGGTTACTCACTGTTGTGACTCCTGTACACCATTTACATAGCCCCCTTTCCTTCATACAAACATCCCTTTACCTCCTCTAATGAGAGCCTGTTCATTGACTGATTAAATGACTCAAAGTTTGAAGCAGGGAAGGTGCAAAGGAAACATGTTTAATTCCAGTGCCCTCCCCGAGGGCGGCATCCCAATAGTGTAGAGGAAAGTCTACTCTGGACTAAGATTCCCAGTAGTAATTTATTGTAGGTGAATAACTTTACCTTTCCATGTTAGACAATGTCTTAACTTTCTAAGAATATTGCTTTTGTCTCATGTTGATGCTATGCCGAGTTTGCCTTCTCCTAAAGAACTGCTGTCTGGCCTTTGGTGATACGAGGGCCACACAGGTACAGTCAAGGGTCCTTGCTGCGTTGTGGAAGCCAACAAATGGTGTTGAATTTCAAATTGATTGCATTTAGTGCATCTGAATCCCTGGTGAATGATTTGCTGATCTATGTGATACTGCATGACATTGAGGACCTCTGCCAATATTTCAGTTATAGAGCAGGATCACACATTCAGATATATAGCAGGTTCACACAACAAGAACATGAATGCCTGAATACGTGTACAGGGCGTACTCCCACTTTCTACGCCATCCCCAAGATTCACAAGAATCAACAAAGACCATCGAGCAGACCCGTCCTATCTTAGGGACACAATGGAAGCCATTATGTGTTTTGAGGGAGAAGCAATTGAGTACCATACCGATCTGATAGTGACCATGGATATCCAGGCACTTTATACAAGCATCCCACAGACCCAGGCAATTGAATGTATTAGGCAAGAGCTTGACCATCAAAATGTGAGAGAGTACCCACGCAATGCCTGGTTGACATAACTACCCTCACAAAAAGAAATTCATTTTTGATGAAACATATCAGCAGATTAGAGGCACAGCGATGGGTGCAGGCTTCACACACAGCCCTGCAATTATTGTCTTGCAATTATCTTTCTGGGTCAATTTGAAAAATGATGTGTCTTCAATCCCGATAATCCCTTCCATGATAACATTTGCAAATGGAAGAGATACATCGATGACATTATCTTCATTTGACACGGAACATATGAGATGTTAAAAGCTTTCCACAGATGGATCAACCAGAGAAACCCGAACATTCAATTTAAAATGGTCTGGAATAAAGACCAGATTAATTTCCTAGACCTGAACCTTCAGGTCAGAGGACATAAACCCCTGTGTAGTCTTTTTTTTAAAGACACTGATTGAAACACCTTACTCCATTATGACCGTCACTACCCCGCCACTTTGAGAAACAACCTACCTTATGGCCAATACTTCAGAGTGCACTGTAACTGCACTACAGTGGAGGATTACTATATACATGCACAACAACTGGACGCTAGATTCAAGGCGAGGGGCTACCCCCAAAAAAGTCATTAATCAGGCCATAAAAGAGCCACATGCACCGCAAGGGAAGCTTTACTCGTCCCCAAAGCCAGAGATGTGCAAAATGAGAGGTTGACCTCTGTAGATACATATTGTCAGCAGACCAAAAAAATAAAGGCCATGATTAAGAAATGTTTGCTGCTGATCCTGACCACCCTTCCCAATGAATCCATCCCACGGATGGCCCTGAATATCTCTCACTCCTACTACAGGAGACCTTCCCCCAAGACTACACTGTGGAACCTTAGACCAGTACTGGGACACTTTCCATGCGGCATGTGTAGTGTTTGTAAATTTACAAAAAAGATTCAAAACCTTGACATTTTAGGTAAAAAGCCATCATTGTTATTGTAAACCATTGAATGTAATTCACTGTATACAATGCCCTTGTGGGCTGAGATATGTTGGCCAAACTGGCAGACCCATCTACAAAAGGATTACAGAACACAGATCGAGGATTAGATAGAGAAATCTTGCATCACCCTCGGTGTCACATTATGTTCATTCTCAACCAAAACAAGATGAGAATCAGTGGTTGGGATTCTGTGGTAGCTGCATCGCCTAATCTCAGAGAGTCCTTCAAATATGAGCAGCACCATCAGTTGTTAGAGGTCACATCTTCAGTGTTATCCCAAGTTGGTTTAGTCAACCAGTTCCATTGCAATTTGCACACTTGTCCTAGAGTACAGGACATCTATGATTACACATACTGTTTTATCTGTGTGGTTAATTCGCCTCTGCGCTTAGAAGATCCTGGAGGTCTCCTTCTACCATTGGGGCTTAGTACATTCTCCACCTTGACATCAGGCTATGCTATATGTCCTGCTCCAAACAGCAGAGAGGCTGTTACAGGGTACACAAATGACGTATGAGGTCAGGTCACTTGCATTCTCGTATTTGAGTAGATCTGAGGAATTCTCACACAAGTCTCTTCATACAGACGGCGTAGCACTTGTCACCATTCGTATTGTCCGTACTTGTAAACAAGGTGAGCCCACATATTCCAGTACGCTAATTCAGACAGGACTTGCACATACTGAGCCAATAGCTTTGTACTTATGAATTTGGGAGGCTCCAAGCTGAGACAAGTTATCCCTTGCTCACTTGTTTTACAGATATTGCAGCCAATAAGGGAACCCTAATAACAACCAACGCCCATGATAGAGGCAGTGAAGCACAGCCTATCTTCATATACGTCTGCTTGACTATACATGGAAGGTTGGTGGCTTTAATAAGTTATACCATTCACTATCCCATGCCTGGTAATAGATCTTGATTCCCATGTGAGGCCAGTACATCACAATTGTATTCCCTGTATGTATTTATTACAGCACTGACTCTGGAATCTGACATTTATCAACACAGTCAAGAACTACTCAGGCAGCAACATTATAAGCAAGTATTTTTCCAGACTGAATTTGCACTTCGCAATTCACATCGAGGTAAGAGAGGAAGGGTTACAACACCCTCTCCTAGCTGTGGCTTATTATTTAAAAGTATAGCACATTAGGTCATATGTATTGATATGTACCTCTTTAAGTGTTACAGAAACCACCAGCAACATCGACAAGCTTAGGATGTATATGCATTATATTTTCTATCAAGATGAGCATTTGTGGGAACATAGCAATGTAGCAGAAGCTGACTCTTAAATTAGGTTAGTCCACCATCATCCACTTAACATTTTACTACTATTTGAAGATCACGGCTAATGGTAATAGCATCATTATACACATCATTTATTTATATTGTTTTTATTTGCAGTGTCTAAATTGTCAATCTGGTCATGAAGAAGGCAGTAAGGCACCAAATATTGCAATGCCGAAACGTCCCGTAAGAGGAGGCATGAGGTCCTCCAAGTTAAGAAGTTTAGAATGTGACAAAGCTTCTCAACCCAAATTCAGTTTGAGACATAGACCCTATAACTGAGAATTATTTTTCTTTTCTTATGCTATAAATTGATTATCCCAGAGGCTAAACCAGAAGATTGAGTTTGATGTCCTTTATGATATTTTGTGTGTTATGTACATTCACTGCATGCTTTGCACACATTTATCACCCGGCACCTTTACTCGATTTGTAGTTTTTTTTACATGCAACCCTGGTGGGTTACATGAAAAATGTCCAAAAGAAAATTTTGATCTGAAAAGAAATGAATTGACAAATTTTGATTACAAAGACTTTGTATACTTTCCAATGGTGATGGACATTTCTTTGAATGGACTTTCTCAGGTTTTCTAATGTTTGGTTTAGAGGCACTGGGCCTCATCCCGAGTTGGGCTGTAGCCCTTAAATGTGGCGGTAACCGTGTTTCGCTGTATTTACCGTTCCGCCCAATCTCGAGTCCGGCGTGTTAAGCCCCAGCTCAAAGCTGGGGGTAAACACACCGGAAACATGCCCATTTTTGGCACAATTACCGCCAGCGGTATTACCGCACGCTAATTGTTCCAAAAATTCCCCATTGACTAATGGTTAGCACTCAACCCATGATCCGGTAGTAATACCAGCAGAAGGGTGGGCACTAACGCAAATAAAGTTGGCCGGTATCCCAGTCGGGATACCGTCCAACTCGAGATGAGGCCCTGTACAGAGTTTAGTTTAAATATAGAGATTTTAAGCACAAAATTGAGGTTGTTAGCAGCCACCCCATTTATCATGTCAATATTTCAGAGAAACAGTGCTGTGGGGGTGCCGTAGGAAAGAGCCTTGCTACTGAATTTTCCACTTGCACAGAATTGCAGCAAAGTTAGTCTTCAGCAGGGGCAATCACCTGGCAGTGCTCAAGGACATCCTGTATTTCCCCCAAGATAAACTGTATGGCTGTTATGTCCAGCCAATAGATGGAAAGTTCCTTAGGGTCACTCGGATCTTGGGATGACTACCTCGGCATGTACACCTTCTGCACTGTCTGCGTAGCCTGATGCTATTTCAACAGTGATTTGCTAACAATGTGTCTGCCATAAGGCACCGAAGTGCCATGCTGCGCCATCCAATATCGAACTGTGTGGCCTTTCGATTGTGCCTCCAAAAACGATTTGCTCCTGGTTCCCGGTAGGGGTCTTTTTTTTTGTTGAAGAGTTTAGGCTGGGTTTTTTTGATACTCTCATTGATTGCATTGCACATGAAAATTCTCCATCCATATATTTTTCGTCCAAATGCAGTCAGATGTATGAAGAGTTTCCACTTCGAGTAGAATATGCAAATGCAGAGAAAGTAAGACTTATTAGTCGGTTGCTAAATGAACACAGAGGTTTAGATGCTGGCCTCGATCCAGAAGTTTACTTGGTGGCAATATGGAGCACTTCCTGTTTTGTAGCCGTCGTATACGATTTTCCTCAGTCTTTTTCTTATGGTCCCCTCAGGTCACTCAGCTTGGCGAAGAGAGAAGGTGAGGATGCAAGCAACGGAAAAATATTTTGTGGAATGCCAAATGTGAGAAAGGACCAGTGGAGGAACGAAATCAGCCTTTTTTCTATCCATACGAGCTGGAAAATTCCAACAAAAATCGTAAGAATAGAAATTAAAATTGGTGAAACATCTGGACATGAAACCGGATAAGCATTGGCATGTGCCACAATGGGTATGGGTGCACTTCAGAATAGACACATCAGAGTATAGAGATGTCCCAATGAGGCCAGCTTGGGCAAACCATCTGCATGGATCACAGGAAAGTACAATAGTATGAGGGCAGGAAATGTCTTAAAGAAACAGGTTGCAGAAATGTGACTACTTCATGTAGCATGGCATGAAATTAAATCTATAAAAGGAAAAAAAATGGAGCAACTGTCAATCTTCTGGATGCTTGATTTGGCATCACACCCACATGCAGGTCATGGAGGAGGGGCACAGGCCACACTGCCAAATCTGCAAAAACAATGTCGCTTCCAGTGTTTTGGTTATTACAATTTGAAAGTGGTATGAGTTCGGAATTCATCCAGGCAATTCTAGAAATGCTGAGGGTGATCCAGTAATGTTACTATTGGTGCCCATGTGTGTGTTGAGTTTTAAGATATTGTTTGGATTATGTGGTAATACCACAAGCGTTTGGCTTTGTGCTGTCTAGCAGCTTAATGTTCTAGCCCACTGCTTTTTTCTTAAATTTTAGTCCAATAGCCAGCTAAATTCGAAAGGTAAGAGGTTTAACTTTGTGCATATTTCTAGATCCTCGAAGTAGAACAAGCGTATCATCTGCATTTAACGGGACTTTGACAGTATTATTTGGCCGTTGGTGCTTATCTCCTGTATTCAGAATTATTTGTTTGAGCAGGGTGTTGCTTAGGATGACTTACTAGCAAATCTAGTAGTACTGCGTCCACATTTATTTATCTATTCTCCAAGTTTCCAAAGTAGTAGTAATATCAAATTTTTATATTACACCTGATGGTTAATTTTTCATGCTTTCAAGTGCTCTGTGATAAGTTATTTTAATTACCAATTCAATTGATAAACATCATGTGGGTGAAGCTGATAGTCGGTGCTTTCTCAATTTGAACCAATCACGGCATGTTAGACAGCTACCTGGAACTGGCACTCAACTAGCTTACTTACCTTGCCATCTTTTTTATTCAGCAAATGAATCTGGTTTTATTCATCTTTTCCCTAACACAAAACCCTGTTGGTCTTTATGTATTAGAAATGCAATTGGGAGAGGCCACCAGGGGGCGCGCAGGTGATGGCAGCCTGAGCGTTGCTCTCCCGCCGACTCGGGCCATTGAAGGGGATTGAGCCCCCCCCAGACCCTCCTGGCGGCAACGCAGTGTCGGATCGGTTGCTGGACCCCCCCGAGCCGCCTTTGCTCGAAAGAGCGGACTTCGGGGGCAACGGGAAGCCGGAGAACGGGCTTCATGGCCCAAGGTGACGGAGCGAAGGGAGGGCTCGGAAGGGCGATACCCGCGGCTGCGGACCCGCACGCGTGGGCGTTGCCCGGCAGGGCGGGGCACTCTCATCGGAGTGGTGGGCCCACGCGGAGAGCCCTCCGCCCGCCACCGCGGGAAGACACAGAGACCTGGGACATCGGTCCCGAAGCAGGACGAGGACGCGCCTCCGGGCGGGCTCGTGAGCGGACAGAAGCACCGCGGACGGGGCTCCCGTAGCTGTAGAGCCTGGGCCTGTGTCCCACAAACCCCCCCGGTGAGGAGAACTGGTGGCGGCGGGACGAGCCTGGGGTGGACCCCGCTGCCCAGTGGAGGGGAATCCAGAGCAGCCCAGTTATGGCGACCCCCGTACTCCGAGCGGTTGCGGTGGGTGGCCCGCCCTGGGCCGGTGCAGTGCGGCGGGGCCGGAGACGAGGTGACGCCCGGGGAGTGAGGGTGGCCCTCTCCCCTCCCCCCCAGTGAAAGGCCCACGGGCCTCTCGAGGCCTGTGCCCGAGGAGGAGACAGACGACAGCGACAAAGGCCGAAGACCCGGAGGGTTTCCACCCCACGACCCCTCCTCCCGAGAAACCGAGGAGCAACACCGCCGAGCCAACAGAATCAACTGGCGCTCACAGGTGGAGGCCCCTGCGTTAGTTCGCAGGGCGTTCCCAGGATTTAACAGGACAAGGAGATAGACCCGGGTGTGAGGCCTCCACCAAGTTCTGGTGTGCCCGTCTGAAGGTCCCCTCCCGCCGTACGGGCCCACCTGCGGGTCGTACTACAGCTCCCGCCACTTGGCCCCGGGGGCCATTCCCTTCGGCCTTGAGCCAGTGGCGGTCAGTGGTATGAAATGCCCGTATGAACTGGCGGGAGACCCTGCAAACCTTTCACTACGAGGGGGCTGGTGACAACAACGAGGACACTACAAACCACGGGAGCATGGCTTATTCGGATGCCCCAACGCATTCCTCAGCAGCCATGGAGAGGGGATTTGCATCCATACTCCAGGAGATCCGGGACATGCGATCAGATATTGCACAGAAACTGGAAAAAATGGACAACAGGGTAGTGTGGACAAGGTGGAAGACAGACTCTTGCGGGTGGATACCAATCAGTCGAACTCAGCTACGCAGGCGGTGCTAATGGATATGCGGCTGGCGGCCCTGGAAAATGTGGACGAGGAAAGGGCCAGATAAATGGACGACTAGGAAAATAGGGAGAGGAGGAACAATCTTAGACTTTTTGGGGTTCCCGAGGTGGAGGAGGAAACAGAGAGAGACTTAATCCGTGTGGTGCGAGACATAATCACCCTCCTTTTCGCTGAAGAGATGACCACGGAGCTGACATTTGATCGTGTGCACAGAGCGGGCGGAAGGGCGGGGGGGCCCCCGCTCGATCCTCGCGTGGTTTCACCATTATACAGATAAGGCAAAGGTCTTGGAGGAGGCAAGGAAAGCGGGGGTGATCTCCTACAACAGCGCAGAGATCTCAATATTTCAAGACCTCTCTGCCTACACCTTGGTGAAGCAGAGAATGTGCCGCCCCCTCACGCAACTGTTGAAGGATAAAGGGGTGCGCTACAGATGGGGGTACCCATTCTCCTTGACCTTCGAATACATGGGCCAACGGACGTCGTTAATCACAGAAGAGGACATAAAAGGGGCCATTCAGGATTATGTGAGGGAGCCTACCCCCAGAAGAGGGCCGGTGGGCCCGGCTGCGATCGGGGAGGGGGCCTCGGACCGTCCTGGGTCCAGGAGGAGGAAAACCAGCTCGAGAAAATACAGGAAGCTAAATACCCCACCGTCTGTGAGGGAGGGCGAGCGCAAGGACTCAGAGGACTGTGGATCGGGGTGACTCGTCCACTTGAGGGACGGGATCCGACGCAATGATGGTCTGGATGAATAAAGATTCCCCCAGAACAGCAAGTAAGATGGGGGTGACGGTGGGGAAGAAACAGAGGGGGTGGGAGGGCTCATAACAAAGAGCTTGGATACGAGTGCCCGATCGGGAAGGGCAGTCTGGTGGTCCGGCCTAATGCCAGGAATGGCGGAACTAATTGGCTGGACGCCGGGGAGGGGGAGGGGGAAGGGGGTGACAAAGTTAGTTTGGGGTCTATTGTTGGGGAAAGGGTTAGGGGAAGAGTTGGGGGAAGGTCCAAATAATGTCCAAACAGTGAGACTAAGGGAGCGAAAAGGGAATAGTAATGCTAAGAAGGTGCCCAAAAGATCTGGTGACCTAGATTATGGCTGATTGCCAACCGGCCCTGGGAGTGGGCACCCTGAATGTGCGGGGCCTGAACACCCCCACCAAGAGGTCCCTGGTTTGCCGAGAATTCAGGAGGGCAAAGTTGGACCTGCTCTTTTTGCAAGAGACACACTGGGCGCGGGGGAAGGAACCCAAAATGAGAGGGGGGCATAGAGGAGGTTTCCCATGCATCCCACAAGGGGAAAAAAAAGAGGGGTGGCTATTCTGGTCGCCAGGGGTGTCCGCTTCACTAGCGAAGCCACCCTGCAGGACCACGAGGGACGTTTTCTATTGGTGAGGGGCATCTTACAAGGATCCCCCCTGACCCTGGCAGTGGTGTATGGTCCAAATGATGGCCAGGCCCAATTCTAGGAGGAGGTAAAGGAGAAGCTTAAACTATTTGTACGGGGCAAGTTGGTGGTAGGAGGGGATTTCAATATGGTGCTGGACCTATCTTTTGATAGGAAGCGGGTGGGCCCCCAGAACCCTAGACCCGCGGATGAATCCACGGCGCAAACCTTCCTGAGGGTGAATGAAGAGCTGGGCCTGGTAGACTCAATTCCGTCCTCCAGAACAGGAATCCCCTCTTTTGATTACTACTCGGCCATCCATGCCTCGTTTTCAAGGATAGATTATATTCTGGTGGATGAAGCCCTTTGCCCGTATGTTGCAGGCTACAGGGTCGATCCCGTACCCTAGTCGGACCATGACATGGTGGGGGTCACAATATCGGGGGGATGGCATAAAGAACGCAGAGGCCGTTGGAAATGCAACAATGCCTTATTAAAGGACGAGGTTCACGCCCAAGAGATTGCTGACGCCATAACAGAATTCTATGAGCTAAACGACAATGGGGAGGTGGGCACACATATGCTTTGGGACGCCTTTAAGGCGACTTTACGGGGTGTTCTTATCCAAAAGGGTGCATCGGTAAAAAGGATGAGAGAGGCACAGGAGAAGACCCTGTGGGAAAAAAATCGCCCGACTGCAGCCGGGGGGCTCCCCGGACCGGGAGCCGGAGCGTGACCGTGTGGCCGCCCTGGAGGACTACAGGCTCCAGCTGAAGGACTTACTTCTCCACAAAACAGAGAGAAGCCTTCAGATGGTCAAGCAAAAGTATTACGAAAAAGGGGACAAAGTGGACAGGATCCTGGCCTGGAAGCTGAGGGAGGTCCAGAGAAGCAGAATGGTGAGGGAAGTGAGGGACGCTCAGGGAACCCTGGGTTGCGAGTCTTCCCATATTGGAGAGGCCTTTTGCCGATATTATGAGACCCTGTATTCATCTGAATATGACGGGGGAACTGCACCGATAGAAGATTTCTTGAACTCAATCCAACTCCCTGCTCTGTCCAGGGAGATGTCCGGGGGTCTGGAGGGGCCAGTGACCGAGGAAGAGGTGGACAAGGCGATAGGTAGGATGAAAGTGGGAACCTCCCCCGGCGATGACGGGTTTTCTGTTTACTTTTACAAAAGATTCCGATCCTCCTTAATCCCCTACTTGGTGAGGGTTTTCAACTCCGTGCTAGAGGGGGAAACTCTCCCCGAATCCATGATGGGGGCTATCATCGCGGTGTTACCTAAGCAGGGGAGGGACCCCGCAGAGTGTGCATCTTACCGCCCCATATCATTGCTAAATATCGACGTTAAGATTCTGGCCAAGGTGGTGGGGAGGCGGATGGAGGGAATACTACTGAAGTTAGTCCATGGGGATCAGGTGGGCTTCATCAGGGGGAGGCAGGGCTCGGATAATATACATAAGACCATAGATCTATTCCACTTCGCGCAACAGTCGGAGCTTAACGCAAGTGTCCTCTCCTTAGATTCGGAGAAAGCGTTCGACAGGGTCGAATGGCGGTATATGGATCTCCTCCTGAGGAAGATGGGTTTCGGGGCCCACATTATGAGCTGGGTAACGGCCCTTTACAGAGCTCCCATGGCAAGGGTCCAAGTGAATGGGGAGTTGACCGAGGCCTTCCCCCTCTCTCGAGGGACAAGACAGGGGTGCCCCCTCTCCCCTCTGATATACGTCTTCACGATAGAGGCCTTGGCTATAGCGATCAGATCACATCCAGGAATTAAGGGGATCAACAGGGGGGAGGTGGAATTCAAACTCTCCCTATTTGCAGATGACATTCTGGTCTACCTGGTAGACCCTAGCTCCTCGCTCCCCCCTTTGCTGGACCTGGTGACTGAGTTTGGACGCTTCTCAGGCCTGAAAGTCAATGCCTCGAAATCGGTCCTGCTCCCTATGAGACCCCGGGACCCGGTGCTAGACCCCTTAGACAGGCTTCACGGGATCGAAATAGGGAAGGCTGAAATACGATACCTGGGGGTTCTCCTCACACGGGATCTAACTAAGCTGGCCACTGCGAACTACTACCCTATAATAACAGGGATCACATCAGATCTCAGGAGGTGGGGAAGGATGATCTTCTCTTGGTATGGCAGGATGACAGCGATTAAAATGAACGTATTGCCACGGCTCTTATACCTTTTTACAGCCCTTCCAACCAACGTCCCAGAGCAGGCTTTCAGGGTTCTACAGAACGCTATCCAGGACTTCATACGGCAGAGGAAATCCCCAAGGACCAGGAAGACCACGCTGACGCTGCCAAGGGAGGAGGGAGGATTTGGGTTGCCGGACTTCCACCTGTATTTCCGTGCTGCCCAGCTGCAGGTACTCTTGGAACACATGAAGGAAGGAATGGGGACGTACTGGTCGTACCTGGAGGATATGGACACTCACCCCCTGAAGGTCCTTGACCTTTTGTGGGCTCCACGAAAAACAATCCCGAGTCATTTGAAAACCCACCCGACCTTGGGGGTTCTCTGGGACATTTGGAAGGAAGGGCCTCAGACAGCACACCTCACTACATGGCTGTCCCTGATGACCTCCCTATGGGGCCACCCCCTCAAACTGGGTGTCAAAGGGTTTAGGTCCTCCCAAACCTGGTCGGATAAGGGATTGGAGTGGGCGGGGCAGATGTTCAGGGAGGGTGAATTCCTGCCTTATGAGGAACTAAGAGACGCGCTCGGCCAGGGATCCCTCTCCATCTTTGAGTACCTCCGCCTAAAGGGCATTCTATGTGACCAGTCATGGGGTCCCAATCTGAGTAGACAGTTAAAGCCCTTTGAGAAGCTCATAGATACAGCGACCTCGTGGAAGGGGGCGTTATCTTGCATGTATAAAATCCTCAACACATACAACCTCCAGGGAAGGAGAAACTTTCGTAAGTTCTGGAATGATCTGGCGGGAGAGGAGATTTCAGAGGACTCCTGGTCCAGAATATTCAAAATTGCCTTCCACAGGAACCTATTCACCGCCGATATGGAGCACAATTTCAAGGTACTGCAGGGGTGGCATAGGGACCCAGTGAAATTATCTAAGATGTTCCTGGCGGTGTCCCCGTTGTGCCCGAGGGGATGTGATCAAGTAGGCTCCAGGAGCCATATGTGGTGGCACTGTCCAAAGGCTCAAGTGTACTGGTGGTCAGTGAGGGACTGGATGGCGGAAGTGATAGAGGAACTCTTACCTCTAAATCCCCTGACGATGCTACTGGGCCTCCCCCCGGAGGAAACGGAAGTACACCGATACCCAAGGATGTGGGAGACAATGTTGCGGGCGGGTAGAGTAGCCCTCGCACAAAAATGGAAAAGCCTGGAGCCCCCTTCCAGGTAAGATTGGATGAAGAAGGTAAAAAACATGTTTGTGATGGACAAACTGACTGCCATGGTGAACAATGACACTAGCTCGTTCCTCACAAACTGGTTTGGAGTACAACAATCATGGGGATGGGAGGTCCATTGAATCCTGGATGGGGAACTCAGGCTCAATGGGGCGGATCAGACTGAGAGATGTGCTACAAAGGACAGGAATGCCCGGTACCCGGGGCAAGGCGGCTTCAGGGTTATAGGCGTTACGGACACAAGCTGCATCACATTCGTAGAGAGGGAGAGTAAGTTAAGAGCCTCCCGGAACAACAGACTTGGTTTGGACACGGGGTCGGGGGGTGGGCACAAGTTGGGGCGGTGGGGTATGGGGG
Source organism: Ambystoma mexicanum (assembly GCF_040938575.1). Taxonomy (NCBI): domain Eukaryota; kingdom Metazoa; phylum Chordata; class Amphibia; order Caudata; family Ambystomatidae; genus Ambystoma; species Ambystoma mexicanum. The sequence continues at coordinate 436,283,624 of NC_090922.1, read as the reverse complement.
TAGGGGGGCTTGGGAATGTTCATAAACTGTTTTGTAAACCTGAATAAAAATTGAAGTTTAAAAAAAAGAAATGCAATTGAGTTGCGTTGCTTAGGTCTATGCTTGTTACCAATATTGAAAAGATGGGAGGAAAAGAACAGCAAGATAATTTCCTTGAATGACTAATGTGAACATAGTGAAACCCCAACCATGTCTGCAGCTCTGCCTCCGACTTGTCTATTTGAAAAACAAACTTTCTGTCAGAGAAAAATTGATGTGTTAACTGAATTAAGCAGAAAGACAGTTGGCAAATTTTGTCTAAAGTAATATTTTCTAGCCCCATAGCCTCCCACAGGGCCTCATTACAAGTTTGGTGGTATTTCGGTGGTAAATCTTCTGAAATACCACCAAATGGATTTACTGTTACCGCCACTTGGTCCGGTGGAATTACCGCTGGATTACAGGTGGTGGTATGGCGATTGTTATGGGGATTTCCGCGGAATTAACACCGGCGATAATTCCGCCAAAATTCCAGTTTCTTGGCAGTAAGGTGGCATAATTACCTCCAGCATTTTGCTGTAGGGTTTTCCTCCGCTGCATGGCCAAAACTATAGTTGGGCATTACGGTAATGCAGCAGTAACTCTGTTACTGCCAATTTTAGCCGCACCACCCGACTTGTAATTTGGCCCACATTGTTGTTCAGGAATGTCATTGCTTGCGAACTACTGATTCTCATTATACTTTCTGAACATGCACTGTATCTTCTTAACATCCTTTTTAGTTTTGTCCTAAAGTAAGCAGAGGCACATGAGGCCACAATATTCTCATAGTGAAGTTTCAGATTTGTGAAAGGATACAAAAGTACTTTGGCTTGCTCTTTCCTTCGTGTGGAGCATTCATCCAAGCGAGTGTGCCTGGCCCTAACATGGCTGCTTCGGGCATATCCTGGTTGGATGAATACTTCTGTCACTCCATTCCTACCATATCTCACGTCTCCCAACCCCCTGCCAAACCAAATACTGGAAGTCCGAATTCCTACAAAGTAATCTCCTTCCTTTCCCTTGTCTGGCCTCACCCTCTGTCACTCTCCTCCTCCTCCTTCTCTCCCTTTGCAAAGATGGTTTTAGTCAATTGAAGTGTTCCTTTCGGCTGCCAGCTCCAACCAGAGCTAGTAGCCTCTGTATCGACTTCGAGGCTTGTGTATTGTGTGTGCTGGAGCCTGAAGTTGGTTTCTTCTTTGACATGCATTGGATTATGCAATGGTACTGTAAAACTGCCAGCAGGCATTATAGGGCCCATCACAAAGCACAATAGAAGATGTATTTTCCTTTAAGCTAATTCATTGGCCAAACAATGAATTGTGCAATTGCAAGAAGTGCATCAGATTACAAGACCAGTTTGAATTAGGCTTGCTTTCTGAAATAAAGTACACCTGGCCCAAAGTTATTGTTTTCTTCCTTTCTAGATTAGCATTGATATGATATGGCATTTTATAAAGCGCCTGTACAAGTGTGTTTCTAGGCGTGACAAGACAAGGAGGGGGAAACAGAGGGAGGACAAAACAACGATCTTACTAGTTTTAGTGTAATTCAAATCATGCAAGTGGAAGGGGAGAGGTTCCGTGAAGGGGGGGCAGGTAACTCAATAAGTTCAGCCAGCAAGTGGCTCATGAGTGCAGAGAGAAGGGACTGTAGGGTTGCAGATACAGACCATAAGTGCTGGGGGAGCCCGGAGACAACTGGACATGCAGGAGCCTGGGCCCGAGTTCAGAGGCTAGTCAAGTGACCAGTGCATGGAGCAGTCAGGACATCCACAGGGGAGAGGGAGAGAGAAGGTTGTAGCGAAAAGGAAGGTCTTGCGTTGCTTCCGGAACAGGAGGTGTTTCTGCTCAAGTTTGTGAGAGACATGGAGGCTGTTCCAGAAAGAGGCCCCAGCTGAGGAGAGAGATCTGCCCCCTAATCTCTGCTTGGAAAAGCTTCTGACCCTCAGAGAGTTGGAAGTGGATGAGCAGAGAGCTCGAGAAGGGAGATGTTTAGGAAGAGAGAGTTGGAGGTAGTGCGATCCCAGGCTCCAAAAAGCCTTGTGGACGAGGCAAAGGGTCTTGAACTTGATCCTTGCTGCCACAGAGAGCCAGTTAAGAGATTTCAGAGCTGGAGAGATACAATCCCTGGGCTTGAGGCCAAGGGCAAGTCTTGCAGTCCTGTTCTGGATTAGTTCTACAGTTCGAAGAGTAGAGGCAGGCAGGTTTAGAAAAAGGATGTTGCAGTATTAAAGCCTAGAGAGGACCAGAGCTCTGAACACGGTGACCTTCTGGGTAAAGTGAGGAAAGGAAGACTACCTCTGAGGAGGTGCAGCTGATAGTTTGACTTCTTAAATACGTCAGAGATGTGAGGAGAGAAGGAGAGGGTGGAGTTGAAGATGACACCAAGGTTTTTAGCCTCACAGGTAGGAGCAGGAAGAGGGCCCAGAGTGGGCAGCCAGAGAGAGAGAGAAAAGGAGGAAACTGGTGTTCTGATGAGGAGGATCTGGGTCTTACTTGCATGAAGGCAGAGATCATTAGCGAATTGCGGCCAGACAGTCTGGTATGAGAGAAGAAGAGGTGGCTGAGGGGAGCCTGAAGGAGAGCTGGGTGTCATCCGCATAACATTGAAAGTTGGAGCAGAAAGTTGTGATGCAGTGGGCAAGAGGTGCCAGGTAGTGTTTGAAAAGCCAGGGAGAAAGGCTTTACCCCTGGGGAACGACACAAGTAGAGAGCGAGAAGAGAGGAAAGACCCCAGTTGGACTTGAGAGGGTCGGTCAGTGAGAAAGGAGGTCAGCCTGGCCGGGGTCTGATCAGTGATACCCAGGTTATCACGGAGGTGATTGAGCAGGATGGCATGGTTTGCTGTATCAAAAGCAGAAGAAAGATCGAGGAGAATGAGGACAGAAGGAAGGTTAGAGTCAAGGTTAGAGAGCAGGTCTTCACAGGTGTTCAGCAGAGCAGTTTTCGTGCTTCTGGTAGCTCTGAAACCAGACTCATGGTCGTGTATACAACCAGCCGATTCAGTGTATAGTTTAAGCAGGGAGATGGTCAGCGTTTCGAAGAGTTTGCCCAGGAAAGGCGTGTTGGAGATTGGGCGATAGTTAGCCAGAGAGGAAGGATCGGCAGACATCTTCTTTAGAAGGGGTGCACAAGGGAGTGCTTAAGTGGGGGATTAGGGTTCCAGTGGCAAAGGAGTGATTACAGAAATCGGCCAAGGCTGGAGCAAGTGTGTCAATGTGGTACTTGATGGCTCTGGATGAGCAGGGGAGACCCTGCTTTGACGAGGTTTTCATAGATCGGACTGGTCTAGAAACATAGTCTGGGGTGAACAAGGGAAAGGAGGAGGAGAGAGAGGCAGCCGCAGGCGTGTCCTGGAGTGGAGGAGGAGGTAGAGGAAGAGATGGTGAGAAAAAGTTTTGTAGGCGCACTACCTTGTGTTTTATGAGAAATTGAATTTTCTAGATTGTATATAGTTATTCAATGCTTTTTTAAGGTGCGGGGGAGGAAAAGTGACCCTGGCACAGGATCATCACAAAACATATGTAAGGAAAAGCAAGAGGATCCAAAGGTAGAGCCCTCCTGTCCCTGCACACTGTTACAAATCCATCATCAGATGGTTCATCAAATTTCAAGTGTATAAATTAATATTAATTAGCAATACGTGAGTTTATGAACAACAAACTAGACATTATTTAGTAAAAACCCAAAAAGTTTTAATTAACATAACAAATTCTTTTTCATTTGTTATCTGAATGCGGAAACCAAATCAAATATCAACAAATTGTAATGGTAAGTATCGGTAATCCATGTGTACAGTTCAGATAAAGAGGCTGACGCGTTTCGGGATAAACATCCCTTCTTCTTGAGCCAAAAGTTTGAACCGCAAAAAAGTAAAATGAACGAAAAGCATTTCAAACCCGTGTAGTTTGAATAAACATCCAAAATATGCACATTCTTGCGGATGAATCATTTTAAGCACAACACGAGAAAATGCTAGCTTCCTGTTTAAAGTCATTGTAAAGTCAAAACCGTCTGCTGTGGCCAGTGTGTAATTACGCACTAAGTACCCGTCTCCTGCAGATCAGAGATAGATGATTATGTTATGAAATAAGCATACCTTAAATTAAAATGAGTGAAGATACTTCCCCTGGAAATGGTGATCTAATGTGTTTCGAATCCTCACACATCAAGTATGGAAAACTCTCCTGTCGTGTGTCTGGAACACCTTCATCTGAACAGGATATATATCTGTTAGTGAGGTACTCTGTATCTCTATAAATTATATAAATCCTGGTTGCCACCTCAATCAAATGTAGGCGCGATAATGAAATATTAAGGTAGTAAACAGTGCATGTCCTAACAGATATTTACTATAGGTGACTAATTTCCATTTCTCGGTGAATCGTAATAAGGATACAACAATAAAAACTCGAAACAGCTTATATAATCAGGGAGCCTTGTGTGTTCCTTCACACATCGAGTGCTCAAGAAAGAATACTACTGAAAAAATAAAAATAAATGACTATGTGGTTTGCAGGCTTACCTCTCGAGATTGAGAGGCTAGAGATGGTGGATGACAGTAATCCGCGTACTCAAAATAAAGCTCCAGGCGTTTTCCTAAGTTTTAAATTATACAGTGTTAAGATCATCTGCAATTATCTGCGGAAAAATAAAATATAAAAAGGCAAAGAGAGAGATTTGTAACCAGAGACTAATCACATGGTATTGGATATAAGAGCAAAAATGCCCTTCCTTAGTTTTGCCTACCTCCAAAGTGTCACTGTGGAAATCCATGCCAGCAGTCTAGCGTGTATAATGCTCTGTGTGCGATTTCCAGGTGCCGCGCGTACTACAATCAGGTAGATGTGCCACTCGTGTGCTCTACAGTGGATTTCTCCGTCTCCCAGGCAACCATTCTGGACGCTGATGAACAGTGTGCATTCGGTGACCCCATGCATTTGTACGAGGTCTAATAAAAATAAAAAGGGGTCTATTCCGGGTCGTTATGTTAAAGTTGCCATCTTGAAGATGTTATGTGGGCACCATCTTTAAATGTCAGAAGTCTCACCAACTGCATGAGGATGGTTCATAGGTCCCATCAGTATACAATATTGCATTATAAATTACAGAAAATTATATATTATAAGAAACCATGCATGGTTTTTAGAATAGAAAAATGTGGGATATTTGATGGATAAAGAGGACGGTAAGGTTCTACATTGTTCAACGTGTGTGCAAATTACATAAAGGTCACAGCAGAACAAGTAGCGCTACAGTATGTCTTGTGATATTATCACTCATGTATGTACATAGTTGTGCCAAGTCTATTTCTTTTAACATAGAATTGTGATCAGTGGCCCGGTAAACAAACCCCGGACTGCCTTTATTTTAACAATTGTTCCACCATTAAGAATTGCGTATTCCGTATGTTATGCTTCCTATAATGCATATTGTCCATATTTTACAATTTGATGCTCCCCAGTGAATCAGTGGACTGTCTCTGGGTGATCATTCATAATAGGTGTCCCCCCCCAAAAGGAAAACAGAGGGGGATGCAAAGTTACACATGATGTCATCATTCATATTGTTAAGTACACTGTTAAAACAAAGTACAGGTCTGTCCTTTACCTGGAGATCAGATAAAGCACCCCAGAGAAAACTCTTCATTGAGTCCCTTTGGGTTCAGAGTGTCAAGGAGATGTATCCAAAACTTTTCTCTGCGAGAGAGGATTGACTGGTAATCTCCCCCTCTTTATGGTTTCTTAACCACTTCCAAAACCTGGAATTTGACCTGGACTAATGTATGTTGGTGCTCTGTTTCTTGCCAGAGGGGATTTTATGTTTTTGCACCTGATGTTTGATTTATGTTCGGCGATTCTATCTTTTACCGCTCTTGTGGTCTGACCCACATACAGTTTGCCGCAAGGGCATTTGATTGCATAAATGACACCTACTGAGATATTGGTGGTGAAGTCTCGTAGTTTATACTTTTTACCTGTGTGGGGATGTGCTACAGTTTCACCTTTTATCACATTGTTACAGTGTGAGCATCCCAAGCACGGGTAGGTGCCCTTCTTTCTTGTTTTCAGAAGCGTCTGTTTTTCTTTTGGGGGTTTCTCAGCTCTCACCAATTTGTCTCTTAGATTTTGACCTCTTTTAAAGGCCATCATTTGCGATTTGGGAAATAGTTTCTGAAGAAGTGGGTCACTATGGAAAACACCCCAATGTTTCTTAATCGCTCTCCCCACCTGGAAGCTCTGACGTGCGTACTTGGAGATATAGAGTAATGGTGTCTCTTTGTTTTTAATGCTCGGTGTCAGTAGGTGTTCTTTGCTTACACTGGATGATCTCTCTTTGGCCTCCTCTAAAACAGAGTGTGGCCAACCCCTCTCTTCAAATTTCTCCAACAATTTTGTGCACTCGACATCAAGACCCTCTGGATCTGAAATAATCCTTTTCAACCTAAGGATTTGGCTATAGGGTAAACTACCCAACATCGATTTTGGATGAAAGCTTGAAAAGTGCAGAAGATTGTTGACATCAGTTGGCTTGTGGTAGACATTAGTCATGATCTGATTATTTTTGATCTCCAAACAAACATCCAGGAAATGTAAAGAAGGTGTTCCTATTTCCATTGTAAATTTGATGCAATGGTCTACTGAATTCAAGAAATTAAAGAAAGTGGTCAATTCCTCTTAGGTGCCGCACCAAATCACAAAAATGTCATCAATTAAACGTTTCCATATTAGTATCTTACTTGACCAATCCACATTCTCCAACACATCTATGTGCTCGAATCTGTTCATAAAGGTATTCGCGAACACTGGGGCCATAGCTGACCCCATGGATGTGCCTGTGACTTGGAGGTAGAAGTTGCCTTGAAATCTAAAGTAGTTGTTGCGTATTAGGATTAGAAGCTTCACGATAAATTGCCGATCACCTCTGGTTGCTTGTGAATTTAGTAACAGCCATTCTACTGCTTGAATCCCCTCCTCATGCAGGATGGAAGTGTACAAACTACAGGCATCCATACTCAACAATATACAATCTGGGCTCAATGCTCTGATTTCTTGGATGCAGTTGAGGAAATCTGAAGTATCTTTTAGATACGGCGAGATGTCCTGAATCAATGGTTGTAATAACCGGTCAATATATATAGAAAGTGGATTGAATATACTGTGGGTTCCAGCAACTGTAGGTCTCAACGGGGGTCATTCTGGTTTTTATGAATCTTGGGCAATCCGTAAAACACTGGCGTGATTGGATGTCGATTGATTAGAAATTTGCTTGTTTTACTGCTGATCCATTCATGGTCCAAACCTTCATCACTATCTTTTCAATGAGTGATTTTATCCTCATGATTGGTTCACCATCAAGTTTGGTATATGTATTGACCTCATTGAGTAGTTCCAGGCATTTTTTTGTGTAATCACCTGAGTCCATTATAACAATTGTGCCTCCTTTGTCGGCAGGCTTTATAGTTAGATCTTCATCTTTCGCCAATGCTTCCACATGGTCTAGTTGGCATTTCTTTACATTAACGGGTGTAGATATTTGGTCATTTATCCGCTTTAAATCAAAAAGGACATTCTTCTCAAAGAGATTTAGGATGAAGTTCTGTACATGTGGATCGAAATTGCTCTTTGGACGAATTTCGAGTATTTCACCCTCCGAGTGGCGGACTTCCAAATTTTCATCTGACTCAAAAAATATTTTAAGTCTAAGTTTTCTTAATAGCCTGTGAAGTCAGATTTTCTCCTCAAATAAAGTAGTGTTATTTGTCGGAATAAAGGATAGTCCACGGTTTAACATCTTGAGTTGGCCACTGGTGAGCATTTTCTTGGAAATATTAACGACCAGGTTTTTACTTATTTGTTCTGTATTTTTTGTTTTTCCTTGCCCGCTCCTCGTTTTTCTTTTGATTTGTCTCTGAGTCCTAAAAAAACACCAGTGTCGTCTGGTCTTGGTGGTCTTGTGGACGCTGTTGTTTCTGTAGGGTCGGGGGGATGTGATCCTCTGCTTGACGATGGTGTTGATCTTCTTTCTGTGTCCGTAATTGAGCCCGTGGTACCTGGTTGTATTGGTTCACCTATAGTGCTGGAACTACTCTCGTTTCCTGAGTTTAAGGAGTCTGGATTTCTGGGCTTTGTTTTGTTGAGATTACGGTGATGATAATACTCATGCCAACTATACACATTGTCATTCATGTAATCGAAAGTATCCCTCTTAAACATTCTTAGTTTCCTTTGTTCTATATCTGATTTATATGAAGATCATTTTTGATGTCTGTCAATAATTGTGATAATTCTTCATATGACTTAAATTCATTCAGTTGAATTTTTAAATTTCCAATTTCTGTGTCTATTGAGGTGAGGGATTTAGGTAGTTCCTCTATCGTTAGGAGGATAAGATCCAGAGAACATTTGTTCAGGATACGGTCCCACTTTTCCACAAAGGCTTTATTTTCACTGCACAATGTGGGTCTGAGATAGACCCTCAATCCCCTCGGGATCCTTTTAGATTTGAAGTATTCCACTAATGTGCTAGCATGCAACTTCTGCGAACTGTCCTTCCTAATGACTTTCTCCAGTTGGAATAGATGGTGTACAGGATATCCTGAGTTTTAGTGATGAAATGAGACGCCAAGGCTGTGCAGAGGACCTGGCAGAGAACAGGAACGGTAGAGCGTGCAGCAGGATTGGCCAGCTCTTTGCAGATTTTGAAGAGTTCGGCTGAGTTGTTAGATGCTGCAGAGATGTGGGCTCTCTTCTTAGCGAGGACAGAGAGTCTGTATTGCCCGTGGAGCAGGCAGCAGGCCAGTTTGTCAGGGGGTGCACCTGATACCCTCCACTTCCTCTAACCACCCTACACTTGCGTTTCAGGGTGACAGCGTCAGAATCATACCAAGAGTTGCACTTGGATTTGGGATTCAAACAGATCCTCATGACGGGGCGGCAAGGACATCAACAAGACAGTTAGAGATAGAGAGATGAAGGTTAGATAGGGCTGTGCCAGGGTGTGAGTCAGCCAAAGGTGCAGAAGGTGGAGCGAAAGCCTCAACTGACACACGCTTCATGGGTCGGATGACCTAGATGGTAGGTGGCAGTGCTGGAGTCGGCTTGGCCTGAGGGGTAGCGTGAGAGAGAGGTGGGAGAAAAGGAGTAAGTTATCACACCAGGAGAGAGGAGTGGTGAGAAGGTTAGCGAAGGGGAGGTCTTAGGAGATCAGAGCATCCAGGGTGTGCACTGCAGAGTGAGTCTGGCCAGAGGGAAGAATAGACAGAGTGTGTCGCAGAAGTTGCGAAAGAATGGCAAGTAGCATTCAGGTGGATGTTCAGGTCTCCGATGAGAAGTTGTTGAGAGGTAGAGGCGAGGAGGGAGGAGGAGAGGTCAGCCCACTCAGAGAGGAAGAGGGCGACCTAGCCTGGCGGCCTGTAGATGGTGGCCACAGTGAGAGAGAGGCCAGGAGAGATAGAGAGCCTGCAGGCCAGGCATTCAAAGGAGGAGTAGGCCCGCATAGCAATGATCGAAGGAGGGATCCATGCTGGGAAGATCAAGGCTACACCCCCACGGGGACGGTTTGTTCTGGGTTTATAGAGGATCTTGTAGCCATCAGGAAGGAGAGTGTCAAAGCTTGTGACTGAGCTGGCCGTGTACCAAGTCTCAGTGAAACCGAGCACATCCAAATCAAGTTCTTCCAGGAGACAGCAGATGTCAGAGGAGTGTTTGACAGGTGAGCAAGAGTTGACAGTAGCATGGTGGAGCAGGTTTCCCCTTATGAAGGACTTCCATGGACGGGGACAGGTCAGAGGTATGCCCTGCGGAAGTGTTGGAGGAGGAGGAGGAGGGAGGGGGAGAAGGCAAGGTAGCCAGGGAGGCACAGGAAGCGTGTATCAAAAAGGAGGAGGTTGGCCTGAGGGCCCTGGACCAAGACGGTGCCATTTAAGTAGACATTAATGATGATCTTGGAGGAGTGGAAGGGGGCCAGGAGGGCCTCCCACCGGGTACCACTATTATTGGGAGAGGAGGAAAAAGGAGAGTGAACAGAGACCATATGCAGGGTCCATAGGCCTGGAGAGGTAACAACGAAGAGGATGTCGGTAAGAGTCTGTCTGGAGGAAGCATTGGTGTAGGTATCAGTGATTGGGAGGCCTGGGTTGGAGACTAGGATGTCCTTTTTGAGCTTCTTCCTGCCAGACCTAGTGAGAGGGATAGGATATTCGATAGAAAAGCAGTTCGAGAAGATAGGTGAGACAGAGAGCACCATAGAGGGTGCAGAGAGGAAGAGGGGGGGTGGCAGGTTGGGGGTCGCCCTGGGGAGCAGGCAGGCAGGGGAGGGAGGGACAGCAGGGGGCAAACACAGGAGTGGGCAAACAAAGAACTAGAGATGGAATACATAGTCAACAGCAAAGTACAGTGCACAATAGGGAACATAGAAGGAAAAGGATGCAGATGCAAAGAACCAACAACAGAGCACAGCAGGGGACCTAGAAGAGAAGAAAGAATAAGGACCAACAACAAAACACAGAAGGGGACCGAGATTGGAAGAAACAGGCAGTGTAGTGTGACGCCAAGAACCGTGGGGAACAGCACAAAATCAGAGCAAAGGAGGACGCACAAGGTCAATCACAAATGGAACCTAGAAGTAAAGAATGTGCGCTACACCATTCCCTTCAAACTACACCGAAGCTTTTGTGCTGTGCTCATAGTTGCCAAATTGTCCCTTGGGGATACCTTCCGTCAGTTCTGGTGTCGCACATTACATGCTGGGACTTGTAATGCATTTCTGTCCATTGAATATATGGGCCTAAATGTTCCAGCATGGAACATTCGAAACGAAGACCGACTGAAGTTGTGACACGTGAAATGAGGCCACTTGGCCAGAAATGCGAGACGGACACAAAGTTAAAGTTTTCTCAAAGTCTGCCATTGATTTAAAATAAAAGTGTTTTTAAAAAACTCCTCACTTTCCCTAGCCAAAGAGAGAGAGATTGCTACCTGGCAAACTAAAACTAAAGAAAACCAACCTAATGTCCAAAATCTTTCTGATACTCACAATTATACAAAGGAAACATGGATGGCTTTAAATTCAACCACACATTTAGGTAACAAAAACTTAAATGTATCCAGGAAGTGCTCCTTGTGACCAGGTTTGTAGTCCCTTCCCCTGGATCAACTCAGGAGCACCCAAACTATTGGTACAGTTCTGTTCAAAAGTATTTTCCAAGTCTCACTTGAAGAAATACACAGGTCCTTTTTAAGAATGTTTAACTTTCTTCCAAAGTACAAATTCAACAGATGATCCTTTAAACAACACATATTGAAAGTCTGAATGTAACTGTTCTGATGCCTTCGGTCCTTTCTCTCAATAACAGTCTTGTCAGAATGGCGAACAACAACTTTGTTAATACTTTGGTTGGTAAACATTGCATAAACACATACATTCTTTCATTCAGTAAAGATTATTTTCCATAACTCTTTCAGCAACAAGGTTATCAAACCAGCAACTTCTTTCCTGGTCCACTCGCCTGCTAGGACTAACTACTAAGGCCCTTTCCTGGTATACTTCCCTGCCAGGAAGACAGCTTCTACTACTAGCTACAAACCTGTTGGTCTGGTTCCATTACTCTCCACACCAGTCCTCTGACGTGGTTTCACAACATCTTGACTGCTGACAATGTGAGATACAAGCTTTTCCACAACTATATATCTTAAAAGGAAACTTATGTTTTGGTTGTATCATTAAGGTTCTCTCACAACCTCTTGGCTGTTAGCAGTGCTAATTATGAACATTTCCCATGGTTTGTCTTGGTTTATTGGGCCTATTGCTTCTTAATAATAGGCTATAAGGGTTAAGATCTTTCCCCACTGGTACTTTGTTCAAAGTGTCTTGACAGCCTCTTGGCTGTAGGCAACACTGATTCCGACCTCTCCCTTCTGGATGTCTGCCCAAAGTCTTATGACAGCCTCTTGGCTGTAAGTAATACTGGTTCCAACTTTGCTGGATTTGTCTTCAGTGTTCGAACTCCTGGAACACGGAGCACCTCCGGCCTACTTGGCCCTGACTCCATTGCATGGGTACAATCATTTCTGTCAAATCGCACGTCCACAGTCTGTTGGGGGTAACGCCTCCTCTCCATCTTTACCCATCACATATGGCGTTCCACAGTGGGCATGCATCTCACCCCTCCTGTTCAACCTGTATCTCAAATCACTATGTGATTTGCTACAAAGATCCGGGGCCACCTTTACCAACTATGCTGATGGTACTCAGCTGGTTCTGGAGCTTTGCGGGAGTTACGAACAGGATCTAGCTAGACTAAGCAATCTCTACCTCTTAGTAGAAACTTGAATTAACCAAAAGTGGATGTGTTTAAACAATAATAAGACCGAACTGATCATTTGCGGCTCCCATCAAGCCTGGACTAAACTCGACCCAAGATACAAATCTTTTAAAATCCATGACTGTGACATCCCAGTGGTCAAGAAAGTCAAGACCCTTGGATTCCATCTTGATGCCTCCCGTAATGCTGATGTACACATTAACCAAGTAGCAGCAAATTGTTCATACTATCTCAGGCTCCTTAAAAACATCAGCCCAATTCTATTTGAACCCAACAGTGCATCCAATGCATGCGCAGTGATCCTCTCCAGGATTGATTACTGTAATGCCCTACTGCGCGGTGCAACAAGAGTTTACAAAAGCTTCAGGTAGTCCAGAATGACTAGGAGAGAACACATAACCGAAAGCAGGCAATCACTACACTGGCTACTGGTTTTGGCCAGGGTTGAGTTCAAGACAGCCACATTGGTACATATGTCTGTTTGGCTTCAGCCCCATATATCTAAAAAAACGGATACGCCCTTATCAGCCTCAAGAACCATGGGGTCATCCACCTTATCCTTGGTCTGTCCGGTTGACCATGCTCGGACCTGTGGCCTCTAGATCCTTTCCTGCAGTTGCAGCCAACCTTTGGAACACCTTTCCGGTTGAGCTCAAACAGGGGAAAGATCCCATCATCTTTCGTGCAAAATTGAAAACATTGCTCTTCTCATAAAATCCCTTTAGCCCCCCACAACTCTTTTGCTTGCTATGTTGTCCTGTTTTCCCCATTGTCCTTGTGTTTGTCTTTCCCAGCGGGCCGATGCCTGCAGGCTTTTGGTGCCTTATGAATAAATATTTTTTTAAAAAACTAATAATAATTTGCTTCTCTTGGTATTGTCCTAAAGTCTCATAACAGCCTTTTGGCTATAGGCAATACTTGTTCCCCCTTTCTTGCTATGAGGTTTTGCCCAAAGACTGTCTCCCTTGCAATTGATTTTTGTTTGTTTTTATAAGTTGCCAATCATCAGGCACATTTTGCTTAGTATCATTAAGTGTTCAGTATTCAAAAACATTTACTGGTGACAGCTTCCTTCCGCAGAAAGCCCCGATGTTAGTAACACTCACTAGCTCTTCGCAGCGGTTCCCTTCAGCTGTCTGTTCTCACGGCGCGACCTTGGACATGCCTGTGTCCCTTCTCCCGTGAACTTCAAACCCACATCGCTGCGGTCTCCTGGAGCCAAACAAGCTCTGTGGATCTCCCGCGGCTCTTCTAGTCTGCATCAATCGGTCTCTGCAACGCGTCTTCCTCACAGCTGGGGGCCTTTGTAGTATGCCGCCTTCCGCTGCAGGTACTCTGCAGTTTTTCAGATCCTCAACCATTGGTGTGACTTCTGTTTGCAGGTCTCTCCCTTGGGCCCCACTTGCACCAGGGACAACTCGAGCTTCCTCTACGACATGTCCCACACAAATCCGAACTGCTTATTCCTCGGCTTCAGTACAACATGACCACAGAGTCTTCCTCGACATTCTCAGCTGTATCTTATTTTGGCCTTTAAATATCCTTCTCAGTTGACAAAGACTTGACCACACCTTTGGATACTTGCACTTCTGGCTCTCCATGGTCTCTGAGTTTATCTTCGTCACCGTACTTCTTGCATTATGGGAATTAGAGTTCTTAAACTGTTCCACTTTACAATAGGCCATTGTCAATTCATGAAATATCGGATATGTTTGAGTGTCATGAGGATCTGTTTGAAGCCCACATCCAAGTACAACTCTTGGTATGACTCCGACCTCACAAGGAGCTGGCAAATCCTGCTGCAGTCTCCACCTCTCTTGTTCCCTCCCAGACCCTTTGCATGGGACTGGCTTCTCACTTCACCACTAAAACTCAGGACATCCTATCCTCTCTCTCCTCTTCCTCTCCCTCTCTTGGCCCCTCTCCAGCCGTCTCTCCTCCTCCTTTCTCCTTTTTTCCCTGGTTCTCACTTGACGATGTTTCTAGACAAGTCCGATCTATGAAAGTCTCGTCCAAGCAGGTGCTCCCCTGCTCCTCCAGAACCATCAAAGACCACATCAACACCCTCGCTCCAGCCTTGGCCGATTTCTGCAATCACTCTTTTGCCACTCGAACTTTCCCCTCGCCCCTAAAGTACTCCCCTGTGTACCCCTTCCTTAAGAGGCCCTCTACCAATATTTCCTCTCCAGCAAACAATAGCCCGATCTCGATCACTCCTTTCCCGGGCAAACTCCTGGAAAAGTTGGCCATCTCCCAGCTTACTCTCCATACTGAATCTGTTGGTTGTCTCCATAGCCACCAGTCTGGCTTTAGAGCAGCCAGAAGTACGGAAACTGCTCTCCTGAACACCTGTGAAGACTTGCTCTCTATCTCGACTCTAGCCTTCCTTTTGTCCTCATACTCCTTGATCTATCCTCTGCTTTCGACATTGTCAACCACTCCATCCTGATCAATCATCTCTGTGGCAACCTGGGCATCACGGGTCAGGCACTAGCCTGGTTGATCTCCTTCCTCTCTGATCGACTCTCCCAGGTCCAATTGGGGTACTTTCTATCCACACCTCTCTCTCCACATGTGGTGTTCCCCAGGGTTCTTGCCTCTCACCCTGGCTCTTCAACCTTTCCTTGGCACCTCTGGCCCACCTCACCTCTACCTTCGCTCCTAACTTTCAGTGTTATGCGGATGACATTCTGCCCTCCTCCAGGCTCCCCTCAGCCTCCTCTCCTCTCTCTCTCATTCCTGACTGTCTATCCGTGATTCAGGAATGGTGTGCCTCTAACAATTTCTGCCTTAATGCCAGTAAGACTGAGATTCTTCTCACTGGGACCCCTGCTCCCCCTTTCCCTCTTTCACTCTGACTGCCCTCCCTGGGCCCTCTATCTGCACCTTCCTGCGAGGCAAAAAACCTTGGGGTGATCTTTGACTCCACCCTCCCTTTCTCTTCTCACATCACTGACCTCTCCAAGAAGTCCCACTACCAGTAGCACCTCATTAGAGGTATTCTTCCTTTTCTCACTTTCTCCCAGAAGCTTGTTGTCTCCAGAGTCCTTGTTCTCTCTAGGCTGGACTACTGCAACAGCCTCTTTCTAAATCTGCCTGCCTCTACTCTTGGCCCTTTGCAACTAATCCAGAACAGGACTTCGAGACTTGTTCTCAGCCTCAAGCCTAGGGATCGTATATCTCCAGCCCTGACATCTCTCCACTGGCTCCCAGTGGCTGCAAGGATCAAGTTCAAGACCCTCTGCATTGTCCACAAGGCTTTCTGGGGCTGGGGACCACACTACATCCAACTCTTTCTTTCTAAGCATTTTCCTTCACGAGCCCTCTGCTCAACCACCTCCAACTTTCTGATGGTCCGATGCTGCTCCAGGCAGAAAGTGGGGGGTAGATCTCTGCCCTCAGCCGGGGCCTTCCTCTGGGACAGCCTCCCTGCTTCTCTCAAACTTGAGCAGGACCACCTAGGGTTCTGGAAGCAACTCAATGCCTTCATTTTCGCTTCTGCTTTCTCTCTCTCTCCCCTGCTGATGCACCTGTCTGCTGCGCTAACTGGTTACCTGGCCACCCTTTTGAACCTTAATGAGACCAGGCTCCTGCACGACCAGTAGCCCCTTGCACTGCCTGCGGTCCTCCAACGCACTTAGGAACTGTATCTGCAACCCTACAGTCCCCTGCCTCCTTGCACTTATTGAGACGGCCACCCCAGCAGCACTTAACTTGAGCTTGCCTATTGCACTCTCCCCTCCCCTTGGCACTTCTCCTCTCCCTTCACCATCGCACTTGCACAATCTGAATGATACAAGGCCTAGTAAGATAATTTGTGTTGTCCTCCCGTTGTCTCCCCTTCCTTGTCTTGACGCGCCAGGAACCCGTTGTGTACAGTGTTTCTAGGCGTGTTGATGATCTGTCTATTTGCAAACAACCTCGTTTGTATTTCTCTTCTTTTGCTGCTCCCCTGTTTAATTCTCACCAGTTTACGATTGTAGAACCTGCAAATTCTGTGCTGGGCATAATGAAACTGGCAGAGCTGTGTTGACCAGACACAAAGACATGTGACCCTACCTGTGGTAATTTACTACTGCAACAGCCTCTTTCTAAATCTGCCTGCCTCTACTCTTGGCCCTTTGCAACTAATCCAGAACAGGACTGTGAGACTTGTTCTCGGCCTCAAGCCCAGGGATCGTATATCTCCAGCCTTGACATCTCTCCACTGGCTGCCGGTGGCTGCAAGGATCAAGTTCAAGACCCTCTGCATTGTCCACAAGGCTTTCTGTGGCCAGGTACCACACTATATCCAACTCTTTCTTTCTAAGCAATTTCCTTCACGAGCCCTCTGCTCATCCACCTCCAACTTTCTGATGGTCAGATGCTGCTCCAGGCAGAAAGTGGGGGGTAGATCTCTGCCCTCAGCTGGGGCCTTCCTCTGGGACAGCCTCCCTGCTTGTCTCAAACTTGAGCAGCACCACCTAAGGTTCCGGAAGCAACTCAAGGCCTTCATTTTCGCTTCTGCTTTCTCTCTCCCCTGCTGATGCACCTGTCTGCTGCGCTAACTGGTTACCTGGCCACCCTTTTGAACCTTAACGGGACCAGGCTCCTGCACGCCAGTAATACCTTGTAGAGAGCATATCTCCAACTTCAGAAGAGACCAGCATTGACTAAAAATCAGCGACCGGATACTACTCAAAACAGCATCCCCGCATACAAATGCCTGAATAATGCCGCTCCTCCCTATCTCTCCGCCAGACTGACTAGAAAAATTTCCACTCACCACACTAGATCATCCAACCACCTTTGTCTAGAAATACCTAAATTCAGACTCTCCAAAGCAGGTGGAACTAGTCTCCCAGTGAAAGCGGCTCTCGCCTGGAATGCGCTCCCCGCTGCCTTGAGAGTGAATCAGTCTTACCTGAGCTTTAGACGCAACTTGCTGAACTGGCTGCGAACAAATGACATTTAAGTAACTGCTCACTTACCTATGCTCATGACCTTGGACTAACCTGCATGATTCTATGCTTATTTCACTACTTTCTCAATCACTGTACTTACCTGGTACTGTGTACCCTCCACCCAAACTGTATGTATTGGAAATATTCACGTTTCATGTACTGACCTGTATGTTGTAACTAAGTCTCAAATAGTCTTGTAACTGCTGTGCCCAGCACCTGAGGGTTTGGTGCACATTACCAAATAAACAAACAAAAAACAAAGAGTACCTGCTTGATCTAGACGAATCCTGACGTTAGTTCCATTGTGCAGTTCTCTTATTGCAGCCAGGAGACTTGCCAGACTATTCCATTTGTTCATCTTGTACCACAGCATCTCTCTGTCTATGCTGTCGAAAGCATGTGCAGAGTCTATCAGAGCAAGGTAAACCTTGGCTCCTGTTCTTCTTGCCTCCATTTTGATTAGGTTTAGTATTAGTAGATTCAGGTTACATCCAACCTCCTTCTCGAAACCCGATTGTCTTTGGTCTATCTGTTGGGATATTATGGCCCATTTTGAGAGTTTTTGTTGTAGTAAGGTGGCATACACATTTCCAAGCACATCCAGGAGTGCTATGGGCCTGCGGACTCTCGGATTTGTCCTGTTTCCCTTTTTGAAGATGGGTACAATAACCGCACTTCGCCATGAAGTTGGTATGGTACATGTGTTGTTGATTCTGTGAAAGAGTTCCTCGCAGACATTTTCCCATGCTTCCGGGTTTTGTATTAGTGCATGGTTGGTTAGGCCATCAGGCCCGGTGCTCTCAATGCACACAACCTTTTAATGATATCAAGGATATCGGATTTATCAAACTACAAAATCCAATTTTTGAGCAGAGGAAAAACAGGTTCTTCAAAGTTACCTTTTTTGCTGTATAATGTGTTATCGAATGTTATCCACTCAGTTTCAGATACAGCATTGGTTTGTAGTGCTGCTTGTGAAGCACCCTCAGTGTTGATGATAGTCCAGAAATCAGGAGAGTTCCTTTTTTTCCAATTTTATCATCATGAATTCTGAGTTTTTTTGTAGCATTAAAGCTTTGTGCGGCTTCAACCAGTTCTTGTGATTTTGTTTAGCAGCTCTTGTGCTATCAGCCAAGTTAGCGCTGTCACTCGTGCAGGCCTTCCTAATTTTGCTGCGCAACAGTCTTTTTCGCTTGAGTACTTCCAGATCAAATTTGTGTTTTGTTTTCCATGTATTGACTCAAGAGTGGTTGATATTCAACCCCTCCTTGTCATTTGCAGTATTTTTTAGCAATGTTGTTTACCTCATCAATATTAAGATGTAGTCTGACTCGATTTGGTTCAACACTAACTACAAAGTCCCACATTATTTTAATTAGAATGGGCTCTGTCCTCAGGGTTAGCCTTATCAGATGATGATCGCTGTGAGTACGAGTTCCTACCTGCATGTGAACAGCTAATTTGTGCAATTTACCTGACACAAAGAAGTAATCAAGCGTCGATTTTAGTTCCAAACGACTCCACGTATGCTGAGCTGGTGTATCACCTTTGATGTTCCCATTCATCATATGCATGTCTCTCATGTCCATTTCAAGGCACCACTTGGTAGCTAAGTCGTTAGGCTTGGCTTGATTTGGATTAGTACAATTTATGTTTGTCTCCACAAATGATGATCCTCGGCATGCTTGATTCCACATATATTTCATCAAGCAATGTTGAAATTTGATCAATGAATGATAAGGTTCCAGTTGTTTTGTGGTTCCAGTAAAGATTTACGATGTGCCAAGTGTCATGATTCAGAGATATCTGGATGTGATGTGATGGATTCCGTGAATTAATGATTCTAAGGCCGGAGCTGTTCTTGACAAGTGTTGCTAGGCTAGCCATGGGTCTTCCTTTTCTGTTGCTCTAGATGGGGTTGAAGGCAATTTCAAATTCATCTGATGCCAGACATTCCAGAAGCCAAGATTCCTGCACACACATTCAGTCAATGTCACACAACCAATTGTTCTCAAATAAATGTGCGTGCCCTCTGGTGTTCCATGAGCCAACCACAAAAACGTTCATTTCAGGAACTACAGGGCGTTATTGATGTTTCGTGTTTGAGATTTTATGTGGTTGTTCCACGGCCCATTGGTTAGCAGTCGCATGAGTGTCACATCCAAATGTTATTTTAATTTGTTGTCTTGTCAATTCATCCTTCAAAGAAGCGTTTCCTTCGAAGACATTAACTTTGCCGTGATCCGAGTCTCCAACAGAATACAGGTTACCGGTTTGCAATGCATTTTTGCAGCCCTGGTCCAGTTCCGTCAGAAGACTTCGTGTTGACTCAATTATCCTGGTATTACGTTCAAAGCCTAGCTTTTTCGGGCAAACACTAACACCATGCGCAACTTTGTAGGCCTCAAAGCCCATGACCTAAGAGTTGGAGCAGCTTCCATTATGGTGTTAAATATAATTTGAGAGTCTAGATGTAGGATTATCTTGGCGTTCTGAGATACGTCTACAAACTCCACAATTTTAAATCGTTCGATTCAATAGATCTCAAGCGAGGCACATAGTGAAGTAGATGTAAAACATTGTTGTGGTTTAAGATGAGATTGTCACAATGTACGATACGATCCAAGCCAATTTTCAGATTGACCTGAGATGTGATCACACCATTTCTTAGGCCTTGTTTCTGATACACAGAGTCTTGACTGGTCTCACCGAAGCCTCCCTTGCACTAGATATTCCCATGTTTTATCTTCGGGGCATGTATGTCTCGGGTGCGCTTAGAATTCGAAGTAAGCAATGCTGTAGATCAGCAATCTGCACTAGGCATTGCTGGTTCCGTCACAGCAGATCCTTTGTTCAACCTCTTGTCCCGGGATGATGGAGCCAATTTCCCCCATCTTTCATTTAAAGTGGAGACTGAGGGATTGATATGTGGAGGGATGATCACTTCTGCAGTTGCCACTGATGGAATTAGCGTATAGGTCCTTCCAGTTGGGGCAGCTTGTGGATCATTTGACTACCCGGTAGCATTGCATTTCGAGGAGATGGTAGCGATTTAAGTGTGAGTGCTTTCACTTGTAGATCTGCAATATGTTCACTTTGCTCATTTGAGGTAGCATTTGAAGACTCATCAGAAGTTTTAACACAATTAGCTATTTTGCTGGCAATTAGATGGATCGAATTGTCTGTTATGCCATCATCATAAACAGACATATCCATCAGATCTACTGATGATTCGACCAAAGCAATGGCTTCCTCCAAGGAAGTTGATTTGAACTCAGTCTTTTTTTGTGGATGGTTGATCGATTGCATAACATTACCGTTTGTGTTCACAGTGACATTCACAGTTTTTAAGTTGCGTAAAAAGTTTCTAGAAGAGTTGGACACGCTAGTTTTTTCAGCAATTTCATTTTTCGTTTTTTTTATTCCTTTTTGGTTTTTGCCAGGTTTGGCTTTAGCTTCAGATTTGCATTGTTAAAAATGGCAAAAGTCTCAGCGCCCTTTTGACTTGCTTCGCAAGAATCGTCCTTTTGTTCATTGGGGTCACTGGAGGATGTTGCCAAGCTTCCTGAAGTAGAGGGTACCTGGGGATCCCTAGTAGTAGGGTTCCTATACTCGTGCTACTTTCCAGAGCACTTGAAAACGTCGACTCAATTGTTGGAACATGAGCAGATTCCACCGATACAGGAATAGGCACTTTCAGCGGAGAGATTAAGATGATTGAATTTGGGTGTGCAGTTTTTTTTACTTAAATCTGCCGAGTCCTCTGACCTTGTATGTTTCCTTGTGGCTGATGTGTCGTCATTTACATTGGTTGTAAGAACATTGCGTTCCAAGGACATACAGGCAGCGGGTTCTCAGCTCTTTCCCAGGCTTCAAAAGTAGCTACATGCGACCCAGAGCACAGTGAACCTGGAGCCAACAAGCCCTCTTTACAGCTGTTGTAATGCTTATTGAAGTGTTTGGGAGCTTCTGATGCCGGGCTGTTGTTGGAATTTCAACAAGACTGAGTTGCTTGGAAGTTCTGATAGCTCAATCCAGTCGATGTTGTCCCTTTATGTTTCAGAAGTGCCAAGGCTTCCTTTGCTACTTTCGCAAACAGTTTCTTATCCAAATATTTTTTTTTTTTTTGCTCAGTTAAATTGGTAAGAGAGCCATCAATTTGCGTATTCATTTCGTGGTAGGTATGTTTGAACAGGTTATTGTCATTTTCTAAGTTCGCAATTTTTGAGTTGATCAAGGCAGACAGTCGTTAGATCCTTAATGTTTCCATTTAATTCTTCATATAGTTTTTTAAATGGTGATAGTGAAATGTCCAATGACGATATTAGGATAGGTTGCAGATGTTCCATTAGCTTTCAGAAATTATCACATCCAGACTTGTTTTGTTGTAGTCACGGTCAGGACTTGGTTCGCCTAATCTTCGATAAGCCTGTTCCATTAATAAAGAATCCGAACTGCATGTTTCAGAAGTCAGGCAAGATCTTTTTCTCAAGGGATTCGTTTCAGTTTGTTTGGGCTGGTCGCTCTTGTCGCTCCATTCATGTGACGCTGAGGCTGCGATTGTGAGTACAAATGATTGTTTTTTTTGTTTACTTGTGAACAGTCCAAGTAAAATGATGATGAGGATGAGTAAAGCAATTCTTCTGCGCTTGTACAGCCCTGTTTGCCATCTCTATTGCGATGTATGTTTATTTGTGGGATTCCAGCTGCGTCCATAATGGGCTCATTTATACTTGATAGTTTTTCATTTTTACGAGTTTTATTCAACTGGGAAAGGTCAAGCAGCAGTTTAACAATTTCGAGGGAATTACTGTAATGAAGCAGGTCCACACTTGCTTAGATTGCTTCTTTATATGTTTACTTCGAGTTCTTAAGTTACATGTTACAGGACATAAAGACATCAGGCATAGGACAATAGGTCACCGGCACCCATCACCCAGGGAGGGAGGGCCCAACTGACCCAATACAGAACACTCAACACAGCATTCTCACAATCATACATCAACATTCCACTTGACACTTGTATGACATCACTGAACACATGACCACCTAGAGCAGACTCAGACAAGCACATCATAACACATCTCCCTCCTTACCAAAACACCTACCCAAACAACAAGCACTTAACATGTAGGCAAGTCACACCACCATCCACCATACAACTTCACAAGTACTCCCACAGCTATGCAATTCCAAACTTCACCTACATATAACCAGGTCACCCTCAATAATAACACAAATCACCTTCTGTCTATCCCTGCCACAAACAGACTCTAGACTCACACTCTAGACACATGCCAGCCCATATACAAGGCTAAGACTACCCTACAACCCAAATGCCCACTAAAATAACATATATCCTTCCGAATGCCCGCCCCCCCACAGGCGGGCCTCCAGGCTGCCACCCTGAAGCACAGCATGCCATCCTGACGCAGTACTAGACATCCAGGATGACAAAAGGATCATCATACCTAGTAAGAGAACTCATAAAACCGCTAACCACCGTTGAAATATCACCAACTATGCCTACATCACGAACATACAAACAGATACATCAATGGACTAGGCCAATAGAGCCCACTCAACCACACCAAGGTATACAGATCCTGCAACAGCTTGAAGATGCTGGCCAGCCATCTCCAAGGCCACCAACAAAACAATGGGGTTGGCCTAAACGCTCATCTCAATGGCAGTAGTAACAAGTCCCATGATCCTAACCTCAGAATACCAATGCCAGGATTGACAGATAACACACAAAGAAAACAACTCATCAGACAACTCTTCATCTTGGACAGCATATTTCCCTTTAGCCAATATGTTTGCTAGAGGGCGTCCCCAACCAGTACAACCACCTTTACTAACAGAACCACTACCACAACTTCATCTAACAGAATCACCTGTCCATTAAAGATAAGAATCGACTTCTCCTAACAGTGCACTACTACCCTTCTCATGTTCACCATACATACAACTCCCTTTCTCCTCAGTGCACATCTCAGATACCATTCCCTCATATACTCCTGGCAAGGGCGCTACCCCCAGGATTTACTTTACTCAACAAAAATATGACCCAAAAAGGCGCTACCTCAAAATGGGTACATACACGGAGCCTCTGCCTCCATGACCCAGTAGTGCCAACACTCTTAAACCTAAAGCTAGAATAGGAGGCCCTACCACCCAGCAATACTCATACACTAACACGGAGGCGCTACCTCCAGTTACCTTCAACAGAGACACTACCACCCTAATCTCTAGTGAATACCTCACACTAATCCAACATTGCTATAGGAAGCGCTATCACTAAGCAACATTCCAGCAACATTCATAAACTAAAAGCAGAGGCGCTACCTCTTATCCTTAGTGGTGCCTATCACTCGCTAAAACACCTGCATATCACACGCAAGTCATCTTCACTCAACCCATTGAACCGGAGTGCCTACTCTCTTCATGGGCATACTAAGTTCATTTAAATACGAACTCTGCACACATCACTCATACCAGTGATATCCATTATGTCACTTCCATCAGGCCTCAAATTCACAGCCAGCCTTAGGAACAGTGTGGTGTAAATATAATAAGCATTCACATAACACACCCTAGTGAGTGTTTGGTTATTACTGATGATATTTCTTCAGACCTTACAACTTTAAACGGAAACAACTCCAGCATAGTTCATTTCCTTGTCCGTGGCTTGGATTAATCCTAAACGCTTAATAGTCCAAAAGTCTTAAAAAACTTTTAACCTAAAAATCCTCAATAGGTTAAACGTGCAATATTTGTTTTAAACTGTGCAAATTTTCCTAAAATGCATTGTCACACATTTACAACTTCGTACACACTCTGCACTCCGACTGGCAGTCACTTCCCCATTAGTTAATTCCACCTCATGAACCTACAATATGGCATAGACTCCAAACCATGAAATTCATTATTTTTCTCAATGCAATAGTCATCACTGCATACATTAAATATGAATGCTAAAAACAAAATGACTATGTAAATGCGACCCCAACTTCAAACCTTTAAAATGCATTATACACCGCAGCATTTACTCCTGAAAATAAACATGTTAACATTTAATCTGAAATGCTTCATTTCACTTAAAACTCCGTACTCTTCAAAGTCAATGTGCCATCGGCCTCCAGGCACTGTTTAAACCGAGCATACACCATAAATCCTTCAATAGCCCCGTGCTCTGCATTTCTTCTGGCAACTAACACAGGACGCTGTGACGTCCCAGTTTGGTTGTTGCGCATGCACGGGCCTCGTTATGGTCCCGCGCATGCGTGTTTAAAATAAAGGGCGTCCGTGCGGCAGTTGCCGCCGGGACGCGGAGCAAGCAGCATCGCGTCCCGCATGTTCTTCTGGTCAGTGTGTGTGTGCGTATGCCTGCGTGGGCCCAAGGGGCCAGATCCAACAACTGGCGACGAGGCGGGATCGCTGCCACAGCGTTTGCCCTACGGACGTGGGCGTACTACACACATCGTCGGCACGCGAGTGCACAACGCGGATCGAGCGAGAAAGTTTGTCGCCTCGAGGCAGTAGCGGCCTGCAAGGGTGCTCGTGCGCTGCCACGAGGGAAATTTTTGGAACTTTGATTGTCCCCAGCAACCTGGGGACAATCCAAAAAAAAAAAAAAAAAAATACATCAATAAGCCAGACACGAGGCTAGTGACTGGCCACAGCGGAAGGTGCGTTGATGAGCACATCAGCCAGGTGAGCGGCCTCCTCAGCCAGGTTAGCGGCCTCTAGCACACCGAGAGGTGCCTGTGCGACCTGTGAAGATGACAAGCAGCGAGGAGGAAACCGAAGTGGCGACAAGAGTGGTGAGGACACAACGGGGATCGCTGCTGCCCATGCAGGAGTTCGACATGTCAGGGCCCCCGTCCAAGCTGGGTCCCAGGTGGCTCCTATGGGTCAAGAAGTTGGAAATGTACTTTACAGCCACGGGGACTTCGAATGACGACGCAAAAAGGGCGACCCTTCTATATTCAGCTGGCCTGGACGTCATGCACGTCTATGAGTCGCTTGCCCTACCGGTGGTCACGTATGACACGGTCAAGACGGCGCTGGAAAACCATTTCATCCCACAGTCGAATGTCGACTACGAAAGGTTCCTTTTCTGCAGAGAGAAGCAAAGGGAGGAAGAATCTCTCGATCAATTCTGTGCGAGACTACGATTGATAGCCAGCACGTGTCGCTGGGACAACGACGAGCTGATGATAAGGAACCAGGTGCTCCAGGGCTGCAGCTCGGGCAAATTGCGGCGTCAAGTGCTGAGGGAGCCAGGATGGTCACTGCAGCAGATACTTGACAGTGGGCGGACATATGAGCTAGCGGAATCAAGAGGTGCGAGTATGGACGCAGCGGTCAGGCCGAATGCAAGGGAGGAGGCCTTTGCCGTTTCCAAAAGAACAAAGCTGAAGGAAAAATGGGCCCCGAAGGCATCAGAGAACAGGCATCCGTCCACGCCTGGGTCGATGTGTCCGGATTGCGGATATGAATTGCCTCATGTTGAGGAGTGCCCCGCCAAGACGAGGTCGTGCGGACGGTGCAGTGGACTAGGGCACTATGCTCACATGTGCCGCGCACCGACCCCTGTACCCACCCAGAGAGGCCCCGCGAGAGCGAGAGGCGGCGGATTCAGAAGGCGACGCAGCATTGCAGCCCTCGAACAGGAGATACGGAGGTTACAACTCGCAGAGGAAGAGGAAGATGAGGAGGAGGACGAAGAAGAGGTTTTCTTCATCTCTAACATTGCCTCGGAGAACAAAAGGAGGAGGCAGCCCAGGTGTGTGGTGGACATATTGGGGGTGCCGACTCAGATACTCATAGATACAGGTGCTTCTGTGTGCGTGCTGGCAGAGGAAGATTACCAGAAACTTCCAGGCCCGCCGACACTGGACAAGTCCACGGCGAAGATATTTACTTTTGGTGGAGACACCCTGCTGCCACTCAAGGGTGTGTTCGTGTCACCTGTGTCGAAGGGGGACAGTAGCATCAAGGCAAAATTCTTTGTTACAGACTTGAGCCCTCACTCGCTTCTCAGCTGCGCGGCGTCGGAGGCCCTCAATTTGGTTCATTATGCGTATGGTGTATACCAGATAGACATTGAGACATTATTGGACAGGTTCTCGGGCATCTTCGAAGGCATAGGGAAACTTGGAGCACCCCCAGTGCGCCTGCATATCGACGAGTCCATCAGACCGACGGCCCTCAAGCACCGCAGGATCCCGTTTCACCTACGGGAAAAGGTGGAGGAGGAACTCCGATCACTAGTAGAGATGGACATCATTGAGAGAGTGGAGGGGCCGACGCCCTGGGTGTCCCCAATAGTGGTGGCCCCCAAGCCAAAGCAGCCTGGGGCAGTGAGAATCTGCGTAGACATGCGCCTCCCAAACGCCGCAATTAAGAGGGAGAGGCACATTACACCCACACTGGATGACATCATCGGAGAACTTCAGGGGGCGAGAGTATTCTCGAAGTTGGACCTACGAGCGGGCTACCACCAGCTCGAACTACACCCGGACTCCAGGTTCATAACTACTTTTACGACGCATGACGGCCTCTTCCAATTCAAACGACTGAGCTTCGGCATCTCATCAGCCGCCAAAGTTTTCCAGAACACCATTAGAGGAGCTTTGGCTGGCCTTAAAGGGGTGCTGAACATGAGCGACGACATTTTAGTCTTTGCGGACTCCGAACGGGAGCACATGAAGAGGCTGGAAGACACGCTCCTGAGGTTGAAGAACTTAGGGCTCACCCTTCATCGACAAAAATGCGAGTTCTTCAAGGACCGTATTGGCTTCTCTGGGTTCATTTTCCACGCGGCCGGTGTGTCGCCCGACCCAGCCAAAGTGAAGGACATTAAGGAAGCCGCCCCCCCCCCAGTCCCCTACGGAAGTGAGGAGCTTCTTGGGGATGGTAACCTATTGTGGGCGTTTCATCAAGGGGCTAGCGTCGCTGGCGGAACCACTCAGAGTGCTAACGAGGAACGATGCTGTGTGGAAATGGGGAGCCAGTGAGCAGGAGGCATTCCAGACTCTGAAAAATGCCCTATCCGATGGGGACACCATGGCA
Source organism: Ambystoma mexicanum (assembly GCF_040938575.1). Taxonomy (NCBI): domain Eukaryota; kingdom Metazoa; phylum Chordata; class Amphibia; order Caudata; family Ambystomatidae; genus Ambystoma; species Ambystoma mexicanum. The sequence goes on along the minus strand of NC_090922.1, from coordinate 436,256,256 downwards.
TATTTCAACCCCAAAGTAGAATCGGAGGTGGTGGTTGACGCTAGTCCGGTGGGAGTGGGGGCGGTGTTAATGCAACCTGACGAACGTGGGGACATGCGCCCCATCGCCTATGCGAGTAAGGCCTTTTCGGACACGGAAATGAGATACTCACAGATTGAACGGGAAGCGTTGGCCATCCTGTGGGGATGTCGCCATTTCCGGTTGTATATACTGGGCAAACCTGTAGTGGTGGTAACGGACCACAAGCCGCTCCTGCCCATACTGGCTGGGGGGTCGTCCAAGCCGCCCCCCAGGATCGAAAGGTGGATGCTAGCCCTGATGGAGTACGGGGTGAAACTCGTATACCGACCAGGCACGAACAACCCGGCCGACTACCTGTCGCGCCATCCCAACAAGGAGAACTCTGTCACCGACATTGGGGCGAATGAGTGCCACGGGCTTTTGTGTCAGGTGGTGGAAGGGTCTCTTCCAATGGCAATATCGAGACTGGAGATGGCAACGGAATGCTCCAAGGACGAGGTGTTTACCATTGTCAAGAATGCCGTGAGGAGCGGCGAGTGGAGGGAAGTGCTGCAGGACGACTCCCGCCGTCAAGCGGAGGCTCAGAGCGACCTCCGAGCGCTCTGGAAGGTGAAGGATGAACTCTCAGTCGCGGACGATGGACTTATACTTCGAGGGCGGCAAATTGTCATCCCACGGGCACTGCGGTCAAGGGTCCTCGAACTTGCCCACATCGGCCATCAGGGGATTGTCAAAATGAAGGCTCGGCTGAGAAACAAAGTATGGTTCCCGGACTTGGAGGGGCGAGTGGAGAGTTTCGTGAGGAGGTGTATCGCATGTCAAGCGGCGGCCCCGGGAGACAGAGCTCCGCCGATAAGGTCGATGGAGCGTAGTTGCAGACCATGGGAAACTGTCCATGTGGATTTTGGCTCGACTGGTCGGGGAATGTACTTTCTGGTGGCAGTTGACCAATGGTCCAGATACCCCGAGGTGGAGGTGGTACAGTCGACGGCGACAGAGTTCGCAACGAAGGCACTGGACAAAATGTTTGCCACCCATGGATTCCCAGACCTCCTGTGCTCGGACAATGGGCCACCGTTCACCGGCAGCCAATTCGCAACCTACCTCCGAGAACGGGGGATCCGGCATCGCAGGGTGTCCCGCTCTGGCCGCGGCCCAACGGAGAGGCCGAGAGAATGATGCAGACTATCAACAAGGTCCTGAGGAACTCCGCATGCGGCGGTGAAGACCTGGAGAGGAAGCTCGTGGAGTTTCTGAGAGAATACCGTACGACGCCCCACCAGTCCACGAGAGTGGCCCCAGCCGAAGCACTATTTGGGCGATGCCCGAGGGGAATGCTACCGGAGGAGGATGGCCGTCTGCCCGGAGTAATAGACGATGATGGTGTCAGGGAAGAACGGGCCTGGCGCAATGACAAAAAAAGTGAAAGAAGGGGTCTGCAGGAAAAGGAGGTACGAGTGGGGGACACAGTGTTGGTCCGGAACAGGCACCCCGAGGGGAAGTTGTCCCTGTCCTTCGAGCTGCGTCCGTGGAAGGTAACGCATGGTGACGGCAGCCTGCGACCGAGGAACAGTCACGCGCAACCGGTCGTTCTTCAAACGCATTGAAAGACTGGCTGAAAATGGGACATCAGAGGAAGGCGCAGGGCAGGCTGGTCCGCCAGGAGATCAGGAGAGCGAGCAGGGCGAGGAAACCCCGAGACCTGAACGGGAGGATTCTACTCCGCCTCCCGCCTCACCAAGGTACCCGATTTGCCGCGAGCGGCGATTGCCCGGACATCTCAAGGACTATGTCCTGGACTCACGTGACTGAGCTGAGCTATGAAAGGTGAGACTCTCAGGCGGTCATATGTCCGCCCCGGGTACCCAGCGTGCAGGCGGAGGCACGCTTAACTGTTTTATTTGTTTTGATTAAAGTTAAAAAGGGATGTGACGTCCCAGTTTGGTTGTTGCGCATGCGCGGGCCTCGTTATGGTCCCGCGCATGCGTGTTTAAAATAAAGGGCGTCCGTGCGGCAGTTGCCGCCGGGACGCGGAGCAAGCAGCATCGCGTCCCGCATGTTCTTCTGGTCAGTGTGTGTGTGCGTATGCCTGCGTGGGCCCAAGGGGCCAGATCCAACAGACGCCATGCTCCAATAACAAACTCCATCTGTTCTTGAAATGCCAGGAGCAGCGGTCCTTACATAAAACAAAGTGCCATGTATCGCATGGATGCCGCAGCGATGTAAAAAAAATATAACAGTACCTCATAAATAAATACTTCTCCTGTCAGTCCACCGCAGTTTCCATCCATGAAACAAATGTTATTTTCCATGTCCTCAAGCCGTCCATTGCTGCCTCATCTTCTTGAAGCAAGCGTTTATATATTCATTTGCTCCAATATAGAAAGAACTCCTGCTGCTGTGAACTCTTCCACTCCGGATGAAATGAAACAAAAGTACTTCGTTCCAATGGAACTCCTTCCACTTCCTTAATGCGCGTCGTGACGGCAAAGCACGTTGCTAGGGCCTCTCTTCTAATTTCACACCAACAATGCAGGAGACATCCCCGGAGCTCCGGACATGGCGCAGGGGCTGATCCAATGCGTTCCAGCCTAACGGCACAGCTGGAAAGCAGGGGGGGCTTGCATGGGTGTGTGCGCCACCCATGGCCCCCAGTGGCCCCCGAAAATCTCTCAAAACACGGACATCTTTTTTTTTTTCTTTTTTTCAGCACCTTCATGGCATCTCCATAACGGACTACAGGTCCCAGAAACCTCTCTTCACTGCAGGAGCGAAACGATGCTCGGTTCATCAGTGGCGGCGCTGCCCGGCTCCTAGCGTGGCCGGACCAAGCACTCCAACGGGCCACAAATCCATCATAATGTTCCGGGGCCCCTTCTAAGATGGGCTTCTTCCAGATCCTTACACACCTCGTGAGCTCGCTTTTCGCCCCTCTGAGTGCAGCACTCCCAATAAGCTGTGGGCTGCTGAGCGGAGTCAGTCTGTGGCTGGGCTTTCTGCTGTGGGGCTAGTGGGGCTCCACCTCCTCCCATATCCACCCTGGGTGATGGGTCTCCTTACTTGGGGGCGGTGATGTCCTTTCTTCCGTCCTGATGATCTCTGCACCCCCCTCAATCGCTTTCCTTCCCCTCATTTACATGAGGGTTCCTCTTTCCAGAGATCCTCCTCGCCAATGTAATGAAGCAGGTCCACACTTGCTTAGCTTGCTTCTTTATAAGTTTACTTCCAGTTCTTAAGTTACATGTTACAGGACATAAAGACATCAGGTAAAGGACAATAGGTCACCGGCACCCATTACCCAGGGAGGGAGGGCCCAACTGACCCAACACAGAACACTCAACACAGCATTCTCACAATCATACATCAACATTCCACTTGACACTTGTATGACATCACTGAACACATGACCACCTACAGCAGACACAGACAAGCACATCATAACAATTACGCCTAGGTTTCCCTAATTCCACTCGACTCGAAGATTCTGCCAAACGGTCTATGATTGAGTGCGGGGAGTGAAAACATGACTCTACATCCTCTTTCTCATCACCTTGTTGAGAATTTGATGTTTGATCTTTGCATGTTGACGATGTTTCTGGCATCAGCGTTTTGTGCGTACAGCATTCACTTGAGGTGGTTGGTGACTTGGCACTTGAGTTTGTGTGTAAACCAAGTGAAGTCATTGGTTTCCTTGTTCCAGCTTGACATGTTTTTTGCTCTAGACTATCATTACACAAATTGCAGTCAATGGTATTAGTCCAACTCGCCAGGTTTCTCACTGCACACACTGCTAGTGCATAATTGCAGTACATGGTTCAGCTGTTTTTGGTCACCATGTTGGACATTATGATTCGGTGAGAATACCTCGCAATTCACACCAGTCGCCACATTGTTAACAGAACAATCACTATTTGAGGTGAAGTCTATATTAATGACTTTAACAACTGCAGCATTGTTAGACTTATCACAGTACTCAAGATTAGCTTTCTTAGCGCAATCTATTTGGGCAAGGACACAGGCAATGCACTTTTTTGCAACCCCCACCCTGTCTGTCAGGTCTGCCACGGCTGAGATCACCAGCAGCGGGTTTGAAAGAACAGTTGATTTGATGTTGCAAGGCACACAACTGCACATTGGGGAGGGAGCAGAACGCACGGGGAGATTGCGTACTTGCCTTTTGTCCCGAGGGTCTCTCTGCTCAGTAAACGCTTCATCAATGAGCACTGTAGTTGTTGTAGCTGGCACCAGCATAAATTCATCTTGTTGATCACGTCGTTTTTGTGCGGGTACCAAAGACTTTTTCCTCTCTTGAGCAAGAGATGTGACAGACATGTTGGAAGGGCACTTTCAACTCCCCGACTCTCGCGACACCAGTCACTCAATTGACTCTGCAACTACTCCGCGCTGCAAGTCGTGTTTTAACAGTGCTCTGCCCACATTCAGGAAAAACAATGGAGACAGCAGAGTTACTCCCATGGTTCGCCGCTCACACTGCTCAATTGACTCTGCAACGACTCACGCGTCTGCTTTATGTGACGTCACCAATCCTCTCTTCCATTCATTTTCACACTCTGGAATTTCCTTTAGGAGACCGTCATGTCTTCATACATGTAGGGTTTTCTCAATGGATACCTTGTTTCAACAGCTTTTTGTGATATAGGCACCATCATTGGCTTTGCGCATGTCGCAATTTCCGGTTGCCAACATATAGGCAGAATAGGGGTGGAACCTCCGGTAGAGGTACTTGGCTCCTCCTCTACACTCCCCCCTTTGGGCGATTCATCGGCCACTCTCTCACTAGTTTCTGCATTCACACATCCTCTTCTGAAGAAGTGCTTCTTTTGGAGTCCATATCTTTATTACTCCCTTCAGGCATCCTGCCGATTGAACATGTTCATCAACACCCCAGGTCATAAGACTGCATTTTCCATTTGGACTTCCCACATACTTCTTGTGGTTCCTTGGATATAGGAATTTTGTTCCCTCAGGTGCATGAATACTGACCTTAACGTTGTCTCTGATTTCTTCATCTGTCAGTTCTTTGGGTCCAAACCCTGGCTCGCCATCAATCATGATCTTCATTCCTGTTGCTTTCTTCGCAGTGTTTTTGCACTGCGCGATTATTATTCTGACCACACATAATCCAAACATGATCATCACTAACAGGGCTGCAAGGAACTTGAAGATATTTGCCATCCATTGTGGAACCCATGAGAAGATTGACACAAACCAGCTGTCATCAGCAATGGCTTCCACTTCATCTTCCATCTTGACGTGCAAGTTTGTCAACATCGTTATGGCATCTGTCAAGGTGCCATTCTCATCATCATGGGAAGGTATGAATGTGCAACATGATTCTACAATTTTGGCACACACACCTCTATACATAGCTGTAATCATGTCCAGGGCATATCTATTCTGAAGAGTCATCAGTCGTATGGCTCTCTGTTCTTCCTTGATAGCATTGAATCCCTTTATGGTAGTGTTGATGGCTGCAGGAGCTCCCATCTGGTTATCTGTAACCATTTGGCATTTGCCATTGTCTGGATCCCTGGCATAAAGATGTTGGCAAGCACTGCTGAGCTCTGACTGACCAACCTGTGTTCATACGAAATAGAAATAAAGGCTTCCATCGATTTGGCTGATAGGTCTCCCTCTTTGTTCGATCAAGGAGTTGTCATGATGCCTACCCCGGGGCATCCGGACCAAGCCCATCAGCCCCGGGAGCAGGCATCCAGGTGCTTACTAAAAGCCCAGCAGCACCGGCTAGAGGCTGTCTGGGTACAGTCCTGGCGCCATTGGCGCCAGGCTCATAGAGGAAATCAGTCCTGGCGCCATAGGCGCCAGGCTCATGTACATTACTTACCTCATGCAGACCATGCTGCAATGTAGTCAAGCCAAAGTGAGGCCTGAATGGGATTACTTTACTTCAGGGACTATTTTTTACTCGGGTGTGGTTCTGGGGAACTTCTTACCTGGGACTTCTTTGAAGGCTATTTAAACCATGCCCGAACAGCAGCACATGCTTTGCGTCATTCTGCATCCAGCAGCGTAATGCTCACCGTGCCTGCAGTCAGCATCCAGTCTTCTGCCACGCCCGCCTCGAATCCAGAGCTCCTAGAAAAAGAGGAAAGAAGAAGGAAAGGTTAGAACACGGACATTATTTTAATTCCTTACCTGATTCCGGATCCATCACGTCTTCAAACTTGGAAAGGACATTATTTCTGCACGTGTCGCATCGCCAGCTGCAGCGCTGCGCCATACTCACCAGTCCTCACAGCATTTTTCGATTCAGCGCTGCCTCCATCATTTTCTTCGCCGAACTCCAGCATCTAGGGGACAAAAGAAATATAAGGTGAGCCGAGAGAGCCAACAAATACAATCTCTTTTTACCACCATAGACTTACCTGATTTACCACCGGAGGCATTATTCTTTAACATCCCGCAACTTCTTATGCCGCACCTGTAAGGAGAGAGAAAACAAGTTAAATACACGCATCTTTTACCGGACAGTGTTGGGTAATACAGACTCTTACCTGAACGCCATCAGGTGCCACAAGACAATCTTCTCTTGGACCCAGCTGCAATACAAGAAGGGAATGGGACAAGAGTGAACATCCGACATATTGAACTCTTTGGACTTTATACTTACGGGTTCTCGCCAGGAACCTCGGAGTCAATATTCATCCGGAATTCTTCCAACGCCTTTGAAGCAGTGAAGTAACTGGTATCTACGCGCCCCTGCATTCCACGCAGGATGGAGAGCTCATCATTCAAAAACATAAGGTGAGATTACTGAAAGGGAATATCAGAGGTGATTAGTGGGGAGAACAGTGGGGTGCCATTACTAGAATGCACGGGGGGCTAAATCCCTTTCTCCACTTGCAAGAGACTACTTCTACGGGTCAAGCAGACGAGATTAAGCAGGCCAGTCCAGTCCGTCATCTCTGCACTACGCTTCACGTTGGAGGAGACCGCAGCTGTCCGGGTCCGATCGACGCCCCTGTGGGAGCCAGGTGAGCGTAACAGGAGTCCAATAGAGCTGTTCTTTCTCAGGTGAGCACCTGCTTTTGGAAACTCACCAATGTTCAAATCACTCTTTGGACTCACTAATGCTGGAACATGAACAATGACCATAGAAAACAGTCCTCCCCAATCTATGGGCAGCTTCATGTACGCCTTGGATCTACAGGCCCAGTAGTGGTCCATTCTCACTACTGTCCCATCCTTCATTCCTGGTTCAATCGAAGATTCGACAAATACAAATAGGGGGTAGGAGAGCACTGCTAATTCAAATCAATGTAAAACTGGGTAATTAATGCCGTGGAGTCGACCACTGGCAACTTCAGTGTAAAGGAGTTCCTAACGTTTCAGCTGCAAACCACTTGGGACACAAAAATGCACAAAAAACAGAACAGCTTATTACTAAGCAGTAAGCCCAAATGCACTCCTATCGGACCACAGTCCAATTATTTAAAGTGTACTTCCTAACATAAGCTAATCAAAAGCATGTTATTGGCCCTCATTACGACCCTTGCGGATTTTTACCGCCATCGACGGACTTTTCCGCCATGGCGTAAAGTCCGTTTACGCCATGGCGGATGGCGGACTTACCGCCCCATTCCGAGGTTGGCGGGGCGGTAAGTCCCCATTGACCCATTTACCCTTCCCCATTCCCATTTCGGCCCCATAGGGCTCAATGGGAGTGGGGAAGGCGTTAATTACGCCACCGTACATTACGGTGGCGTAATTAACACCAAGGTCCCATAGCGCCATGGATTTTTACGCCCGCAAAAAGCGGGCGTAGAAGTGACCATGGCGCTTTGGGAACTCGTAGTTGGCGGTAAGGGGTCGGCGCAGCTAACGCTGGCGTAAACCCCTTACCGCCAGGGTCGTAATGAGGGCCATTGTGATTTTTCGTTAATATCTAAAACAAATCGTATTTCAGAATTTTGTAATAAAGTAAATCCTCAAAAATGAGACAATGTTTGCACACATTTCTCGAGCTATGGCTCATTTTAACTGGCCCATCTCTGTTTTTTTCAAAATTAAAGAAATCAAAATACCCGGGAGGATAGCTCAGCGGCAGCGTGCGCGTCTTGGAAGCAAGACGACACGAAGCAACAACAGGTTCGATCCCCGGGTCCGCGCTTAAACCTCTTGGTGTTTAAGCGCGTTATAAATACGTAACTAAGACAAAAAAAAAAAAAACACAATTACGCAACTAAGAAAAACAAGCTATTCCTGTAACAGCGCCTCGATGCCTGCGGGCTGTGTGAGCGCTTTATAAATGTAAAAAAATAAAAAAAATAAATACATTTCCAACAAAAATCATTAATTTCCACAATTCAAACAATCTGATGAAACTGTTTTCATAGGCATTTACAACATCATGCACTGAATACAGTGTTACATTATAATCCACACATTGAGTTATATTGTTGTGTGAGAGATCAATTCACACATGTGAAGCTCTTATTTTTGCGAATCTTTGCAAATGACCGACGCGTTTCGGATCGAGCGATCCATCTTCAGGGTAGGGGCTTCTCTTTAATTGTTACTCTTGGGCAATAGACAATTCTTAACAGGCTTGACCTATGGAAAATTAGAGAGGTACATTATCTATAAGTAGATACCAACTGGGGCTAAATAAACTGGCTGGAAACCAGGTGGCTTAAGAGTTACTAACCTCGCTCCGGGGGAAGCAGTATTTCAATTCTGACCTATCAAAAGGTAAAGAATATGGGTAGGGTAAATATCAAGTTATTCAAAACACTAGTCCACTGATTAAACAGTTGACTCTTGTATGGCCAGAATAATCCACTCACCCAATCTGTGATAGCGAGGCACCAGAGACTGGGAAGCGGCTGTGAGGACCCTGGAATGAAAAAACGGGTGTATAGGTTACACTCGAAATGACGTTCGTTCGTGAACAGATGGTAGAATGCATACGTTCGTGAACGAGTGTTCAAGGGCATCACCAAATTAGTTTAAGGGAGTTTGTACAGTCGTACACAGGCTAAGGAGCTCGTAACCTTACCTAGTTAACGGAGGATCCACAGTGAACGCCGACTGGTGCAAGAACAGCAGCCCAACAGAAACTGGCGTGCTGTGTAACCTCGGCAACCCCGCGCATGGGGGCCGTTCTCAGTGTCGGCCATCTTTGTATGGGTGTTCATGTACTCAGAAGCGTTGTCATAGCTACGACAAACGCTTTCTAGTCACCGTGTTCAAAGGAACACCTTTATATCACTGGAATTACAGGGTCCCCAAGGAGTCCCTAAAGGCACATTCAAAAGTGCCAACACTCTGATAATGCGATGCAAGTGGGGGTGAACAGCGCACTACCAGATCGGCAAATACGCTGGGCACCCCCATCTTGCATCAAATTTTGAAACCTGGGTCTCAGTCAACCGCATAGCCTCCGCACGAAGCAGTGGAATATCTGGCACGGAGTTATTAACCATTCACCCAATCCACACTAATAAAAATTCTCAGGCCAATATGGCTGATGGGAGCTTCCTAAGTTAAAATGGATCTTAGGGGTACATTATACCTTTGTAGGTGGATACCATTATGAGACCTACACAGTGTAGCCGGATCAACTAAGGCAAACCCACCCAGTCAGAGACAGTGGTATAGCAGAGTAAGGTGTAAATTGCATTATCAACAACAATCAAGAAGTTACATATGGAGCGTAAGCACAATCCAGACATGTGAAACATCACGACACAGTCGTTGGAGATGTAAAATACTAATCCCCAATCGAAGATTCGCCCACACTGCTGATTTTCTCCAACTTTTCATTTGCTATTGTTTCTGAAGCACAGTTCTGCACTAGCCAGATGCACTATCTGCAACGGGCCTCCTTTATCTTTGACCCATGTCAGCAGTTTTGCAAGCCTCAGCCATAGAGGTTTGCATCCCTTTTCCACACAATCTATAACTGGTTTATGATGTCCAGTTACTGCAAAAGGTCTGCATACGACTATGCCTTCTTCCCAGCCATCTGGAGTAAGTACTGTTCCCCAGATCTTTCGTATTTCTTCATCAGTCTTTCCTTGGCAATTGAGCTTTCTTTTTATTTCCCATCGGATTCCTGCTCCCTTCATGCCAGGCTGTTCATTTCTTATCACATGATCTCTGGTGTGTGGTCTCTCTTGTCTTTAAATCTTGCACGTAATCATCTTCTTCTGGAGCTGTCCGTTCTGTCACCCATACCAAAGATGCTGTTCGACCCTGGAATTGACCTCTTGTATGGCAGAGTGCAAGGTGAGTCAGGCAATGAGCCGTTTCGACCTCTATTTCTAGAGCTATTAATATCTTAGATTTCCCCATAGCATAAGGTAGGAGAGCACAAACGTAGTAATCTTCCTCAGAGGTTCTCTTTCCTACCTCTTTCATGTGTTGATACCACATGTTGTTCTCTTTCCTACCTCTTTCATGTGTTGATACCACATGTTGTTCCCCAAATGTGCTGTACTGTCTAGATAATCATTTAACTCATAATCATCTTCCCTTGCTCTACTCTTCCTTTCCAAAAGAATATGTGCAAAATACTCATGAAGTACATCAGACATCATCCTTCCTACAGGGTGATGGGCGACTTCACATGTGCTCTTGGTTTAGGAACAATCACATATGGTCTCGGCCTCCTTACAACATCTAACTCTGCATAGGTCACTGATGTGGGGAGGATCAAAGGGATTTCTGCCTTTCTGGAACCAACATAGTAAGCAGCATGAATTAGCAAAAACAGAAAAACAATGACCGATGTTGTGCATAAATTAAGCACCAATACATAAAACACCACCATTGGTGTCTTTCCACACGTCGTTCAGTCTGCTCACTTTATGGAACTGCATTATGCTCAATAGATCGCATCATGCCTGTGTACTATTTTTAAGGAAGGAAAAAACCTTTTTAATCAGGCAGCCTCGTTAAATGCTCGGGTAGCTGCCGAATTTGCTCAATTATCTCCACAAGTAACCAACTGATTGCAGGACGATTTATAGGATCTCGCAGAAACACACGTGTTGGTGTTGCACCAAACAAGATAAGGATGAATTATTAACTTGAATTATGTAATAAAAGACCATAATAAGTAGTCTGTGGGCATTGACGTTAGACAGAACCATGTCTGACCAAAGAGAAACTCTGTGAGAAACGAATCTGGGAACTGCTCCCTTTTCCAGTCATCGAAAATAAATCAAGATCTGGAATATTTCTTCACATCAGTACTTTATAAAGTCAATTTTTAAAAAGATTCCTGTGGCTTAAGAACAGTTACTTTTTGCACTCCTGCTAAAATATCTATAAAGAGTGTCTGGGAAATGCCACAGTCCAAATGTAAACTTGCCTCTATTTAACCAGCCATTTTAGCATCCTTCTTCCTCATCTTCGATAGAGTCTGCCTGTGCTGAACTGCTTCTTCTTGACTTGCTTCCGAATCAGTTCCGTGACACAACTGTTTAACCCCTGTTGTATGTTTGTATATAGTGTTGTGTACACTGTCTGTTAAATACCCCTGGACTAAAAGTAGTCATGGGTAGCACTTTCTCAAGTTCTGTTGCACCTAATTGTTGTATCCACTTGTGCATCTTGTTGGGAACTTTACCTCCACAATCCAGAGGTTGGTACACAGTGCTACCCCCCATTTTTAGAATACTAAACCTGTCCCTGTCACTTTCGTGCTCATCGAAAGTAATGTAAATACCTAAACATTGTGTGTGGAAAAATTGTTTTGAGATTAAATAAATGTTTCCAAAATTCTATAGCTGTATGGTGATCTCACATCCTGATTCATTTTGATATTCATATAGGGTTCACTATTTTACACCCGACTATTTTGATTGCCGGATTCGATATAACTACCTCATATGCAGAAGCCTATGATTGTTTACATGGAAAGTGTCCTCTCATAACTGCATCTAGAATCCCACTATAATATGACAGAGGTGTATACCCAAGTGTGGTCCTCTGTGTAAGTACTGCCGTCATAACTGTTCCATTTGTGTGCGTAAATAGATAAAACTCCTCAGAATAATTAGGGATTCCTAAAACTGGAGCTGTACAGATTGCTTTCTTCAATTCTCAACCCCTTCCTCCATTTCCTCAGTCCATTCCATTATCTCATTGTTCACTGGCTTTCTTTAAAGCCTGCAAAAGGGGTCTCGTGTATGAACTATAATCAAATACCCATGCTCTAACATAGTTACATAATCCCAGAAATTGCTGCATTCGTTTTATCGTGTGCGGTTTTGGTGTTTTTGTGATCGCCTCAACTCTTTCAGGTGTAACTTTCTTTCCCCCATGCAAGATTAACTGGCCTATGTACAACACCTCTTCCTGACAATATTGCAATTTCTCCTTGTCTACCCTGTATTCCTTGTCTGCTAAAATAGTCATTAGCTGAATCGAGTCTTGTGTGCACTCATCTTCTGTTGTGCTACAAACTAAAATAATATCTATGTACTGCAGCACAACACATGGCAAATCTATATTGCTTAGGTCCATCTGCAGGACCCTATTAAAAATCGATGGAGACTCGCAGTACCCTTGTGGCAAACAAGTGCTTTTCAACTTAGTCTGACATAAAGTAAATGACGTCAAATCTTAGGAGTCCTTATGCAACGGGATTGAGAAAAACAAATATTTTAAAGTCAATCACCATGAAATATCGTGCCTCTGTAGGAATACTATATAAAATTATATAGGATTCGGAACTAAAGGAAACTCTGCCCCTACAATTTGGTTAATTGGTCTCAAGTCCTGAATTAAACACCATGACCCTGCTTTCAATTTTTTTCACAGGGTAGACAGCGCTATTACACAGTGACTCTGACGTCACCAAGATGCCCTGTTCCATCATAGCTGATATCGTCTTAAAATACCCTCATCTGCCTCTTGAGACATTGGGTACTGCCTTGCTCAAGGTAAAATTGCTCCTGGTTTAAGCTTAATCTTAACTTCTCCCACCCCCCTCAATAGGCCTACGCCATATGGGTCTGTAGTCCATAAAGAAGTTGGCACTTTTTGCATGTCTTCATCAAAAAATGTGGTGCGCTACCACACTATCACCATTTGCTGTGGGATTTCCCTTCTCTCTATTCTGATCCAATATGTAATACTCATCTCGAATATTAATTTAAGCTGCGGAACGGAAGTGACAAACCTCAGGCTCACTCTCTGACAAACTGGCCTGCTGACTGCTCCAAAGGCAATACAGACTCTCCATACGTACCAAGAAAAGTGCCTACATCCAGGCACAGGTATTGGGTGCATCCAACAACATGGCTGAACTCTTTAAAATGTGCAGGGAACTAGCCAACCCTTCTGCAATCTTCTCCCCTCTTCCGTCCCAGGCCCTCTCCAACGCACTGGCCATACACTTCACCACAAAAACCCAGCACATCCTGAGCACCCTTGCTACCCTCCTGATTCACCAACCCCCCGCCCTTCCCTCCCTTGCTTCCTACGGCCTATCCTCCTCCTCCTCTCTCTCCTTCTCCCCTGTAAAACCTGAAGAAGTCACCAGCGTTGCCCGCTCCATGAAGGTCTCTTCCAAACAGGTTTCCCCTTGCTCTTCCAGAACCATCAAGGACAATATTGGCTCTCTTGCCCCTGCACTCGCTGATCTCTGCAACCACTCTTTTGCCACCGGATCTTTCCCATCCTCCCTCAAGCTCTCCCTTGTGCACCCCCTCCTGAAAAAACCTTCAGCAGACCCTACCTGTCCTGCCAACTACAGCCCTATTTATATCACACCCTTCCTTGGGAAACTGCTGGAGAAGCTGGCCTTTCCACAACTTACCTCACACACCAAACTTGTTGGTGGTCTCCACGACCATCAGTCTGGATTCTGAGCATCCAGAGGCATGGCAACTGCTCTGCTGAACACTCGTGAAGAACTGCTTGCTTCTCTGGACTCTAACTCTGAAGCTGTCCTCATCGTACTCAATCTCTCCTCTGCCTTCGATATGGTTAACCATTCCACCCTCATAAAATGGCTCCATGATGCCCTTGGTATCTCGGAGCGGGCACTGGATTGGCTCATCTCCTTCCTAACTGACGGTTAGTCCCAAGTCATTTTGGGCACTTTCTCCTTACCTACTTCCTTCTCCACCTGTGGTGTCCCCCAGGCCTCAAACCTCGCCCCCTGGCTTTTCAACACTTACCTTGCTCAGCTACGACTCCTCATTTCCTCCTCCTCTGCCAATGTCCAGTGCTATGCAGATGACACACAACTCTTTCAAACTTCCTGCTGACCCACTTGCATGTTCCCTCATCCCTGACTGCCTATCTGCCATCCAGTCCTGATGTACTTCCAACGATCACTGCCTCAATGCCAGTAAGACTGAGATAATTCCCATTGGAACCGCTGCTCCCTCCTTTTTCCCCTCACTCTGGCCATCCGCCATGGGTGCCCCCATTCCCTGCTCCTCCTTCTGAAGCTAGAAATCTTGGAGTCATCTTCAACCCCCCTCTCTCTCTCATTTCCCCCTCACACTCAGGACATTGCCTAGAAGTCCCACTTTCAACTCTTCCTTCTCAAAGGAATTCTCCCTTCCCACACTTTCCCCCAGGTTCTCTCTAGGCTTGACTACTGCAATAGCCTTCCCCTGAATCTACCTTCTTCCTCTTTACGACCCCTCCAGCTAATCCAGAATCGGGCAGTAAGACTTATCCATGGCCTTCAGCCCAGGGGCCTTATCTCTTCTGCCCTAAAAACTCTTCACTGGCTCTCGGTTGCGGCACAGATTAAATTCAAATCCCTCTGCATACTCTCCCTCTAGACTTCGGCAGTCCTCTGGCACCAACTCTCTGTCTTTAAATCATTTTGCTCAAAAGAGGGCCAGAGGCCGATCACTGTCTTCAACTGGCTCCATTTTATGGAACCGCCTCCTCCTTCGTCTTGAGCAGGACTTCCTCAAATTCCAGAAGCTCCTCAAGACTTTCCGCTTCACCACCTCCTTCCCTTCATCCTTCCTCTGCTAATCTCACAGTCGCTGGGATTGTTTGCCAGGGCCCTTATGTATCAATTCGGGTACCTGGCCTCCCATACCCAATCCCCCCAGCCTCTGCCTACCTCTCAGCACTTGCTTCGGCACCCACCGGTCTCACTCCTGTAGGCTTGCACTTTCTCCAGCCAGCATAGCACTTACCATTTTATGCACTTCATCTGCTGCTCACCCACGAGCATGTGGCATTCCAGCACTTACCCCCACGCCCTGTCCCCCCTCTTCTCGCTGCACTTGCACATTCTGAATACTCACAAGGCATAGTATGTTTGTCTTTTATCTTCCACTGTAATCATTGTCTTCAATCCCATGTTCCCTCCCTATTGCCCTGTGGGCGCTTTGAAACAGATTTGACTTACTGTATAAGCGCCTAACAAATGCACAATACATAAAATACATTTCATGGCAATGCTCGGAATAGCTCAGCTTTTGATAACAAAAAACAAATTCATATAATAGAGATGGCTCACTGGCTATGGAGAGCAATATGCCAAATCTACTTTGTCCTTATTTGAGGTGTCTTTACTATCATGGATGTCTCATAGTTATCCAAATCTGAATGCCTGAGTCTAAATTGATTTTCATGTCGAAACCTGAAAATAGTGTGGGTATTGGGGCCTCTGAAGCCAATACCTGGTGGATGCTTACACATCAGCCAAAACTATTGGGTTTGTGAATGCCTGTTTTTTTCCAGAGTTCTCCAGTCTCAAGAAAATCCAAGAAAGCTTCAAGATGATTACGCCTGCACTCATTCGAGCATCCCTTCAGCCAGACGACTGGCTGGTAGCTATGTACAGTCAAGGCATATATTTGCACATTCCAATTTGGCCCCCTCAATGCCGTTATTTGGGTTTCTCCATAGGCGAGGAACAATGTCAGTTTAAGGTCTTGCCCTTTGGACTCAGTTCTGCCCCAAGAGTCTTCACCAAGCTTAAGACAGTGATGATGGCATTCCTGCGCCTAAAACAAATACACCTTTATTCCTACTTTAACTGGCTAATCAGAGCAGAGTCTTGAATGCATGTCTCCTGCCACCTTCAGTTCCTACTCGACCTGATGTACTTACTGGGCTTATTGTTCAACATGAAGAAATACACCCTCATTCTAACTCTGAAGAAGAGTTTATATGTTTCCTATGGGACTCATCGTTGGGCACAGTCTTCCCAACAAAAATGCAAGTGCAGGGTCTCCTAGTGACAGTATCCCTCCATTCCTATCTCACTCTCAAAGATCCGGATGGTAGTTCCTGTGTCTGGTGGGCTTGATGACAGCCAGTGTTACGAAAGCAATGTACACAGCTACACCTGGCGTGAGTTGGGACCAAGTCTCCTACACCCTAACCAGGGTGGTCCCTAACCCACTATGGCTCAAGAAAGCCTACCATCAGAATCTCCAGATAGGCACGCCCTTTCAGGATCCTCCTCATCAGTACACCATCACAACAGACTCTTCTCTGGCTGCTTGGGAAGCAACATTGGGGACCTCCAAGTACACAATAGGTGGAACAAGGAGGATTATATGGAATACATAAACCTTCTATAATTGTAAGCGCAGCTCACCCCGCTGGATAAAACAAGGCTGCCTTCACCCACCACAAATTGGAGATGAATGTTCAGATCCTTCGGGAGATTTTTACCTTCAAGGGATCTTTCCTGGTAGACCTGTTCATAACAGAATTTAAGAGCATGTGTCATAAATATGCCTCATGGTAATGGAAAACGAATGATCATTTGGGGGCACCCTGTCAATCTCATCGAACAACCTATTAGTTTAGCCATTTCTCCCCTTCCTCTGATTCCGAAAGACTTTGGCAAGTTCAGGGACTCCAAGCATTGTTGTAATTCACCCGATTGCACCCCATTGGCCAATATGCCCTGGTTCGCCTAAGTACTGCTAATGGCAAATGGTCCGCCTATCCTTCTCCCCCTCCTTCTAGACCTTCTCCAGCAAGGGAGGAAGGTACTGCACCCTTGCCCTCAATCGCTTACCTTGCTGCTCTGGCACCTGAAAAATTGATATGTGGTCACCTAGGCTTGTCGGATGATGTTGAAGTGCTGGGCACTGCCAGGCAGCCTTCTTTGCAAGCGCAATATAAGTTTAAATGGCTATGATTTTGCCACTGAATGTTGCAAAAATCAAAAGATCTTCTGCAGTCCTCAATAGATGACATTCTCTGCTTTTTGACAAGTGTAATTCATTCATGAACTCAAGTTTCATTGTACAAAACCTATTTGGCAGCTTTTGGAACCTGTCACTCGGACACAGACAGAGTGGTGTCCTCCAATCAGATAATGCCACCAATGGGAACTTTTCCATCTGTTCCTACCGATAAAGTGACCGATTCTAAACTGGGATCTTAAAGTAGTCAATGGCTCTGGCGCATACGCCTTTTGAACCAATGACATCATAAGACTTACACTTATTTCTCCAGCATTGGATCTTTCATAGATTCAGATGCTTGAATATTCCCCATCGTCAGACTGGGAATCCTCAGTGATAAAAATAATTATTAAAATGTTTAAATATACATTCATTATTCCATGGAGAATGCACGCAAACAACCCATTGTGGCCTATGAGCCATTCTATTGTGTAGTCCCTCCACCTCACTTTGGTCCTTTATGGCCCCAACCAATGAGGTGACAGGGTTGAAGCTCGGCCCCAGTCAGCCATGTTCAGATTTTTCACAGCAGTCTATCAGATAGAAGAAATCCTCCAGCTCTCCGAGCTTTTGACTTTGTTTCACCTTTTTCGTGTAGTATATATTTTTATAATATATTCTACTGTTTTCCCCTCCTTAGGGGCTTTCTATTCTGAGCTTTTGGGCTATGAGAATCCTTTTTCTTGGTACAATTTCGTCGAGTGAAAGTTCTCCTCAGCATGGCTGAGCTTCAGGTTGCCAAGAAGCCTTCCCTGTTTAGGGACTGCACAAGGTGCAGGAATGAACTGGTTTACATGAAGGATCCACATGACCAATGCATCTACTGCTTATATCCACATGACATCAACAAATGTGACATTTACAGGTCTTTCTCCACCAAAACACTGCAACACAGACACAGGAGACTTCTGTTACACCTAGAAGCCAAAGGTCTGTCCTCTGACGAGGAGTCTGCCAAGACAGCTTCTGTTTTGTCTACTAAACCATCTGAGAGACCAGAAAGTCTGAATCCACTTCTTCCATGGGCTCTGGAGACCACAAGTCACGTCATCCTGAAGAAAAAACCACCTCCAAAGGTAAGGAGGCGTTTTCAAAAAATCCACGGGGGGGGGGGCAGTCCACGGAGAAGCCATCCACGAGCGGCAGCAAGGTTAAAGACTCATCGACGGATAGGCAATCGACGAAATCCCCATCGACGACGACACTCCAATCCTCATTGTCCACGACCAAATCCTCGTTGTCGAGATCATCTTCCATGAAAAAGCAGTCATCGATGAAGGAAGCTCAACACCCATCGACGACACTCGTCCACGAAGCTGTCGTCGACAGAGGAACCATCTTCAAAGTCTTCGTCCACGGAACCACCGTCAACGAAGCCACCATCCAATGTGAGCAGTCTCCCCAAGTCTTTGGGAACAACGTCTCCAATTTCAGATACTCCTGAGCCAGTTGGAACACAGTTTTCCCTGTTAAATGAGATGACAGAACTCCCTGACATCATTCTTCAAGAAGATTTCTCAGACACGGAAGTTCTTGGTGACCAACCTTTCCTCATTCCCAAGGAAAACAGCCCTCCTTGGCAACCAGACTCGGAGGACATTGCTGATCCTTATAACCCGGTGCTCATGGTATCGATGCAAAGAATCATCGAGGAATTCAACAGACGTCAAGAGCAAAAGAATAGATCATCTGTACCAAAGGAACCAAGAACCCCTCTGAGGGATGTTTCACCTCGGCATAACACGCCCAGACACTCCTCTCCCAGCAGTAGGCCACAGAAAAGAGCACAATCACCTGAGCCTCCACATAGATCCAGGAGCAGAACACTCAGTGCTTCACCGACAAGAGTCCCCTCTCCAGCATCACCACATAGACCTCGATCTCCGGTTAGAGATCCAACTACGGTGTCTTCGTCTGTGTCAGTCTCTGATTGACAAGAGGACCCGTTCAGGGATTTCTCAGATCTGGAGGAAGGTGAGATCACGCAGGAGCCTGATGCTCCCAGTGAATGGGATGATTATATCATTGAGAAGCCCAGAAAGCAACTCTCTCCAGGAGATTCTTCACCACCGGATGATTTAGTATCTTATCATACTATTATCGGTAAAGCTGCAGACTTGTTCAAATTACAAGTTACATCGGAAGAAAAGAAGTCAGTGCTTTATGAGCACAGGGACAAGCGCAGGAGAACGGTTACCACCATTCCTCTTCTCGACACCATATGGGAGTCTGGGTCGAAGATACTGGCCACACCATTATCCACACTTACGCTGGTTTAAAGACCTGAAAAGAAATACAAGGCACCTGACAGAGCACCGCTTTGTTTAAGGGGTAATATACTAAGCCAGACTCAGTTATTACAGTAGCGGCCAGAAAAAAGTTAGCCAATCCGTCATCACCATTGTCAGCACCCCCAGACAAGGAAGGTCGTAAGCTGGAAGCCATGGGTAGAAAGGTGTCTTCCTCAGCATCTCTCACTATTAGAGCGGGCAACGCATTAGCCATGACAGCCAGGTTTGACCGCAAACTTTGGCTTCGCATTTCCAAACTGACCAAACCTCTACCTGCAGATCTACAGGAAGAAGCCAGGTCTATCATTGCAGATGGAGAAGCTACTTCAGATCACATGATCAACGCTGCAGTCGACGTGCCTGAGTCAGGTTTCAGGCAAATGGCCCACGGCACGGTACTTAGAAGACAGGTCTGGATAAAAAAAGCCACGAATTTCAGGCCTGAAGTGCAGGCACAAATATTGGACATGCCATTCGACGGACAAGACTTAATTGGCAAAAAAGTAGATGACCACCTTAAAGCAATTAAAACAGACATAGCTCGAGCCATCAGTTCCTTGAAGGATAAATATAAAGACCGTAGGTCTTTTCGGCCCTTTCAAGGTTCATCGTCAAAAGACAAAGGATATACTCATTCTTACTATGGTCAGAAGATGCAAGAAAACACATTCCAAGGCAACAGATATCAATCCGCCAACAGGTACTCCCAGAGAGGAAGGCGCGGCTCTTCCCAAAGTAAAGCCCAGAACAAACAAAATTGACCATTCGGTTCTTCCCCCTCTAAGTCAAACACCTGTGGGGGGAAGGGTAAGCCAATTTTTTCAATGCTGGAATTCGATAACATCGGACAAGGGAGTATTACAGGTGGCCCGCAAGGGTCACACCACAGAATTCATAGACCAACCTCCTTCCCTTGCTCCCACCCCTCGCAAGGTTCACATGCTGAGGCACGTCATGGCAGAAGTTAAAAAATTACTGCACAAAGCAGCTATAGAACCAGTTCCTTATCCCCAGAAGGGAAAAGGTTTCTACTCTTGCTTCTTTCTAATCAAGAACAACAACGGCCAATGGAGGCCCATATTGGACTTGAGGGCACTCAACAAATACATCAAACACATCAAATTCAAAATGATATCCCTGCCAGGCATCTTACCGTGGCTGAACAGAAACACCTTCCTAGCCACTCTGGACTTAGAAGACGCATATTTCCACATTCCAATTCATTCTGCCCACAGACAGTTCCTCAGCTTTGCTATAGGAGACCTACATTTCCAATTCTGGGTACTCCCGTTCGGGCTAAAATCAGCACCAAGGGTATTTATCAAATGCCTGGCGCCCGTAGCAGCAAACCTCAGATGATTGGGTACGGAGGTCTTTCCATATTTGGACGACTGGTTCATAAGGGCAAGCTCATTTCTCAAGCTCATTTGCCAGTATCGAAAACGATAAAACTCCTAAAAGGGTTACGTTTTTTCGATAAATAACATAAAATCCTGCCCAGTACCCGGCAAAAGGGTTCTCTTCCTGGGGGCCGAGTTTGACACCACCATTCCCAGGGTAAGACCATCGCCCGGACACAGTAACAGCCATCCTCCGCTCAACATCATTGTTTCTAGGAAAAGAGACAACCAAGGTACGCTCTTTCAAATCCCTCCTGGGCATGATGTCCTCATGTATATTTCTCATACCAAAATGCAGACTTTGCATGAGACCAATCCAGGAGGCCCTGGACCACCAATGGAAACAAGCAATAGGTTCATGGGAAGATGTATTCCAGATACTGACGACAGTACACAAGGCACTTCGATGGTGGAATACTCTGTGGAACCTGCTCCAAGGGATGCCTTTCCAGGCTCCAACATCTACCCTTCTCTTAAGGACAGATGCATCCCTTTTGGGATGGGGAGCGCACTTGGCGGACCTCCAAATGAAAGGGGCTTGGTCAGGCCAGGAATCACAGCTCCACATCCTAGAGCTCAGGGCGATACAATGGGCTCTAAAAGCTTTCCTTCCAGTAGTGGCGTGTCAAGAATTGACCATCCTGACAGACAATACAACCTCCATGCACAACACAAACGAGCAAGAGAGCACAAAGTCAGATCTTATCACAGGAAGCTCAACTACTATGGTCATGGGCCTTACATCACAAAGTCCAGATCAGGGCGGAACATCTCCCGGGAGTGGACAATGTCTTAGCGGACAAACTGAGCAGGTAGTACGCATCATCACACGAATGGGAGCTAGACGGAAAGGAAGCCTCCGTATGGGGCCATCCACAGATCGACCTCTTTGCCACCAGAGTCAATAGAAAATGTCAAGTATTCGCCTCAAGGTACTCGGAACATCAGTCAGCAGGAGATGCATTCTCGGTGGACTGGACATGGAAATTCCTTTATGCTTTTCCTCCCATTCCACTCATAGCCAGAGTTCTGCTCAGAATGAAGGAGCAGGACTGCTCCATGATCCTAATAGCGACGGACTGGGCGTGACAGATCTGGTACCAGACTCTGCAGCATCTATCCCGATGGCCTCCAATTCGCCTCCAGGCACATCAATACCTATTGACTCAGGAGAACCACAAAGTCCTCCACTACGACCCAGCGAGCCTCTCCCTCAAGGCCTGGTTCCTGAGCAGCGCAAACTCATGAACTTGAGCCTTCCGGCAGACTGCTGGGACATAATCAGGGCCTCTAGAGCCCCCTCGACAAGGATCACCTATGTGCGGAAATGGGCCCACTTCTCTAAGTGGTGTGAAACATCTACGATTAACCCACTTACAGCTTCGGTAGAAAAGATACTACCTTACTTATTGCATTTGGCTAAAGCAGGTCTCTCCTTATCCTCCATCAAAGTTCACCTGTCGGCCATATCGGCATACACGACGACTCCAGAAGCACAGTCATTACTCTCTCTTCTAGCTATCAAGATCTTCCTGAAGGGATTGATCCATACTTATACTCCTACGCCCTCATCAGTTCCTTCCTGGAGCCTAAACACTACTAACTACTGTGAAATAAAATTCTTATCTTGGAAAACAGCATTTTTGATAGCCATGACATCGGCCAGGTGGATCAGTGAATTACAGGCCTTGTCTTCAGAACCTCCTTTTACTTTGTTTCAACAAGACCACGTCATTTTGAGAACACAGCCAAAATTTCTTCCCAAGATTTTATCAAAGATGACACTCACAGAGCGCATTGTTCTACCATCTTTCTTCCGGAACCGTACCTCTGAGGCGGAAAGAACTTTACATTCTCTAGATGTGACTAGAGTTTTGAAATTCTACTTGCAGAGGACTAAAGCATTCCGCTCATCTAAAAGGCTGTTCATTGCCTTTTCTGGTCACACAAAAGGGCAGCATATCTCCAAACAAAGTCTGGCAAGATGGATCTCTTTATGCATCACTCACTGTCATCAATTGAAGGGTGACCCTCTCTTCAAACCGCCGACGGCATACTCCACCAGAGGGAGAGCAGCATCAGTAGCGTTTCACGTAGGGGTACCCTTGAAGGATATTTGCAGAGCCGCTACCGTGGGCACTCTGCACACGTTCGCTAAACACTGCTGCCTAGCAGAAGATGCCAACAAGGAATCTGCAGTTGGGCAGGCAGTGCTCCGCCACCTCTTTGCATAAGGTAGGACCAGCCTCCTTTCCTCCATTTCCCCGAGTAGGTAACCGTTGTGTTGCTGCATAGTAAAGGTTTGTCAGAAATATTTTTTCTGCATCTATGCTTATATAGATATGTATATGATGGTGTCATGCTTTAACTGCTTGGTATTCTATTCAAGCATCTGAATCTATGAAAGATCCAATGCTGGAGAAGTCTTAGTTACTTACCTGTAACTGTATTTCTCCAGCATTGGTATCTTGCATAGATGCACATGTGCCCACCCTCCTCCCCTGAGAGGCTACTCCTACGCTCAGCACCCATCATACTGTAGTTCCTACGGTTCAAAATCTGAAGATGGCTGACTGGGGTGGAGCTTAAACCCTGTCACCTCATTGGTTGGTGCCATAAAGAACCAAAGTGGGGTGGAGGGACTACATAATAGAATGGCTTGTAGGCCACAATGGGTTGTTTGCATGCATTCTCTATGGAATAATGAATGTATATTAAAACATTTTAATAATTATTTTGATCACGAGGATTCCCAGTCTGACGACAGGGAATATTCAAGCATCTGAATCTATGAAAGATACCAATGCTGGAGAAATACAGTTACAGGTAATTAACTAAGACTTTCATGGAAAATGGCTTTTCTCATGGCAATTACATCAGCTTGCAATATTAGTGAGCTACAGGCATTGTCAGTCAATGTAGTCTTACAGACTCATTCCTGTTCTTTCCAAAGGTAGTCTCAAACGTTCACATAAACCAGGAAATATCTTTACCGGTTTGCTTTCTAGATCCCCAGACAGAAGCTGATTGAATCCTGCACTGTCTTGACATTTGAAGGTCCATGAGGTATTAGCTTGAAAGACAGAACCTCATAGTTCCTTGGACAGACTGTTTGTCACTTGCAGCGGTGTCCAACCAGGCAAGCAAGCAGCATAAGCCACACTAGCTGGGTGGATTGTCTCATGCATTTCTCATGACTACCAAGTGCAAGGCAAGGTTGCACCTCAGGCGTGCATGCTCACCTGAGGAGAGCACAGAGCACGGCAGTAGCTTTTCAGGGCCATGTACCATGGGTCACTATATGCAAAACATCAATGTGGGTCTCCCTGTCAGCTTTTGTAAACACTACTCACTGGATTCCAGTTCCATGGCAGCATTATCAGTAATAACAAGTTTCCTTAATATTTATTTTAAAACAGATTGAATATATTTTACAGTTGTAATTATCAAGAATATTTAGTTACTGTTGCAAAAAAATGTATTGATCAAGATTTTAATAATTTACAACTAACTTACTAAAATAGTTACTTCTCATTTCAAAGAGCCCAGACAATTGCATGCATAATTGAAATAGAGATTCAATTTTAGAAAGGTCACCACAAAACTGACAAGAGCGTTCTGTAATAGCAGACCCAGAAATAATACCTAGGAATTCATTAGTAGGTAGGATGTTTACTCTAAATCTTCGGAAATAGTTTCTCCAATAGGCTTCCAGAAATGTGTTTAAATAAGGAGGAATGTCTCCCAATTAGTCTTCCTCTTTTGCAAGATCACAGGATTCCCAAATAACTATCAATGTTTGCACAACCAATTCTTTCTTCAGCAAATCCTGTTTTTTTGTCGGGGTCTGTGAAGAGACACCCAGAGTACTATTACATGTTTTACATTTATAAAAGAATACTTTTAATTCCGGAGATCTTTTGTTGACTGCTTCCTGTCGGATGCCCATATATATATGGAGAAATTAAGGGGGATCTAAAAATGTCCCACATAGCAACAAGAACTGCCAGTTAGTTAATGTTGACCATGGCAGGCAAACTCATTCATATTTGCTTATAGACATGGGACAATGGACAATTCTCTTCTCCACACAAGAACTTCCACAAGATATTAGCAATGCATTATCTTCCATGTCCATACTTTCCAAACCATTGGTCATTACGGGAACAATCTTTGCCTTATTGTTAGTATTGAGTACTTTCCAAATTTGGTGTTCATTTTCCTTCACTGTCAACGTTCCTGTGTTTTTATTGACGACTGTTTGCAAATGTGAAAACCCAAGTACACAAGTTGATTTACCTGCTCCAGGTTATTGGCACCCATATGTCAATTAGAAGATGGACTCTTCTCGCTCTTGTGAATTAAATTACCTTAGATGTTACTGTATTTATTACTAGGTCATTTTCAAGAGCGTATAAGCTGAGTATCTTCATAGATAGCTGAAGTCCTGTCGCGAACCACTACTTGCAGTTATTTTAGAGGACTGTGAACCACTATTATCCATACAGATCTGGTTTTGCAAATTAGGATGAAGTTTAATGACAATATTTAACAGTTCTTAAGTTTGCCCCAGAGAGTAGCCCGGGTGACCGTATCATAAATTGATGTTAAGTCAATACAGGTCACATAAATAGGGGTAGCAGTTTTCTCCACGACTTGCTTTTGTTGTTATTATGATCCGTTAAAGTGCAATGGCTCTTCCGAAAGTCTGTTTGAAATATGTATTAATCTATCCCTTTCAAGTGCCCATACTTCCAATTAATTTAATATTAAATTAGAAAATGTCATGCTTCCTACACCTGAAAGGGCGATGGGCCGATAGTTTTTAGGATTATTTCAATTGCCCTTCTTGAATATCAGGACAATATATGATAGGCTCCAGGTATCTGGATGTATGCGTGATGCTACAATGTGTTTAAATAGTACTTCCAGGATCTTTGCCCATTATTTTAGGGATCCCTTTAAACTGCAGTTTGCTAAACCGTTAGGGCATGATGCGCTGGGGTTTTTAGGTCTCCTGATTAGCGCTTCTATTTTACTGATATCCAAGAGAAAATCGCAAGGAAAACTCGGGAACTAAAGAAATCCGATTTCCAGGAGTATACAATTCCTTGAAATGATTTTTCCATTATTCATCAGATAATGGGTTTATTAATATATCTTTTAAATGTGACTTTGTTGTTAACAAGTTCCCAGAAGCTATTTGTGTATTTAATACTCTTAGCATGATGTTGTTTGCTTTATGATTGGTGCTATGTGTATACTACTTGAAGCAGTTTTTAAATGTCTGTTTGGCCCTGTTGTTCATCCCAGATTTCATGGCTTCATCAAATGGTTCCTTCATAATGTTCTGCTGAATGCTAATTAAAAGTGCTTTTCCCTTTCAAATGACAAGATCATATTTAATATAAAATGTAAAACTAGGACATGTTTCTTGTTTAAAAGAGTGTGTAAGATCTAAGAAAAAGTTTGTACAATTACCATAAATAAAGTAAGTAGGCCTTTCATCGTTTGCAAATTCCTCCTAAAAGTAGTCCCCAATTGAACATTTTACTAGTGCTAAAATCCCATCTTAGTCTATTTCTGCCAGAATGTGCAGATAGAGAAATATTTGTCATCATATGTAGATTGTTGTTACTCAGAATATCAAGCACTGCGACTAGTAGTTTGTGGTCACTGGAGGTTTTAGAGGTGATCCCAAAGCTTGAACAGCGCTTGAATTAGCAAAATACAAACATATAATCACGAATCGCAGGACCAAGTTGATCGACTGGGTACATCAAATTTCCAAGAAATTGTATGGCTTGTACAACCTGGATAGGATCTTCCAGATGTCTGAGTGAACCTCCAATATTATTATGAATTGCCATCAACAGACCACCCGATGGACGTCCTCATGGGCACTTGCGGGCAGAATGTAAAAATACTGTATTCCAATTAAGTACACAAGGCACATCTATCCAATCTTCCTGCAACAGAATTCGATCGAAGTCTTGAAACTTAGGGTTTAACGGATTAGCCTTTGATACATTTGTGAAGCCTTGCTAGTTGCAAGAGAGTACTTTCTTAGTGTAATTATTAAAGATAGATTTTTATTGTGGGCATTCTGGTTGCCTGTTGGTTGTTATATGACAGGCAATCAAGTCCATTCCTGTTGCAACGGAGGAACAGATGGCATCAAACGTTTTTCTGATTGGCCTGTGGGATATGCCATTGGCTTTCCTTTGTAATGGTGTTCACAGCTCATGCAAGTACCTTTCATAGATTATTTTCTGACCTCAATCTATTTGGGGACACCCAATCCTCAATATTAGGAAGAAAGTTTGTAACCCATCAGCGATATACTTTCATACTGGGAAAATGACGGGTCTAGTATCGGGCGTGAACATAAATGGACAAAAACCACAACCGTTTGATTGGGGTCCAAGAACTCTATAAGATCAATATCAATGGAATTCATGTATCATAACTGAGGAACAAATATGTGCAATTTGTTTTTTTTTGTTCTTTTGTTTATTTAGGGCCTGATTCAACAACTTGGCACATGTTACAAAAATTCACAAACGTTTCGTATGGCATACTACACACTTAAAAGGCAACTATAAAACCACTATAAAAACCAACTGCTATAGATTAAAAACAAATATTATACAGTTTTTCATTCCACATCCTCCAAGCTCTTCATAACATTGGACCAAGGACTACACAAGAGCCAGAGAGAGCTATAGTAGTGCCTGGACAACAGTTTGACTGAAATGCTGCAGACTCAATCGATTGTATACTATATACATATTTGCTGTATATTTATATATCACGATTTCAGAGCCAGACCTCGTATTAGCAGGTGTTGTGCAGTTTCTAGGCTAGTTACCACTTTAGAAAGCCTGCATCATCTTTCCTCTTGGGGAATCTCCAATCTGGGTCTCATTATCATCAGCAAAACAAAAGAGTTGATGGCTGGAAGGTTTAGAATAAATCTTGACCTCTGGCATTGCTCTGGGCAACCCTCCAGACCATCGTTCTTCGCCTGCCATGCCATTACAACAGGGGAAAAACCATATGCAAATCAGGCTTGGTCCCACCCCCAAAGGGGTAGTCCAGCCTGAACTGCTAGGTCACATCCCTTTTGTACGAGACCACAAGCATCCCCAGACATGTTTCAGCCTTGTTGGGCGTCATCAGTGAGGAGTAGCTTGGGTCTCTAGGCCCAGCAGGCAAGGGGCCCACGTCTGGGCATACCCTTCCCACTCGGGTGACAATAGCAAAACAAAAGAGTTGATGGCTGGAAGGTTTAGAATAAATCTTGACCTCTGGCATTGCTCTGGGCAACCCTCCAGACCATCGTTCTTCGCCTGCCAAGCCATTACAACGGGAAAAACCATATGCAAATCAGGCTTGGTCCCACCCCCAAAGGGGTAGTCCAGCCCGAACTGCTAGGTCACATCCCTTTTGTATGAGACCACAAGCATCCCCAGACATGTTTCAGCCTTGTTGGGCGTCATCAGTGAGGAGTAGCTTGGGTCTCTAGGCCCAGCAGGCAAGGAGCCCACGTCTGGGCATACCCTTCCCACTCGGGGTGACAATAGCAAAACAAAAGAGTTGATGGCTGGAAGGTTTAGAATAAATCTTGACCTCTGGCATTGCTCTGGGCAACCCTCCAGACCATCGTTCTTCGCCTGCCAAGCCATTACAACAGGGGAAAAACCATATGCAAATCAGGCTTGGTCCCACCCCCAAAGGGGTAGTCCAGCCCGAACTGCTAGGTCACATCCCTTTTGTACGAGACCACAAGCATCCCCAGACATGTTTCAGCCTTGTTGGGCGTCATCAGTGAGGAGTAGCTTGGGTCTCTAGGCCCAGCAGGCAAGGGGCCCACGTCTGGGCATACCCTTCCCACTCGGGGTGACAATAGCAAAACAAAAGAGTTGATGGCTGGAAGGTTTAGAATAAATCTTGACCTCTGGCATTGCTCTGGGCAACCCTCCAGACCATCGTTCTTCGCCTGCCAAGCCATTACAACAGGGGAAAAACCATATGCAAATCAGGCTTGGTCCCACCCCCAAAGGGGTAGTCCAGCCCGAACTGCTAGGTCACATCCCTTTTGTACGAGACCACAAGCATCCCCAGACATGTTTCAGCCTTGTTGGGCGTCATCAGTGAGGAGTAGCTTGGGTCTCTAGGCCCAGCAGGCAAGGGGCCCACGTCTGGGCATACCCTTCCCACTCGGGGTGACAATAGCAAAACAAAAGAGTTGATGGCTGGAAGGTTTAGAATAAATCTTGACCTCTGGCATTGCTCTGGGCAACCCTCCAGACCATCGTTCTTCGCCTGCCAAGCCATTACAACAGGGGAAAAACCATATGCAAATCAGGCTTGGTCCCACCCCCAAAGGGGTAGTCCAGCCCGAACTGCTAGGTCACATCCCTTTTGTACGAGACCACAAGCATCCCCAGACATGTTTCAGCCTTGTTGGGCGTCATCAGTGAGAAGTAGCTTGGGTCTCTAGGCCCAGCAGGCAAGGGGCCCACGTCTGGGCATACCCTTCCCACTCGGGGTGACAATAGCAAAACAAAAGAGTTGATGGCTGGAAGGTTTAGAATAAATCTTGACCTCTGGCATTGCTCTGGGCAACCCTCCAGACCATCGTTCTTCGCCTGCCAAGCCATTACAACAGGGGAAAAACCATATGCAAATCAGGCTTGGTCCCACCCCCAAAGGGGTAGTCCAGCCCGGACTGCTAGGTCACATCCCTTTTGTACGAGACCACAAGCATCCCCAGACATGTTTCAGCCTTGTTGGGCGTCATCAGTGAGGAGTAGCTTGGGTCTCTAGGCCCAGCAGGCAAGGGGCCCACGTCTGGGCATACCCTTCCCACTCGGGGTGACAATAGCAAAACAAAAGAGTTGATGGCTGGAAGGTTTAGAATAAATCTTGACCTCTGGCATTGCTCTGGGCAACCCTCCAGACCATCGTTCTTCGCCTGCCAAGCCATTACAACAGGGGAAAAACCATATGCAAATCAGGCTTGGTCCCACCCCCAAAGGGGTAGTCCAGCCCGAACTGCTAGGTCACATCCCTTTTGTACGAGACCACAAGCATCCCCAGACATGTTTCAGCCTTGTTGGGCGTCATCAGTGAGGAGTAGCTTGGGTCTCTAGGGCCAGCAGGCAAGGGGCCCACCTCTGGGCATACCCTTCCCACTCGGGGTGACAATAGCAAAACAAAAGAGTTGATGGCTGGAAGGTTTAGAATAAATCTTGACCTCTGGCATTGCTCTGGGCAACCCTCCAGACCATCGTTCTTCGCCTGCCAAGCCATTACAACAGGGGAAAAACCATATGCAAATCAGGCTTGGTCCCACCCCCAAAGGGGTAGTCCAGCCCGAACTGCTAGGTCACATCCCTTTTGTACGAGACCACAAGCATCCCCAGACATGTTTCAGCCTTGTTGGGCGTCATCAGTGAGGAGTAGCTTGGGTCTCTAGGCCCAGCAGGCAAGGGGCCCACGTCTGGGCATACCCTTCCCACTCGGGGTGACAATAGCAAAACAAAAGAGTTGATGGCTGGAAGGTTTAGAATAAATCTTGACCTCTGGCATTGCTCTGGGCAACCCTCCATACCATCGTTCTTCGCCTGCCAAGCCATTACAACAGGGGAAAAACCATCAGACAGGGCCAAATATTGAATCGTAGTAGCAGCATAAACCTCCAAAGTTTTGCTTTGGGCAATATGGTAAAATATCTGTGTGGAGTTAAGGGAGGAAACGCTTGTCTTGACTACTCCACTAAAGTAGTTTTGGTAGTCAAATAGGCAGTAGTATTCTGATCCCACAACATAGCCTTTCTTTTTAATTGTGTACAGAGTGGCGTAATTCCCAGTGGGAGGTCCCATTTTAGGTTGATCATATCATGGAAAACAGAACAAGTGTAAGCAAATTCCTGTAAAGCTTGTGATTTCAGGGAGCCAGGTTTTAATAACTCTCCAAAGGATCTCATAATCAAATTGTCTTGTTCCAACAGGATTTCCAGACGTAGAACACTCTTTCTACTCTCCAAAAGGGGTTTTAAGGACACTAGGCCTAGTTTAAGTCGTATAGCCTGAATTGAAACACGTGTCGAAGACGAAAGACTCGCTTCCACAGTTCTCTTGCCAATCTGTCCAGCCAATTAAATTTTGCTGTAAGATATGTTTAGAGGCTGCACAAAATACCAGGGAGTGATGCCGTTATTATATAGCTGCATAAGGCCCAGAGTTGGGTATCCCCCGTAGAGCAAATACATTTGTTTGCAGCCAGGAGTTTGCTTCTTACTCTCCATCAGCTCTTTCCACCACCAATCTCACACTGTTTTGATTACTCAACACAGCTCCCAGATATTGAAACGAGTTAACTACATCTAATATTTGCTCATCAATATACCGCTCCTCAACACTGGCCTGCCTTTGTAATTTACCCATAATCATGACTTTAGTTTTCTCATGATTTATCTTTAGGCCATCTTGAGTGGCATAAGCAGCCAGGGTATTTAAGGAGTGTTGAAGGCCCACCCTGGTCTGATCTACCAGAACAATATCGTCAGCCTAGCCAACCCTGCTTAAAGCCCATTTTAGGAGGACAATTCTGTCCCTACATAGTGCCTCATCTATGTCTGCCACAAAAAGATTAAAAAAGATAAAGGGTCAACATGCACCCCTGTTTGAGTCCCTTATTTGTTAATTCTGATTTTGACAGAGTACTCTCCAACTTCATTTGTACCTTGGTACTCTCATATTGGTGTTGGATTAGACACAGTAAGCGCCTTGGTATACCCCACTGGCTTCATTTTTTCCACAGGATCTTGCGGTTGATTGTATCATAGGGTGACGTAAAATTGATGTATGCCAGACATAGAGAGAGCTACGCCCCAGTGGCCTTCAAGAGCTGTTGTAAAATCAATATGCTATGAGTTGTCCCATAACCTGGTCTAAATCCCATTTAGAACTTGGCCAATAGCGGTCTCTCTCCCCCCCTCCCCACCCTGCTCCCCCAGCCCTTTCAGGTCATGCAATAACAAGTTAGCAAATATTTTCCCTGGTACATCTAGCATCGCAAGAATGTGATAATTCTTTGGTTCCATCCTGGATCCCTTTTTGTGTACCGAGACAATGGGGGGGGTCATTAGAAGGAATGATGAGGTCATGACAAAGACTATTGTATAGGGGAAATAAAAAATGGAAGTTTAAGTTTATGTATGGTGGTAAGGAGAATGAATGAATGACTTTGAATGATGAGGATGAAACGGAATGAGATGAATGAAAGATGGAAAGTGAATTAAAGTTTTAATTTTCCTTTCCTTTTAAATTGGATGCAGTAATGTTAAAGGTTTATGTAATGAGGGAAAGAATTTTGTGTTTTCTTTTTTATTGTCAAACCAATAAAACAAACAAAACAAAAAAAGCGCCATGGTTCATGCCGGTAAAATACCGGCACCGCCTTGGTGGAAAGGGGAATTACGCCCCATTCCAAGGTTGGCGGGGCGGTAATTCCCCCTTCCACCATTGCCCTTCCACATTCCCATTTTTGCCCCATAGGGCTCTATGGGAATGGGGAAGGCGCTAATTACGGTACCGCAAATTGCGGTACCGTAATTAGCTCCACTGGTCCCTTTGCGGGTTGGTTTTTAACGCCTGCAAAAAGCAGGCGTTAAATTCCCCAACCCGCAAAGGGACCTCGTAGTAAGGCGGTAAGGATTTACCGGTACCGGTAAAATACCGGTACCGGTAAACCCTTACCGCCTACCGTGTAATGAAGCCCTTGATCTTTAAAGCTTTTTCAATAAACTTCAGTACTGCAATTGTTACACTGATCCTTTCCCCCATGATAACCCAGGCCCACCACTCCTGTGGGTTCAAGGTACTTTCACCCATCACAAAATCTGCCAAATAAAATTCTCTGATCTCTTTTAGTGAATCACATACTGTTACCCAATGGCCTAGCGTCTCAACCATGTTCTTCTTCTTACAGAAGGTCATTTATCACTTTTAATACCTGGCATTTTACGAGCCCACATAATTAGTAGCTTTTGTGAAATATTTGATGGGTCAAGGGCATGAGCAGCATCAGGGCCTTTCAACCTTTCAGTTGAAAGTGGCTATGAGCCTGAGATAGGCCCCCAGCAACTGCTGCATGTTGCCAGTCAGCAGTTTTATAACACAGGAATATATTTTTCTCTATATTACTTTTGTTCTGGGGCTTGCCTTACAAGCTGCATTTGCGGGAGTCCTTGCGGCCGTCACTTCCCTTCGGCTATACAGAAGTGTTATCACCTTGTTGCCTTTTCACACCAGATCCTCCACAGCAGGCAAATAGAAGGATTTATAGCTTTTTAGTGGGTATTTTGTGTTTCAGCTCCCTGCTGGCTGGCCATCTCATGATTATCAGCGGGTATGTTTGAAGAGGAACATATGTGTTAATGAGCTCACTTAATTGGTACATTTCTTTCTAATGATGGTTCAGAGGATTTGGGATTGGCCACAACAGGCAGTCTTTTTCATGTGATCTCTTCAAGGCCATATGTCACTTCAGGTCATTTTCTGCGATGACATAAGCCAAAGTTCATGTGACATCATTTCATGGGATATCATCATTATGCTAGTTACTGTTTTTGAAACTTTAAGATTCCTACAGATTTTTGATCACAGAATCTTGACATGTATGCTAATAAAGGAACCTACAGGTACGCACAATCTGGGGCCATAACTCCCATACCGACACTTGTGCCGTCGCTTCCTGATGTACTAATTAGGGCACTTCTCATTGGTCTGTATTACTTGTGATAAGGATTATATAGAATTCCACGTATCTAGTAGTGGACACACGTACTAAGGGGGACATACCCGAACAAACATTGAAACTACTAAAGAAATGTAATGGAAACAAACTTGACACCAAGGTGTCCACAGACCACATATGCCAACATTGCACACATTTATTTTACAAAGTTACACAAACACATCAATTTCACCCATACATGCATTCATACCACCACAGCAACAGCATTGGCAAACGGACACACTCAGCAACAGCACTGGGACACAAACAAAAACAGGAAATCAGTGGCATTTAAACAAAACAAAAAAAGTTATGGTTACTTCTTCTAAAACTGGTCTACAAACATAGGGAAAGTCATTGTTGAGGCACACATACTGTCAAAATCACCTATTTCAAACAGCATTCGACTGAAAATTAAAACGTAACGTGGTTTCATTACTAGTGGTTTGGACATTGTAATAGGAAAAATGTGTTTTTACCTCAACAACGTTTGTAACTTTCTTACACGCACGTACATATATGCACATACACACGGGCGTGCACTATCACGTTGCAGAAGGAGTAAAGTAATTGAATCAGGGGAAGTCTATGATGTGTTAGGGGCAGAGAATGAGGGCCGTATTCAGAGGTCCGTGTAACATTAGAAATGTGTTGTTCCAAACTGGAACAATACATTTCTTAAATTCACCATATTCTGACAAATAAAGAATGAGTTGCCAGGACATGAAAGCCTCTGCCTTTGCCCGATTTACGGCTTGACAACAGCCCTAGCAACCATCAGGAATGCAGGGCAGCCACATGGAGGAGATTCTCCTCACAGCAACACTGGTTTAGCACGCCAATAAAATGAGTTAAAATACGACACCTGTGAGTTGCCCTTAGAGTCCACTGCATACCTTTTTCCTTTATAAAGACAGCATTTCCTAGACGTCAGCACCAATTTTCTAATGACAATTTAAGAAAACTTTCTTAAAACCAGAAAAATGGCAATCTATTCAGACATGCTCGTAATGGCACTGGAATACATGTTTTCTGCACATAACGAGAGATATTAGCATGACATCTCCCCTCCACGAAGTGCAGGAAACTGGAGGGGAGAATGTCGTATTTCCACACTTATCATGAGCTCATAATAGTCCCCTCTGTGTGGAAGAGGCTCAAACGTGTGGCGTGTGCTTAAAGTTGTTTTTTCATGATGCTGTGCAAACGTGCTCTGGTCCTCTCCCATATCGGGCAGATGTTCGTCTGAGTCTGACGTCATGGGGCTGTAGGATTACTTGCTTTGCTCCTGTGCAGTGGATTCATATATTTTTATATTGCAAAAATTAAATGCATGCCTTTTACAAGTTGTATTTTTCCCAAAACCATTCACAGATCATGTATTCCAGAAAGGCTGGTACTTTAACAGAAGGACGAAAATCAAGCAAAGGAAGAAAAACAAAGACTGTTATATTATTTTTGTGAAAAGATTGATTGGAGCACAGAACTATTTATATGTTTTTATGTAATAAAGTATTTCCCTTTATCACTTGAGTCACTTTATTGTTGCACAACATCCTTCTGAGTTGGCCAAGACACCATAGGAAGTATGTTCTTTCACTTTAGTGCAACGCACCTCTGCATTGTTCTAGATGGTGCACTTTTACGACTCTTTGTGAAGCTTAAAGGGGAAACGCACGTTCTACATTTCTTTTGATTGCAGTACAGTATTCCGAGCAAAGTGCAAAAATCTATAGCAACATATTTGTTGAGAACGGAAAACACTTGCAAACAATTCAGGAGACATCCATTTTATCCAAAGCACTTTTGTTGACATTATCATGCCAGCGTGGTATGCTTCAGTGATCGACTTAATGATATCAGTGAACATTGTTTCAAATAATAGCTCGTCTGAACACGTCTTCCACCTGACAACAGATCACTTTTCTTCCTTTTTCTTGCTTTGCTTTTTCGTTTGCTCCTGCCTGTCACTATTGTGCTTTCTTTTGCTCCTTCTCTGCTCTTTCTGGTTCCTCCACTCTTAAACATTTCATCTTCCCTTTGCTGTTTCCGCTTTACTCGTTTACCTTCTTTTCTCTTTTGTCCCTTCACTTTCCTTTGCTGTTTTTCATCTTTTCGTTTTTGTGTTGTTTTTTTCTTTCACTTTGTCTTTTCACTTTCATATGTTCTTTTGTTGATTCTCTTGCTCTTTCGGTCACTACACTATTTTCTTTCACAAATTCTGTTCCTATTTCTATTCTTTCCCTTTTTCTTTTTGCTTAATCTCGTTCTTGCTATCTCTGATCATATTCAGATTGTGCTTTGTGTTATGTACATTGTTACTATTACGGTTGCTTGGCATCCTGGTGGTGCCATTTCGATTGCTATTTTGAAGAGCATTCAGAGGTGAGAGGGGCTTTATAACAAGTATTCACGTTTTCAGTTACTTTATTAGTTTCATACACTTGCAGATGATGCATCACACACAAGTTCATTTGGATGTTCTCCCCACCCCAACTTCACATAAGGGCATTGTTGAACTATGTTTCTGTATTTGCTGGTGCTTGTTAATTAAGCAGAGGAAACTCCCCAGACACACAACAATATAGGGATCCTGTGATCATCTAGTAAGGATGGAAGAAAAGAGGATTAATAGCAAATAGAAAGTTAGAGAGTGAACCATTCTGCTATGTTCAGAAGTAATATTTCAGCCTAATGCTTGGCTACCAGTTATTGGAAGGGCTAAAATCGGATTTCCTTTCTTGAGACAGGATTTGAAAATTTCAGGCAGTTTGTCAGATCTTCGTATGCATCCTCTACAGAATTGCAGAGATGAGAAGCGATGACATGCGGAACACAGTTTGGCTCAGTGGAGCCTATCTTGACTGAATTGATGAAAAAAAGCAAGAAGCCAATCACATGATTGCAATGATTCACAACAAAATCCTTTCCTGCTATCTCAATTTTCTTCCAGCTTCAGTGCATTGACATGTTTTTTCTCTATTGTTTGGTGTGGTTGAGTAGGTGCTCTGCTAGAGAGAACAAGCTCGAGCTTTTTTGATTTTTGGTGGTTGAGTAGGTTCTCTTTGTGACAGAATGCCATCTGCTACAGCGAACAAGCTCGAGCTTTTTTGATTTTTAATACAAAATGTTGCTTTTAATTCTATGTCACAAAGTGGGATCTGCTAAACAGACCCCCCCCCCTTTGACAATGCTCCCTGCTGAAAAGCATAGTGCAAACCTGTATCTCTGGTGGGGCTGTCTGCCGCCCCAGCAGCAGCCTTATAGTTTAGCAGCATGGCAGATACAGAGTAAGATTTGCTTTCCTGCAAATGGCCAACTGAAACCCAAGGTTCCAACAGCCAGGGGCTGCCTTTATCCTGCCCCACACCTCCCCCAAATCAAAATTATATACACTTGTGTACCCCCATGTCCTGGTGGCAAATTAATAAATATCAACCATATCTGGTTTTATATGGTGGTCAATGGGTATATAGAATTAAAATACCAAATCCCTTTGACTTCATTTTATTGTCAGCTTGGTTTCTAATGACTCACCCAACTGACAAGGCCTTATCTGTATTCTCTGTCTGAGGCTGTGTTTCACCTAAAACAAACCATTTCCATCCAGTCTTAGAAACTCCCCTTTGTTCTCTCCAGATGCTTGTCACCTACCCAAGAGGACATAAAATATCCCCAAGGGGTTAGCTGGGAACAAGCGCTTCAGAGGTAAGTCCTACTACGACAATGGAGAATGCATACTGGAGTGGTAATGACTAGGGGAGAGGGAGAAGGAGTTTACAATAGCCCTCGAGAGCAGTTACAACCAAGAGAGAGGTTTCGTCATCTTGGTATTTCTTAGGCCATTCGCATTTCCTGTGCCCCCTTCCCACGTTCTACAAACAAAGCACTCTGTGACTGACCTCTTCAGGCAAAGACATTTGTCAGTGCAGCCATGATTGGACTCTTACAGACTGCTTGAAATAGACAAATTTGCTGTAGCACCCCTCCCCGACAACTTACTTTTAACCATCTTTAGACATCAGAGGACGTTTTCACCTTGAGCTGAATTAGGGTACAGGCTGCCATAAACGTGAAGATAAAGATTCCAAGGAGGGAATAACACATCCCAGAGGACCAATTTGGCTGGATTGCTGTGTGGACAAGGCCTACTGTTGATGCCTGAATTCTGGAACTAGGATCCTGCTCATCATAGGTGACTGCCCCTGCAAGTGCTCTCTGGCAACCTTCCTTGTTTGGTAGAGCAGATAAGTGACTCCCCTTGACCCTGAAGACCCTGAAAATGACCCCCAAGCAACCAGGAAGCCATGGAACCGCTCGGGGTTCAGTTTACCCACATTGAAAAGCTTTTAGGTAATTTTCGAGCTGCCATAGGACCTCCAAGTGCTCCCTGTGGCACTCACTGCTTCTCTGATCTACTTTGCGGTGCTGACAACCATCCCGTCCCTGCACTTCGTCCGTGTTTCAGCAAATGGCTACTGCAGAACAGCATTGCATCGCCTAGACCTCGGTGAACTAACTTGACTGCTTCTGGCTCCCGACCCAACCATCACCTGCCTGTTTCTTCTGCCGTTTTGAGCCGATCGCTAAAGGGCTGCACTGAACCAACTGGACTGTCTTGGCACTGACTGAGTCCATTGGGAGTACTCCAGTCTGCCGTCCCAGTGCCATTTTGACCCATTCAAAAGCACCAAGAAGCCTGGATTTACTCTGCTGAGACACCCAAGAAGAAATGTATTGAAAGTGCTTCTGTGCCCCAGGCATGATTTTAAGTGCCATGTGACAAGTTAAGAAACTGTAACGCTCACCTGATTCCCGTAGAGGCGCCGGTCTTGACTGGGCGTATACCGTATCTTCAAAGGTGATGTGTAACACACGGCTGGCTCTTTGGGCTGGACCTCTGTGCACTGTATGTCTGACTCGAAGGGTAAGATGTCTTAGGTAAGTGAACGCCGTGCTCTCCATCTGCCTCGGGGCAGGGTGCTGTAACCAGTTTCTTCACTGGATAAGGGGAGCAGGCCTCTTGACTTCAGAGGACTGCTGTCCGTCGTTTACTGCACGAACGGTAAGTTTCGAGTAATTCTAATGTCTTTAAAGTCTTTAGTAATGATGTTTCTTGTTTTGCAGGGTTCCGGCGATGGCGGATGACGGGCTGAAGTGAGTTGAAGATGGAGCCCGTGTGATGAATAGAAGCGCCTGGAAGCACGTAAGTAAGCGCTTGTTGCCTGCTTCACGATGCGCTCTAACTGTCTTTTTATTTTGCAGGTACAAGTCCGGAGCGGCTGCAGGGTGCCGGAATACCCACTGGGTTAGATGTGGAAAGGAGTAATGGCACGTGAGTATTAAAGTTCCCCAATGTCTTTAAACGCACCTTGTTTTGTCTTTCAGATGCGGGATGCAGCGCCGAAGGCCTCCGGAGCGTGCGAAGAGTTGGTAAGCTTTTGTCTTTCAGATGCCGGAATGCAGTGTGAAGACCTCCGGAGCGCACAAAGAGTGGGTAAGCCTTTGTCTTTCAGATGCCGGAATGCAGCGCGAGGCGTTGGTGACAGCCGATGGACCAGGTAAGTGAAGAGCTGTCACTGAAGACCGTAATGCTAACCTGTTCTTTCTTGTCTTTATAGGTGTTGCTGAAGACTGGATTCAGGATGGTAAGCCTTTTTCCTTAGGCCCAGGATCAGATGCAGAAGACACGATGAGCGTTCTGCTGCAGAGGATGCAGAATAACGCAAAGCAAGATTCATCCATCGGGTGTGGTTTAAATAGCCTCCTGTAGTGCTTAGGTGTCTCCTTCCACAGCCACGCCTAGGTAAGAAAAGAGTTCCTGCTTTCCAGAAGAGTTCCAGTGTTCTGAATCTAGGGAGTGGCTCCTGCCCCACCCAACAGGAAAAGTAGTTCCAAACAGAAGAGGATCAGAGGCTCAACTGGCAGGCAAGTAAGCAGCATGGTCTGCTGCAGGTAAGTCCACCCAAGCATTATGAGCCCGGCGCTTCCAGCGCTGGGACTGGGCATATTTATGAGCCTGGTGCCACTGGCGCCAGGACTGGGTCCAAAAGGTCCCAATTGGGACTGGTTGGCACTCGGATCCTGGGTTATGGATCTGCTTCCAAGGGAGTTGGGAAAACCCTGACCTTTTGGAAGCAGAGATCATGACAGTACCCCCTCTCAAGGCCCCTCCCAAACCGGGCTTCTCCGGGGGTTTTGGCTTGTCAGGAAATGTTCGGTGAAATCTTTTGATTAGGCGAGGAGCGTGGACATATTCAGCAGGTTCCCAGGATCTCTCTTGGGGGCCGTAGCCTTTCCAGTCAATTAGGTAAAATAGTTTAGATTTGGAGATCTTGGAGTCCAGAATGCTTTTGACTTCAAACTCGAGTTCTCCATCAACTAGGATAGGTTTTGGAGATTTAATTAGTCGGGTTTGAGGTTGCACGGGTTTTAATAGAGAGACGTGGAAGACCGGATGTATCTTCATGTGCGGGGGCAAGTCCAACTTGACCGCTACTGGGTTTACTATGGTAGTGATGGAATAGGGACCAAGGTATCTTGGGTTGAATGTGCGTGGCCCTTTTAGAGGTAGATATTTGGTGGATAACCAGACTTGATCCCCTACTTGATATTGAGGGGCTTCCTTCCGATGTTGATCTGCTCCTTTCTTGTATTGTTCTTTAGCCCTTTGAAGGTGAGAAACAGCTTCCTTAAAGGCTTGGGTGATTGTAGAATGCAGGTAGTCTACTGCTGGTGTTTCAAGATCTTGGAGGGGATCCAACTCCGAGGTTCGAGGGTGACTGGCGTACAAAAGAAAAAACGGGGTTTTCCCAGTTCCCGAATGGACAGAGTTATTGTAGGCATATTCGGCTATCCAAAGGATGTCTTTCCAAGTTTTTTCAGTTTGTTGCAGCATGCAGCGTAAATACTGTTCCAGAGTTTGATTGGTCCTCTCGGTTTGTCCGTCGGTCTGAGGGTGGTGACTGGTCGATAGTCTCACATCAATTTGAGCCGACCGACAGCAACTTCACCAAAAATGAGAAATAAATTGACTACCTCGATCCGAAATTAGAACCGAAGGAAAACCGTGCAGTTGGACGATGTTTTCGAGAAATTCTCGGGCCAGAGTTGCTGCTGTTGGCAAGCCTTTGAGCGGAATGAAATGCGCCATCTTGGAGAATAAGTCCACGATTACTAGAATCGTATTGTATCCGGAGCATGGAGGTAGATCGGTGATGAAGTCCATAGAAAGCGTATGCCAAGGGCGAGGTGGGATGTCAATAGGGCGTAAGAGGCCTGCTGGTCTTTCCTTTTGACTCTTGTTTTGGGTGCATACTCCACAGGACATTATAAAGTCTCTGATATCTTTTTTCCAAGACGGCCACCAGAAGTAGCGCTTGATCTTTTCTGAGGTCTTGGCCATACCGGGATGTCCTTCCATTAAAGAATCGTGATAACAAGAGATTACTTTTTTCTGTAAATCTGTGCTGGGTAGGTATAATCGTTCTTGGAAATACAATAAGTTGTCCTTTACTGCAAAGTCCTTTCCCTGCAGATGCCAATTCTGTATGTCTGCTGGAGTTACAAGTTGCCTGGCCTTATCCTTAACTTCCTCTATGGATTCTGTGGCGATTACACCCAGAATTCTTTGTTCGGGAATGATTGGTACAGGTTTAGGGTTGATCAAGTGTTCTTCCACTCCCATCCGAGAAAGGGCATCAGCTTTACCGTTCTTTGTACCAGGTCGATAGGTAATTATGAAGTCAAACTCGGCAAAGAATAATGCCCAACGGAGTTGTCTAGAGGATTGGGCTTTTGCGGTTTTCAAATATTGCAGGTTTCGGTGATCCGTAATCACAGTAACGGTGTGTCGGGCCCCCAGCAGATAATGCCGCCAAGCCTTAAAGGCAGACTTGATAGCCAGAAGTTCCTTGTCAGTAATCGTGTAATTGATTTCAGGAGGCGAGAATTTGCGGGACCAAAATGCCACGGGATGCAACTGATTGGTTACCGGGTCCTTTTGTGATAGAACCGCCCCCATGGCAAGGCTTGAAGCATCAGTTTCCACGATGTAGGGGAGTTCGGGGCGAGGGTGTTTTAAGATTGGTGCAGAGATAAATTTAGTCTTCAAATCCTGGAAAGCTTGTTCCGCCTCGGTAGACCATTCAAAACGTTTGTTTTTCTTTACCAAGGCAGTGATGGGCTGGACTATTCGAGAGAATTCGGGGATAAACCTGCGGTAAAAGTTAGCGAAGCCTAACATGCTTTGCACACCTTTTACAGAGGTTGGTGATGGCCATTTGAGAACTGCATCGACCTTCTTTGAATCCATACGCACTCCGCCAGGTGATAATATGAATCCCAAGAATTCAACTTCAGTTACGTTGAAAACACATTTTTCCAACTTAGCGAAAAGTTTGTGTTGACGCAATCTTTCGAGGACCATTTTCACGTGTTTCCGATGTTCAGATTCCGATGAAGAATAAACGAGGATGTCGTCAATGTAAACAACAACACACACATCTATGAGCTCTCTGAGGACATCGTTCATAAAATATTGAAAGGCGGCCGGGGCATTGCAAAGTCCGAAGGGCATGACCTGATATTCAAATAGTCCATACTTGGTGCGGAAGGCCGTCTTCCATTCATCGCCCTCTTTTACTCGTACCAAGTGGTAAGCTCCTCTAAGATCCAGCTTTGTATATATGCATGCTTTTCTGACTTGGTCCAGGAGTTCAGGGATCAAAGGTAACTGATATCTATTCTTAACGGTGATCTGGTTCAGGGAGCGATAATCTATACAAGTTCTAAGGTCTCCTTCCTTTTTTGGAACGAAGAACAAAGCTGAAGAAGCAGGGGACTTGGAAGGACGAATAAACCCATTTGCCAGGTATTGATCCAGGTATTGCCGAAGGTGAAGGTTCTCAGGCTCGGTGAGGGCATAAATTCTACTACAAGGAGGAGTAGATTCAGGTATCAGGTCTATCTGGCAGTCATAAGACCTATGAGGAGGTAGAGAGTTAGCCTGATCCTTCCGGAAAACATCTTGGTATTCTAGGTATTCGGGAGGTAACTGGGGAG
Source organism: Ambystoma mexicanum (assembly GCF_040938575.1). NCBI lineage: Eukaryota > Metazoa > Chordata > Amphibia > Caudata > Ambystomatidae > Ambystoma > Ambystoma mexicanum. The sequence goes on along the minus strand of NC_090922.1, from coordinate 436,213,494 downwards.
TCTCTGAAGAAATTGCTGCCAGTGCAACACCAGGTGGAGGGTGACAAGTAGAGACACATTCTGGAAACTGGACCGTTCTTGCTCGCCAATCGATCAGAGGATTGTGTTTCTCTAACCAAGGTATTCCTAGAATAATCTGAAACTGAGGGGCCTTGATCACATCGAACACGATCTTCTCATGGTGTCCATCTTGACTTACTAGCGTCACCTCTTGAGTGGTATGCGTTACTGGCCCGGACGCTATCTCCGTACCATCCACCGTAGTAATGACGTCCTTTACAGCCTTGGGACAAAGAGTTAGATTCATCCTCAAAACCATTTCATGATCCACATAATTGCCGATGGCACCGCTGTCGACGTAAGCTTCAATTGCATGTAATCGATCCGGATTATCAGGGCTAATGAGGACCATAGGTATCACGAAATGCGAGGTCACGGAACTGGTTTTCACGCTCGGCAAGAGGACCTCTATTCTTGTCGGGCGAGGTCGTTTCCCTGCTCAGAGTTTGTAACTTTGGTAACTGCAGCTCCTACTGCCTTCTTGGCAGGTTTCACTGGACAGTCTCGAAGAAAGTGCCCTGAGTTTCCGCAATAGAGGCATAATTGCAACTGTTTTCTCCTTTCCCGCTCCTTTTGTGTTAGAGGACCTTTCAGACCCCCTATTTGCATGGGTTCCCCGGGGTCTACTCCTTTGGAAGGAGTTGGCGGTTTGGAAAATACTCGAGCATCAAACTTGGGACGATCGGCCTTCCTGTTCTGCAGTCTGTTATCTATTTGAACGACTAAGTCTATATAGTCCGAACAATCTTGTGGGGGATTCACTACTTGGGCTAACACATCTTTGAGCTCTCCACGTAGACCTCTATAAAACAGCGTAATCCTTTTGTCCTCAGGCCATTGAGTTTCCACTATCAGTCTGTTGAAAGACGCAATATAAGCCAAAAGGTCTTGATTACCTTGTCGCAACGAAAGAAGCTCATTGTCCAAGGCCTGCCCCTGTGAATGTCTTGCGAACAGTTTTTCCATACTGAGCTGAAAAGCTTGAAAATCATGGAGGACCGGATCATCTTGATTTACTAGAGGGATCGACCAGTCTGCCGCATTGCCACTAAGGTACGAAAGCACGAAAGCTACTTTAGCTTGATCATTTGGAAAGGCTGCTGGCCGGCATAAGAAATGCAACCGGCACTGATTGATAAATACTGCAAACCTCTTTGGGTCACCAGAAAATCGTTCGGGCGGAGCCAGAGGTACATTCCCAGGTAGGTTGATCTGCACTGGATTCATAGAGGATGTAGAAGGAAGATTTCCCCCAGATGCGGGTAACGGGGTCTGTCCGGCTTGTGACTGTAGCAATTGTCTAGCGAGATCATCTGTTCGCTCCTTGGAAATAATCAGTTCCCTTTTTAGAGCGTTCGTTTCCTGACGGGCTGCATGCACTTCTGCCCTTAGTTCCCCAAGTAACTAGGCTAGCTGGTCGGTATCCGAGGTTTCCATAGCGCCTGGACGGGAGTTTTGTGGTAGGCTTTGCGTTCTGTAACGCTCACCTGATTCCCGTAGAGGCGCCGGTCTTGACTGGGCGTATACCGTATCTGCAACGGTGATGTGTAACACACGGCTGGCTCTTTGGGCTGGATCTCTGTGCACTGTATGTCTGACTTGAAGGGTAAGATGTCTGCAGATAGAAAATATGGGATTAAGGAACTGGGTTATTGAATGTCTCTCTCTTCTTCCCTTTCTCTTCTCCTGTAGAACCCCAAAGGTTAACGCTCTCACCTTAGTTAAGTGAACGCCGTGCTCTCCATCTGCCTCGGGGCAGGGTGCTGTAACCAGTTTCTTCACTGGATAAGGGGAGCAGGCCTCTTGACTTCAGAGGACTGCTGTCCGTCGTTTACTGCACGAACGGTAAGTTTCGCGTAATTCTAATGTCTTTAAAGTCTTTAGTAATGATGTTTCTTGTTTTGCAGGGTTCCGGCGATGGCGGATGACGGGCTGAAGTGAGTTGAAGATGGAGCCCGTGTGATGAATAGAAGCGCCTGGAAGCACGTAAGTAAGCACTTGTTGCCTGCTTCACGATGCGCTCTAACTGTCTTTTTATTTTGCAGGTACAAGTTCGGAGCGGCTGCAGGGTGCCGGAATACCCACTGGGTTAGATGTGGAAAGGAGTAATGGCACGTGAGTATTAAAGTTCCCCAATGTCTTTAAACGCACCTTGTTTTGTCTTTCAGATGCGGGATGCAGCGCCGAAGGCCTCCGGAGCGTGCGAAGAGTTGGTAAGCTTTTGTCTTTCAGATGCCGGAATGCAGTGTGAAGACCTCCGGAGCGCACGAAGAGTAGGTAAGCCTTTGTCTTTCAGATGCCGGAATGCAGCGCAAGGCGATGGTGACAGCCGATGGACCAGGTAAGTGAAGAGCTGTCACTGAAGACCGTAATGCTAACCTGTTCTTTCTTGTCTTTATAGGTGTTGCTGAAGACTGGATTCAGGATGGCAAGCCTTTTTCCTTAGGCCCAGGATCAGATGCAGAAGACACGATGAGCGTTCTGCTGCAGAGGATGCAGAATAACGCAAAGCAAGATTCATCCATCGGGTGTGGTTTAAATAGCCTCCTGTAGTGCTTAGGTGTCTCCTTCCACAGCCACGCCTAGGTAAGAAAAGAGTTCCTGCTTTCCAGAAGAGTTCCAGTGTTCTGAATCTAGGGAGTGGCTCCTGCCCCACCCAACAGGAAACGTAGTTCCAAACAGAAGAGGATCAGAGGCTCAACTGGCAGGCAAGTAAGCAGCATGGTCTGCTGCAGGTAAGTCCACCCAAGCATTATGAGCCCGGCGCTTCCAGCGCTGGGACTGGGCATATTTATGAGCCTGGTGCCACTGGCGCCAGGACTGGGTCCAAAAGGTCCCAATTGGGACTGGTAGGCACTCTGAACCTGGGTTATGGATCTGCTTCCAAGGGAGTTGGGAAAACCCTGACCTTTTGGAAGCAGAGATCATGACATCCTAGCAGTGACGATACTTCTTTGAACAGATCGTTTACGAAGTGAGTTCCATTTTCAGATCGTATGACATTGCATATCTCTCATCGGGGGAATACCTCTCTGACGCAGGGCAATCTTAAGCACTTTTGGAGCCCTGGGCACTGACATCTTTGGGGCCCCCCCTCCACCAAACCAAAGGAATTAAGTGATCAAGAATATCTGCCACGGGCCCCCACCGCTATCATAACCCATAGGTTGATATGCTGCCTCCCTTTAAGTCCCCTTACCCTCTTCATTCTTGCTCTAATCAGAATGATAAACAAGTACCATTTGAAGGCAAACATTATCAGTCTACGAAGAGGTTACGTTTTTTCTAGCATAGATACATGAACCTTTTTATCAATAGAATCCAGGAAGGTATGCAGCCTGTAGTATTAATGCAGGACTGTATGTAAAAGATACATGTAACCCAGAATAGACAGAGAACTCACATTTGCTGTCTCACATAACTCAGACATGCTCAAGCATGGATAGAGGAGACCAGTTGGTAGGAAGGAGAAAGCTACACATACCATAGCATGGATAGTGAATGCAAATTAGAAGCTACCAGGAATGTGCCTGTATAAAGACAGACTGAGATTGTAAGTGGGACATGGTTTTCAAATCGTGTTGCCATTAGAGATCAAAAGAACAAAGTGCCTGTGGTGTGCAATATATCAATGCCCACTATTATAGTGGAAGCAACATTATAGCCAGTGAATCCATGTAAGAGGCTGTTTTGAAGATCATACCCTGAGAAGGAAATCTCTCTGAAGGGATGACAATTTTGAAATTTCACATGATCAACATAATTCCCACAGGAAGGAAAGAATGCTACAGGAGTTGTGCAGCAAGAAACACACAAACTATATATACCACAGTGAACACAGAAAGCATGACATGATTAATTGATCTGAGGCAGAATGTACTTCCCAAAACAGACAGGTACTAGGTTTAGAGCCTCAGCACCATGTCATAAAATATCCCGATGTGTGCTATTTAAGTCTGGTGAACAAAGAAATCATACTTATTTATATCAGGCAGCCTTGTGGGGCCCCCTCGCCCTGGGCAAGTGCCCCTTTTGCCCTCCCATAAAAACATCTCTGCTCTGACGAGGACCTTAGCAGCACACTTTGCGTCTGGGTGGGCACAGGGCCCTACCTCCACCCATCGCGGAAAGGGACACACCACCACAATTAAATAGCTTGCCCCATTGCAACCTTTTCCAATGTCTGCATAATCAATGTGCAGTTCACAGAAGGGTCCTGTTTGGCAGGGCAGGGTACCTCTCAGCGTTCTTAGAGTCATTCCTGAATTGAATACCTGGCATGTTGTGCACTCGATCACCATTTTGTTAAGGTGCTCCTGGAGATTTGAGATGAACCAATCTTCCTGGAGTCCGGCTGCTATGTGTTGTTTTGAAGTATGTGCAGGGAAGTGCAATTGTTTGATTGCTACACAGAATAGTTCTACGGGCATTACTACTTTCCCTGTTGTGTCCTGTCTCCACAGTAGATCAGTGGGTGACTGTGTGCACCCTCGTTTGGTCCATACCTCTTGCTCTTTTGTTGGAGCTCCCTTCTGAAAGTCTATGATTTTTGCAAAAGGCAGTGCGTTGCAACTGTCTGCTTTTGGCTCTTCTGTTTTGCTCACTAGGATCATTTTGCACTCATGGAGATGGGGAGATATGCTGCTTCTTTGCCTGCAGTGTCTGCGGCCGTGTTTCCCAAAGATATTTCATCCATATTATGTGTATGGGCCTGACATTTGACTACTACAGATGGTTCTGCAAGTGCTTCAATTAATTTATTCAGTAACTACCGGGGACCCATCTGCTCTCCTGAATCCCCTCCTTCTCTACCTGGACAATCCAGCGTGTACCGTAGTTGTCACGTATGCTGAATCTGAATATATTGTCACTGCACATTTTTTTACCTGTTTTTTAGCAAATGGACACTGATCCATCCACGAAGTACACTTCTCCATCTTGTAGTGCATTTTCCCTTGCTTTAGTAATGTCATACCCATCTCCCTCATATGTGGCACAATCCTGCTCTTGCATATCTTGAACAGTGCATGGCTCAGTGAGGACCGTGGCTGGGTTTACTGATTTGCATCTTACTACATGAATATTGGGGCTCGAGAGAATGATCTGATAGGCTGATGCTCTTTGTGTGGTGAGGGTGGATTTTGATCTCTCAAGTATGGCGAACAGGTAGTGGTCCACATACAGGGTGACAGAGCACCCGATGACCATTGTTGAGCTTTTTTCAACAGCAAAGGCTGCAGCTGCAAGCGCCTGTTCACACGTGAAGTGAACCTGGATGTCTTTTGTGTCCGTACTGCTGTGATCAGAGTGCCATTGGAGTGCGAGAAGAGGTACAATTCTCGCTCATAATCAGGTGTGGCTAGGACTGGGGCAGTGGAGATCAATTCTTTTAGGTTGTTAAATGCTGTTTGCATGTCTCCCTTCCAAAATATATGGATGGGCTTGCCTCATAATTCAGGGCAATCCATCAACCATCCTCAATTTTCACCCAGATTAAACTACTGACTACCCCACAGTTTATCCAAGTACAATACATTGGCTATCCTCACATTTCAACCAAATTCAACACATTGGTTCACCTTTCTTTGGTAATTTGTTTCTTCTGCGTTCCTCCTAGGGTTAGGTAGCTAGTTCAAAGGTGAGGGCAGGGTAAGTCATGGTGTTGAAGGGAAAAGCCATATCTCCAGGGCTCTACGGAAGGTCAGGTGGTCCTCTATGCGTTGGATGGTAAGCGGCAGAGAATTCCAGATAGTGGGTCCGTGGACAGAGAACGCGGTGCCTTCAATTCTGATCGGGGGATCACCAGAAGGAGAGCAGAGCCTGATTGCAGGTTTCTGTTGGAGTTGTTGTTGGTGGCCTTCTGTTGTAAGTATTTTGGGCCTGTCTTGTGTCTGGTGTGCAGGGCTTGATGAGTGATGCACATGACTTTGAAAGTGACTCATTGTCTGATTGGGCGCCACTGGAGGGTACGGAGGGCAGGGGGTTATGTGCTTTCTTCGGCTAAGGGCGATGAGAAGTCTAGCTGCAGAGTTCTGCACTCTTTGGAGCTTTTTGAGTTGGAATGCGGAGGCGCCCAGGTTGAGAGCATTCCTGCAGTCCAGTCGGGAGAGAACAATGGACATGATAGCCATTACTCTGGAGAGGTAAGAGAAAATGCATCTAAGTATGCAGAGGTATAGGTCGCAGTATTTTGACACAGTGTTAATGTGTTGTGATAGCCAGATCAGTGTCCCTTGTGCAGCCCAGGTTTGTGAATGTGGTGGATGTAGTGGGGGTGGGGGTGCTAGGGAGGGAGTCCAGGAGGTAGGTTGTGGGAAGAGGGCTGTCTTACCGCAGATCATGATCTCTGTGTTGCCCGGATTGAGCTGGAGGTGGTTGACCATCATGCAGCAATCAATGCCTGTGAGGCAGGATGCAAGGTCTGGGTGGAGAGTGGAGACGGACATAGGGATTTAAAAAATGATTTGTCTCTCATCAGCATAATTGTAGCAGGTGAGCTTGTGTGCGGGGATAAGTGTGCGAGGAGGGATCATGTAGAGGTTGAAGAGGAGTGGGGATAGGCAGGGGCTTTGGAGGATTCCGTTACTGACGGGTCGAGCGGATGAAGTGAAAGCAGCAAGGAGATTGTGTGCTCGAGCACCTTGAAGCATCTTCTATGTGCTAGATGTAATTATCAGTAATCATGTCAGACCAAATAACCGGACAGACCAAAGGAAGCTGGTAAAATACGGTTTTAATCTCAATGAAAGAAAGCAGGGTGATATGACAGCTATCAAAGTAGATGCTCAATGTTCACACATAAATTTGCTTGTACAAAGTTTATATACTTTCACATATGTCATTTATGACATCATCCTACGTTGCATTTCATAAAACCTATCGCCGGGAGGGATTGGATTCGGGGAAGATATCTACTTATAGAATTATAAACAGGTTAATATCTGATTGGCTGCCTCTTGTCGGTAGGGCATGCCCTGAGCTACTTACTGATTATAGCAGAGAATATGGTAGCGGTCTAATAACTGCAACATCGTGTATGAAAGTGTGTGGCAGTCCTTTTGATTGGTTGGCAACTCTATCCAACCTTAGACTTTCGGCTCCTTCGTAGAACGTGAACAGAACAAAACCTAGGTGTTCAAGCTGTGTCAACTTGTTCTCTTGTTTTCCCAATTAGTCCATTGCATTTCATCGACCTGATCCATAGCCAAGGTCTATCATTTGTAGTTGACCTCGTAGTCTGCTCACTGTTCTGGGACATTCGAGGGAGTGTGAGCACACCACTATCTTAACTGAAGCTCTAATGAATAGTCTTTGTTTTGAGTTCTTCCTCACGTTTTAGGTGACCACGATTTTGTCCATTTCAGCCTCTCAATTAGCCTCTCAATTAGTTGATTTTATTGAACAGGGTGTAATTACCCCTTCTGGCCTTTAGAGAGTTATTCACTCCACCTCACATAGACTTTTGCCTTCGTATTTGTCAAACACTCGGCATCTGCAAATGTCGTTGTCTCTCCTTATCTTAGCAGAAATATGTGTTCTGCACATGATCTGTTAATTCGACTCCCTTTGTGCCTTGCACCCATCTCTCGAAATACCCTCCTTGACTTCAGGCCAACATACTCAAAAACAGCTTCTTAATTAATTCTTCAATTTGCAATCCTAGGCTCGTATTTTGAGGTAGATTGGTTGATTCTTTCACACAGACCGTCGGCCATTTTATTTCAATGGCCATTCTAAATGTTATGTATATACCTCTTTTTCATCAATCTTAAGTATTTTTTTATTGTTTCAACATAAGTGTATATATCTTCTTCATGATATTCTGTTGTTGTCAGACTTTTACTTAACATTCATCTATAATTCCCATATCTGCATTTTGTCGATTTGGCAGTGGGCATCCTTCTTGGTGACTTCCTTCCATTATCTCAACATGAGGGTATCTTCTGAATGGCTGTCTGAGTGCATATCGTCTTTCATACAATCGATGCAGTATGGACATGTCGCATAAAAACTCATGCATGGGTTCTGATTTGTAGCTCTTCATCTGCTACTCCAATAAGATGGTGGTGAGGGTTCAGGGACTAGAGAAGAGGCATCCACCTGATCCTCTACATTCTGCCCTCTGGTCGAATGTAATGTAATGTAATGTGAGTTTATATAGCGCCGGTAGCCCGCAGGCATCAGGGCGCGTTAACACAAACAAAACACAAACTATCTAGTGATCTTAGTGGTGCAGCTAGAGGAGTGAAATGTCTAGAAAGTGGGATTACTTGAAGAGGTGAGTCTTCAAGTGCTTTCGAAATTGTAGGTGATTCCCTGTAGTCTCAGAATCACTGGAAGGAAGTTCCACATCTGAACTGCCTGCACAGCAAAGGATCTGCCCATCGCTGATTTAAGATTGTGTTTGGGGACTGCAAGCAATTTTTTTCCAGCTGAGCGCAGCTGTCTCTTCTGCGTATAGGGTACGATACTCTTCTTCAGATAGTTGGGTGCTTTCCCAAAAAGGCATTTATGCACGAGCGTGAGGGATTTAAACGTAATCCTCTCTTCGACTCCTAACCAGTATAGCGCTTTTCTAGCCGTGTTAGTATGGTCTCTTCTCTTAAATTGCTTGATTAGTCTTACTGCATCATTTTGAATGACTTGGCAGATGTGTAGATCTTTAGCACGAGCGCCTATGAGAAGGGCATTGCCATAGTCCAACCTAGACAACACCACCGCCGTGGCAATGGTGACCAAGTTGTTTTCGCTCAAAAAAGGTCTAATAATCCTCATGAGCCGCAAATAATAGGCTGTGTTCTTTCGCAAGAGGTTGGCCTGGGCTTCTGAGTTAACAGAGGAGTTCATCATCATACCCAGGGTTTTAACCTGGCTGGAGACTGGTATGATGGCCTCTTTGATCTGAAATGATTTGTACTCCCCCCCCCCAGTTTGTCTAGGAGGCGGCTAGATCCAAACAACATGAGTTCCGTCTTAGAATCATTGCGGCACATCCAGTTGGCTTGCATCCAATCATCTATTTTACTGTATATAAGTCCTATCTTTTCACTGTCTGCTCTTTGAGATCCATCTAGCTCTAATATTAGCTGCGTGTCATCAGCGTAATTAATGAAGAAAACTCTGGATTCCGTCAAGATGTCACACAGTGCATGCATATACACGAATATTGGACCATACCCATCTTATCCTCTTCTTCCGCAATTCCGGGCTCATCCTCATCTTTTCTTTTCTTTAGGACCCATATCTTCATCACCCCCCTTCGGTGACCCGCATTCTTTATGTTTTCATCCATACTCCAGTTCATATATCGACAATCCCCTTGGGGTGGACAGAATATCCATTATCCCACATACCTCTTCTGATCTTGCGGATAGTAAAACCTTGTTCCTGGAGGTGCAAGAGAACTCTTCTTGATATTTATTCTCTCAGTGCCACTGTTAATATCAATCATTATCTTCATTCCAATAGCTTTCTTGGTTGCTTTCTGGAACTTTCCCAATATGATGATCCTTAAGAGACACAGAGGGTAATTCATAGAATCCAGCGCACAAGTAGCGCACGCGGCTGGCGCACAGCGTGCGCCTGCGATAGTCTGCGCCAGGCACGTGCGCTAAAACTGATTTCCGCGCACAGCGTATTCATGGATTTCATGCTCCCAAACCAGCCGTGGCGCAGAGAATCGCAGCGAGCCTGCAGCAGCGCCAGTAACGCCCCCAAGAACGCCCTCGCGCAAGGAAAAGCCATCAAAATCGCCAAATCATCGCTAAGGGCTGCGCTAACCCTGGACCACTTCACAGGGCAGGCAAACAAGGAAAGCAAAGCGGGCAATCTTCAAATCAGGAGTACGCGGGAAGTTCTACACGCGACTAGGCAGGGAACGTGAATTACAGGGGTACGCGGGAATTATCACACGCGAACAGCCAGGGAACGCGTATTACAGGGGTACGCGTGAAGTAGAACACGCGATAGGCCAGGGAACGTGTATTACAGGGGTACGCGTGAAGTAGAACACGCGATAGGGCAGGGAACGTGTATTACAGGGGTACGCGGGAATTATCACACGCGAACAGCCAGGGTGCGTGTATTACAGGGGTACGCGTGAAGTAGAACACGCGATAGGCCAGGGAACGTGTATTACAGGGGTACGCGGGAATTATCACACGCGAACAGCCAGGGTGCGTGTATTACAGGGGTACGCGTGAAGTAGAACACGCGATAGGCCAGGGAACGTGTATTACAGGGGTACGCGTGAAGTAGAACACGCGATAGGGCAGGGAACGTGTATTACAGGGGTACGCGGGAATTATCACACGCGAACAGCCAGGGTGCGTGTATTACAGGGGTAGCGGGAAGTTCAACACGCGATTGGCCAGGGTACGTGTATTACAGGGGTACGCGTGAAGTAGAACACGCGATAGGCCAGGGAACGTGTATTACAGGGGTACGCGGGAATTATCACACGCGGACAGCCAGGGTGCGTGTATTACAGGGGTAGCGGGAAGTTCAACACGCGATTGGCCAGGGAACGTGTATTACAGGGGTACGCGTGAAGTAGAACACGCGATAGGCCAGGGAACGTGTATCACAGGGGTACGCGGGAATTATCACACGCGAACAGCCAGGGTGCGTGTATTACAGGGGTAGCGGGAAGTTCAACACGCGATTGGCCAGGGAACGTGTATTACAGGGGTACGCGTGAAGTAGAACACGCGATAGGCCAGGGAACGTGTATCACAGGGGTACGCTGGAATTATCACACGCGGACAGCCAGGGTGCGTGTATTACAGGGGTAGCGGGAAGTTCAACACGCGATTGGCCAGGGTACGTGTATTACAGGGGTGCGTGGGAATTATCACACGCGAATAGGCTGGGTGGGCCCTCACAGGTGTACCCTGTACACCCTCCACGGCCCCTGCAGGCAGCCCACAAAACAGGGGACTACCCTGCACACCTGATCATGTCCCCCTGCACCCCCATCCACGAGGGGCACCCTCCACCAGGCCCCCACCCATGTCTCCCACCACCCCCACCCCCCAGCAGTGCAGGGGCACCTGCCATCAGGCCCCCACCCATGTCTCCCACCACCCCCACCCCCCATCCACCAGGGGCACCCTCCACCAGGCCCCCACCCATGTCTCCCACCACCCCCACCCACCAGCACTGTGGGGCACGTGGCCAGCAGGCAGTCAGGCAGCAGCAGATGGCAGGTGGGAGCGTGCTCAGGGCTCTGGGGGACTGTAATTTGGCCTCCTGGCCAGGAGCGTGGTCTTTCGTGTTTGAACGCGTGGACAGCCTGATAGGGAGTGATTTTGCACGTGAAAACCCCACACTCAGCGAATCGCGGGAAAACCCGTCACCAGCATATGTGCGTCTATAGTTACCTGCACGTGCAGTGTCAAAGCGTGTGATTGGTGAAAATGGATCTACACGCAGGAGTGACAAAGCGTGTGATTGGTGAAAATGGATCCACACGCAGGAGTGACAAAGCGTGTGATTGGTGAAAAGTGAGCTACACGCAGGAGTGTCAAAGCGTGTGATTGGTGAAAAAGGATCCACACGCAGAAGTGACAAAGCGTGTGATTGGTGAACATGGGCCAAGCACGTACACGCCGTAAGTGACGCTGTACGTGTGGGCCTGTATATAAGGTAGTGTAGAACACCATTTCCTTGTACGTGCTTTTCGTGGAGAGCGAGTGGGTGAATTCTGTACTTCTTGTCGTTTCACACGCGATTTACTTCACGGCGTTTCCAGTTCGTACTCCCTGTTACCTCTGACAGCTTTTTCTCTTTTTCCTCTTGTACTGGTTTACCTGGGCCTGTTCCCTCAAACAGTGTCCCCTTCTACTGTTGTCCTGTCTCCTCAGACAGCGTACACATCTTCTTTTGGCGGGGGTGTTGCCAACCAAACGCGCTCATTTTTCACGCTCTTTTACCTGGCAGACGGTGAGTCACGCACGTATCTAACTTCTGTGCTTGCCCCGTGTGTAGCCTACCCCTTCAGAGGTCATTCTAGGCTGCGTGTGACACGCATACGTTCATTGTGTTACTGGATGCCACAGCGTAGTGCAGGGTTTTCCATCAGCACACGTGGTCTAGGAGGGGTATTGTGCACGTTCCTTAACTTTTCTGGGGTGCCTGTGCGTTGCGTGACCCGTCATCTTTCCCCAGGGGTGTCATATAGCCTTGCCACTGCACTAGGGTACGAATACCATCTGGTACCCAACCCCTTTGACACCCAATTGCCCAGGACAATTGTGCACACCGACTCCCATACGCACAATAACATCAGTGCCATGGTTGGGAGGCGTGCAAGCCGTAAGGGTGGCAAAGGTGGCCGAGCCACACGTGGTGGCCGTGAAGGATCCACTAGGGGACGTGGTTGTGACTTGCAGGGTGCCCCTGTCCCCCCCAGTCTGGAGGACCAGTCAGGGACACCCATGCCCCCTCCCCCCCCCCCCAGTTGAGGGTCATGTGGCTGATACCAACCCTGATCAGCCCTTGTCGGACCAGCCCATTGTGGCAGCAGACCTGTCCGAGGGTGATCCCATCGCTGACATCCAGGTCAGCAGGTCCACTGCACGTGCACCGGTGCACATTGGTGTCATCAGGGCACGCGCATCTATGCCAGATAGGTCATCTGCTGGCCCCCGTAGCCAGGGTGTGGCTCCATCCACCCCACCTCTCATACACCCTGCCAAGACTGTGTCGGTCCTAGTTCATGCATCTCAGATCAGGCCTGACCCCATCCCACTACCCCCAATGCCTGCACCTACTCCCATGCTGAGTGTGCAATCCCACACACCCAGTACTGAGTCCACCACGGCTCCTGCCCCTAGTGTCCACAGCGGCGTAGGACACTCTGGATCCCCACCCCCTTCCAAGCGCAAGAGGAAGAGTGCACGTCCGGCACAGGCTGATTCCCCAGGCACGGCTGCACAGTCCGGCCCATCAAGGAAGCCAAGCTTCACAGACGCCGAACTGAATGCACTTGTTCAGTATGTGTCAGATCATGATAGGGAAATGGTCATCGTTGCAGGGTCCAAGACCACACATGCCAGACGCCAGGCACACTGGCAGACCATTGCTGACAGAATAAGTGCCCTTGGAGTAGTGAGGCGCACAGCTAGTGATTGCCAGAAGCGCTGGAATGACCTTAAGCGCAGGGCAAAGGATAAGCTGGCCTCAAGTCATGCCGCAACCTTGGTGACTGGAGGTGGGTCCCCAGCACAGGAAATAGAACTCACACCACACGAGTCCGTAGCTGGATCCTACGTCACCGAGGGACAACTCCAAGGTGTGGGAGATCTCCCTGATTACGAGGCATCATCCGGTGAGTGCACATGCATGTGTGTATTATCCATGTGCATGGTGTGTGTGTGAAGCATTCATGTTGGGTGCCTGTCAAGGGGGTGTGTGGCAGAGTTGATAGTGGCACCCATGTGCCTCATCCAGTATGTTCAGTGCAACACCATCTGCCCACAGCACTATCCCAACTGGCAACAGTGCACATATGGCCCTACACCATGGAAGTTGCCCTTGAATTGTCATTTTGTCACTACATTGTTGCTCATACTCCCCTGTCTATTCATCTGATGTCTTACATACCATTCCTATACTTTCCCCCAGCCAATCAAGTTTCATCTTCACATGCCTGACATGCAATGATACCACATGCTAATGCGTCCTCTGTATATAAATGCCAACCAACATGCTGTCATACTGTGGATGTTGCCTTGACATCCACCTCCTACCTGTGTGCTTTGGTACCGTCTGGTTTCGAGCCCCATTCCCTCACACTCCATGCTGCTCTTCATGGTCTATCTTCCCTGACTTCTACAGTTCAGACCATCGTGCCCTACTCACGACACCTGCTTGCTAACAGTCAAATGAGGGCACCCTGCCCTCCAATGCGACCCACCCTATTGCTGACAAGTGCATCTGAGCCTACTCAAAGCCAACTCTCACTGACATCTGCTCATACATGCCTTTGCCTGTCCCATAGACCCTTCACATGGTCCCTGTCCTCTCTCTTTGCTCCTCTTCCACCATCAATGGTGGGACCCGTTGGGGTGTACTCCTGGCCTCCTTCCAATCCTCAGAGGCCACAATTGATGTGCATGGTAATGGGAGCATCTCAGTCCAAGGCCCTTAGGCCAACCTCATTCTCCTTGAGAAATGCTAGCCACATCTCATCAACTTCCTTTCCTCTCCTGCTGTCCCCCCTCCTCTCTCCTCATCAATCCTGCACTGCCTCCCTGCACCCTCCCATGATCCTTCTCCGCCTCCCACTCCAACTCCTACACATGCTGCACCTCTGATCTCTAGCACTCCCCGTAAGTCCTCCAAGGCTGTCAACCTCCTCCACAATTACACTCCTTTCACTGCGGCTGCATCAGGCATTCCTCCGATATCTGTCACTTACATGAGGTTATGCACCTTGACATCCTTGGTCTCATGGAAACATGTCTGACGGCCAGCTCTGTCTGCATCCTTCACACACTCCTACCTGATGTTCAGGAGACCCTCTCCTTGGCCCGCCACTACTGTGCAGGGGGGGTGTGCCCTTGGCTTCCCTGAGGGTATTCCTGCCACTGTCACTCCTACTTAGACCTACTCCACTCTGGAATGGCTTGTGTGACGTCTCTCTCTACCACACCTTGACATTCACAAACTGTGCGTACTGTGTCTGGGAAAACTGGTCAAATGTACTACTTCCTTTCTGAGTGTCCTCACCTCTCCTCCTCACTCATGTCCCCAGACACAGAAATCCTCTTCCTTGTTGCTGTACGCATCCACCTGCATGCTTGTTGACCCCCCCACGTGACCTTTCTGTGACCTCAGCAACTCCCTCTCACCCTCTAGACTCCCGTCTGTCCCTACTCATTCTGCAGGGCACACTCTTGATGCTCTGATCTCATCTGACTTTCCCCTCTCCGTCCATCTCTGCACTCCTCTCTCCTGGAGTGATCACATTCTCCTCTCCTCCCAGCTCACCCTCACCACCCCACAGGCAAAGCCACCCTCACCACTGTCACACACCTTCTTGGTATTCCAACCCATGAAGTGTGTGTCAGTCGAGGCTCATGCTGCCAAAATCTCCCCCCCATCCAGCTCCCCCTTAGGCTCACTCCCATCCTGACAGGGCCCACTCCATGCTCCACTCTATGTCAGGTACACTGGATGTCTTTGCCACGGTCATGACCACCTGTCTGAAGCCCCATGCCAATGCAGAGTCCTGGCATGACTCGGATCTTGTGAACCCAGACCACAGTTGCCGGGTGGCAGAGAGGGAATGTCCTGCATCATGCTCATCCTCTGGCAAACTGGCCTGCCACATGCTCCAAAGGCAATAGCGCCTCACCCTTTTCACCAAGATGAGATCCCCAATCCAAGGGCACATATCTGCGGCATGTGACAACTCTGCAGGACACATAGAAATCTGCAAGGACCTTGCCGAGCCAGATGCAGTGTGTACCTCCCCTGTCCCCTCCGAGCCCACAGCACTGCATGATTGTCTCTGTACCCCTATAGGCCACCCCCCCCAGCACTTGTCTGCGCCTAACACCATCTGCCCTTGACGTTAAGTCCTACTTACCTTGTACAGCACTTCCAGCCGCCACTTCCCCTTGCACTTCATTGTGCCACCCACCCCTGCACTTGCGTGACATGAATGACACCAGCACCAGTAGGATTGTTGACTGGCATCCCCTACTGCCCCACCACCCCTCAGTGCTCCGCTGTACCTTCATACATTTCTGGACCGGTGCTTCACGAATGCTATATGATTCCTTTAAAGGTGATGGGGAGGTGGAATCTCATTGTTAACTGCATTTTGTTGATGTAGACAAGGCACTGTGCATCGTGGCCAATTTGGACTAGCAGATCCATGTACAACATGTTAACTTATTGATGTGATGATGCAATGTCAGGACCAGAGTGGTAGAAATCCAAAAAAGTTGCCCTCCTCTCCCTCTTCACTTGGTGGCTATGTCACATGCCATGTGTGTGATGGCATGTGCCTTTGACATGGCAATCACCGGCCAATGTGTGATGGCAGTGCTAGGCAGCATGGTGAGCAGGCGTTGCTCTCCAATCTGTACATTGTATGCCCTGAGCCTCCCCTACAGACCCAGTGATGGTGAATGCATAGGAGGTCTCCCAGTCATGTGGGACATGTGTCGTAGAACTACTGCCTCTGTTGTTCATCAGCCCTTGTTGCATGCCATGGTGCTAATGCCTGTTTCCATTTTTCTCTTTCATGTCTTTGCAGGGGACGAAGCACTTGTTGATGCTGGGGATGTGGTGGTTGAGCCGTCCCAGGAGGGCAACCCGGGCCGACCTTCCACAAGTGAGGGACGTGGTGTGTTTGTGGGTGAAAACCCACAAGTGCTGCAGGTCGTGCTGTCGAGGGGTGTCTCTGGGGGTTCCTCCCCCGAGCAGTATTCAGGTGTAGACTCAGAGGATGACACCTATGTGCAGTCGCAGGTGAGTGTTCTTGGGAGAGAATCTCCTCTGTCCGACCCACCTGCAGCCGGGCCATTGCCCTCAATGGGGATGTCAGTGTCGGCAGCTCAGCCTCCGGTGGTTACAGATGCAGGGCCACACCACACAATCTCTGATCCTGTTCCTGGGGCTGCAGATCAGAGAGGGAATGCAGTCCTGCAGCCTGAGGCCTTGCCGGCACAGCAAGGCGCAGTCCGCCTTGCCCCAGGCAGGTGTGGTGCCCGTCAACGTGGTGGCCGTATGCCACCTGGCAATACCGCTTGGGAGCAATCCATCTACGGTATGGCCAACCAACAGGCAGCATCATCCGAGATGATTGCACAGGCCATGGATAGGGTGGCCACTTCCATTGTCCCCCCAGAAAGGCTGATGGAGCGACTGGAGCAGGCTACAGAGTCCATCTGCCAGGCACACAGGGAGGATATGTTGGCGTCCAACAAGGACAGGCGGGCGGCACTGGCGACTCTGCGGGAATCACTTTCCATGGAGTCCCAGCGCCACAGGGAAGGCCTGAGGGAAGAATTCCATCACCTCAGGTCGACCCTGTTAGAGCTTGAGGCTTCATCCCATAGAAGGACAGAGGAGCAGCTGGAGCGTCTGACACGGACGCTCTCGGCCGAGATGCAGGCAACTCGTGCGGAGGTCAGGTCATCCCGGAAGTTACTGCATGGGGACCTCCGCATGATTATAACCCAGAACCAGAACTACCAGACCCGCCTGCTTGCAGCCATGGAGGAGCAAACTCGTGCTTTGCGTGGGCTGCCTCCCATTGTCACACCATCTTCTGAGGCAGCTCCCCCACCTCCTGAGTCAGCTGCAGGGTCTGGCCAGAGCGATAGCGACTCATCTCCCACAACAGAGTAGCCGTGTGGGCCACGAGCCTATGGGGTGTTTTAGTTTCCCATGATCCACACAGGTGGATTGTGGCGTGCATCCTGTCCTCGGACCTCATAGGTGGCCCCCCCCCCCCCGCCGGCCCTTTCATGGCCATTTTTTCTCAATTTTCTTTTTTCTTTTCCAAGAGTGTTGCCTTGTGTGGGTACCTGGGCATACACTGTATTGTGGCTGGGCACATGCAGGCTTGTCCTGAGTTTGGTTTCGATGCTTGGGTAGCAGACATCCACACCCCTCCTGCTTCCGTTTCCATGGGCTTGCAAAGGGTGTGCCCAAGTGACAGCAAATTACACGGTGACATTGGACTCCCATGAGCTGTTGGCCAGTCCATAGTCAATACTGTGTAGACATTCATAGTGTACATTGTTGTTGCACCTAACTATGCATGATGGTTTGATATGTGCCTCTACTTACATATGTTGCTCATGTTTTGCAGGTATTTCACACAGTTCTTCACACGGGCATACTCTCTGGAGTCAGACTACATGTCGGTAGATGTGCACTGACACTTTTGCGTGGCGCCATCACTGTACATCTGGACGGTGAGGACATACCAGCAGAATCAGGTAATGAGACTACCATTGATTACATGCATTGTGTCTTGTTTGGGTGGGATTCAGGGTGGGTTGGTGTGTAATTTGATTGAAATTACTCTTACACAGGTGTGTAGTAGTGGCTCCAGCGCGGTTAGCTGTTCAAGTGCGGCTATGTTCCATTTGGGGCACTGCTATTTGTGACACCGGTGTCATGTTGTGATGGCCAGTTTGTTTGCTCTCACATACCATGACATGGTGTCCTCAGTGGCGGGACTGTGAAGGGAATGGGTGACATGGCAATGTTGTCATGTAGTGAATCGCCTGTGGCAATGCATATTTGATTGATGGAGTTGTGTCTTTTCGTTGTGATGCATTGCTGGTGTATGTGTAGGTAGGGGTGCACACATAGTGACACTTCCATGTTAACAATCTCAGGCTGATGTGTATCTGACAGTTTATTGTCAAGTAATTTTGTGACATTGTCAGGTAGTGTCATCATTGATTGTCAGATGGTATGTGCCAGAGCAGTGTGCACTAGCCAGCACTGTGATTCCTAGGTGAAGAAGTTGGCCACCAGTTGCGTACGGGCTGCCACCCCCCGTGCCCTTTCCCCTCCCATGCGCAGCGGGCGTGCATGTGGTTGTGGATGTGGGGGCACCACCATGTCCACGGGCAGGCCCCGGCGTGTTGCAACGTTGTGCAGGACACATGCTGCCACTATGATCCTGCACACTATTCGGGGAGCATATAACAGCTGCCCGCCAGAACGGTCAAGGGAGCGAAAGCGTGACTTCAGCACTCCGAATGTGCGCTCCACTATGCCCCGTGTTGCAATGTGGGCTGTGTTGTACCTTACCTCGGGTGGCGTGGTGGGGTTCCGGATTGGGGTCATCATGTGGGGGCTGATAGGGTAGGCACTGTCCCCTGCGGAGGTGGTGATGGGTATCATTAGTGGTGTTGTGTCATGACCCAGTATCTGACATGCATGCATGTGCAGTGGCATTCATGCTCACCAAGCAGCCATGTATCTCCATGCTGGCCAGCCTCTAGGTCCCGGCATAGTGTAGACATTCTGTAGATGAAGCTGTCGTGGGTGGACCCGGGATAGTTGGCATATACTGATGTGATGATTCCCTTGGCATTGCATACAACTTGCACGTTGATGGAATGCCAGTGCTTGCGGTTTCTATAGATGTGCTCTGTTGCCCTGGGTGGACGTAGAGCCACATGTGTGCAGTCAATTGCACCAAGCACTTTGGGGAATTGAGCCACACCATAGAATTCCTGGATGCACGTCCGCCTTTCTGCATGAGTCCTGGGGAGATATATGTGCCTGCGGACTGATGGCCGTGCAGTGATGATGTTCAAGACCTGGTGTAGGCAGCGTGACTGCGTGGCCTGTGACACACCACCCACTATGGCACTTGTCCGCTGAAAGGATCCAGTGGCCAAGAAGTGCAGTACATTCAGGACCTTCTGCAGGGGGCTGAGTGCTTGGGAGCACAGGGTGGGTGATGTGAGGTCATCCTCCCACTCACTGACCAGGTCCAGTATGATGTGTGCTGGAAACCTGTACCTCCCATACACCTGGTCATCAGGCATCCCGAATAGGCTGGTTCTGGGTGTGAATATTCTGGCCCTGACTCTCCTCCTCCTCCTCCTTTGGTAGCCCACTGCCACTGCTGCTAGGAACGGTATGTTCATCCTGGCATCTGGCTTGTTTATTGATAAGTGCGCAAATTAATGCCTTGCGCGTGTTCTAGGCGAGCGTGTGACCCTCGCACCCCTGGAATCTAGTTCCCACTCCAATAGCGTGTGGAAATTCCCACGCAGCAGGCATACAGGTGCGCTGACGTACTTGCGTGTGTAAGTGCCCGCGCACCCCTGAAATACACGTACATAGGCCAATGGCGTGTACGCGCACTTTTGGCCAATTACACGCGATGTAATACACGTACATTGGCCAATGGCGTGTACGCGCACTTTTGGCCAATTACACGCGATGAAATACACGTACATTGGCCAATCGCGTGTACGCGCACTTTTGGCCAATTACACGCGATGACACTCTGACGTGCAGTATTTCCACGTGTGCTCCGTCATCACGTGCTGAGTGGGGAACGCCCGTGCGGATCACGTCAGACGCGCTTAGGCGGTGAGGGACTCTGGTCCAATAGAATCGCGTATGCGTGCTGACGCACTTACGCGCTAAGGCCCTTTCCTCGGATTTCACGCTGACGTGCAGGAATTTCACGTGCCAAATCACTCCGTATCAAGCTGGCCACCCGAAGACACACGGAACACCACGCTCCTGCCCAGAAGGCCGAGTTACTGCCCCCCCAGTGCCCTGAGCAGCCTCCCACGTGCTATCTGCTGCTGCCTGCCTGCCTGCCTGCCTGCTGCCACCGTGCCCTGCCATTTGGTGCCTGCACATCAGCCATCTGCAGGGGTCCAGTTGCTGTGTCCACCCCTGCTGGAACTGAAGACTCCCAACTGGGATTACATCGCTCCACAGCCCAGCCCCAGGACCCAGTTGCCCACCCACACCTGCCTCTGGGGTTGCCATGTCGGGCACTTCGACATCTGGCACCAGTGGCAACCCCAGGCCAGAGGGGCAGAGGGGCACCAGCTTCACTGCCACCGAAGTTGGTGTCCTGGTGGAGCATGTCCTGGGGCAGTATGATGCCCTCTTTGGATCGTCCCGCGCCAGCAAGGAAGGACGGGAGAGGATCTGGGCCGACTGTGTGGTTGCCATCAACGCGGAGGGGGTGGCAACCCGCAACGTCCAGAAGATCAAGAAGCGCTGGGAGGACTTGAGGTCCAGGACCCTTGTGAAGGCCCGGCGCCTCGTGGAGGGGGGCCGGGGCCGCATGAGTTCCATCCAGAAGAGGGTCCTGGAACGCGTACGCCCAGCGCTCCACGCCCAGGTCCTTGAGAGGGAGGCCCGTCTGGAGTTGAGCGGTAAGTGTGCAAGCATTACTGTGTGAGACAGGGCATGTTGCGGTGTGCTGGTTCTATGATACTTGCCTGTATGTGTGCCATGGGCCATGTATGCATGTATGTGTGCAGGGACATCATGGTAATGCATGTGCGACCAGTGATGTGTGACCCACATGGTTGTTGCATGTGTTGAAATGTGGCATGGGGAGCCCTATGCAGATTTAGGACATGAGAGCATGCCAGTCTCTGTACCTGGACATGGATGGGGGTGAAGGATGGGTGCTGATGCCAGGTACATATATGGTAGCCATGTCTGTGTGCCTGACCTGCGTGTCTGTGACTTGTGCATGCCATGGATGCATGACACATGTGTGTGACAATGCACAGATTCTGTGACGCACCCAACTAACCCTTGTTTCGCCTGTGTTCGTTGTGTTTGGGGCCAGATGGATGTGACTGAGGTGAAGTGTGTGCATGTGATATGCATGAGCCATGATGCATGTGAGTTACATATCATTGAATGTTTCAAGAGTCAATTGGACATGCATGGAAATGTGCATGGCATGCACCATGCCTGTTACTGTGTGTGTTTTGCCTGGACTGACCCATGTGTTGTGGAGGGACATGATGGAAGTGTACTTTGACAGGGGTGCTCATCTGCTATTGCTTCCTGTCTAGGGGACCATTTTACAGTAGCCTGATGCTTGTGTCCTTTGTCTCCCTCTACGCAGCGGCTAGTGAAGAAGAGGGCGGAGACGGCGCTGTGGAGCAAGGCGGCGGGGATGCCCCCACGGCTGCAGCGGAAGGGGTGGGTGAGCCCCCACAGGGGCCTGCTACGGCGGGAGACGGTGAGGAGCCATCCAGGTTGGTGGTTTGCACAGAGGAGGAGGAGGCCGACACTGGTGCACACATGGGGCCTGGTGGGAGCATCCCTGCTGGTGCAAGTGGTGCAGTCCAGGGCCAGGGGCAGGAGGCAGCACAGGTCACCGTGGAGGTGCCTGTGCATGTCGCTGTCCCTGACCCTGTGAGTGCACCACCATGCACCAGCAGGGATGCCCCGTCCCAGGCCCGTCCGCAGGTAGTGGGGATGTCCATGTCAACTGACTCCCCTCCACCTGCGGCCGTGGGAACCCCTGGCCGCGTGGAGCAGGTCCTGATTGGGGTCGCGATGCGCACGGCTGTGATTCGTGATGACGTGCGTGCTTCCCGGGAGGAGCACGCACGTCATCACGAAGTGAACCGTGCCGACGTGGCCCAATTGGGATCGGCCATGTTCGGGGGGTTCCTGCATGTGTTGGCCAATCTGACGGCCCTCTCCTCCTCTGTGCAGGCTATCCACCGGTCGTTCTCCTTGCCGTCTTCCGGCCCAGATGCCACCATGGCCCCCTGTGGACCTGCCCCGACCAATGCAGCCAGCTCGGTGGGGATCCCATCCCTGCCACAGTTGGGAGTCGGAGGTCCAGCAGGGGTGGACGACACAGCAAGTGGACCCCAGCAGATGGAAGATGTGCCGGCATCATCGGGCAGGGCACGTGCACGACGGCGTCGGTGGTTACCATCAGCCTGGATGCCGTCGTGCTGGCAGAGGCAGTGGCGTCGGAGGCAGCAGCGGGCTCGACGTGGGAGGCATCATGGCTCAGGGCCATCAAGATCAGAGGGGCAGGCATCGGCCGGAGGGCAGGGCAACCCTGGCATGGCGGTGTGTTCCGTGTGGGAGGAGTTTGGCCAGCGGATAGGTGCGGAGCGGCAGCGGGCGGAAGAGGAGCGGCTCGCCATGGCCAGGGCGGAGATCTCCATGCGTCGGGCATTGAGGCGGGCTGAGTGCCTCGAGGAGGCTCGCAGGGATTTTGGTGAGCACATGGGGTTGTCCCTGCGAGACCTCGGGGCCAGGACAGAGTCCCGCCTCCAGGACATTGACATGGAGTTCGAGGATGCCCTGGCCAGCATCACCAAGTGAGCCGCAGGACTAGCCCGCTGCCTTTGTATATAGTTTTTTAGTTAGTTAGTGCTAGGTTTCCTTTATTTATTTTTATTATTTTGGACCGCTCGGACAATGGCCACTTTTTTGTACATATTTATTTTATTAGTTAGTATTAGGTTTCATTTGTGCTGTTGGGCTCATGGACCCTGGAACATTCCTGTATATATTGTTATATTTTGGGAGATACATTTTTTAATTTTTTTATTGTTTACACCATGACGTAATGGTTTTTCTTTGATTTCCTACTACATGGTTTTGCTTTGGACAAATTATATTGATTTTTTAATCCTTTGTTTTTTGGTTTATCATTTTTGTTCTCGGACATGGACCTTTTATTTACTTTGCCACATAGTTGTATGTTTTATTGGTTTACTTGATTTGTGTTTTTAATACATTTTTATATTATCTTACACTTGTGTTATTTTCTCTTTGGTTTCTTACATGTCATGATATGGGTTTTGACATTCACTTGCACCCATTGTGTATGTGTGTGTGACGGACATGTGTTCTTTTGCATACTTGCCTTTGGGGTTGTGTCATGTGATTGCATTCACTATGTGGGTGCATGCAATCCTTGCCTGGGTGTTTGTGCTGGGTATGCTGGCCATTACTGCCATGATTGTGTATCGTCAGGACCTGGGGCCAGGGGGACATGGGTGGGGGCCTGCTGGCAGGTTCCCCACAGTGCTGGGGGTGGGGGTGGTGGGAGACATGGGTTGGACATGGGTGGGGGCCTGCTGGCAGGTTCCCCACAGTGCTGGGGGTGGGGGTGGTGGGAGACATGGGTGGGGGCCTGGTGGAGGGTGCCCCTGGGGGGTGGGGGGTGGGGGTGGTGGAGACATGGGTGGGGGCCTGGTGGAGGGTGTCCCTGGTGGATGGGGGGTGGGGTGGTGGGAGACATGGGTTGGACATGGGTGGGGGCCTGCTGGCAGGTTCCCCACAGTGCTGGGGGTGGTGGGAGACATGGGTGGGGGCCTGGTGGAGGGTGTCCCTGGTGGATGGGGGTGGGGGTGGTGGGAGACATGGGTGGGGGCCTGGTGGAGGGTGCCCCTGGGGGGTGGGGGGTGGGGGTGGTGGGAGACATGGGTGGGGGCCTGGTGGAGGGTGTCCCTGGTGGATGGGGGGTGGGGGTGGTGGGAGACATGGGTGGGGGCCTGGTGGAGGGTGTCCCTGGTGGATGGGGGGGTGGGGGTGGTGGGAGACATGGGTTGGACATGGGTGGGGGCCTGCTGGCAGGTTCCCCACAGTGCTGGGGGTGGTGGGAGACATGGGTGGGGGCCTGGTGGAGGGTGTCCCTGGTGGATGTGGGGTGGGGGTGGTGGGAGACATGGGTGGGGGCCTGGTGGAGGGTGCCCCTGGGGGGTGGGGGGTGGGGGTGGTGGGAGACATGGGTGGGGGCCTGGTGGAGGGTGTCCCTGGTGGATGGGGGGTGGGGGTGGTGGGAGACATGGGTGGGGGCCTGGTGGAGGGTGTCCCTGGTGGATGGGGGGTGGGGGTGGTGGGAGACATGGGTTGGACATGGGTGGGGGCCTGCTGGCAGGTTCCCCACAGTGCTGGGGGTGGTGGGAGACATGGGTGGGGGCCTGGTGGAGGGTGTCCCTGGTGGATGGGGGGTGGGGGTGGTGGGAGACATGGGTGGGGGCCTGGTGGAGGGTGCCCCTGGGGGGTGGGGGGTGGGGGTGGTGGGAGACATGGGTGGGGGCCTGGTGGAGGGTGTCCCTGGTGGATGGGGGGTGGGGGTGGTGGGAGACATGGGTGGGGGCCTGGTGGAGGGTGTCCCTGGTGGATGGGGGGTGGGGGTGGTGGGAGACATGGGTGGGGGCCTGGTGGAGGGTGTCCCTGGTGGATGGGGGGTGGGGGTGGTGGGAGACATGGGTTGGACATGGGTGGGGGCCTGCTGGCAGGTTCCCCACAGTGCTGGGGGTGGTGGGAGACATGGGTGGGGGCCTGGTGGAGGGTGTCCCTGGTGGATGGGGGGTGGGGGTGGTGGGAGACATGGGTGGGGGCCTGGTGGAGGGTGCCCCTGGGGGGTGGGGGGTGGGGGTGGTGGGAGACATGGGTGGGGGCCTGGTGGAGGGTGTCCCTGGTGGATGGGGGGTGGGGGTGGTGGGAGACATGGGTGGGGGCCTGGTGGAGGGTGTCCCTGGTGGATGGGGGGTGGGGGTGGTGGGAGACATGGGTTGGACATGGGTGGGGGCCTGCTGGCAGGTTCCCCACAGTGCTGGGGGTGGTGGGAGACATGGGTGGGGGCCTGGTGGAGGGTGTCCCTGGTGGATGGGGGGTGGGGGTGGTGGGAGACATGGGTGGGGGCCTGGTGGAGGGTGCCCCTGGGGGGTGGGGGGTGGGGGTGGTGGGAGACATGGGTGGGGGCCTGGTGGAGGGTGTCCCTGGTGGATGGGGGGTGGGGGTGGTGGGAGACATGGGTGGGGGCCTGGTGGAGGGTGTCCCTGGTGGATGGGGGGTGGGGGTGGTGGGAGACATGGGTTGGACATGGGTGGGGGCCTGCTGGCAGGTTCCCCACAGTGCTGGGGGTGGTGGGAGACATGGGTGGGGGCCTGGTGGAGGGTGTCCCTGGTGGATGGGGGGTGGGGGTGGTGGGAGACATGGGTGGGGGCCTGGTGGAGGGTGCCCCTGGGGGCTGGGGGGTGGGGGTGGTGGGAGACATGGGTGGGGGCCTGGTGGAGGGTGTCCCTGGTGGATGGGGGGTGGGGGTGGTGGGAGACATGGGTGGGGGCCTGGTGGAGGGTGTCCCTGGTGGATGGGGGGTGGGGGTGGTGGGAGACATGGGTTGGACATGGGTGGGGGCCTGCTGGCAGGTTCCCCACAGTGCTGGGGGTGGTGGGAGACATGGGTGGGGGCCTGGTGGAGGGTGTCCCTGGTGGATGGGGGATGGGGGTGGTGGGAGACATGGGTGGGGGCCTGGTGGAGGGTGCCCCTGGGGGGTGGGGGGTGGGGGTGGTGGGAGACATGGGTGGGGGCCTGGTGGAGGGTGTCCCTGGTGGATGGGGGGTGGGGGTGGTGGGAGACATGGGTGGGGGCCTGGTGGAGGGTGTCCCTGGTGGATGGGGGGTGGGGGTGGTGGGAGACATGGGTTGGACATGGGTGGGGGCCTGCTGGCAGGTTCCCCACAGTGCTCGGGGTGGTGGGAGACATGGGTGGGGGCCTGGTGGAGGGTGTCCCTGGTGGATGGGGGGTGGGGGTGGTGGGAGACATGGGTGGGGGCCTGGTGGAGGGTGCCCCTGGGGGGTGGGGGGTGGGGGTGGTGGGAGACATGGGTGGGGGCCTGGTGGAGGGTGTCCCTGGTGGATGGGGGGTGGGGGTGGTGGGAGACATGAGCAGGTGTGCAGGGTAGTTCCCTGTGGTGTGTGCTGCCTGCAGGGGCCGTGGAGGGTGTACAGGTAATGCCTGGGAGCACACAGCCAATTCGCGTGTGGAACTTCCCGCGCACCCCTGAAATCCACGTACCCGGCCATATCGCGTGTGGAACTTCCCGCGCACCCCTGAAATCCACGTACCCGGCCATATCGCGTGTGGAACTTCCCGCGCACCCCTGAAATCCACGTACCCTGCCATATCGCGTGTGGAACTTCCCGCGCACCCCTGCAATCCACGTACCCGGCCATATCGCGTGTGGAACTTCCCGCGCACCCCTGAAATCCACGTACCCGGCCATATCGCGTGTGGAACTTCCCGCGCACCCCTGAAATCCACGTACCCGGCCATATCGCGTGTGGTACTTCCCGCGCACCCCTGAAATCCACGTACCCGGCCATATCGCGTGTGGAACTTCCCGCGCACCCCTGAAATCCACGTACCCGGCCATATCGCGTGTGGAACTTCCCGCGCACCCCTGAAATCCACGTACCCGGCCATATCGCATGTTGGACTTCCCGCGCACCCCTGCAATCCACGTACCCTGCCATATCGCGTGTGGAACTTCCCGCGCACCCCTGAAATCCACGTACCCGGCCATATCGCGTGTGGAACTTCCCGCGCACCCCTGAAATCCACGTACCCGGCCATATCGCGTGTGGAACTTCCCGCGCACCCCTGCAATCCACGTACCCTGACTAATCGCGTGTGGAACTTCCCGCGCACCCCTGCAATCCACGTACCCGGCCATATCGCGTGTGCAACTTCCCGCGCACCCCTGCAATCCACGTACCCTGACTAATCGCGTGTGGAACTTCCCGCGCACCCCTGAAATCCACGTACCCGGCCATATCGCGTGTGCAACTTCCCGCGCACCCCTGCAATCCACGTACCCTGACTAATCGCGTGTGGAACTTCCCGCGCACCCCTGTAATCCACGTACCCGGCCATATCGCGTGTGCAACTTCCCGCGCACCCCGGTATGCACGCACACGTTTATTTTTTCTCTCAGCGCGTGTCTGTGTTTGTGGGTACCCCTTTGTACGTCATTTGTCCTGGAGGGCCACAGTATTGGACATTGATCATGTCTGTATATAGGTGCTATTTGTTGGCGCACCTTTTAGCGCACATTTCTTGCAGGCGCAGAGACGCTACGGCCTGCTTTCTTGTGGCGGTCGTGTTTGTGCCTGTTTGTGCCTGTGCGCTGCTTTGAGCGTGCGTTTTTTTGCCCTATTCTATTCCATGAATACGTGTTGTATGCGAGCGTGTGGGCGTTCCGCGCACTTGCCTCCTATACTTTCCCCGTGCCGCCCACATTCTTCCCCATTCCGAGTGTTGTGCCCCATTTTATTCCCCATTCCGAGTGTCCCGCCCTGTGTTCCGCCTACTTTAGAGCTGTGCGCTGCGCTCGGAGTGATAGCGCAGTGGCCGTGGCGCACGACGTTGGTTGACCTGTGCGCCGGCCTGCGCCGCGCGCTTTTTCAGCGCACGTCCTCTGCTTTTCTTGCGCACGGACTTCCATGAATCGACGTGCGCTGGTTTCCCTGCGCTTTTCGCTAATTTTCGGCGCAGCGCACGTATTGGCCCCTCTGCGCCGGGATTTTCGGCGCACATTTATTCCATGAATCGGCCTGAGAATCGTAGCAACACTAATATTAATATTGCTACAAGTAATTTGAAAGCATTTGCCAACCAAGATGGAATTCATGAAAAGAGAGATGAGAACCAATCATCTCCTACCGTCTCATCAGCTTCATCTTCCATTTTTGTATGCAGGGTTGTTAACATCGTTATTACCTCTGTCAGGGTTCCATATTCTCCATCATGAGATGGTATAAGTGTACAGCAGGAAGGCCTGACCTTGGCACAGACACATCCTTTCATTGCTGTTATCAGATCCAGAACATACCTGTTCTGGAGGGTCATCAGCCTGATGGCTCTCAATTCTTCTTTGATTGCATTTAATTATTTTATTGTTGCATTCATTGTCTGTAGCAAGTCTCACCTAGTGGTCTGCTACCACTTGGCATTTACTGAGGCTCAAAGTCCCAGTGTAAATGTAGATGTCATAATCATGGCAGTCTTACTGAGTAATTTGTGTTCATCAGGAATATCTTCATAGGCCTTCGACGAAGATTAAATGATCTCTTCCTTCTATTGTATTCATTCATTGTTGGGTACTCCTCAATATGGAGGTCGCTTTGGGGAATCACCAATGTCGGGATGTGTACATTTATAATGGAGTACACTCCTCCACAATCTTTAGGCAACTGCATGTAAGCTCTGGAACCGCAGGCCCAATATCGATCCATTAATACTGCAGTTCCTCCATTCAGTCATGGTACTTCAATTGTTTCTCTACAACCTTTATTCTTTCCAACATAGACCTTGCCATCATTCTTGAAGCAGGTTGTTGCATTCTTCAATTGTAATATATGCACTGGCCCTACTTCATTATCAACCCATGTTAGAAGTTTTGCATACTTGGCCCAATATTCTAGACATTAATCGTTCACCTTTTGCACCTTATGGACTCTTTCTTTCTTCAGTAAATGTGCAGGGCATGATATTAGTCCATCTTCCCATCCATTTCCGGTTGCTACACGACCATGCACGAACAGCTTTGCTTTTACCCAGCATCCTGGCTCTCCTGATCTTTCAGTCATGTCTGAGCAGCTCATTCTTTTTATTTCAACAGTTTGTATTTTCTCTCCATACTGGAATGGATGCATACGTTGTTCATCCATCCTAGTCCAGTCTCCATTTTTTTTTCTTCACATATGTATCTTCGTATGGAAAGTCCGTCTGGATCACCATCTCAGAGTTGCCACTTTTCCTTTGAATTGTCCTCTGGTGGTACATGCTGCCAGATGACAGACATTTTACATTGTGTGAAGACATTTCTCTTGCAGTAAATGTTCTTGCAGCATTCATAGCATTCAGTATTAATGAACAGACATAACAACTCTCTTCTGTTGTTCTTCTTCCCACCTCTTTCATGTGCTGGTACCATAGATTATTAGCTAGATGAGCCGATGTATCTAAATATGTATTTATACTTTCATTGTCTTCGTCAGCATCTCTCTTTATTTGAGAAAATGTTCTTTTAATATCAGGAATCAGTGATGTTTTTGTCACGGTCCATACCCTCAAACATCAGGTACAGACCAACCTGACTAAGGCGTTGGGTCCCATGGAGGCCTTAAAGGCTCCAAGGAATATCGCAGGGGCTTCCTGGACTCGGTCCTGGCGCCGTTGGCGCCAGGCTCATACTGCCATTGCCAACATGGCACGTTTCAGGCCCAGTGAGGCACGTGTGAACCAATTTGAGGCAGGCTGAAGGGATTATTTGCCGTGGACTATTTGCTTGGGTGTGGTTGCTGAAACTACTTCACCTAGGGACTACTTTCAGAAGACTATATAAGCCACACCCTTCATACAGAACACGCTTTGCGTTATTCTGCACTCCTGCAGCGTAACGCTCACCATGTTGGCAGCTCCAGGCCAGCCATCAGCCACGCCCGTCTAGTTGTCTCAAGCTACCTGCAAGGAAGAGTGAGAAAGGAGAGCAGAACAAGATACTTACCTGACTCTTCTTCGCGGCCGCTCTGGAGTCCACCCTTCTTCAGAGCTGAAAGGGAAAGGACATCAGATTAGCCTTGCAGACCACGCGATCTTCATCGCAGATCAGCGCCACACTAATACTTACCAGCGATTCATCGGAACATCATCACACGATCACCGTTCCATCTTCCGATCGCTGCTCCAGAACTGCCGCATCTGTAAAACACAAAGAAGACATCAGGTTAGCGGTGCAGTGGGGAAGGCCTCATTTAGACTCATAATCCTGCGCAAGGCAGCTCTCTCCTGAAGGCAGAAATCCTCACGGTCTCGCAATTCTTCATCACGCAACCTTTGTCCAGGAGATTCCGCCCCTGCAGAATATAAAAGCAGCAGGTTAGTTGTGCAGAAAACTATGCCGGGTTGAAAGACTTTTTCATAGCACTGGCGCAAATCTTACCTTGGGAAGCCAGCGATCAAGGACCTCGCTCCATCGTAAGCACGAAGAAGATACCTGTAAAGAAAGGTACAGAGTGAACTTTTACAACTTGAACTCTTTAGCTATCCATATCTTTGGAATAAGACTTCCAAGTGAGTCACAGTTGTCTTGAACTTGATAGGATCAGTGAAGTAACTAGATCCTTGAACTACTACGCACCCCTGCGAACGGTGGCAGGACGGAGAGCCTGCTATTCATAACTCAAAGGTGAGATATAGCGGTGGGGATGCAAGAGGACACCATGGGAGGCGGGAGTTGCCCTCATCCAAATGGTTGGGTAACCTGTGATTTAACTTTCTAGGCAAGCCTGCTTTCGTAACGAAGCCAGAGGGGAGCACAAGACACCACTCATCACCGGATCATCCAGCTCCGTTCGGCGCCCCTGTGGAGATCAGGTGAGCGTAACAGTTTTTGGACTCTTAATAGGGACAATGGAAGATGTCTTGTTTTCTTTTTCATCACCGATTATAATGTGTGTGAAAGCCAATGTAATAAGGAATGCAGTGAAAATCAAAATACCACAGAAACCTCCAATAATTATTCTACGTATAGTACATCTTTTTCGTGGAGCTACAGTTCTTACCCCTTGAAACATTTCAATTTTCTGATTATGTTTGACATATATCAAATGTGTCAATTATTGATGATTTATGAATTCATAGCAAAAACTGCAGAATTATCACCAATATAATTCTCAAAACAGTAGTGCTATTTTTAGGATTTCAAAGAAACGTCACTATATCTGTATGTCTTCTTATCAAAGCTGGATGAGACTGTAATATGTAGGAAAACACTGCAAGTAAGAACATGTGTACAATGGGTAGCATAAGAAAATAAAGTATTCTCCTTTGCTTCTGACTTTTACTGCTTCTGTACCATTGTCTCTTTTATCCTAGTCTAGGGAAGGTGTTGCAAGATCACTGCAATCCATCAGTCCGTAGGAAACCCTAATCTAAAGGTTTTGCCTCTTATTCCTTTATCTTGTCTTGACTTTAGGTCCTGAATTCTGTCTGCATTTGCTGAAATTCTTCACTTGCTTCAATAGGGGTAGCTACAGGAGAGGTCAAGATTTCTCCTCTGTATGGTTTGACGTCATGCAAATGTATCCATGCTGTTCTTCCTTTTAACTTTACCGCAGTAGGGTTTACTTCCTCTATTTCGTGAGGACCTTCAAAACGAGGGGTACTGCAGGTGCGCACAAATTTACGCACCACCACCTGGTCCCCTGGGTATAAACTTAAGGGGCTTGAGCGTCTCTTCCAAATGAATGGGCTGATTGTCTTTTTTGTTTTCTCTTGACCCCTCCCGTCGGTTCTGGAGCTGTTAGGACATAAAAGAAACACTTTCAGTCATTGTTTTCAAATAATCAAGCATTTCATGGCCTAAAGGCCTCACTACACTATGAGCATCTGTATTTGCCCTTGTTGGGGGAGTGAGAAGAGTTCTCATGCAGCATTCAGTCACCAACTCATGGGGCATCAGATGATGATCTGAGCCTGGCTGGGTCAGCAGCGCATATAGCGCTAGCGGTAGGCAATGAAGCCATCCCTTCTTTAAAACGGCTTTTGCTATCCTTTCTTTCCAAAGGCCATTTAATTTCTCACAAATCCTGTTTGCCTGCAGATGATAAACTGAAGCAAACTTGTGTTTAATGCCTAATAGCAGAATTAAATTTTCAAATAGCTCATTTACAAAGTGCGGTGCATTATCGGATTGCAAAACTTCACACACACCCCATCATGGAAATACTTTGTGCACAAGAAACTTGCCAACACACACGGCATCAGAGTGTATGCATGGACCCGCCTCGATCCATCTTGAAAAGGGACATACTACAACTAACATATACCTATTACCATTGCAAGTCTGCAGCATGTCTACATAATCGATATGTAGATGCTGGAATGGTCCATTTAGTCTGGTAATTACTCCTCTCACTGTTTGCAAAGTGTGTCCTGCAGTTTATAATGAACTGTTGCACATGTTCATAGCAGCTAGACTCTCTCGAATCACATGCGCTGGGTAGTGAAGCTGTTCAAACGCTACCCTCAATAATGCTAGAGACATAGCTGGCTTTCCAGTGCTGTCCTATCTCCAAATTGCCTCAGTAAGGGATAGAGAACATCTCTATTTTTTCTATAACACTTTTTCTTCCTGTGATGGTTGTCCTTGTATTTCAATTGACTGCACAATGGACGTCATATTAAATCCTTCCTTAACCAACATGCATCGCCCTGTTGCCTTCTTTATATTCTTTACTTCACTCTCAAATATGGTTGGGTAATAGGCTGCTTTTTTGGCCTCTAAATCTGTGCCTTTGTTTCCGCAAAAGATTAAGGGCCTCATCACGAGTTGGGCGGTATCCCCGGTTGTATTACCGCCGGGGCTATTAGCGTTACTGCCAAACCCCCGGCACTGTTAGCGCCGGATCACGGGTTTGGCGGAACGGTAAGTCCCCATTGGGCCCATTCAGGAATTCCCCATTCCCCATTGGGACCAATGGGGAATTTTCGGCACTACTACCGCTGGCGGTATTAGCGTGCGGTAATACTGCTGAAAATCAGCAAAATCGCAGCGGATCTGTCCCCAGCTCAGAGCTGGGGATAAATCCTGCCAATCCTGTCATTTGGCGGTCCCTTAAATGCAGCAGTAATAGTGTTAACGCTGCATTTAAGGGTTACCGCCAAACTCATGATGACCCCCTAAGTCTGTTCTCTTTGAATGGTTTGTGCATTTTACTATTGCTATGGTCTCTGGTAAACTCAACGCTTCAATAAATTCTAATAATCCTGCATCTTGCACCGGAGTGCCGTCTGCACAGAGGAAACCCCTCCTTTTCCAACGGGATCAGCCTGTGTGTACAGTTGACATCACATAGGCGCAGTCTGAGTACACTGTCACTTCCTCATCCTCAAAGCTTCGCAGCGCATCAATAAGCACGGCTAATTCTGCAGCCTGTGCTGAATCATTTGGGAACAATCTCCTACTAATCGTTACCTCAAATTTACCCTCTCTGTTCAGCTTTACCTCTGCTGATCCTGAATGTCTCACCCCACTCTTTTGGTCAATTCTCGATGACCCACCAATGAAGACCACTACCCCCCTCCCTAGAGCATTTTCTCTAACTTGAAGAATATCATCATAACACTCGGTATATGTTGTACAGTCATGCATATCATCATCTTTTCCCACTAGTTCAGCTATAAACACTGCTGGATTGACTGTGCTACACCTAACAATTTTAATTGTACGGTTTCATATAATTACCCCATGTCCTGACGCTCTTTGTGTGGTCAATGTGCTTTTGTTTTTTTTTAAAATTGCGAATAATGCATGTTCCACGAATAACGTTACTGAACACCCCCATGGTCATGCTTGAGGCTTTTTCGATTGCAAAGGCAGCCCACTATAACAAGCCAATGGTTTATGACCATGTCCTAAAGTTGTTCTCTATGTGAGCACTGCTTTCATGACTTCTCCATTTGAATTAAAGAATAAGTAATATTCTTCACTGTAATTTGGAAGCCCTAACACAGGAGCTGTGCTGATCGCCTTTTTCAATTCACGAAACCCTTCAGTCATCTCTTCTGTCCATATTAGTTTATTTTTAGTCATCTGTGCCTCTTTAAGTCCTTTTAAAAGTGGTCGAATATATGTACTCTAATCAAAGACCCAGGCCCTGTAATAACCGCATAGTCCTAAAAATGGTTCCATTTGTCGCACTGTTCTTGGCGTTTCAGTCCTCATAATAGCCTCTGTCCTTTCAGCTGTCACTTCTCTCCCTTCGTATGAGATCAACTGCCCTATATATATATATATAGTACTTCTTCTTGGCAATATTGTAACTTCTCCTTATCCACTTTGTACCCATTATCTGCCATTATAGTCATACGTTTGATAGAGTCTTCTCTGCATCTTTCTTCTGTCTCACTGCCCACTATAATGTCATCAACATATTGAATTATAGTACTTTCAAGTTGAACATTACCCAAGTCCATCTGAAGCACTGTATTAAAAATTGATGGGTACTCAAAGTACCCCTGAGGCAAACAAGTATGTTTCAGACAAATCGTTCTATATGAAAAGGAAGTCAAGTCTTGTGAGTCTTCATGAAGGGGAATTGAGAAAAAGGATTTTTTTAATCTACAACAGTAAAATACTTTACTTTCGATGGGATATTACACAATATTGTCACAGTATTTGGAACTAAAGGAAAAGCTGCTTAGACTATATTGTTTAGGGGTCTCAAGTCCTGGATGAATCTCCACGGCCTCCCCGTAGATTGTTTGACAGGGTACACAGCCGTGTTAGACAAGGAATCAGATGGTACCAAATGCCTTGTTTCATTAAAGCGGATATGGTTTTGAATATACCTTCACCCGCTTCTCTAGACATGGGCTACTGTTTTGCACATGGCAGAATTGCTCCTGGTTTGAGCTTCATCTTTACCGCTCCCACTCCTTTCAGTTAACCCACATAATATGGATGTGTAGCCCATAAAATACTTGGTACTTTTTCCAAGTCTTCCTGAAAAAATGGTGGTTTCTTTTTTTACCAATGCCATTCTCTGCACTATTTCTACATTCTCTACTTTAGTCCAATAAGTAAAATTTATGAAAAATGCTACCTCCTCTTTCGAATAATAATTCCTAAATAGCTCCTCGTCCATCAAATCTGTCAACCTGTATCCTTCATCGAGGGCTATCACTGTTCTCCATCCCCTTCCCTCGCCATCTATCCCATGAAGCATCACCCGTTCTTCTCTTACTATTGCTGCTTCTAATTCCAAAGGGATAATTTGGCCTTCCTCATCATCCATAGGAATCTCTGGCCTGAACAGAAACGTATCAGGTATCCTCAATAGCTTGCCGATCAATTTAAGCAACCATGATAATAAGATAGTTACTGCACACAAAAACACTTCCTTTACTAGAGGTACTCTGCGTAGAGCTTTCTTTCCTGTGAATGCTAGTATGAGCTCCCTCATATTTACATAATGTATCCCTGGAGTAGATAGATAAGTGTATGGGTTCGACTCCTAGTGAAATGCGCTATGACCACTGAATGATAGATATGAGGGTAAGCTGTGTACCCTTATCCCAAGGCCCACCCATAAGGACCTTAATAATAAGGACCTTAATAGAGTATAGAGGAGAGCATGGTTGGGATTGGGGTATCTGTGCTCTGCCTATTCAGTTTATGAAATAAATGAGTAGCAATGAGATAAATTTGGCCTTAAATGTTTTTTCCCAAGAAAAAAGTTTTTTCTTTATTGGCGAGAAAACGTGGTCAGCCGACACGTGTTTCGACCTTGGTCGTCTTCAAGGCCTTAGAGTCACAGTACAGTGAGTAGTTAACCATATATGGTTCTCATGCACCGTGATGCATCTGGTATGTCTCAAAATATTCATGTATTTGTATAAGCTCTCTCTTTCCAGTGCGTTCAATGTTATCATAAGCCCATTGGCTATAGCGTGGTAAATATGCATTGGACTTGCTATGATTGCTGTCATGGACCTTGAATCCAAAGTTTGAACTGAGCGATACTAGCTCCAGGAACATACTTGTTTCTACACATATACATCCAACGCGTATTTAGCACGCTATAGCCAATGAACTTATGATAAAATTGAACACTGGAGTAGAAAATATATCGTCATGTCAAGTTTGGTCATCAAATCATCTCTAGTGTGTTTACCTGCGTTTGTCTAAAGTGTAATAATGGCATACTCATGTTGTGTTCACCGATAGAAATTGGTAATTTGTCTGTAAATGGAACTAAATTCATTGCCCCAGAAAATTCCTGCGCATTCATGACAATGCCTGACATTGGATATTTTCCCTCACCGACACAGGAACGAGTTGCTCCAGTGTCCACAAGATATGAAAAGGTCTTGCTTCCTATCGTCATCTTGACCCTTGGTACCTCTCTGGGGTCTGGTGTTACATATAGCACTGAACACATCAGGTCCTTATGTGTGCTGTCCTATTGTGGATATAAATCCATCCCCGTACCTGTGAAAGGATTTCCTCCCACCACAGTCATATTCCCCGATTTGGGTGTGGCTATTTGCCTGGCTCCCGTATCCATATGCCATTGAGATGCACCTGCCTGTTGCATTGGAATATATTGTATTTGTTGTGTCTGTCCTGTTATGTCTGCATAGGTACTAGTCGTTGTTGCCCTTGTGGCGACTGCAGCTGCATTGGGACTTGTATTTGCTGTGCTTGCAGTGCATATGTCTGAGTTTGCGTGTGATCCTGGGCATAATATCCTTCTGAATCTGTATTATACTGTGGAGCATATCCCATCCCTCCTCTTGAAGACTGCCAATTCTGTTGCTGCATGCCTCCCCTACTTCTGCATACTCTAGCTAAATGTCCCAATTTACCGCAGCTCCAACATTGCAGTGGCTGTCCGCTATTACATTTTTCACTTCCTTGGGGGTTTTTGAAATCCACCTCATCATCCTCTGCCTCTTGGCTTCAAATTTACACACATTCTGTTCCATGGCATATGCCGCATTATTCTGCTGTGGTAACTGCACTGTTTGTGCCGTCACACCCTCATTGTTTGTTACTACCGCTCCTTCTATGGCGTATTTTTATATTTTTTCAGCACCACCCTTGCTTCTTCCTGTTTTCTACCCTCTGCTTTCTTTTTGTTTTTCTCTCTTAACATTCTACAGTATTGCACAATTGCCAATTGTATCTCTGGCCATGGCTTTGCTTCCATTCCTACCTGTTATTTTAGCTGACGTTGCACCGGCTCTGGCATCCCTTGACATAAAATATGGTAAAATAATGCTACCCTCTTGTCCAATGATTCATGCGTTTCCAAATTCCATCTGTCCTGAATCTCCTGAATAAAGGCAATGGGGTCTTTTTGTCAATCTGGAAAAGTGAATACCCTTCATTTGAATGACAGACGTAACTTGATGGCCGTAGGCCAACCGTCTTATGCACCGAATTATAGAAATATAGACTGTTATGCTTGACCAACAAGCGGCCATTTTAAAGTAGCTAGAATCGCCATTTTGCTTGTTAACCATTGCTCATTGCTTTCTGTCTAAAACTGCTTTGCAGCTTGCAATTCTTGCGGATTCTGCTTACTCTGCTCAACTGTTAACATTGTTGTCTGAATATGAAAGGGCAAGGTCGCGGGACTGAGGAGTTCGTTGAAAACTCCTCATGAGTAGCCCAGAAAGGAATGCCCACGCTCCCTCTCTGTAGCCTTGAGGGAGAGCTAGCTGCAGGGCATTTAATCACTTCACAGCTTCCAGCCAGTCTCGTACGATGGTAGAATATGTTAGAATAAAACAGCTAAAGGCTTGAATTATGCTCTTCCTACGGCCCCCCTTCGCAAAACCCTTTAGAGCGTGTCGGCTCCCAGGACACGAATAGTACCTCATAGATAGCAAAGCATGGAATGTGGCTCTTCCCCCGTGTGCAGCTTGCTTCCAAGAACAGAACCACGTGTTCTGTTCAACAACTAAAAGATGCCTCCGCACTTTCTAAATTGCACATTGTTACTAGAATAGACATCGAAAGTGTCATAATTGTCATACCCATCGGAAATGTCCATCGTCATCCCGAGTTCAAAGAAACTTAATAAAGGAGGGTGTTAAACATGACATAGCTGATTTGTATGATATGCATTTTGTATATATATAACTGATGTACGTAATTCGCTCTCTTGCGTCCCTCGAGGTCTAGGAAACTCACGTCGCGGGGAGTGAGACCAGAATTGGCCAATTGGGACTATTTTTGCTTGCAATAAACCCTAGCATTGGGAATTTGAACCTCGTGTCTGGCGCATCTTTTCGTGTATGGTTATTGCCTTGTTTCCATATCACGAGGGACCCCTAGGGGCCCCTTTCAAGATGGTGCCCGAATAGGGACCCTCCCCCACTTGCCCCATCGAATACGTTGTAACGAAGTAAAGGCGGAAGAACGGCGAGGACGGGACGATCGAGCCGGGATCAAGAGGTGTACGGGGCGCCCTGTAGAAGTGAGGAGAGATTCCTTCCGCAGATCTGCACACATCTGATCCCTGATCGACATACCGGGCCAGAGGGCAAAGGAGGCGAGGGTCCCGAGACGAGGCAGAAGCCAGAGAAGCGCAGACACGACGTTGGGAGAGGTTGCGTTAGGACAGGCGACTTGTTTTATCAGGTGAGTCATTCCCCGATTCAAATAAAAACCTGATTTTTGGTAGAGTGTTGATTTTGCAAATTCAAACGTCCAGGTAAAGGTTAGCTAACCAAAGGGGAAGGTTAAAGAAACATGCCTGGAGTACTGTCCACTTTAGCGGGGCTTTTCAGCTGCGGTAGACAGTCCTTGGAATATGGCCAAACTGCACCGCCTGGGGGAACGCTGGCTTATGACATGTATGCAAAATATGGTGTGGGTGCGATAATATTTTGTGAAATTTGGCATAGGCAAACTAGAAAGCAACCCGACCATCAGTGGCCGATTAATGGTAGCTTTGAGATTGCGAGGACAGATAACCTAGAAAGGGTGCTGATTAGGAAAAAAGCGCGACCCGCAGCTTTTGAGACTGTCAAAGATTGGAGGAGGGAAGCAATGCTCCGATTTAGGAGTAGAGAGAAGCATGCGCGTAGGCACAAAACGAAGCTTGAGGTAGCAGAAGAAAAGGAGGAGGAGGAGTGGGCGGCAAGTCTAAGACGGGAAGGGAGACGTGAGCAAATGAATATAGAAGGAGTATTCCCGCAGCGGGAACTACACATAGCAGACGAATTAATGGAACATTTGTTAACTAATACGGGTCGAGGCCCAAAACCAGAATCGAAACCAAACACGCCAGTAGTGACTGCGCAGGCCCAACCAGTAGCTCTCGTACCCCCTCCCGTAGCCCAAGCACTTCCCCTTACACAAGCATTAACCCAAGCCCCACCCACAGCTCAAGCCCTCCCACAAGCGCAGACCGCAGACACGCAATTTCCCAGCACCCAGGAAGGCCCTTCACAGATGCCACCTGTGTCACTTGTCCCATCCGCACCTCCCGCTCCAGAGACAGATTCCGCACCATCCGCCCCTCCCGAAGTCGAAATTGAGACCGGGGAGGCGAGAGGTGGGGCTGAAGGAACAGGATTTGGACGGGTAACTCGAAGCGCGATCAGCAAAGAAAGAAAGATTGAATTACAGCAAGAGGCAGAAATGTACATAGAAGGAAACAATGGGACGGCAGCATTGGCCTCATTGTATGGGTACCGAAGAAGCAACGAGAAACAGGTAGTGTTGGAATGCATGGGGAAATTTTGGGTGGGAGAATGGAAAAAGTTACTTGACAAATTACCGCCACAACGGTTGTTAGATTTGAACCAATTAGCATGTTGTAGAATAAAAGATGAAGAAGTAAAGGAACATGTGAATGGACTTTTTGATCTTAAAAATGAGTTGGATAATGAATATGCCGAAATGTTTGCGGCACCTGATACAGGGGTTGGGATATTAGAAGAGATGGGAGAGGGACGGTAGAATCATACATACAGCGGAGACATTCAATGTCATCTGTACAGAGGGGCGACAAGCTGAAAGTGTGTATACAAGAGGCGATAAAGTGGGTGTCGAATCCTAGTATCCCAACAATGGTCATACATGACATATTTGATGAATATTCCATGCCAATGAAAAGAAAGGCACTGCAATCGATGGCTGAACATTTGATGGCGAAGGATATAAAAAATAATAAGGCCAGCCCACCTGAGATACTAGCGGTATACAAGAGAGCATTCGAGCGAAGTACAGGAGAAACAGGCCTATCACTGGATTTAGGAATACTATTGAACCTAAGAGAAGGGGGAGGGATCGTGATTGGGGCATTTCCAATGAGAGAGGTTCCGCCCACGTTTGTACCAAAAGTAGAGATCCCTGCGACGGGTACAGTAGGAGCGCAGGTAACACCAGCCCATTTCACCGCCCAGTATGTGCATGTCCCCTTTTCCAGGCAAGAGGTGAATACTATAAAACAGACGATTCCCGATATAAGAAAGAATCCAGCAGGCTTCTACAAGGAAGTAGAGTCAACCCTGAGATCAGCAGTGCTTACTATGAGCGATATAGATTTGATTTTCCCAGTCATTTTGCCAGCAGATATATGGAAACAGATGAGGACAGTAGATGACGTGGGGGCTTTTGGCGCCACATGGGCGGAGTTACTATTGGAGGACAAAAATAGAAAAGTAGGGGAAAATCCGGGAACCCGCATGGCAGATCTACCAGAACGGATAATGCGGAGATTGAGGGAAATAATTCCAGAAAAAAGGATTCAGTGGGACAAATTAACTACATGTGTACAGGGCAAGGATGAGCCAGTAACGGATTATTTCAATAGATGTGAAGGAGTATTCACAGACTTCAGTGGGCAGGATGTGAGCACAGAGTCAGGGAAAAGGCTATTTGTTGATAAATATGTGAGGGGACTTATATCACCAATTCAAGATATGTTAATGACGTCGGAAAGTTCCTGGGCAGCAAAACCGGTGAGTGAGATATTACACATAGCCCAATATTACAAGAACAGGGTAAATGTGGCGAAAGAAAGAGAGGTGAAGGATAGAGTAAATTTAAAAACCAGGGTGTTACTGCAGCAGGTCATTGGATACAATAGAGGTAGAGGAAATGCACAAGGCAGAGGAAATTTGAATAATATGCACAGGGTGTCATTGGGAGTAAATCAATGTGCGTACTGTAAGGAGGAAGGACACTGGCGAGCGCAATGCCCGCACCTACAGAATAGAGGTGGGTTTGGTCAGAGAAGGTCTCATAGAGGACATCAGGGGTCAAACGGCCCAAGCAGAAATAGCATGCAGCAGCAGCAGGGATATACCAATGGAGGTACTCAAAACCAATCCTATGATCAAAACCAAGCGCAACAGAGCCAGGCATTGAACCAAAGTGTTTCGAACCAAAATCAGGGCGGGCAGGGCAGGGCCAACAGAGAAATGATCAGAGTGGAGGACACCGAGGGGGAAATGGGAATATTTTTGATACACAGCCAAACACGTATTATAGCACCAGCGGTGACTACACATCGGACGATGTGTTATTTTCGCGATAGGACAGCCCACGACAGGGGTCGGAACCAGTGTCTATTCCCGTGAATCAGAGAGGACCCTACGTAGAAATGAGAGTCGGGAATAAGGAGCACCGTTTCCTTGTAGATACAGGGGCACAGAAGTGTTCGATAGACCACCACTTGGTTCCGGAGATCCCACTGTCGGGGCAAAAGAATGTTTCTGTAGGGTTCGCAGGTACACCAGTAATTAACCCCATGTCCGAAGCTGTCCCAATTACAATAGGACCATTTACGGAACAGTGTCCATTTCTTTTGACAGAAAATTGTGGAGAGAACTTGCTAGGATTAAATTTGTTGAGAAAATTGGGGGCAGTCATACATTGTACGGCAGATGGGGTGTTCCTCACGATGTGGCCTCACGATGCACCGGTGACGGAATTTATGTCAAAAGCGTTACCAGAAGAGCTAAGTAGAGTACCAACCTGTCTGTGGGCAATGCATGATAACGCTGTAGGATGCTTGAAAATAGAGCCAGCAAAAATAACTTTGAAAGAAGGTGTTACACTACCACGAATTCCCCAGTATAAAATTTCTGTTGAAGGTGAGAAGGGATTAAAAAGTATTGTTACTGACCTGGTGAGATTGGGGGTGGTTGAAGAAATTGCAGGTAGCACGTGTAACAGCCCGATTCTTCCAGTTTACAAGAAAGGAGGCAATGAAGTACCCTATCGTTTCATAATTGATCTGCGCGCATTAAACAAAGTGGTAGACCCACAATTCCCTTTGGTCCCAGATGTCACAACGATACTGACAATGATACCGGCCACTGCAGAATACTTTAGTGTAGTTGATCTGAAGAACGCGTTCTTTAGCATTCCAGTGGATAAAAGCAGTAGATATCTGTTCGCGTTCACTCTAGGAGGTCGATCATTCACATTCACACGCATTCCACAAGGATACACAGAAAGCCCAAGCATTTACAGCAGAGCGCTAAAGGAGCAGCTAGACATGCTAGAATTACCCGAAGGTTGCGTACTCTTGCAGTACATAGATGACTTGTTATTAGCTGCTGACACGAAAGAGATCTGCAAAGAAAGTACTATATTACTATTGACACACTTAGCGACCCATGGTCACAAGGCAAGTTTGAAGAAATTCCAGTATAATGAGAAGGAGGTGTCTTATTTGGGTTACCTACTTTCGAAAGAAGGGAGAAGATTAACACCAGAACGCATAGAAAGTATTTCTAGTATGCCTATTCCAAAAACTCAAAAAGGAGTGAGAGCTGTAATAGGCATGGCCTCTTATTGTCGGCAGTGGATCAGTAATTTTGCGTTGATTGTGAAGCCGATGATAAAGTTAACTAAAAAGGATGCAGTGATGCCTTTACAGTGGGATGAGGAATGTCAGAAAGCGTTTGAGCAAATGAAAGCTGCATTGTGTGCTGCGCCAGTTTTAGGCACTCCTAACTATAAAAAGATCTTTAGACTATTTGTGAGTGAGAGTGAAGGATATGCATTGGCGGTTTTGACACAGGAACAAGGTGGAAGAAATAGGCCGTGCGGCTATTAGTCTTCTCCGCTGGAACCTGTAGCGCGTGCACTACCACAATGTTTGTGATCCGTCGCAACGGCTGCTGCGTCAGTGAAACAAACGGAAGGAATGGTATTGGGGCACACTTTA
This sequence comes from Ambystoma mexicanum, assembly GCF_040938575.1. Classification (NCBI taxonomy): domain Eukaryota; kingdom Metazoa; phylum Chordata; class Amphibia; order Caudata; family Ambystomatidae; genus Ambystoma; species Ambystoma mexicanum. Next base: position 436,170,424 of record NC_090922.1, on the reverse strand, counting down.
ATTCTGATGGTGCCACATGCTATAGACATTCTATTAAATAGGACACAGACGCAACACCTCACCTCAGCTAGACTGACAAGATATGAGCTCATCTTGTTTGCACCCCACATCCAAATCATGAGGTGTAGGGCATTGAATCCTGCAGAATCAATGCCACTGCCCATAGCAGAAATTTGTGACAACGAATCACCACCCCATGATTGTTTAATGGTCACTGAAGAAGAAACAAAGGAAAGAATTGACTTGAGCGACATCCCACAGAAAGAGCCAGATGGGGAGTTTTTTTGTGACGGCTCTTGTTTTAAATTACCTGATGGCACATCAATGGCCGCATATGCAATTACTACCCTAGAGAGTGTTGTAGAAAGCAGAAGAATCCCCTACAATTCGGCACAAGCCGCAGAAATAATAGCACTGACCCGAGACTGTGAACTCTCTGAGAATTTGAACGTGAATATTTATACTGACAGCCAGTACGCCTTTGGCGTGGTTCATAACTTTGGCCGACTTTGGGCTGAGAGGGGTTTCTTGAAATCACATGGGGCCAGGATTTAGCATGGCCCTTTGATTGTGCGATTGTTGTCTGCACTCACGTTTCCAAAGCGCCTAGCTATAGTGAAATGCGAGGCGCATAAAAAAATAACATGTAAAGTGGGAGAGGGAAACGCATTTGCATACAGGATTGCGAAGCAAACAGCCACAGATTTGGGAAATAAAATGATGACAGTACAGAGTGAGGAAGTATCTTGTATGATAGAGAATGGAGTTGCCACAGTCAAAGAAATGCAGGCTGAGGCCACGACCGAAGAGATTCAGGGGTGGGCTGAGGGCTCTGCTGAGTTAGATTTGGAGGGATGTTGGGTGGACAAAGAGACCAAGAACTGGATGTTGCCAAATTGTTACGTAACCGCAATGGTTACAATGGCGCATAGCCCTAGCCACATTTGCGCGAAGAAGATGGTACAGCATTTATCCACAGTATGGAAAAATGAGCACATAAAAAAGAATGCAGAAAGGCTAGTGCAGAATTGTATTATGTGCCTGCAACACAATGTAGGGAAAGGAACCATGACTCCAGTAGGTAGTTTTGGCCCACCCTCTATGCCATTTGAGGTGATCCATTTTGATTTCCTAGAAATGGAAAGGTGCCAGAACTACAAATATGTGTTAGTGGTGATTTGTGCATTCAGCAAGTGGGTGGAGGCATATCCTTTAAAAGACTGTACTGCCATGTCAACGGCAAAAGTAATGTTGAAGGAGTATTTCTCCCGGTTTGGGTTGCCTCGTGTCCTGTGGTCAGACAACGGCCCACACTTTGTGGGCGCAGTAGTGCTACAGATCTGTGCAGGTCTGCAGATAGAGAAGCGATTTCACAGTTCCAGGCATCCCAGTTCTGCCGGGCTTGTTGAGAGACATAACGGTATCTTAAAGACAAAGATAGCTAAAATCTGTGCTGGGAGCAAGTTGAGTTGGGTGGATGCATTACCCCTAGCGCTATTGTGCATGCGCACGTCTGTGCAGGCTAAAACTGGGCTCTACCCCTATGAAATTATAATGGGGAGACCGGCAAATGTATGGTGCGCACCGCAGCTCAAAAGATTATGTGAGGTCGAGCATCCTATGTTAAGCACGTACTGTGGCCTTTTAATGCAGAAGTTGCGTTTGATTCATCAGCAGGTGCAGGAGGTGTTACCAGTGCGATACACCAGACCGGGGCACTCGCTGGAGCCTGGAAGTTGGGTCTTAATAAAGAGCTTGGAGCGGAAGACAGCATTAGCACCCAGGTGGCGCGGCCCCTACCAAGTACTTTTGGCGACGCAAACGGCAATTCGAGTGGACGGACGGAAGGCATGGATCCATGCGACACATGCCAAAAGATTCCCAGGACTGCTGACAACTTCCGACGACCAGAGAAAGGAAACGGTCTCGGAAACAAAAGAAACTGTTGCCAGTCCATTGCCACAGCATCAGCCTGAGCGAGAAGTGAAAGTTGAAACAAAACCCAAGCGAGAAGTGAAACTCGAAACAGAGCCTGAGGAGGCTGCCAGTAAGGGGAAAGGGCGAAAAGTGCCCCAACGTTGCTCAGCGGAAACAACATCACTGCCGAGCGACACAAACTCTGCATTGCAAACACGAGCAGAAACAACGCGTGTACCCCTTTGGCGCCCACCAGTTTCTGCAAATGCACCAAAGCCAAAGGAAGAAACTACATCATTGCCACGGCGCTCATCGCTACCCATCATTGTGCCACAGGCTGACACTGAGCCTGATACTGGAAGTGCAACGGCACTATTCACGGATCATACAATACCAGGAGTGAAAGGGTATAATTTGCGGCCTCGACAGGCAAAGTGATCCACAGATCTTTGGTGCTTTTCTTTTGCCTTTGGTTCCACTCACGGACGGAGTAGGAGCCAGGGGCGTAGAGGAGAGAAGTGTGAGAGTTGTGCAAGTCGGAAAATTCAAGACTCACAGCTCCTCGGTGCGCTTATAAAAAGTACATGTGTCAGGAGCCAGAGCAGGACAAGCTGGACGCACATAAATACTAAGACTGATAGAGTGCATGTGTCCTAAGCCAGAGCGGGACAAGCTGGATGCACATAGTACTCTATCAATAAAAAAACTGTTCAGAAATCGTCTGAGCAGTGGGAGGAAGAACAACTAATCTTCCTTGGAGTGGATAGGTGATCTAGGCTGTGAAAGGGCTGGCAGAATTGAACTGTGACATTTTTCGTTGAACTTTTCTGGCATCAAGAACGAGAGATATTTGCGACGAACTTTGCCAGCAAGAAGAAGGACGATGAAGAACAAATCAAGACCGGTTTCAGCCTCCTCCTGCACCCCTGCTGAAAAGATGATAGATTTAGAGACTGTAAATTTAGGGAAAAGGCATGGTAAAAGGAATAAGGTACTGATTTGGACATTGGTCCTGTGTTTCTTAAGTATGGTAGTACCAACAATAACAGCTATTACACTATGGTTCCTGGAGTCTGCGCACCCATTAGAAACACTTTTGCCAAAAGCAGCTACTGAAAGCCCGGTTCATGTTATCACTGGTACTTTGCCCCCAATGGAAGAAAGACATAGAGAAGGATACGGCAACAATACATTGTTGCTCATCATGAACATGACCCATGCAGTTTTAAAGAAAAAAGATTGCTGGGTTTGTGCCCATTTACCACAGCATGGTGGGAAAGGGATAGGCTGGTATGTACAACCGTTACCATTGGTTTATTCATGTGAAGTATCATTGAGTGCAATGTTCTCTGGGAAATGGAACAAGAGTAATACGGGTCAGCTAGATGAGACCAATATGAATGAATTTGAGGAAGTGATCAAGAGGCCTGTGGGTTGTTCCATATTCCACAAAGCCTGCGTGTTTTCACCAGATCCCATGAGGAAGAATACACGAAAGACAACAAGACTAGATAGATTACATAGGCAGAATAGACCAACCCCGCCAGCAGAAGAAACATCAGTAATGACATTTCGAATGAGGGATGAATGGAATAAAGATGCTGTGCCCCCTGCCTATACAGTGGATCACAGCCCCGAAACTGCTCCCCTATGTTTACAGAAAAAGAGTTCCTATAAAGAAGGAACGTTTAGCAACTGCTTGAACACAGTGGTTTTAAAGCACGAAATAGAACCCGTGTACGTAGGGGACCCTGTTTACTTTATATGTGGGAAAGAAGCATATCCATGGTTACCTAGGAACTGGGGAGGTACATGCTACCTAGGTCTACTGTTTCCAGGAGTGTTCCTCTTGGGAACAGCAGAAGTAGCCAGACTGTCAGGTTGCTTGATTGTCGTGAAGAGCATTGAAACCTCCGTCCCCAAGTACCACAGAGAGAGAATACAAGATTACTCCCTATGCGATCATTGAGGCCACAGGTGGGTAGTCCTTGCAGCTCGGATCCACGGGAAATGTTGAAACCCAAGGCAGCTGTAAAGAAAATCTTTATTAGCAATCAACTGAGCACAGTACAAGCAAACAGGCAGAATAAAGAACAGGGCTTACCTAAACTGATGGGTGAGGAAGCCCAGAACCTAAGATAGTTGGTAATTCCGTGGATGGGCACGTGAGCTGGTTTCCCCGATGACAGTAGGGAGAAGAACTGTAGGCTGGGTTAAAACCCAACTTGCCCTCCTGTAACTTGATGAAACAAAAGGACCAAAATCCAAAGTACTTGATAACATAATACAGTGAAGAGACAAATGCCAAGTCCAATTCAGGGTAATCCAAGACAGTCCAAAAGGCGTTCCGAGTTTGAGATGATCCAGCAAACAGAGCCAAAGACGTGAGCAAAATCAAATCCAAAAACAATCCAAGAGTCAAGAAGCCGTGAAAACACAAGGTATCCGAACGCTGTACAGAGTCCTCCAAAGAACAGCTGTGAAGCGCGGACGTGCAGAAGTTCAGTGCTTAAATAGCAGAAGCTTCAGCGTCACCTGATCCGCGACACGTGACCCACAGACGCGACACGTGAGCGTGGTCTCCATGATCGCGGACTTGACTTTCTGCGACCAGCGTCCTGTAGCCGGCGTCTGCGAGCTCCCTCTTGCAGACACCATGGCAGACGCCAATGAAGGAACGGAGAACCCCTGAGTCTGCATGTGTGGCCCTTGGGGTAAACCCGCTCACATGACCACCTGCCACTGTGAGGGACATGGAGTGGAAACCTGACTGGGGTAACTGGTTTATTGTGAGTGTTGCCTGTCCTATTGTCTGACCTAGATGTTTGCGAAAAAGGGACAGAATGAGAGGACAGCATGACAGAGCCCCCCCCAAAGGCCCATGACCCCATGGGCACAACGGATTGTCCCTATGGAAACTGGACACCAAACGAGGGGCATGTACATCACCCGCAGGAATCCATGAGCGCTCCTCCGGGCCATAACCCTTCCAATCCACTAGGTACTGCAAACCCCCTTTGAAGAAACGAGAACCCAGAATAGCAGACACTTCAAAAACATCCGGGGAGGAAGGGGAAACTGGAGCTCCAGGGGAACGAAGACGGGTAGGACCAGGGCAAGGTTTGAGAAGAGAGACATGAAAGACGGGGTGAAGCCGCCATGAAACCGGGACTCGAAGGCGATAGGCCACAGGGTTGATCACTCGGGAGACCACAAAAGGACCAACGAAGCGGGGCAACAACTTGTGGCAACCCTGTAGATGCAGATGACGAGAAGAAAGCCAAACTCTATCCCCCACAGCAAACGAAGGGGCCACAGAACGCTTCTGGTCCGCGGCAGCCTTCATGGAATCCTGGGCTTCTTTGAGGTGCAGCAAGGTCTGCGCGTGGACAGCCGAGATGTCTCTGATGCAAGAAGAGGCAGCCGGATTACCAGAAAGCGAAAAATCCGGGATGGGCAGGATTTTAGGGTGCTGACCATACAAGACATAGAAGGGAGAGAAACCAGTGGAAGAGTGCATCGCGTTGTTATAGGCGAATTCAGCCATATGCAAGATGCGAAACCAGGATTGTTGATGCTGGAGAATCAGGCAACGCAGATACTGCTCCATGGTTTGATTAACCCTCTCGGTCTGTCCATCCGTCTCCGGATGGTAGGCCGAAGAGTAACGTGAATCGATCCCCACTAATCTAGTCAAGGCGCGCCAGAAACGAGAAGTGAACTGAGGACCCCTGTCGGATACCAACACTGATGGTAAACCAAAAAGGCATGCGATGGACTTGAAAAACAAACCTGCCAGAACAGGAGCAGAGGGAATGCCCGAGCATGGAATAAATCGTGCCATTTTGGTGAATGAGTCTACTGTAACGCTCACCTGGTTCCCACGGAGGCGCGGCGTCGAAGGCGCAGAACTCTGAAGATGGACAGGAAGGGCCCCTCTATTCTGGCTTCCCTGGCTCGTTGGATACCCTCCTGTGCGTGAAAAGGGAGTATTACCAACTGGAACAATGCTCAAGCCTCCCACTCCCTTCCAACCCTCCACGATACCTCCTCCACGATTCCCCGTGAAGCCTCACCTTAGGGTTTGGAAGGATGAGCTCTCCATCCTGCTTCTGATGCAGGGGCGCGTTGAAACCCAGTTACTTCACTGGATTGAGGATTGATGGGAGTTCAGGTAAGCTTGACTGTTCAGGTAAGGCGCTGTAAAAGTTCTGTTCAAAAGTTCAAGCTTAATAATAATGTTCGTTGTCTAATTACAGCAAGCGCTAATGCTTATGTCTTTTTCCCCTTAGGGGCCGGGGTTCGGTGTGCCGGAGATATGGCGCCGACCCGAAGTGAAACAGTTCTGGATGAGCGCTCAGGTAATGTCTTTGCATTCGCTCATTCAATGTCTTTGTCTTTTTTCCCCATAGGGGCCGGGGTCCGGAGATGCCAGGAAGCGGCAGGACCCGAAATGCAGTGGGAATAATCCAACAGGTAAGACTTAAAAGGAAACTGAGCTTTCCTTATTCCTTTTCTCCCTCTCACCTTTGTTCTTGTCTTTTTTCCTCTAGGCGCCGGGGCGTAGCTGAATCCGGAAGATCGCTGCTGAAGATGGAGGCGCCTTGCAAAGGTGAGTAAAATGCAGCGCTGCAGCGATCGAAACGAAATGCCTTTAAAATGATGTCTTCCTTTTCAGGGCCGTTGGAGAAATGACTCCGGGATGCAGATTTAGCAGGTAAGGGCTTTTCTTCTCCTATTCTCTTCCTTTCTCCCCTTGCAGGTGTTCCAGGGTGCTGGCAGGCGTGGCTGAAGTCAGGATGCAGGAGCTGACACGGTGAGCGTCCAGCTGCTAGGTGCAGAACAACGCGAAGCATGTGTGGCTGTTCGGGTGGGGTTTAAATAGCCTTGGAAGAAGTTCCTGGTATGTATCCTTCCACCAATCAGGTATGTATCCTTCCCCGACCACACCCGGGTGGTGAAGTAGTCCTACAGGTTAAGTAGTCCCATTCAGGCCTCAAGATGGCCTGGATGAAGCAGCAAGGTCTGCATCAGGTAAGTGTGCACCCAAGCACTTAAACACATATCCTCTTCTATGAGCCTGGCGCCTAAGGCGCCAGGACTGGGGTCCGCTATGAGCCTGGCGCCTAAGTTGCCAGGACTGAGTCCAAAGGGCCCCGACTTGGGCCCGCTGAGACTTCCCTGGGGAAAATGATGTCTGCCTCTGGGGTTGCTGGGCCCCGCCTGGCTCCTTAGAGGTAGGCATCATGACAGTACCCCCCCTCAAGGCCCCTCCCAAGGTCTTTTCCTCCGGGGGTTTTGGTTTGTGCGGGAATCTTCGATGGAATCTTTGAATTAATCGCGGTGCGTGAACATAGTTACTGGGTTCCCAAGATCTTTCCTGAGGTCCATATCCTTTCCAATCAACAAGATAGAAGAGTTTCGACTTAACTATCTTGGAATCTAAAATGTCTTTCACTTCGAATTCTAATTCTCCATCAATTTGGACAGGGCCTGGGGGCTCAGACAGTCTGGTTCCAGGTTGTACTGGTTTTAGAAGAGATGCATGAAAAACGGGATGAATCCGCATGTTGGATGGTAAATCGAGTTTAAAGGCCACTGGGTTGATAATAGCTTTGATGGGGTAAGGCCCAATGAATCTGGGATTAAAAGTTCGCTGACCCTTGAGGGGTAGATGTTTAGTTGCTAGCCATACCTGATCTCCTACTTGGTAAGGAGGAGTTTTACTTCGGTGCAAATCAGCGTTTTCTTTATACTTTTTCTTGGCTTGCTGTAAGTGGGTTGTAGCTTCTTTGAAGGCTTGGGTTATTGTGGAATGTAAGTGATTTACTGCAGGCATCTCCAGGGTCAGAGGTGGATCTAGGTCAGAGGTCCGATAATGGTGACCATACAGGGTATAAAAAGGAGTCTGTCCGGTTCCAGAATGCACTGAATTGTTGTATGCATATTCTGCAATCCAAAGGATGTCCTTCCAATTCAACTCGGATTGGTGTAACATGCACCGCAGATATTGCTCGAGAGTCTGATTGGTTCTCTCGGTTTGTCCGTCGGTCTGGGGGTGGTGGCTGGTGGATAACCGCACGTCTATTTGTGCTAGTTGGCAACATTTCTTCCAAAAGTGGGAGATAAATTGACTTCCACGGTCTGATACTAATATGGAAGGGAAACCATGTAACCGCACTATATTTTCCATAAATTCCTTGGTCAAGGTGGAAGCTGACGGCAATCCTTTTAAAGGGATAAAATGGGCCATTTTGGAGAATAGATCCACTATTACGAGAATCGTGTTGTAACCACCACAAGGAGGCAGGTCAGTTATAAAGTCCATTGACAAGGTGTGCCAAGGTGCTGGTGGAATGTCCAAAGGTTGAAGTAGGCCGGCTGGCCTTTTCTTTTGACTCTTATTTTGGGCACAGATTCCGCAAGACAACACAAATGACTTTATGTCTTTTCTCCAAGAAGGCCACCAGAAGTGGCGTTTGATCTTTTCTTCTGTTTTCGCGATACCGGGGTGTCCTTCCATTAATGATTCATGATGACGGGTAATGACAAGTTCCTGCAATTCTTTACTTGGCAGAAATAACCGCTCTTGGAAGTAGGGTAAATCATCCTTAACGGTGTAGTGAGGACCCTTTTGACTCCATTCCAGTAAGGCAGAAGAGTCAAAAAGCTGTTTTACTTGAGCTTGGATGTCCTCAATGGTTTGCAATGAAGTCAAGCCCAGAATTCTTTGTTCCGGTATGATTGGCACAGGTTCTAAACTCGAATTGGGTTCTTCCATGCCTATCCGGGATAAGGCATCTGCCTTACCATTCTTGCAGCCAGGGCGATAGGTAATTACAAAATCAAATTCCGCAAAGAATAAAGCCCATCGGAGTTGTCGCGAAGATTGAGCTTTGGCCGTCTTTAAATACTGCAAATTTCTGTGGTCCGTAATTACGGTGATGGTGTGTCTTGCACCGAGAAGATAGTGACGCCAAGCCTTGAAAGCTGATTTAATAGCCAGTAGTTCTTTGTCGGTAATTGCGTAATTGAGTTCAGGTGGAGAGAATTTTCTGGACCAAAAGGCTACAGGGTGTAGTTGGTTAGTTTCTGGGTCTCTTTGCGACAGGACAGCTCCCATGGCCGAACTGGATGCATCGGTTTCCACAATGTAAGGGAGATCTGGGCGCGGGTGCTTCAATACAGGTGCAGAGGTGAATTTGGTTTTCAGGTCCTGAAAGGCTTGTTCAGCCTCAAGAGTCCATTCAAAGCGTTTATTTTTCTTTAGGAGAGCTGTGATGGGTTGAACAGTTCGAGAAAATTCCGGGATGAACCTCCGATAGAAATTGGCAAAGCCAAGCATGCTTTGCACTCCCTTCACAGAGCTAGGAGATGGCCATTTGAGAATGGCGTCCACTTTCCGCGAGTCCATTCGGATTCCTTGAGGTGTCAGGATGAATCCGAGAAACTCCACTTCTGTGGTATGAAAAACGCATTTTTCGAGCTTGGCAAATAATTTGTGCTGGCGCAATTTCTCAAGAACTGCCCTAACATGGTTTCTGTGATCAGATTCTGAGGAGGAATACACCAGGATGTCGTCAATATAAACGATGACACAAACATCGATAAGTTCCCGAAGAACATCATTTATGAAGTACTGAAAGGCGGCAGGTGCGTTGCACAAACCGAAGGGCATTACTTGATATTCGAAGAGCCCAAATTTGGTGCGGAATGCAGTCTTCCACTCGTCGCCCTCTTTTATACGTACCAGGTGGTAAGCTCCTCGGATATCTAGCTTGGTGTACACACGAGCATCTTTTACTTGGTCGATAAGCTCAGGTAGCAGGGGCAAAGGGTAACGATTCTTAATCGTTATCTGATTTAGGGCGCGGTAGTCAATACAGGCCCTAAGGTCTCCTTCCTTTTTAGGTACGAAGAACAAAGCGGAAGAGACTGGTGACTTTGATGGGCGAATGAAACCATTGGCCAGGTATTGATCCAAATACTGGCGCAAATGCAGGTTCTCAGGTTCAGTAAGAGCATAAATCCTACTACAAGGTAGTTGTGCATTGGGTACCAAGTCGATTTGGCAATCGTAAGATCGATGGGGAGGTAAGGTGTTAGCCTGCTCTTTCTGAAAAACGTCTTGGAATTCTTGGTATTCAGATGGTAGCTGTACAGGGGTGGAAGTTACAGAGGCTAGACCCATAGCTGGATTCCTTGGGTAACAGGTTGGTTCACAATCAGGAAAAGTTATCTTCTTTGCTCGCCAGTCTATTCTCGGATTATGTGTTTCTAACCAAGGGATTCCAAGAAGTACTTGAAATTGTGGGGCCTTGATCACATCAAACACGATTGCTTCCCGATGTCCGTCCTGACCCACCAGAGTGATTTCAACTGTGGAATGCGTTACAGGCCCTGAGGCTATTTCGGTTCCATCAACTGTAGTAATTACATCTTGGGTTACTTTCGGGCGGAGAGGAAGCTTAATCCTGGAAGCCAATTCACGGTCTATGTAATTTCCAATAGCTCCACTGTCTATGTATGCTTTTATAGCATGCAACTGCTGAGGCTGTTTTGGGTTCACAAGCACCATTGGCATGACAAAATGCGAGGTCAAAGAGTTTGTTTTCAAGCTCGGCAAGCGGACCCCTACGCTTGTCGGGCTAGGTCGTTTCCCGAACCAGGTGTCAATAACTCGTTATCAGTGGCTCCAACCACCTTCTTGGGTGGTTTAACTGGACAACTTTGAAGAAAGTGACCGGAAGTTCCGCAATACAGACAAAGTTGCATTTGTCGCCTTCTCTCTCGTTCCTTCTGCGTTAATGGTCCTTTAACACTGCCAATTTGCATAGGTTCGGAAACGTCAGTACTCTTGGAGTTAACGTGGGTCTTGATAGGTACTCTGGTTTCATACTTGAGCCGATCTGCTTTTCTATTTTGAAGTCTGTGATCAAGTTGAACCACTAAGTCTATGTAGTCTGCGCAGGCCTGGGGTGGATCTACTATCTGAGCTATAACATCTTTAAGCTCTCCGCGCAGGCCTCGATGAAACAATGTGATCCTTTTATTTTCAGGCCATCCGGTTTCCACAACTAGTCTATTAAAGGTGGCGATATAGGACAAAAGATCCTGATTACCTTGTCGTAAGGATAGCAGTTCGTTGTCAAGGGCCTGTCCCTGCGAGTGTCGAGCAAACAATCTTTCCATGCTGGCCTGGAAGCCCTGGAAATCCCGGAGAATGGGATCATCCTGATTTACCAATGGAATAGACCAATCGGCAGCACAGCCACTGAGGTAAGATAGTACAAAGGCTACTTTGGTCTGGTCGTTGGGGAAGGCCCCGGGCCTGCATAAAAAGTGTAAACGGCATTGGTTCATAAAAACGGCATATTTCTTGGGATCCCCCGCAAAACGTTCCGGCGGGGCCTAAGGCATGTGTCCAGGTAGATTGATTTGTACCGGGTTATTCGAACCCATTGTTGTAGAAATATCTCCGGAAACAGGTAAAGGAGTGTGCTCTGCCTGGCCCTGCAATAACCTTTTGGCCAGATCATCAGTTCTTTCCTTGGATAGGATTAGTTCCCTTCTGAGAGCATTAGTCTCCTGGCGGGCTGAGTGCACTTCTGTCCGTAATTCCCCTAAAAGATGGGCCAGCTGATCTGTCTCGGAAGTCTCCATAGCGCCCAGGTGGGAAATTGTGGTAAGGCTTCGCGTCTGTAACGCTCACCTGGTTCCCAGGGAGGCGCGGCGTCGAAGGCGCAGAACTCTGAAGATGGACAGGAAGGGCCCCTCTATTCTGGCTTCACTGGCTCGTTGGATACCCTCCTGTGCGTGAAAAGGGAGTATTACCAACTGTGGAACAATGCTCAAGCCTCCCACTCCCTTCCAACCCTCCACGATACCTCCTCCACGATTCCCCGTGAAGCCTCACCTTAGGGTTTGGAAGGATGAGCTCTCCATCCTGCTTCTGATGCAGGGGCGCGTTGAAACCCAGTTACTTCACTGGATTGAGGATTGATGGGAGTTCAGGTAAGCTTGACTGTTCAGGTAAGGCGCTGTAAAAGTTCTGTTCAAAAGTTCAAGCTTAATAATAATGTTCGTTGTCTAATTGCAGCAAGCGCTAATGCTTATGTCTTTTTCCCCTTAGGGGCCGGGGTTCGGAGTGCCGGAGATATGGCGCCGACCCGAAGTGAAACAGTTCTGGATGAGCGCTCAGGTAATGTCTTTGCATTCGCTCATTCAATGTCTTTGTCTTTTTTCCCCATAGGGGCCGGGGTCCGGAGATGCCAGGAAGCGGCAGGACCCGAAATGCAGTGGGAATAATCCAACAGGTAAGACTTAAAAGGAAACTGAGCTTTCCTTATTCCTTTTCTCCCTCTCACCTTTGTTCTTGTCTTTTTTCCTCTAGGCGCCGGGGCGTAGCTGAATCCGGAAGATCGCTGCTGAAGATGGAAGCGCCTTGCAAAGGTGAGTAAAATGCAGCGCTGCAGCGATCGAAACGAAATGCCTTTAAAATGATGTCTTCCTTTTCAGGGCCGTTGGAGAAATGACTCCGGGATGCAGATTTAGCAGGTAAGGGCTTTTCTTCTCCTATTCTCTTCCTTTCTCCCCTTGCAGGTGTTCCAGGGTGCTGGCAGGCGTGGCTGAAGTCAGGATGCAGGAGCTGACACGGTGAGCGTCCAGCTGCTAGGTGCAGAACAACGCGAAGCATGTGTGGCTGTTCGGGTGGGGTTTAAATAGCCTTGGAAGAAGTTCCTGGTATGTATCCTTCCACCAATCAGGTATGTATCCTTCCCCGACCACACCCGGGTGGTGAAGTAGTCCTACAGGTTAAGTAGTCCCATTCAGGCCTCAAGATGGCCTGGATGAAGCAGCAAGGTCTGCATCAGGTAAGTGTGCACCCAAGCACTTAAACACATATCCTCTTCTATGAGCCTGGCGCCTAAGGCGCCAGGACTGGGGTCCGCTATGAGCCTGGCGCCTAAGTTGCCAGGACTGAGTCCAAAGGGCCCCGACTTGGGCCCGCTGAGACTTCCCTGGGGAAAATGATGTCTGCCTCTGGGGTTGCTGGGCCCCGCCTGGCTCCTTAGAGGTAGGCATCATGACATCTACCACAACCCAGATGGAATCAAAACCTTGAACCCGGGGAAGGTCTGTCACGAAATCCATCATCACGGTATGCCAGGGCCTCGGGGGTATGGGAAGAGGCTGCAGGAGACCCAACGGTCGTCCTTTCCTATGTTTGGATTGGGCACAAACAGAGCAAGTGTTAACATAGCATTCCACATCCCTTCTCATGGAAGGCCACCAACACCAACGTTGTAGAAGCGAAAGTGTTCTTCGCTGCCCAGGATGTGCATGAACAGGGAGATCATGGGACCATTCAAGAGCCAGATTGCGAATATCAGTGGTGGGTAGAAACAACTTGTTCTGAAAAAAAGGCAGATCGTCTTGTAATACCAAATCCCAATCTGAAAGTAAGGATGGGTGAGTGGAAACCCACTTACGGAGCATATCCAGCAGAGTCAGAGAAGGAGTACAGAGACATATCACATGTTTCTTATCTAGCAGGGACTCAGGATAGACTGGCAATGAAACACCCACAGGAGAGCGAGACAAAACATCAGCCTTACCATGAACGGTACCAGGACGATGCATGATCTGGAAATCATAAGCGGCAAAAAACAGATGCCACCTAACATGTCTGCTACGAGCATTTCAGAGAAGCTAAATCACGTAGATTCTGATGATCCGAGAAGACCGTCACCCGATGTTTTGCACCCAGGAGATGGTGACGCCATACTTGGAAAGCCTCTTTGACAGCCAGAAGTTCTTTTTCGGTCACTGTATAGTGACACTCTGTGGGTGTAAACTTCTGGGAATGAAAGGCGACTGGATGCAAGCGTCCAGTAGAGACACATTCTTGAGACAGTATTGCCCCTAAGGCGAACGAGGATGCGTCCGCCTCAACTATAAAAGGTAGATCACTGTCAGGGTGTTGGAGGACAGGAGCAGTGGTAAATGCAGCTTTTAGGGTATCAAATGCAAGTTGTTGATCGTTGGACCAATTAAATGGAACTAGAGGACTGGTCAAAAGAGTAAGAGGTGCTGCTATGGAAGAAAATCCAGAAATGAATCTTCTACAGTAGTAAGCAAAACCCAAAAAAGACTGTAATGCTTTAAGGTTGGTGGGAGTCGGCCACTCCAAAACCGCTTTGACTTTGGCATGATTCATAGTGAGACCATCAGGAGTGATGTGAAACCCTAAAAATTCAATGTTGTCAGTGTGGAATTGACATTTCTCGGGTTTCGCAAAAAGGGAGAACATGCGTAAGCGTTTTAGTACCTCCTTTACGTCTCTGATGTGTTCCTCTTGAGAACGTGAAAAAATGAGAATGTCATCCAGGTAGACCACCATAAATACATCCAGAATATCACTAAATATTTCATTCATGAAGCGCTGGAATGTAGCAGGCGCATTGCAAAGGCCGAAAGGCATGACCAAATATTCATATAATCCGTAACGAGTGCAAAAGGCCGCTTTCCACTCATCACCCTTTCTCACACGTACTAGATTATACGCACCTCTGAGATCCAACTTAGTGTATACTGAAGCATGCGTGAGGCGATCCAATACGGGCGTGATGAGAGGAATAGGATACCTGTCCTTTTTAGTGATGGCATTAAGACGTCAGTAGTCAACACATGGGCGAAGGTCTCCCTCCTTCTTTGGGACAAAGAAGATAGGGCTGGCTGCTGGGGATGAAGATGGACGTATGTGACCCTTACGTAGTGACTCTTGAATGTAAGTTTTCAAGGCTTGTTCCTCAGTGGGAGATAGCGAATATATACGACCCTTTGGGACTACAGAATCTGGTAGTAATTCAATAGGGCAATCGTACAACCTATGAGGTGGAAGGATTTCTGATGATCCCTTATCAAAGACATCCAGGTAGTCTTGATAAGGCTCTGGAATTGCCTCAGCTACAAGACCAACAATGTGCATGTCTGCCAAGGTAACGGGAGAAGGTTCCAAAGTGAGTTGTGAAACAGTACTGAGAAGTTGGGCTGGAGTGCTCTCAGTAGAAGGTGTAGTAAGGCAAAACTCCTGGCAAACTTCTGACTCAAAGAACACAGAACCAATCTTCCAATTGATCAAAGGGTTATGCAGACGCAACCAAGGGATGCCTAAAATAAGGCCATATTGAGGCATGGAGATCAAGTCAAAGCTAATGGTTTCTTTGTGGTTAGTTTGTATGACCAAAGTAAGAGGTGCTGTCTGTTGTTTAACTGGGCCAGAGACTAACGAACTCCCATCTATGGTCTGTACGGGTTCTGGTCGGGTCTTGGCGATAAGAGGGAGATTAAGTGTGTGGGCCATATTGATATCGATATAATTGCCAGTGGCACCAGAATCGATGATGACAGTTACTGAATGTGAGGCCTCAATACTGGGTTGTAACAATGCATGTACCATCACGGGTCTGATGGTGCCAAACGCAGGTACCTGGTCCGGGGAGTGACTTATAGCGCTCAAACCCACCCCCGGGTCTATGGTCGAGCTGCCCGAAAACCCTGAGCTTTAGCCTTTGGGCGACGTGGTCATTCTTTCACAAAGTGACAAATCAACCCACAATAATGCAAGCATTGTCCACCCTCCTGCGCTCCCTTTCCGTGGAAGTTAAAGGACTACGTAGACCTCCCACTTGCATAGGTTCAGAAACAGACTCAGAATGAGAGGAACCTGTAGAAGGGATAGAACCAGAAAACCCAGCTTCAGCTTTCCGTTCTGAGCGTCTGGCATCAACCTGGAGAGCCAGATCTACTAAATCGGGGAACGCTGTGGGCAAGGAAGGAACTACTGATAATGCGTCGTTCATAGCGTTGTTCAGACCCTTGTAGAATACCACAGCCCTCTTGCTCTCAGGCCATGAAGTCTCTGCTGACAGTTGATTGAATTTTGTAATATATTCAATGAGTGTTGCCCTGCCTTGATGTAATTCTAATAGTTCTAGATCCCTGGACTGAGCTTTGTGGCGGGTGTCAAAGACACGGGACATTTCTGTGACCAGGAGGTCAAAATCATATAATGCTGGGTTATTATTCTCAAGAAGTGGGTTGGCCCAGGCAGCGGCTGTTCCAGATAAATGTGATAACAGAAAGTCGGCCTTAGAAGTAGGATCGGGGAAGGAGGTAGGTCGACACAGGAAGTGTAACTTGCACTGATTTATAAATGTGCGGTACTTGGTGGGATCCCCCTGGAATCTTTCAGGTGCAGCCAATGGAAAAGGAGTGGGTAGAATCACGGGAGCAGGAGTGGTTGGGGTTGGGGCCTGGGGAACTGGGGCAGGTGATGCCGCGTCCCTGAACTCTGCATCTGCAAGTAAAGGGTTGCGGGTACTCTGAATAGCATCTAAACGTTGGTGAAGGGCTGTGGTGGCTGCAGCCATGTCCGCTCTTAGTACTGTGATCACTTGAATCATAGCTGCCATGGGGTCATCCGCGGCACCCTGCATACTCTGCACGACAAAGAATGGCTTCACAGTCTGTCAGGTTGCTTGATTGTCGTGAAGAGTATTTAAACCTCCGTCCCCAAGTACCACAGAGAGAGAATACAAGATTACTCCCTATGCGATCATTGAGGCCACAGGTGGGTAGTTCTTGTAGCTCGGATCCATGGGAAATGTTGAAACCCAAGGCAGCTGTAAAGAAAATCTTTATTAGCAATCAACTGAGCACAGTACAAGCAAACAGGCAGAATAAAGAACAGGGCTTACCTAGATTGATGGGTGAGGAAGCCCAGAACCTAAGATAGTTGGTAATTCCGTGGATGGGCACGTGAGCTGGTTTCCCCGATGACAGTAGGGAGAAGAACTGTAGGCTGGGTTAAAATCCAACTTGCCCTCCTGTAACTTGATGAAACAAAAGGACCAAAATCCAAAGTACTTGATAACGTAATGCAGTGAAGAGACAAATGCCAAGTCCAATTCAGGGTAATCCAAGACAGTCCAAAAGGCGTTCCGAGTTCGAGATGATCCAGCAAACAGAGCCAAAGACGTGAGCAAAAGCAAATCCAAAAACAATCCAAGAGTCAAGAAGCCGTGAAAACACAAGGTATCCAAACGCTGTACAGAGTCCTCCAAAGAACAGCTGTGAAGCGCGGACGTGCAGAAGTTCAGCACTTAAATAGCGGAAGCTTCAGCGTCACCTGATCCGCGAAGCGTCACGTGACCCGCAGACGCGACACGTGAGTGTGGTCTCCATGATCGCGGACTTGACTTTCTGCGAGCAGCGTCCTGTAGCCGGCGTCTGCGAGCTCCCTCTTGCAGACGCCATGGCAGACGCCAATGAAGGAACGGAGAACCCCTGAGTCTGCATGTGTGGCCGTTGGGGTAAACCCGCTCACGTGACCACCTTCCACTGTGAGTGACCACCTTCCACTGTGAGGGACATGGAGTGGAAACCTGACTGGGGTAACTGGTGTATTGTGAGTGTTGCCTGTCCTATTGTCTGTCCTAGATGTTTGCGAAAAAGGGACAGAATGAGATGACAGCGTGACACAGACGAACAAAAGGTAGAACTCAAAGGAGTAGCGAGGATGGAATGATAGCAATAGATATAGCCAAATCATTTATACCATTCTTGTCCCAAATAGAAAATTCCTACAATATAAGAAACATGTCTAGAATATTAAAAAATACAATAGATTCAACAACGGATATTTTATTGAATATGACGTTAGAAGAAAAAGCAATAAGACTAATGGCACTCCAAAACAGGATGGCTCTCGATATAATATTAGTTGATCGTGGGGTAGTTTGCAAACTCGTAAAAACTGCATGCTGTGTGTATATAGATGATTACTCCCCTACGATATTTAAAGCAATCCGGAAATTACATGTCCTAAGTTCCACACTCTCTACTGAAGAAGGGGGTTGGGGGATAGGATCCTGGTTTTGGGGATTATTGCGGTCTTGGGGATGGAAGTTAATTTCGATACTAATGATGGTACTTGGTATATTCATAACATGTTGCTGTTGCATACAATGCTTACCAATAGTTTGCACTGAAATAACTGATGGATGTACTAAGGGATGTATGCACATGGTGTTGAGAGGAAAACAAACGCATGGCCAAAATAACAGAGACACTGATGAAACAAAAACAGTAAAACAATTCATGGCTATAGACATTAACGATGAAGATGATGCTGACATGAAAGGTTCAGACATAGATACCCCAGACTTATCCTCATCGGAGGAGGATATAATGAATGAATAAGACGTTTGGCCTACGGCCAAAAGGAGGGTTTGTCAATCTGGAAAAGTGAATACCCTTCATTTGAATGACAGACGTAACTTGATGGCCGTAGGCCAACCGTCTTATGCACCGAATTATAGAAATATAGGGCCTCATTACGAGTTATGCCGGTAAGGGAAAAATGATGCCGGTATGTAAATACCGGCATCATTTAACGTTCCGTAGCATTCTGACCCACAAACCCGGTATTAACGGCACCGTTATTTACGGTGCCGCTAATAGCGGCACAGGCGCATACACGCGCCTCCTCAGGTAGTAAATACCGGCATGCCGGTAATAGGGGGCAATCACAACCCACGCAAACATGCAAATACCAGCATCGCGAACACGGTAATAACGGGCTGCATGATGCCGGAAAAACAGGCATCGCGGACCACCCGCAAACAGCAACCAAGATACAAGGCAGCTGCCACAGGTGCACACAATCCCCACAGGTGGAGTCAAAGGAGGCTGTGCCAGTATGAACTGAGCACACCCACACACCGCAACCCCCCCCCCCCCCGGCGTAGCCAATGCAGAGTTGGCAATCACAAAAGGCGCACAATGAAACACCACACCCCTTCCCACACCAAAATGCCACCACTAGCACCATCAAACATGGTGCAGGAGGACCCGCCCATAGTGATACAACCACAGCAGCAACAACAGGCAGCACAGAGTAGACGCAGGAGGAGAAGGAGGGCGAGACATGGCCAGCAATCACCACCAGCGCAGCCACCAGTGCCACGTAGGCAGCCACCAATCCCTTGCACCAGACCCAGCCCATGTAAACCAACCCCTGAGCAGACGCACACCCTGGACCGGTTGGACGGTGACACCATCACCACCATAGTGGACATGACACAGAATGACATTGCCAGCCACATCGAGATACGCACTGCCATCCCCCCACCAATAAAGGTGGTTACTGTGCAACACTTCCTGGCCCCAGGCACCTACCAACGCACAGTGGACCAGCTGCATGGCATTTCACAACCACTACTCTCACGCATGCTGGACCACGTGCCTGGCAGCCTGGTGAGTTGCACAACTGTCCCATGGCTGTGCTGTGGGGACCTTATCAGTGCAGATGCAGAAGAGGGGGGGCTACTGCACCTGGGTGGCAAGGGGGGGAATAGTGCACCTGGGTGGCAGTAGCCAGTGAGTGGAGAGTGCATGCCGAGCCAAACACTCCAGACCTGAACTAGCCAAACCGAATCCGACACATCACTGGGCCACAAATGCCAAACTATGCATATGGATGACGACAAGTAAGAGCCACAACCAGGCCACCATGGCAATGTCAAGCAATGCAGGACTGAACAGGATGGTAACCCTGGCAATGTGGCCAGTGTGAGCATGCATAATTGTGAGCATGGATAGAATACACATCATGAATTGGAGGCCAAACATTGCCGCACTAACACAGCACATCTGCCGCAGCATGCATGTTTAAACCCTGCATCATCTATCAAACCACATCCAGTGTCCCACACCTCATTACAGTATCCATAGCATCTATGTGACTATTGCGTATACGTACAGGGACATGTGCATGCCCACAGCAAATAGCTGCCGCCATGACTGAGTGCCCTGAAAGTTGGCAAGTCAGAGTGACACACACCTATTCCAATCTGCCTGCAGGTGATGGAGGATATACCTTCAGGCCGTGGCCACTTACCCCAATGCGTAACCGCTGAACTGGCATGGATAGGAGTACAATCGCGTGCACACTCGTACCCGTGTTCTGCCTGAGCATACCTTTGGCCTGTGAAAGCGCGGTTACGATGCCAATGCAGTTCTGGTGGTGCACTCCTATATAGGCCTGAGGGGGTGGCAAATATCACCATGGCCTGTGTCATGCTGCACAACATGTGCGCCCGGAGGAATGTACCACTGCCAACTGACATAGACATGCATGGGCCGGGTGACCATGAAGAGGATAGAGACGGAGGCGAAGGAGCCCCCCTGCCAGTACATGATGCACGGGATGGCCATGCTGTACGCCAAGCACTAATCCACGCGTATATCTGAAACGCACGGACCATGAAAGGAATGTTCCAGTGACACACTGGCTGCATGTGGGCATGCACACTTGTATACTTAGCAGTTCACAACCGTACGCTATCACACATTGAATGTACATGCACAAAATTAAGAATGTCCAGCCATTGAATTGCTTGCAAACAACGGGTGTATTATTCACATACACGTGATAATATTAACATTCCCCTCCAAACACCCCAGTGAACCCCCCCTCCCACCCCACAAACCCTCCAAACACCCCAGTGAAATCCCTCTCCCTCCACACAGATGCTAAGTGTCCCCATGTGTGCATCGGACAGTGCTCCCTTCCACAATGTGTCCTGCCACAATGTCATTGTCCGTGCATTCATTTCTTTTGCATCTTGGTGTTGGGTGGTGCCATGGCCGGCCGTCGTGCGCTCCTCCTCATGTGACGCACCGGACTGGATTGGGCCGAGGTGGCAGGGGTAGTTGTGGCGGAAGTGTCAATTCTCAATGGACTGCCTGTGTCAAGGTGTGACCGCTGCATTGGAGCGTTACCTGCACGGATGGCCTCCGTGAGTGTCCCCATGCACTCCTGGAAGGCACGCGTAGATGCCTCCACTGCTGCAGTATTGGCTGCTATTGCCCTCACGATGGCACTCATGGCCTCTCTGCTTGCTTCTACCTGCTGCTGCATGATCTGGAGAATGGACTCCTGCCGGGCCTCGACCCTTGTCAGGCGGGTCTCGAATGATGTGACGTCCACAGGTCTGCAGGTTGCTGGCAGGGTGGAGGAGGGCAGAGTGGAGGAGGGCAGAGTGGAGGAGGGCAGAGTGGAGGAGGGCAGAGTCGTGCCTTGCAGGGTGGTGGTAGGCGGCTGCGCGGAGCCATCCTCCGGGGCACTGTCCTCGAACAGCACAGTGTCTGATTCACCGAGGTCTGAATCATGCAGGCACGGATTGTCGAGGCACTCAGACTCTGCTAGAGGTTGGGGGCTGCCAATTGGGCTTGGGGTGGGTGTGCCAGGCATCATGTCTGATTCCTCTTCCACCTCTGTGGACACAACGTCCTTGGTGGCTTGCGGCAGGGCTACCACTGTTGTGGTTTTTGGTTGTTGGTCAGTGGGTGCAGGTGTTCCCTGCAGGGTTGGTGCCTTGCGTGGCATGCTGGCTTTGGCAGATGACTTCTCCTTGGACAGTTGTGTTGGGGTGTCCCTGGACCCCTTTTGTGCACTGGATGTGCTCGCACCCCTGTCCACTGGTCTACCTTCATCGTCAGTGCCTGGGGGATAGAAGAGATGCGGGTCATCAGTGATGTGGTCAATTGGCGGCTGTGATGTATTGTGGTGGGATGTGTCCATGCATTCAGCCATCATTTCATTTCTGGTTTGTTGCTTTGGGTGTACTGAGGGGGTATGTGGGGGATCAATGCATGGCTGGTGGTGTAGCATTAGTTTGGTCTCTGTGTGGTGGGTGCATGGGCATGGTTGGGTCATGTGGCACCTCTGTTGGGATTGGGGTCGTCACTCTGCGTCCATGTGGTGCGGGAAGTTACGATGATTGATCTATGGGTATGTTGATGCATCGCCTTGCCCACTCTAACTTCCCCATCAGTTGGGCCACATCATGTGTCGTGATACGTGGTTGTGATGGTACACTCACCTTCCTCTGTGGTGATTGCCGCCCCGACCTCCTGATCTCCGATCCCCTCAGTGCTTTCGGTGTTGATGAAGCGACTTGCCGTCTCCTCCCATGGCATCAATTGGACTGGGGAGTGTGGCCCAGCGCCTGTCGCCCTTGCGGCTCTCCGATTTTCGGACAGGGTCCTCCGGACACGGAGGCGGAGGTCGTCCCACCGCTTCCGGCAGTCGCGCACACTCCTTGGGGCGCACCCCACTGCTGTCACCCTCTGCGCTAACTCGAGCCAGACCTCTTTTTTGCGGGTTTGGGCTGCATGCTTGAGGTCTGTGCAGCGTATTATGTCCGCATGCTCTTCCAGTGTGTTGGCGAGCATGGTGAGCTCAGCGTCCGAGAACCGCTGCTTCCTCTTCCTCTGGGTGGATTTCCTGCTGGCCTTGGACATGGTGATGCTCTCCTGACACACGACGACACGGGAGGAGTGTTGGTTGTGGAGGATTGCAATGGATTGTGTTTTTAAAGATGGCCGCCGGCCCATTTCCCGTTCCTGTGCGATGACGTAATTTCCGGGTCCATTTTTTGCGAACACGGTAATACCACGCCGGTATTACCGTGCCGGTATTTACGGGTTAGTGTGAGGCGCTAGCGCAATGGGCGGGCCCCGCGATGCCGGTATAGGGGCTTGGAGGCCCTTTACCGGCATGGCGGTATTGCCACTACCGGCATGGGGGAACGCGCGTGCTCGCGCACTCGTAGTCACCCGCTATTGGCGGTTTCATACGTGCACGGACCCGCTCATTCCGGCATGCCGGTAATGAACACGGTTTTACCGGCAAACTCGTAATGAGGCCCATAGACTGTTATGCTTGACCAACAAGCGGCCATTTTAAACGTAGCAAGAATCGCCATTTTGCTTGTTAACCACTGCTCATTGCTTTCTGTCTAAAACTGCTTTGCAGCTTGCAATTCTTGCGGATTCTGCTTACTCTGCTCAACTGTTAACATTGTTGTCTGAATATGAAAGGGCAAGGTCGCGGGACTGAGGAGTTCGTTGAAAACTCCTCATGAGTAGCCCAGAAAGGAATGCCCACGCTCCCTCTCTGTAGCCTTGAGGGAGAGCTGCAGGGCATTTAATCACTTCACAGCTGCCAGCCAGTCTTGTACGATGGTAGAATATGTTAGAATAAAACAGCTAAAGGCTTGAATTATGCTCTTCCTACGGCCCCCCTTCGCAAAACCCTTTAGAGCGTGTCGGCTCCCAGGACACGAATAGCACCTCATAGATAGCAAAGCATGGAATGTGGCTCTTCCCCCGTGTGCAGCTTGCTTCCAAGAACAGAACCACTGTGTTCTGTTCAACAACTAAAAGATGCCTCCGCACTTTCTAAATTGCACATTGTTACTAGAATAGACATCGAAAGTGTCATAATTGTCATACCCGTCAGAAATGTCCATCGCCATCCCGAGTTCAAAGAAACTTAATAAAGGAGGGTGTTAAACATGACATAGCTGATTTGTATGATATGCATTTTGTATATATGTAACTGATGTACGTAATTCGCACTCTTGCGTCCCTTGAGGTCTAGGAAACTCAAGTCGCGGGGCGTGAGACCAGAATTGGCCAATTGGGACTATTTTTGCTTGCAATAAACCCTAGCATTGGGAATTTGAACCTCGTGTCTGGCGCATCTTTTCGTGTATGGTTATTGCCTTGTTTCCATATCACGAGGGACCCCTAGGGGCCCCTTTCATTTTGTTTCTCCCAATTTCCTAGTCATTATTGCCCCAATACCTGATTTACCAGGATATTGTACTCTTAAAGGTATAGTTCATTCAAAAATGTTACTGTCCCAAAAGATGGGCAATAATCAAAAACATACATTAAGCATCTTTTTAAAGAAAGATCCTATGTAAACATTTGAGCAAACAAGGCTCAAAGCGTTTACATGGGAGCATCCATTGTCATTTCAGGCAGCTTCCTCAGCTCATGTTAAGCTTTGCCCTGGCGGCACTAAACAAGAAGCAAAAGCCCCCTAATGGGAGCTTTTGCTTACTGCAGCCAGAGTAGAGCTGTACATGGAGGAGGCTGCCTTCACTTTCATTTTACGTTTTTGGTGCTCCCCAAGCCCAGAGAAGCACAGAAAACGTAAAATGAAAGGCAAAAAGCAAAGGCACTGCAATTATAAATACAACCTTGTTGTATTTGTGATTGCCATGGTTAGAAAACCACAGAAATCATAAATACAACAACGTTGTATTTCTGACTACGGCGGCTTTTGCTTTGAGTCTCCTGGGCTGAGGGAGCCCAGGAGACTCAAAGCAAAAGCCGCCGCCGTCAGAAATAAAACGTTTTTGTATTTGTAAATGCTGCAGTTTTCTTTCTACATTTCTCGGGCTCCCGGGAAACATAGAATGAAAACCGTAGCAACCGACCTCGAAATGAATAGTCTTTGTTTTGAGTTTTTCATCACGTGTCAGGAGACCACAATTTTGTCCATTTCAGCCTCTCAATTACTGCTATTTGATTTTATTAAACAGGGTGTCCTTACCCCTTCTGACCTTTAGAGACTTGCTCACTCCACCTTACATAGGATTTTGACTTCGTATTTGTCCAAAACTTGGCACCTGCAAATGTCCTTGTCTCTCCTAATCTTAGCAGAAATATATCTTTCGCACTTGGTCTGTTTATTCGACTCCCTTTGTGCCTTGTACCCATCTCTCGAAATAGCCTCCTTGAATTCGGACCAACGTACTCCCTTAATTTTTACACAAAAACAGCTTCTTCATTCATTCTTCAATTTGCAATCCTAGGTTTGTATTTTGAGGTAGCTGGGTTGATTCTTTAATGCGGACCGTCGTCCATTTTATTCCAATGGCCGTACTAAACGTTATGTATATACCTTTTTTTTAGCAAGCTTCTATATGCTTTTTCTACCTTGCGTTACAGCGTATTTACAGTTATTGGTCAGCAAGTTACTTTGCCTTATTTTCACGATTACTTCATTTTTAGGTACATGTTTCTCTTTGTGCTTCTGTTACATCATAAGTATTTTCATATTGTTTCAACATATGTTTATATATCTTCTTCATGACATCATTCTGTTGTCATCAGACTTTTACGTAGCATTCATCCATAATTCCCATATCCGCACTTTGGCAGTGGGCATCCTTCTTGGTGACTTCCTTCTGTCTCTCTCAGCATGGGGGTATCTTCTGAATGGCTGTCTGAGTGCATATAGTCTTTCATACAATCAACGCAGTATGGGCATGTCGCATAAACTCGTGCATGGGTTCTGTGAAAAGCCAGAGGGTGTTTCACTGCCTACACCCCGGGATCCCGTACTCAGGGGGCCTGGGCACGGCCATCGCCTTTGGATACAGACCCTGGCGGTGGACAAGTGCGGGAGGATCACCTGGGTGAGGGGTCCTCGGAGAGTGGGGGAGGAAGGCCCGATGGTGAGACATGGTATCCCTCCTTTCCAAATACCCCTATCCCATCCTATTTTATGGAATATTCCAACTTCCCAGATCCCCCCTCCTTTCCTACACGAACACTGAGCAGAGGAAGAGGAGATCTGAAGCTGAAAGGAGCACCACCCATACAATACATTGGACATGTCCAACTAATAAGATCAGGCAGGGTCGGGGACTTGATCTTAATCACAAACACCTGGTACCTAATATCTCTCCCCACATGGTTAAAAAGTGGAACACTGAGACACACTAGGAGCAAGGCAATGCACGAAAAGGAGCAGTTCTTCCAGGGTGATGGTGAGCCAGGCGGAGCAGAGCTACAGGCGGAGGGACGGAACCGAGGTACGGAGAAACCTTGGACACCCCAGCGAGAGATTGTGACCTCCGAAGGGCCTCGAAAGTTGCGCAAAGAAGCCCAGCCAGAGATAAGAAACAACTTTCTTTTGTGTTTGAAGGATACCAGCCACGCTCCCGGGTGAACGGCAGAGTTGGGGAGGTGCAGCAGCAGTTGTGGTATCAGCCTTGACGTCAGGATCAAAGCCGCAAAAAATGAAAATGAATGAACTCAGCCGGTGAGTTGATGAAAGCAATGAAAGTCTGGTCTGTGCTAAATGAAACTTGACGGCAACAGTATCCGATGAATTAAAGTTGCCCGTGTGCCGATAAGACACGTGAGAAAGCAAATCATTGTAAAGAATAGAACTGTAAATTAAAGATACAAAGTAACAGAGTGGCCCAGCGAAAGAAGATTGCCCAATCAAAAGTCTATGTGAAATGTCTGATGCCGTAGGAGCAGTGGGAAGAGAAAGACACTGAGATGCAAGATTTGAACTGTGGTTAGGTTTGATCCCGGCAGAGGGAAACCTGGTTGTGAGAGATGTCTTTGAACAGTTAGGTTTGATCCCGGCAGAGGGAAACCTTGATGTGAGAGATATCTTTGAACTTTGAAATAAGTACTGTGTTTGAAACTACATTTACCAAGAGACCCTGATGTAGAAAAGAAAAAGTGACATTTGAGGAATTAAGGTCGAAGTGGTCATGCAGCGGTAAGATCAAAAGCCTTGCAGTTTTCGAAAGTCTTTGACAGCGGAAGGAAAGTGAAAGGAGACTCGAGCCCGACGGAGGGAAGCCTATGAAGGTGTGATTGAAGTTTGGGGAAGGGAACCCCAACAAATTGTGATTGAAAGGTTTGAGTCCGGCAGAGGGAAACCTGTACTGAATTGTGATAACCAGAAGGAAACAAACTTTTGTTTAACTGTATTACAAGCTAAAAAGTTGACCTTGGCTGGAGTGAGAGAAAGCTGAGCGATCCAGGAGATAAACTAGTGACTTTTCGTGTAAGGCCAAGTGGGCCCTAGTCCACGAAACAAACTGTATCCTTGTGTCCGAAGCCAGCGGGTGTCGCAAGGTCCAAGTGTGCCACCTTACCCCATGCTGCAAAACGTGGGGAAGGGAGTTTTCTCAGCCATATTGACATTTCTTTTTAACACTGATTTTTCCTTTTTGCATTACACATTCCCTTTACACATTTATTGTATTAGAAAGAGGGCAGGCATTAGGAGTATAGGCCATTTTATTTTGACTAAAGGACTGACTAGGATTGTATTTTCTTTTTGTTTGATGGTCAAGAATACTCCCATCTTAGTTATAGGGCAAGATGGGAGTTTTCCAACCCCTTTTAAACCATCAATAAAGGTTTTGAAACTTGCAGCTCTTGTGTCAGTGTCTACTTGTGATACCATGCCTCCCTCACAGTTCCCAATTGTAGCATTTCGTCAGCTACTCCAATAAGATGGTGGTGAGGGGGCGGGTACTAGAGAAGAGGCATCCACCTGCTCCTCTACAATTTAGTGTAAATTTTACAGGAATTATGAGATTCACTTTAGTGCTGTGTCCCTAATGCCAAGGGAGTCGAGCCTGCCAATGAGCACGGTGTGGTTAATGGTGTTAAAGGCTGCTGAGAGGTCAGATAGTATGAGTGTGGCACAGCCTTGTGTCCGCAGTGTTTCTGAGATCATCCCATATGGAGATTAGGGATGATTCAGTTCCATCAAGGGGTCTGAAGCTGGACTGAGGTGGATCGAGGAGATGGTTGGTTTCTTTGAAAGTACTGAGTTGGGAGTAGGCTGTGCGGTCAGTGAGTTTGGCTAGCAAAAGGATATTAGAAATCGGTCTGTAGTTTGAAGGCTGGAGGGGGGGGTCAAGTCATGGTCTTTTCAGGAGGGGTTTGACGTGGGATGTTTTGAAAGCAGCAGGGAAAATGCCTGAGGTAAGGGAGGAGTTAAGGATGGATCCAGCGATGCTGCCTGCAGAGGTCAATGCAAAGATATCTTTGAGAAGGGAGGTGGGGCATGGGTCACTCGGGGATCCGGATGGATGGCTGTCGGTCAGTAGCTTGAGGAATTCAGGTCTAGAGATGGGAGAGAAAGCGGAGAAGACAAGAGGCGGGGGCTGGAGGTGGGTGTGTTTGGGGGGAGCGAGTGGATGGGGTGGGAGTGCTGCCAGTTTCGTGTTGATGGTGTGTGTTCTTTCGAGCGCTGTGTTGTGGAAATGGTTGGATAGGGCGTTGCAGAAAGATTGAGGGGTGTCTGTGGTGGGAGAAGTGCAGGGGGCATTTATTCTGTCATTATGTGAAGTTCTGTGCTATTGTTATGGGAGTTGGAGATTCTATTCTTGTTAAAGGATTTATTGGCCTTACGGATTTCAGCTTTGTAGAAGTGATGTTGATGGGCGTAGGCTGTTTTATTTTAGGGGGCAATGTGTAGGTCAGACCACAATCTATGTTCCATGGAGTTGTTTCGTGTTATGACGGTGTGGTGGGTGAACCACCTGGGAAGGGGGCCTTGTCGTGAGGGGGCAGATCTTGAGGGGTTGAGAGGGAGTAAGGCTTTGGACAGCCACGAGTCAAAGTGATCGATGGGCAGTGATTCTCCTTCAGTTGGGAGGGTGGAGAGCAATGAGTCTGCCAGGGGTGGGGTTATCATGACCTTATTCCAGAGCGGGACATGGGATGGTGGTTCGATGTTAGTCCTTTGTAGAAGAGGGGTCAGTGATAGGAGAGAAAAGATAGCTGCATGGTCTGTCCATATGAGTGGTCGAGGTGGGAGTGTGGAGATGAGGTGGGTTGAACTGAAGAACGCGCCACGAGTAAGTCCTGTTGTGTGGGTGGCACCTGTTATGTCAGGTGGAGTGCTTCCAGATTATCTATGAGTGGTTGTGTCATGGGGTCGTCAGGGGCATCAAACCATATGTTCGTCTTCCAGTAGGGTGAGGGAGGGGTGGGGTACCAGTATGGCTGTTAGGGAGTAGCTTATGGTGTTAGCAAAGTGTCTGTCATAGCCTGTAGATGAGCAGGAAACTGTAGGTGAATGAAATGAGGGGTGGATGGAGAGTTTAACTAGGAGTGATTCAGTCTGTGCTGCATGCCCGTCCCTCTGAGTGTGGGATGGGTAGGTGGGGTTTGTATAGGATGGCAATTCCGCCTGCTCTGCTAGCCCTATTGTGATTGATGAGTGTGTATTCAGGGGGGAAAGCCTTGTATGCGATGGGTCGGAAGTCATCAGAGAACCAAGTTTCTGTGATGAACAGGAGGTCTGGGTTATCAGAGGTGATGAGTTCCAATATGCTGTGCCTGTCTTTCGAGAAAGACCTGGCATTGATGAGAATATAGGTAAATTGGAGAGATTGGGGGGGATTGGCAAATTGGGGTGTTGGTGTGAGAGGATTGGGTCAAGGTGGTAGTGCAGGGAATCCCTGGTGGAGAATTTGTGGGGGTGTATGGAGTGTATAGGCGGAAGGGGGGTTTGTGGAAAGAGTGTTTGAGATGTGCAGGGTTTTGGGCGACAGTCGGGTGAGGTGGGGGAGGAAGAGGGAGCGTGTGTGACAAGGTTTCAGTTGTGGTCCCAAAGGTGGGTGGGTGTTCTGGGGTGTGTGCAAGGCAGTGAAGAGTGTCATTGAGAGAGCTGGTTGTAGAGTGTAATTGGAAAAGTGGGTGGAGTGAGATTTGGGGAGACATTGGGTTGCTCTATTATCTGGGAATGTTCAGGTTGTTGGAGGGAGTAAGTGTTAGTGCATCTGCCAAATACCATTTTTACTGGGTTGGGGCAGAGGGAGGGTGAAGGAATCGTGTGGGTAATGGGTGCGAATGCGGGTCAGGGTGTAGGTTGGGAGGGATGTGAAGGTATGGAGTTGCAAGTTCTATATTTGGAGATGTGCTTGTGGTGTGTGCAAGAGAGTTGGCTGGACAGGGGTTGTTGGCAAGGGCTAATTGAGCCACACATAGGGATGGGAAGGCTGAGGTGAAGGGGGGTCTAGAGTGAGGGAGGGCAGAGTGGGGGAAGGGAGAGGGATGGGTGATCGGAGATGATAGGTGTGGTGGGGGTTAGTCTCAAACAGAGTCTAGTAGATGCCATCAGGAAATAACCTGCTCCTGGAGACAAGAAACAGTTAAAATCATTCCTAGGATTAGAAGACTACAACCACAAGTTTGACAGATTTTACCATCAGAGCTATACCGTTGAGGCATTCCAAAAAAAGGCGTAGAGATTTGAACAGTCAAGCGAATGTGAAAAGGCATTTGGGCAGATAAAGAATAACATTCTGAAGGCACAATGTTTCAGTCAGGAGATTATACCACTTTGACAGTTGAAGTGAGTGAATTAGGATTAGGAGCCACTTTGTTTCCGAAATACGAAAAAAAGGAGAGCATGTGGGGGCCTTTGCATCGAGGCCATTAAGAGGGACTCAGGACTGAGAAGAACT
Organism: Ambystoma mexicanum; assembly: GCF_040938575.1. Taxonomy (NCBI): domain Eukaryota; kingdom Metazoa; phylum Chordata; class Amphibia; order Caudata; family Ambystomatidae; genus Ambystoma; species Ambystoma mexicanum. Next base: position 436,140,344 of record NC_090922.1, on the reverse strand, counting down.
ACTCGATTGTGGAGAGGGAGGCCCTTGTTGTATTTTGGTTGATACTGTATTTCAAGTTTTATTTGTGGGGACATCTATTCACTGTGAGGTCAGATCATAAAGTTCTCAAACAAATGTTTTCTAGTGGAGGAATGCATCGGCAGATGGCTACTTGGATTACAGTTTAAAAAAAATGTTTATAACATGCTCCATACGAACCGAATAAAATTTAGGCACAGATGACATACAATGCAACCATTTTAAACAATCATGAACTGATGGACAGACCAGTTCGAAAACAGATATCTAGTGGTTCCTATACATATTTTTTAAAAATACGTGTTTACCGCTTTGTGGAATTTAGGAAAGGACTTCAGTTTACTAATCGCCAATGCGAGACGGTTCGATTCTTTGGGGCAAAAACAGAAAACCTTCAGTCGACCTCTGAAGACACAGGACGACAGGGAAACAGTCGAGAATAACTGGCCCTGGGATCGGAGGGCCCTTTTGGGCTGATAAAACCTTAATTTTTCAGTGCCATGTGCAGGAGCCAAGTTATAAGACTTTTTTTTATATCAGGCAAATGATCTTAAACCTGATCCTGTCCTCCAACGCTAGCCAGTAGAGAGATTGCCGTAACCAGGGTCGGACTGGGACAAGAAATAGGCCCGGACACCCAAAAAAAAGTGGCCCAACCCTCGCTTCAAAAAAGTGGCCCACCCAGCGCCTCAAAAAAAGTGGCCCTCAAACCATCATCCGTGAATCGCCTACTACACTTCTCACTGTGCAAACATGGATGTTTCTACAGTATCAGTGCCATTAATGAAACACAAGCTTTCACCCCTTGACAAAACAGGAAGTGGCATCAAAAGTAGACTAATATGGTTATGATTTAACTAATGTGATATGCATTTCATACAAGAATGGATCACCATATGTATCATTAATATCTGTGTGTATAGATCCATATTGTCAAATTACTGTGAATACCAGCAGACGTCCGAGACGTCCAAGGTCAAATGATAATATGTTATTGTACAGCACTTACGCTTAAACTCTTTTTTATAGAACAAATATGCATACAATATCACCCAACCTGTGTTGGTATTCATTTACCGACCTCAGAAGGATGGAAGGCTGAGACGGTTTGAACCTGCAACCTGCAGATCACACACTCATCGCAGCAGCGAGCGCTCAACCCACTAAGCTATCATATCGGCTATAGTAAAATAGAGCAATTATTCCATAGTGTGGATACCATTAATCTGGTAACTGAGACACAGTGGCTTTCAAAAGGAGATGGGGATTTACACAGACCGTGAGAACCTTTCCAAGGCCAGAGACTCAAACATCCAAAGGCACAGTTAAGCAGTTGCCAACAGACCAGCACTGGACTCATTAAAGTGATTTGTGGCATTAAATACATCGTTGAGGGGCTCCAATGCCCCCAAATGATAGTTAAGCACGGTTACATGCCAACTGACCACATCTAATAAAAGTTTTGTGAAGTGCCTAAGTGAAGCAAACACCTGATTTTAAAGTGACTTATGTAAATTCCGGCAACGGAGGCCAAAAGTAAAACACGCATATATGGCTTTAAGATGCAACAAAGAAAAAGGCATGAAATATAGAGGGACGCAGCTCAGTTCCTCATTCTCAATTTGCCACACATCTTACAAAGGGTATGCCACTTAATTGCGCGATACACTCATGATGCTGGCAACGTGCAGCACGCACACCCTTTTAGCCACTGTAATAACAAATAAAGGCAGCGTTATCCGACACAATACCAAATGCGTCTTAATGAAATGTCCTCTAGAATTGAGGTTGATATTTTTTTTACATAAATTGGTTATGTCTGAAATATTCAGAGACCTTTATTGCATTAACAGTTCCATCAAAATATTACCAAAGAGTGTCCACTGTGACACGTGTCCAACTGCTGTCTGGTGCAATGCTACAACAAAGTTTCAACCCCAGCGGTTTCCTACACTAAAAAAATGCAGCACCAAAATGCACTTTGGTGCATGTTTCGTAGTCGAACAACAGACAGCTTCTGAACATAAGTAGTACACCTTGCCCCGAATCACTAGAGACACACCTCCAAAGGCAACATACGCCAAGCCTCCTGAATCAAAACAGAGGACAAGTGCAACACACCAGAGATATTAATACAACAAGGAGATGGCTAAGCACTTGGTGGCCATCTTAAATGCTCATCATGGTGCCCACATTTACTGACATCGAAGACAGATGCTAAGGGACTTTCGAACAGCTGCAGAGTTTTTCAAACGCCACCTATATGGTCCTGCAAACGAAGATTACCCGCTGACACTGACGGTGATGAACGCAATAGAGGAAACACTGTCTGGTGTCTTTCTGCGGGGAGGCTGCGTTCCTTCAGATGCAATTGGCAATCACAGGGCCACTTGAAGTATTGTAAAATGACAAGTGCGACAGTGCCGTTACCCACGTGTCCTAATGACAGGCATCATAAAACAAAGACGCTTTTCCGTCCACTTGAAATGTTGACAGTAACATAGTATTCTAGTTGCAGAGCAACCGAAGAACTTCCTGCCATAGTTTCCATGGAAATAACATGTTCCGCATCTCATGTGAGACAAAGAGGTGCCAGCTCCCTTCAAATCCACCTGATGAAACCCTTATTTAGTGCGGCGTCACAACACTGGCCAGAAACCTTCACATCTAGTGCTTTAACTGGATTCAAAAAAGTGTGCTGTGTTTAACCAAAATAGAAAGGGTTTTGTAAATAAACGTTTATGTGCAACAAGCAGATAGAAATGACATTCTCTGTACAGCATTAGCTACACAATTCAGAGCCAATGAAAGAAAGGGGCTTGAAACAAGTGATAGTGTTCCTATTTTCAACATTTTGCAAAAACAGAGAAAATGAGTGACTACTATTAAAAAAGGCAAACCATTACATTGTTCTAAATGGGCACTTGATATCACGCCACTCACAATTTGCTTCAGAGTGGCTGGGTGTGTGGGTTCGAAGTGGGGCGAAAATAACGGTTTGAAACATGTCATGCAATGCAAACACTCACTGATTCCCAGATTTTTCTGGCTAAACGTTGTGGCCACCAGCCCAGGGAGGAGAGTTTACCTCAGCACTGAGGGGAGAGACAGCATGTCCTCTGCTTAATGTCCGACAACGAAAGGCGAAGAATAGCCCCGTCAACAGATGTCAACACCTGCTTTTCCCGGTTGCTAGTCCCAAAATCACTTCAGAGAGCCCAGCGCACTGTCAGCGGTGTGTAATTCCAGCAGCTCCGCGCGCTGCCTGAAGACCTCTCCGCGCGCTTCGACCTAACTTCCGAACACTGGAAAAGCAGCCAACCAGGAAGGAGCCCGAGCTTCAAACGCATGCCACAGTCCCTCTGCACACACCTTTCACTCGCTGGACGCCACATGAACGGGGGTAGCGCAGGGAGGGAAGGAGGGAGGAAAGTGCTGCCCTCCCCCCAGGCCACCTTACTTACTGTGTATCATTTGGACTATAGAATGTTGTTCTAATAGCTTTGCCACTCACATTTTTACTTGAAATGCGCGCATGATGTTGGTGAATACGGTTTTCATGCTTTATTTTTTCACCTTCTCTGGTTCGCATAATTGGTAATTACTCTTTGAAGTAAAATACCGTCTATAACAAAATGGCAAAATAATGCCCTGTTGTAAGCTCATATCTACCAGTTTACCACTGGTGGTAATATTACCGCTGGCAGCAAGCACTTTACCTCCGGCGATCACCATTACTGAACAAAATAGGCCTGGAGCTGGGTGAAGAGGAGAGTGGGTGCTGAACGACGCCGAACCCGAGGAAACGGGGATCATGGCTGGGGGTATGCAGGCCAGGAGCTGGAGAGCAGAGTCTGTGTAATACAAAACACTGGGAGGGAGCAGGCCAGGCTGAGGCAGCCCCGCCCAGCCCTGCCGCTCCCTCCCAGTGTTTTGTAACACTGACTGCTGCTGGCGCCAGGGTGTCGCGGGCCGCGGCAGTTGGCCGCCGGCCCGCCACATTTATCAAAGAAAGGTAACATTGAAGTGTTACCTTTCTCTGCATCTGCGGCGGGCCGGCGTCGGCGGGCGCGGGTCTGCATTTGCAAAGGATCTGTAAGTAACTTACTTACAGATCCTTTGCAACTTGCATCCGTCCGGCGAGGCCGAGGCCCTGGGGGCTTGTTCCTGAAGTGTGAAGCCCACGCCTGGGCTGAAACCGGCCCACATGGGCTTCAGGAACCGGCCCCCAGGTCTCCGGCCATGATTTTGCATCGGCCACGGGCCGATTGGCCGACGACCAAGTCCGACGCTGGCCATAACCCAGAGATGGATGTGGATTTTCTAACCCCAAACACCATTTGGATTCTGGAATTTTGCACCTTTTGAGGTCATTGGACTTGTTTAGCCAGAACCCCAGCTGAAAGACTATTACAATAGTCCAACTGTGAGTTTACTAAAGCTCCCACCACTACAGCATAATCATTAATGGGGACAAACGGAAGAGCTTGTCTGAGTAGTCGCAGAGAATAAAAAACGGCCTGCACTTTAGCTCTGATTTGGCCTTGACGGTGCATCTCATTCTGCCATATGCAGCCAAGGTTTTTTAACTTTGGTACGAATTTAAATTCGGTACCGAACAAGGCCGGAAGCAGGGGACATCTTTCCTCTTTAAGGAGATGTTTAGGTCCCAACAGGGCAATCTCTGTCTTATTGGAATTTAGCAGAAGAGAGTTGGCTGACATCCAGCTGCTGATTTCATCAATGCAGATGGTTATAAGGCTTCCTCCGCGTGATCAAGTCTAATGAACAGCTGTGTGTCATCAGCATATTACTGGAACCCATCCCTATGCTTCCGCAATATAGCCATAAGTGTCCGCAGATAAATATTAAATAAAGTTGATAACGAGGATCCCGGGGGACCCCACATTCCTGTCCAATGGAATCTGACAGAAAACCTCCCAACCGCACATGCAGTCTGGCAGAAAGGAGGCGAAAAACTGATGGCCTTCGCTGAGACCATCCCCACTTCCCTGAGGCTTTTGGAAAGGATGACATGGTCCACTGTGTCAAACGCTGCTGACAAGTCTAACATCACCAGCAACAAGAGTTGCCCTTGATCTGCCACCCGTAACAGTTCATCCCAAACTGCCACCAGAACTGTTTCCATCCCACATTTTGGGCGGAATCCTGATTGAAGCAGATCTAAAAGGGACTCCTTAGCCACCAACTCCTGTAGTTGAATAGTGACGATTTTCTCCGGAATCTGCCTGCCACTGGATGGTAATTTTGTAAGATTTGAGCATCCAAATCTGCTATTTTCAGCAATGGGGAAATTACTGATTTCTTTAAGTCAGAAGGAACGGCAGAACCCTGATCCAATGATTTATTGACAAAGAAAGTTAAGAAAGGCACCATATCTGCTTCCAGGTGGGTTGCACTCCATACGGGCAGATAAAACTATCGTTAGTCGGTTTGAGTGCCTTTAATAGAGGGAAAATTGTCTCTTTTGATACTGATTTGAAATTAAAAACTGCACTACTGTGTGTGGGGGTCTCCTCCCCCCATCAGTAGGATCTTCTTTCATTGATCATGCTCTGGCTTTTGTTGCCTAATTAAGGCAACTTTCACTTGGATGCCTTTAATGTTATCATAATTTTATCATAAGAAAAGAAAACAGGTGAAACGAGTTAGCCTGGTTGAATGATGCATCCCTGATCCTTGGTACAGACCTGGGTCGAACATAATTAAAAATCACTGAGAATAATTCTGTAGCATGATTTTTAGCTGCATCAATCTTCTTGGATAAAAAATGTGTTTTACCATTAAAAATAGCTATTTCATATTATTTTAGTGCTTTTATTACCTTGGCCGTCCTCTCGGGTGTCCCATGTTTTCTCCATTTCCGTTCAAATACTCTATATTCTTTTTTCAGAGTGGCCAATATTGGAGTAAACCATTGTGTTGAGATTTCTGGGGGTATCTTTGGCCTCAATGGAGCAACTGAAGGGCAGGTGTTATCCATGATAACTGTACCCTGCTCAAATAATTTCTCACAGCCAAGTGAGGGGTCAGCCCCCGATAGGGCTCCTGTCATGATCTCTGCTTCCAAAAGGTCAGGGTTTTCCCAACTCCCTTGGAAGCAGATCCATAACCCAGGTTCCGAGTGCCAACCAGTCCCAATTGGGACCTTTTGGACCCAGTCCTGGCGCCAGTGGCACCAGGCTCATAAATATGCCCAGTCCCAGCGCTGGAAGCGCCGGGCTCATAATGCTTGGGAGGACTTACCTGCAGCAGACCATGCTGCTTACTTGCCTGCCAGTTGAGCCTCTGATCCTCTTCTGTTTGGAACTACTTTTCCTGTTGGGTGGGGCAGGAGCCACTCCCTAGATTCAGAACACTGGAACTCTTCTGGAAAGCAGGAACTCTTTTCTTACCTAGGCGTGGCTGTGGAAGGAGACACCTAAGCACTACAGGAGGCTATTTAAACCACACCCGATGGATGAATCTTGCTTTGCGTTATTCTGCATCCTCTGCAGCAGAACGCTCATCGTGTCTTCTGCATCTGATCCTGGGCCTAAGGAAAAAGGCTTACCATCCTGAATCCAGTCTTCAGCAACACCTATAAAGACAAGGAAGAACAGGTTAGCATTACGGTCTTCAGTGACAGCTGTTCACTTACCTGGTCCATCGGCTGTCACCAACGCCTCGCGCTGCATTCCGGCATCTGAAAGACAAAGGCTTACCTACTCTTCGTGCGCTCCGGAGGTCTTCACACTGCATTCCGGCATCTGAAAGACAAAAGCTTACCAACTCTTCGCACGCTCTGGAGGCCTTCGGCGCTGCATCCCGCATCTGAAAGACAAAACAAGGTGCGTTTAAAGACATTGGGGAACTTTAATACTCACGTGCCATTACTCCTTTCCACATCTAACCCAGTGGGTATTCCGGCACCCTGCAGCCGCTCCGAACTTGTACCTGCAAAATAAAAAGACAGTTAGAGCGCATCGTGAAGCAGGCAACAAGCGCTTACGTACGTGCTTCCAGGCGCTTCTATTCATCACACGGGCTCCATCTTCAACTCACTTCAGCCCGTCATCCGCCATCGCCGGAACCCTGCAAAACAAGAAACATCATTACTAAAGACTTTAAAGACATTAGAATTACTCGAAACTTACAGTTCGTGCAGTAAACGACGGACAGCAGTCCTCTGAAGTCAAGAGGCCTGCTCCCCTTATCTAGTGAAGAAACTGGTTACAGCACCCTGCCCCGAGGCAGATGGAGAGCACGGCGTTCACTTACCTAAGGTGAGAGCGTTAACCTTTGGGGTTCTACAGGAGAAGAGAAAGGAAAGAAGAGAGAGACATTCAATAACCCAGTTCCTTAATCCCATATTTTCTATCTGCAGACATCTTACCCTTCGAGTCAGACATACAGTGCACAGAGGTCCAGCCCAAAGAGCCAGCCGTGTGTTACACATCACCTTTGAAGATACGGTATACGCCCAGTCAAGACCGGCGCCTCTACAGGAATCAGGTGAGCGTTACAGAACGCAAAGCCTACCACAAAACTCCCGTCCAGGCGCTATGGAAACCTCGGATACCGACCAGCTAGCCCAGTTACTTGGGGAACTAAGGGCAGAAGTGCATGCAGCCCGTCAGGAAACGAACGCTCTAAGAAGGGAACTGATTATTTCCAAGGAGCGAACAGATGATCTCGCTAGACAATTGCTACAGTCACAAGCCGGACAGACCCCGTTACCCGCATCTGGGGGAAATCTTCCTTCTACATCCTCTATGAATCCAGTGCAGATCAACCTACCTGGGAATGTACCTCTGGCTCCGCCCGAACGATTTTCTGGTGACCCAAAGAGGTTTGCAGTATTTATCAATCAGTGCCGGTTGCATTTCTTATGCCGGCCAGCAGCCTTTCCAACTGATCAAGCTAAAGTAGTTTTCGTGCTTTCGTACCTTAGTGGCAATGCGGCAGACTGGTCGATCCCTCTAGTAAATCAAGATGATCCGGTCCTCCATGATTTTCAAGCTTTTCAGCTCAGTATGGAAAAACTGTTCGCAAGACAGTCACAGGGGCAGGCCTTGGACAATGAGCTTCTTTCGTTGCGACAAGGTAATCAAGACCTTTTGGCTTATATTGCGTCTTTCAACAGACTGATAGTGGAAACTCAATGGCCTGAGGACAAAAGGATTACGTTGTTTTATAGAGGTCTACGTGGAGAGCTCAAAGATGTGTTAGCCCAAGTAGTGAATCCCCCACAAGATTGTTCGGACTATATAGACTTAGTCGTTCAAATAGATCACAGACTGCAGAACAGGAAGGCCGATCGTTCCAAGTTTGATGCTCGAGTATTTTCCAAACCGCCAACTCCTTCCAAAGGAGTAGACTCCGGGGAACCCATGCAAATAGGGGGCCTGAAAGGTCCTCTAACACAAAAGGAGCGGGAAAGGAGAAAACAGTTGCAATTATGCCTCTATTGCGGAAACTCAGGGCACTTTCTTCGAGACTGTCCGGTGAAACCTGCCAAGAAGGCAGTAGGGGCTGCAGTTACCAAAGTTACAAACTCTGAGCAGGGAAACGACCTCGCCCGACAAGAATAGAGGTCCTCTTGCCGAGCGTGAAAACCAGTTCCGTGACCTCGCATTTCGTAATACCTATGGTCCTCATTAGCCCTGATAATCCGGATCGATTACATGCAATTGAAGCTTACGTCGACAGCGGTGCCATCGGCAATTATGTGGATCATGAAATGGTTTTGAGGATGAATCTAACTCTTTGTCCCAAGGCTGTAAAGGACGTCATTACTACGGTGGATGGTACGGAGATAGCCTCCGGGCCAGTAACGCATACCACTCAAGAGGTGACGCTAGTAAGTCAAGATGGACACCATGAGAAGATCGTGTTCGATGTGATCAAGGCCCCTCAGTTTCAGATTATTCTAGGAATACCTTGGTTAGAGAAACACAATCCTCTGATCGATTGGCGAGCAAGAACGGTCCAGTTTCCAGAATGTGTCTCTACTTGTCACCCTCAACCTGGTGTTGCACTGGCAGCAATTTCTTCAGAGACTCCCCAGTTACCTCCCGAATACCTAGAATACCAAGATGTTTTCCGGAAGGATCAGGCTAACTCTCTACCTCCTCATAGGTCTTATGATTGCCAGATAGACCTGATACCTGGATCTACTCCTCCTTGTAGTAGAATTTATGCCCTCACCGAGCCTGAGAACCTTCACCTTCGACAATACCTGGATCAATACCTGGCAAATGGGTTTATTCGTCCTTCCAAGTCCCCTGCTTCTTCAGCTTTGTTCTTCGTTCCAAAAAAGGAAGGAGACCTTAGAACTTGTATAGATTATCGCTCCCTGAACCAGATCACCGTTAAGAATAGATATCCGTTACCTTTGATCCCTGAACTCCTGGACCAAGTCAGAAAAGCATGCATATATACAAAGCTGGATCTTAGAGGAGCTTACCACTTGGTACGAGTAAAAGAGGGCGATGAATGGAAGACGGCCTTCCGCACCAAGTATGGGCTATTTGAATATCAGGTCATGCCCTTCGGACTTTGCAATGCCCCGGCCGTCTTTCAATATTTTATGAACGATGTCCTCAGAGAGCTCATAGATGTGTGTGTTGTTGTTTACATTGACGACATCCTCGTTTATTCTTCATCGGAATCTGAACATCGGAAACACGTGAAAATGGTCCTCGAAAGATTGCGTCAACACAAACTTTTCGCTAAGTTGGAAAAATGTGTTTTCAACGTGACTGAAGTTGAATTCTTGGGATTCATATTATCACCTGGCGGAGTGCGTATGGATTCAAAGAAGGTCGATGCAGTTCTCAAATGGCCATCACCATCCTCCGTAAAAGGTGTGCAAAGCATGTTAGGCTTCGCTAACTTTTACCGCAGGTTTATCCCCGAATTCTCTCGAATAGTCCAGCCCATCACTGCCTTGTTAAAGAAAAACAAACGTTTTGAATGGTCTACCGAGGCGGAACAAGCTTTCCAGGATTTGAAGACTAAATTTATCTCTGCACCAATCTTAAAACACCCTCACCCCGAACTCCCCTACATCGTGGAAACTGATGCTTCAAGCCTTGCCATGGGGGCAGTTCTATCAAAAAAGGACCCGGTAACCAATCAGTTGCATCCCGTGGCATTTTGGTCCCGCAAATTCTCGCCTCCTGAAATCAATTACACGATTACTGACAAGGAACTTCTGGCTATCAAGTCTGCCTTTAAGGCTTGGCGGCATTATCTGCTGGGGGCCCGACACACCGTTACTGTGATTACGGATCACCGAAACCTGCAATATTTGAAAACCGCAAAAGCCCAATCCTCTAGACAACTCCGTTGGGCATTATTCTTTGTCGAGTTTGACTTCATAATTACCTATCGACCTGGTACAAAGAACGGTAAAGCTGATGCCCTTTCTCGGATGGGAGTGGAAGAACACTTGATCAACCCTAAACCTGTACCAATCATTCCCGAACAAAGAATTCTGGGTGTAATCGCCACAGAATCCATAGAGGAAGTTAAGGATAAAGCCAGGCAACTTGTAACTCCAGCAGACATACAGAATTGGCATCTGCAGGGAAAGGACTTTGCAGTAAAGGACAACTTATTGTATTTCCAAGAACGATTATACCTACCCAGCACAGATTTACAGAAAAAAGTAATCTCTTGTTATCACGATTCTTTAATTGAAGGACATCCCGGTATGGCCAAGACCTCAGAAAAGATCAAGCGCTACTTCTGGTGGCCGTCTTGGAAAAAAGATATCAGAGACTTTATAATGTCCTGTGGAGTATGCGCCCAAAACAAGAGTCAAAAGGAAAGACCAGCAGGCCTCTTACGCCCTATTGACATCCCACCTCGCCCTTGGCATACGCTTTCTATGGACTTCATCACCGATCTACCTCCATGCTCCGGATACAATACGATTCTAGTAATCGTGGACTTATTCTCCAAGATGGCGCATTTCATTCCACTCAAAGGCTTGCCAACAGCAGCAACTCTGGCCCGAGAATTTCTCGAAAACATCGTCCGACTGCACGGTTTTCCTTCGGTTCTAATTTCGGATCGAGGTAGTCAATTTATTTCTCATTTTTGGCGAAGTTGCTGTCGGTCGGCTCAAATTGATGTGAGACTATCGACCAGTCACCACCCTCAGACCGACGGACAAACCGAGAGGACCAATCAAACTCTGGAACAGTATTTACGCTGCATGCTGCAACAAACTGAAAAAACTTGGAAAGACATCCTTTGGATAGCCGAATATGCCTACAATAACTCTGTCCATTCGGGAACTGGGAAAACCCCGTTTTTTCTTTTGTACAGCAGTCACCCTCGAACCTCGGAGTTGGATCCCCTCCAAGATCTTGAAACACCAGCAGTAGACTACCTGCATTCTACAATCACCCAAGCCTTTAAGGAAGCTGTTTCTCACCTTCAAAGGGCTAAAGAACAATACAAGAAAGGAGCAGATCAACATCGGAAGGAAGCCCCTCAATATCAAGTAGGGGATCAAGTCTGGTTATCCACCAAATATCTACCTCTAAAAGGGCCACGCACATTCAACCCAAGATACCTTGGTCCCTATTCCATCACTACCATAGTAAACCCAGTAGCGGTCAAGTTGGACTTGCCCCCGCACATGAAGATACATCCGGTCTTCCACGTCTCTCTATTAAAACCCGTGCAACCTGTAACGCTCACCTGATTCCCGTAGCGGCGCCGGTCTTGACTGGGCGTATACCGTATCTTCAAAGGTGATGTGTAACACACGGCTGGCTCTTTGGGCTGGACCTCTGTGCACTGTATGTCTGACTCGAAGGGTAAGATGTCTGCAGATAGAAAATATGGGATTAAGGAACTGGGTTATTGAATGTCTCTCTCTTCTTCCCTTTCTCTTCTCCTGTAGAACCCCAAAGGTTAACGCTCTCACCTTAGGTAAGTGAACGCCGTGCTCTCCATCTGCCTCGGGGCAGGGTGCTGTAACCAGTTTCTTCACTGGATAAGGGGAGCAGGCCTCTTGACTTCAGAGGACTGCTGTCCGTCGTTTACTGCACGAACGGTAAGTTTCGAGTAATCCTAATGTCTTTAAAGTCTTTAGTAATGATGTCTCTTGTTTTGCAGGGTTCCGGCGATGGCGGATGACGGGCTGAAGTGAGTTGAAGATGGAGCCCGTGTGATGAATAGAAGCGCCTGGAAGCACGTAAGTAAGCGCTTGTTGCCTGCTTCACGATGCGCTCTAACTGTCTTTTTATTTTGCAGGTACAAGTTCGGAGCGGCTGCAGGGTGCCGGAATACCCACTGGGTTAGATGTGGAAAGGAGTAATGGCACGTGAGTATTAAAGTTCCCCAATGTCTTTAAACGCACCTTGTTTTGTCTTCCAGATGCGGGATGCAGCGCCGAAGGCCTCCGGAGCGTGCGAAGAGTTGGTAAGCTTTTGTCTTTCAGATGCCGGAATGCAGTGTGAAGACCTCCGGAGCGCACGAAGAGTAGGTAAGCCTTTGTCTTTCAGATGCCGGAATGCAGCGCGAGGCGTTGGTGACAGCCGATGGACCAGGTAAGTGAAGAGCTATCACTGAAGACCGTAATGCTAACCTGTTCTTTCTTGTCTTTATAGGTGTTGCTGAAGACTGGATTCAGGATGGTAAGCCTTTTTCCTTAGGCCCAGGATCAGATGCAGAAGACACGATGAGCGTTCTGCTGCAGAGGATGCAGAATAACGCAAAGCAAGATTCATCCATCGGGTGTGGTTTAAATAGCCTCCTGTAGTGGTTAGGTGTCTCCTTCCACAGCCACGCCTAGGTAAGAAAAGAGTTCCTGCTTTCCAGAAGAGTTCCAGTGTTCTGAATCTAGGGAGTGGCTCCTGCCCCACCCAACAGGAAAAGTAGTTCCAAACAGAAGAGGATCAGAGGCTCAACTGGCAGGCAAGTAAGCAGCATGGTCTGCTGCAGGTAAGTCCACCCAAGCATTATGAGCCCGGCGCTTCCAGCGCTGGGACTGGGCATATTTATGAGCCTGGTGTCACTGGCGCCAGGACTGGGTCCAAAAGGTCCCAATTGGGACTGGTTGGCACTCGGAACCTGGGTTATGGATCTGCTTCCAAGGGAGTTGGGAAAACCCTGACCTTTTGGAAGCAGAGATCATGACAGTAACCCCCCTCAAGGCCCCTCCCAAACCGGGCTTCTCCGGGGGTTTTGGCTTGTCAGGAAATGTTCGGTGAAATCTTTTGATTAGGCGAGGAGCGTGGACATATTCAGCAGGTTCCCAGGATCTCTCTTCAGGGCCGTAGCCTTTCCAGTCAATTAGGTAAAATAGTTTAGATTTGGAGATCTTGGAGTCCAGAATGCTTTTGACTTCAAACTCGAGTTCTCCATCAACTAGGATAGGTTTTGGAGATTTAGTTAGTCGGGTTTGAGGTTGCACGGGTTTTAATAGAGAGACGTGGAAGACCGGATGTATCTTCATGTGCGGGGGCAAGTCCAACTTGACCGCTACTGGGTTTACTATGGTAGTGATGGAATAGGGACCAAGGTATCTTGGGTTGAATGTGCGTGGCCCTTTTAGAGGTAGATATTTGGTGGATAACCAGACTTGATCCCCTACTTGATATTGAGGGGCTTCCTTCCGATGTTGATCGCTCCTTTCTTGTATTGTTCTTTAGCCCTTTGAAGGTGAGAAACAGCTTCCTTAAAGGCTTGGGTGATTGTAGAATGCAGGTAGTCTACTGCTGGTGTTTCAAGATCTTGGAGGGGATCCAACTCCGAGGTTCGAGGGTGACTGCCGTACAAAAGAAAAAACGGGGTTTTCCCAGTTCCCGAATGGACAGAGTTATTGTAGGCATATTCGGCTATCCAAAGGATGTCTTTCCAAGTTTTTTCCGTTTGTTGCAGCATGCAGCGTAAATACTGTTCCAGAGTTTGATTGGTCCTCTCGGTTTGTCCATCGGTCTGAGGGTGGTGACTGGTCGATAGTCTCACATCAATTTGAGCCGACCGACAGCAACTTCGCCAAAAATGAGAACTAAATTGACTACCTCGATCCGAAATTAGAGCCGAAGGAAAACCGTGCAGTCGGACGATGTTTTCGAGAAATTCTCGGGCCAGAGTTGCTGCTGTTGGCAAGCCTTTGAGCGGAATGAAATGCGCCATCTTGGAGAATAAGTCCACGATTACTAGAATCGTATTGTATCCGGAGCATGGAGGTAGATCGGTGATGAAGTCCATAGAAAGCGTATGCCAAGGGCGAGGTGGGATGTCAATAGGGCGTAAGAGGCCTGCTGGTCTTTCCTTTTGACTCTTGTTTTGGGCGCATACTCCACAGGACATTATAAAGTCTCTGATATCTTTTTTCCAAGACGGCCACCAGAAGTAGCGCTTGATCTTTTCTGAGGTCTTGGCCATACCGGGATGTCCTTCCATTAAAGAATCGTGATAACAAGAGATTACTTTTTTCTGTAAATCTGTGCTGGGTAGGTATAATCGTTCTTGGAAATACAATAAGTTGTCCTTTACTGCAAAGTCCTTTCCCTGCAGATGCCAATTCTGTATGTCTGCTGGAGTTACAAGTTGCCTGGCTTTATCCTTAACTTCCTCTATGGATTCTGTGGCGATTACACCCAGAATTCTTTGTTCGGGAATGATTGGTACAGGTTTAGGGTTGATCAAGTGTTCTTCCACTCCCATCCGAGAAAGGGCATCAGCTTTACCGTTCTTTGTACCAGGTCGATAGGTAATTATGAAGTCAAACTCGGCAAAGAATAATGCCCAACGGAGTTGTCTAGAGGATTGGGCTTTTGCGGTTTTCAAATATTGCAGGTTTCGGTGATCCGTAATCACAGTAACGGTGTGTCGGGCCCCCAGCAGATAATGCCGCCAAGCCTTAAAGGCAGACTTGATAGCCAGAAGTTCCTTGTCAGTAATCGTGTAATTGATTTCAGGAGGCGAGAATTTGCGGGACCAAAATGCCACGGGATGCAACTGATTGGTTACCGGGTCCTTTTGTGATAGAACTGCCCCCATGGCAAGGCTTGAAGCATCAGTTTCCACGATGTAGGGGAGTTCGGGGCGAGGGTGTTTTAAGATTGGTGCAGAGATAAATTTAGTCTTCAAATCCTGGAAAGCTTGTTCCGCCTCGGTAGACCATTCAAAACGTTTGTTTTTCTTTAACAAGGCAGTGATGGGCTGGACTATTCGAGAGAATTCGGGGATAAACCTGCGGTAAAAGTTAGCGAAGCCTAACATGCTTTGCACACCTTTTACGGAGGATGGTGATGGCCATTTGAGAACTGCATCGACCTTCTTTGAATCCATACGCACTCCGCCAGGTGATAATATGAATCCCAAGAATTCAACTTCAGTCACGTTGAAAACACATTTTTCCAACTTAGCAAAAAGTTTGTGTTGACGCAATCTTTCGAGGACCATTTTCACGTGTTTCCGATGTTCAGATTCCGATGAAGAATAAACGAGGATGTCGTCAATGTAAACAACAACACACACATCTATGAGCTCTCTGAGGACATCGTTCATAAAATATTGAAAGGCGGCCGGGGCATTGCAAAGTCCGAAGGGCATGACCTGATATTCAAAAAGCCCATACTTGGTGCGGAAGGCCGTCTTCCATTCATCGTCCTCTTTTACTCGTACCAAGTGGTAAGCTCCTCTAAGATCCAGCTTTGTATATATGCATGCTTTTCTGACTTGGTCCAGGAGTTCAGGGATCAAAGGTAACGGATATCTATTCTTAACGGTGATCTGGTTCAGGGATCGATAATCTATACAAGTTCTAAGGTCTCCTTCCTTTTTTGGAACAAAGAACAAAGCTGAAGAAGCAGGGGACTTGGAAGGACAAATAAACCCATTTGCCAGGTATTGATCCAGGTATTGTCGAAGGTGAAGGTTCTCAGGCTCGGTGAGGGCATAAATTCTACTACAAGGAGGAGTAGATCCAGATATCAAGTCTATCTGGCAGTCATAAGACCTATGAGGAGGTAGAGAGTTAGCCTGATCCTTCCGGAAAACATCTTGGTATTCTAGGTATTCGAGAGGTAACTGGGGAGTCTCTGAAGAAATTGCTGCCAGTGCAACACCAGGTGGAGGGTGACAAGTAGAGACACATTCTGGAAACTGGACCGTTCTTGCTCGCCAATCGATCAGAGGATTGTGTTTCTCTGACCAAGGTATTCCTAGAATAATCTGAAACTGAGGGGCCTTGATCACATCGAACACGATCTTCTCATGGTGTCCATCTTGACTTACTAGCGTCACCTCTTGAGTGGTATGCGTTACTGGCCCGGAGGCTATCTCCGTACCATCCACCGTAGTAATGACGTCCTTTACAGCCTTGGGACAAAGAGTTAGATTCATCCTCAAAACCATTTCATGATCCACATAATTGCCGATGGCACCGCTGTCGACGTAAGCTTCAATTGCATGTAATCGATCCGGATTATCAGGGCTAATGAGGACCATAGGTATCACGAAATGCGAGGTCACGGAACTGGTTTTCACGCTCGGCAAGAGGACCTCTATTCTTGTCGGGCGAGGTCGTTTCCCTGCTCAGAGTTTGTAACTTTGGTAACTGCAGCTCCTACTGCCTTCTTGGCAGGTTTCACCGGACAGTCTCGAAGAAAGTGCCCTGGGTTTCCGCAATAGAGGCATAATTGCAACTGTTTTCTTCTTTCCCGCTCCTTTTGTGTTAGAGGACCTTTCAGACCCCCTATTTGCATGGGTTCCCCGGAGTATACTCCTTTGGAAGGAGTTGGCGGTTTGGAAAATACTCGAGCATCAAACTTGGAACGATCGGCCTTCCTGTTCTGCAGTCTGTGATCTATTTGAACGACTAAGTCTATATAGTCCGAACAATCTTGTGGGGGATTCACTACTTGGGCTAACACATCTTTGAGCTCTCCACATAGACCTCTATAAAACAGCGTAATCCTTTTGTCCTCAGGCCATTGAGTTTCCACTATCAGTCTGTTGAAAGACGCAATATAAGCCAAAAGGTCTTGATTACCTTGTCGCAACGAAAGAAGCTCATTGTCCAAGGCCTGCCCCTGTGAATGTCTTGCGAACAGTTTTTCCATACTGAGCTGAAAAGCTTGAAAATCATGGAGGACCGGATCATCTTGATTTACTAGAGGGATCGACCAGTCTGCCGCATTGCCACTAAGGTACGAAAGCACGAAAGCTACTTTAGCTTGATCAGTTGGAAAGGCTGCTGGCCGGCATAAGAAATGCAACCGGCACTGATTGATAAATACTGCAAACCTCTTTGGGTCACCAGAAAATCGTTCGGGCGGAGCCAGAGGTACATTCCCAGGTAGGTTGATCTGCACTGGATTCATAGAGGATGTAGAAGGAAGATTTCCCCCAGATGCGGGTAACGGGGTCTGTCCGGCTTGTGACTGTAGCAATTGTCTAGCGAGATCATCTGTTCGCTCCTTGGAAATAATCAGTTCCCTTCTTAGAGCGTTCGTTTCCTGACGGGCTGCATGCACTTCTGCCCTTAGTTCCCCAAGTAACTGGGCTAGCTGGTCGGTATCCGAGGTTTCCATAGCGCCTGGACGGGAGTTTTGTGGTAGGCTTTGCGTTCTGTAACGCTCACCTGATTCCCGTAGAGGCGCCGGTCTTGACTGGGCGTATACCGTATCTTCAAAGGTGATGTGTAACACACGGCTGGCTCTTTGGGCTGGACCTCTGTGCACTGTATGTCTGACTCGAAGGGTAAGATGTCTGCAGATAGAAAATATGGGATTAAGGAACTGGGTTATTGAATGTCTCTCTCTTCTTCCCTTTCTCTTCTCCTGTAGAACCCCAAAGGTTAACGCTCTCACCTTAGGTAAGTGAACGCCGTGCTCTCCATCTGCCTCGGGGCAGGGTGCTGTAACCAGTTTCTTCACTGGATAAGGGGAGCAGGCCTCTTGACTTCAGAGGACTGCTGTCCGTCGTTTACTGCACGAACGGTAAGTTTCGAGTAATCCTAATGTCTTTAAAGTCTTTAGTAATGATGTCTCTTGTTTTGCAGGGTTCCGGCGATGGCGGATGACGGGCTGAAGTGAGTTGAAGATGGAGCCCGTGTGATGAATAGAAGCGCCTGGAAGCACGTAAGTAAGCGCTTGTTGCCTGCTTCACGATGCGCTCTAACTCTCTTTTTATTTTGCAGGTACAAGTTCGGAGCAGCTGCAGGGTGCCGGAATACCCACTGGGTTAGATGTGGAAAGGAGTAATGGCACGTGAGTATTAAAGTTCCCCAATGTCTTTAAACGCACCTTGTTTTGTCTTTCAGATGCGGGATGCAGCGCCGAAGGCCTCCGGAGCGTGCGAAGAGTTGGTAAGCTTTTGTCTTTCAGATGCCGGAATGCAGTGTGAAGACCTCCGGAGCGCACGAAGAGTAGGTAAGCCTTTGTCTTTCAGATGCCGGAATGCAGCGCGAGGCGTTGGTGACAGCCGATGGACCAGGTAAGTGAAGAGCTGTCACTGAAGACCGTAATGCTAACCTGTTCTTTCTTGTCTTTATAGGTGTTGCTGAAGACTGGATTCAGGATGGTAAGCCTTTTTCCTTAGGCCCAGGATCAGATGCAGAAGACACGATGAGCGTTCTGCTGCAGAGGATGCAGAATAACGCAAAGCAAGATTCATCCATCGGGTGTGGTTTAAATAGCCTCCTGTAGTGCTTAGGTGTCTCCTTCCACAGCCACGCCTAGGTAAGAAAAGAGTTCCTGCTTTCCAGAAGAGTTCCAGTGTTCTGAATCTAGGGAGTGGCTCCTGCCCCACCCAACAGGAAAAGTAGTTCCAAATAGAAGAGGATCAGAGGCTCAACTGGCAGGCAAGTAAGCAGCATGGTCTGCTGCAGGTAAGTCCACCCAAGCATTATGAGCCCGGCGCTTCCAGCGCTGGGACTGGGCATATTTATGAGCCTGGTGCCACTGGCGCCAGGACTGGGTCCAAAAGGTCCCAATTGGGACTGGTTGGCACTCGGAACCTGGGTTATGGATCTGCTTCCAAGGGAGTTGGGAAAACCCTGACCTTTTGGAAGCAGAGATCATGACACAACCTCAAACCCGACTAACTAAATCTCCAAAACCTATCCTAGTTGATGGAGAACTCGAGTTTGAAGTCAAAAGCATTCTGGACTCCAAGATCTCCAAATCTAAACTATTTTACCTAATTGACTGGAAAGGCTACGGCCCCCAAGAGAGATCCTGGGAACCTGCTGAATATGTCCACGCTCCTCGCCTAATCAAAAGATTTCACCGAACATTTCCTGACAAGCCAAAACCCCCGGAGAAGCCCGGTTTGGGAGGGGCCTTGAGGGGGG
Source organism: Ambystoma mexicanum (assembly GCF_040938575.1). NCBI lineage: Eukaryota > Metazoa > Chordata > Amphibia > Caudata > Ambystomatidae > Ambystoma > Ambystoma mexicanum. The sequence goes on along the minus strand of NC_090922.1, from coordinate 436,120,993 downwards.
GTACTGTCATGATCTCTGCTTCCAAAAGGTCAGGGTTTTCCCAACCCCCTTGGAAGCAGATCCATAACCCAGGTTCCGAGTGCCAACCAGTCCCAATTGGGACCTTTTGGACCCAGTCCTGGCGCCAGTGGCACCAGGCTCATAAATATGCCCATTCCCAGCGCTGGAAGCGCCGGGCTCATAATGCTTGGGTGGATTTACCTGCAGCAGACCATGCTGCTTACTTGCCTGCCAGTTGAGCCTCTGATCCTCTTCTGTTTGGAACTACTTTTCCTGTTGGGTGGGGCAGGAGCCACTCCCTAGATTCAGAACACTGGAACTCTTCTGGAAAGCAGGAACTCTTTTCTTACCTAGGCGTGGCTGTGGAAGGAGACACCTAAGCACTACAGGAGGCTATTTAAACCACACCCGATGGATGAATCTTGCTTTGCGTTATTCTGCATCCTCTGCAGCAGAACGCTCATCGTGTCTTCTGCATCTGATCCTGGGCCTAAGGAAAAAGGCTTACCATCCTGAATCCAGTCTTCAGCAACACCTATAAAGACAAGAAAGAACAGGTTAGCATTACGGTCTTCAGTGACAGCTCTTCACTTACCTGGTCCATCGGCTGTCACCAACGCCTCGCGCTGCATTCCGGCATCTGAAAGACAAAGGCTTACCTACTCTTCGTGCGCTCCGGAGGTCTTCACACTGCATTCCGGCATCTGAAAGACAAAAGCTTACCAACTCTTCGCACGCTCCGGAGGCCTTCGGCGCTGCATCCCGCATCTGAAAGACAAAACAAGGTGCGTTTAAAGACATTGGGGAACTTTAATACTCACGTGCCATTACTCCTTTCCACATCTAACCCAGTGGGTATTCCGGCACCCTGCAGCCGCTCCGAACTTGTACCTGCAAAATATAAAGACAGTTAGAGCGCATCGTGAAGCAGGCAACAAGCGCTTACTTACGTGCTTCCAGGCGCTTCTATTCATCACACGGGCTCCATCTTCAACTCACTTCAGCCCGTCATCCGCCATCGCCGGAACCCTGCAAAACAAGAAACATCATTACTAAAGACTTTAAAGACATTAGAATTACTCGAAACTTACCGTTCGTGCAGTAAACGACGGACAGCAGTCCTCTGAAGTCAAGAGGCCTGCTCCCCTTATCCAGTGAAGAAACTGGTTACAGCACCCTGCCCCGAGGCAGATGGAGAGCACGGCGTTCACTTACCTAAGGTGAGAGCGTTAACCTTTGGGGTTCTACAGGAGAAGAGAAAGGGAAGAAGAGAGAGACATTCAATAACCCAGTTTCTTAATCCCATATTTTCTATCTGCAGACATCTTACCCTTCGAGTCAGACATACAGTGCACAGAGGTCCAGCCCAAAGAGCCAGCCGTGTGTTACACATCACGTTTGAAGATATGGTATACGCCCAGTCAAGACCGGCGCCTCTACGGGAATCAGGTGAGCGTTACAGCTCCCCTCAACTCAATCCCTGATATTTCTTCAAGGATGATAACGTGCCTTTGGTATTAACTGAATATTCTGGGTACGTATCTTGGGTAATGTCAAATAATCTTAAGAAATGATCAGACCACAAGACTAGGGGGAAGTTACTGAAATGGTCCTCCCTCTAGTTACTAACAAATCTAAACAGTGTCCATGGACATGAGAAGATGAAAGCACCAAAGGGGGTGAATCATGATTTTCCATGATTTACTCCAGTCCCTTTGATTCCATTCCCATCTGGTTCTCCAACCAGATGTTAAAGTCACCCAAACATAGCAAGTCCTTATGTTTCATCCCAGTAGTAGTAGTAGTAAGGTAGTAATCCAGATTTGTAAGGAAAAACCTGGCTGGCCAGGTGGCATGTAGCCAAATAAAATCTTTATTGAACTCTTGGTTGAAGTCCACAGCATAGCCTACCAAATCTGTGTGGAGTCATCCCTCCCCAGAATTTCAAGGTGGCAGAACCTTGCACTGGATCTGTGAACTAGTGTGACCCCCCCTGCTCTCTTCCCAAATATATTAATACATTGAATTTCATACCCCACAGGTAGCAGTCCTATGATTTTGTATTCATATATTTACCAGGTGGGAAGAGTGTTACAGCCAATTGCTTGTCACATCTTCCACAAGATGCAGGAACACATGGTGGGTGATGAAACATTGACTGATGAGGTGATGGTGGTGAGTTTTAATGAGGCGGTCAGTTCTCATGAGTGGAAATTGGCTGAGAATGATGAATGTATGTGTTGTGTCAAGGAGTGAACGGTTACTGAATGGCCTGAGAAAGTTATGCTGAACAGAGAGTTTGACAACTGTTTTGAAATGAAAGATGAATTGACAATTTTTAAAGGTCATTTTAGGAGGGTGCCAAGATCATACCTCTGGGAAGCTTGATGCGAAGGTTTGTGCAGTTGGCTCACCAAGGGCATTTAGGTAAATGCAGCAACAAGAAAAGATTGAGACAGAGTTATTGGTGGCCTAAAATGTATGCCAGTGTAGAAAGGTGAGTCAGGGAGCGTTTGCAAACAGTGACAAGAGCAAAGTTGTTAGAGAGACACCTTTGATACCTGTAGAAGTTCCATCACAGTAGATGTGATCGGGCCTATCCAAGGATTAGGGTGGGGTTGTAAGTACATCTGTGTTAGTAGACTATCATTCAAACTGGGTAGAATGGAAAAGTGTGGTAGCGGCAACTGCAGTTAAGATGTTAAGGTTTTTGGAAGAAGTGTAACTGACAATGGTGTTCAGAATTGATGATGTTTGTAGCAAGCTATTCCATTAAGCATACGCACACTGCGTTATACCATCCCAGGGACAACAGGTTAATGGAGCTTCATCAAAGGGGGGATTCAGTTAGCTAGATAGCTAGATATCAGGGCTAGAGTACCATGGAGCTACTCTGGCACATGATGTGGGGTTATTGTGCCACTCCCCATTCGATGACCAAAGTTTCACCTTTTGTGTCACTCAAGTGACGCAAACCGGGCACCAGTTTTTGCCCACTGTGGTTTGGGTTTGCAGTTGCTGTACGAGTAGACAGGCAACCGATTATGAACGTTATAAAGGAAGGACAGAAATCATACAAGCAAGTGTTTTATTGTGAGAACAAAACTAAACAGAGTGGGCAGCGAAAGATTCTGTTTTGATATTAAATCCCAGAATGGGCCACAAATGCCATGGAGATAAATATTTGGGACCTAAGAAAATGATGGCGATACACAATGGTGTGGCGGTTTTGGACGGTGGTCCATGGAAAGACTAGCACCCTGGAAAGGTGAGGAAGAAGGGAGATGTCTGAGTAAGACACAAGATAATGTGAGCGACGGCGGTGAAGGCCAAGGCTTCAATAAATGTGAAGAGGGAGTGATTCTATAGAACATTAGAAGGAGGTTTCAATCGAAATGGCATCAAGATTATATTAATACTTGAATAAGGGCCTTACAAAAAATTGTATGGGCTATCTTAAGAGCATAAAATAATTCGCCTACACCTCATGTAATATTGTAAATAGTTTCTGTAATTGTGGTTGGATCACATATGCATTTACAGCATCACTTAAACAAATTGTGATTTTGGTATTAAATAATGTTTAGAATATTAAGATAAGTTCATGTGTATTAGGAGCCGCAGAAAGTTGCCAATTTAAGGACGTCGGGTTTTTTTTGTCTATTCGCTGGGTGCACTGTTATAACCATGCTGCTCATATAGATTTCAAGTTAAGCAAAATGTAAAAGATGTATATGGTTTATAATAGGAAACGCTAACCTACATGTCCAAGACACAAAGGAAACACAGGACAGCATTTCCCCGTATGACGTTGGACACAAATACAACTACACCCCCCTACCCTGCCCATTCCTCCCCACTTACCACCGCTTCCTTCCATGCCCCTTCTCTTGCTGGTCAAGCAGAGCACTGCTATTGTAGCATTGTCGGCTCACTGCATCGCTTCACTGTAAAATATGTGAGGAAATGTTTTGTTGCCAACTGTTTTTCCACAGTAGCTATTGCCAGGGGAGACGATTTATGAATTTCCCAGGGGGCCCAAATACAGGAAGTGACATCACTGGCAGTTATAGGACCGCAAATTTGCATGTAGTCGCCAACTTGGTGCAACGGCGCGCGGGGGGGTGGAGGCCGCGCGCAGCGCAGAACAGTGGAAACATTGGCTAGCATGTACTGCATATACTAAAGTCAAGTAAGAAGGAGATTTAAGCCTTCGAGTTGCATTCCAGTAGGTCATCACTGCCCCTACTCCACCCCTCTATAATTATCCAGGTTGTAGTGGCCCTCAAAAGGCAGAGCAACACAACTAGGATGGAAGAATGAAATGCCGTCCCATCCTGTGAGTGTGTCAAACGTCAGAGCAAAGACTGTGCGTGTGCCTCCTACCTTGGAGCACAATCTCACTAATTTGGTGCAAATCTCGCAAGTGGGAGCATAGGAATCCCCTGCGTGTGTGTGGGCTGCAGACCTCGGATCACATGCTCACTTTTTCAGTGTGAAACTCTGGCCAAGGCTCTTTGGGCAAGCATTCAGGATGGGTCTCACACCTATAAACAGTGTATTATATTGAGTGGGCACCTCACTCCTTGGAGCATAGTATCAACCATTGCTGGTAATCTCACAACTGAATGTACAGTTTCACTCTTGGTCATCTCAGTGACCCCATGTATATTAATGGAGTCAGTCTCCCATCGCGGAAGACAATTATATTTCTGTTAAAACACTGAATTGTCACTCCAGTTTTCTCGATCTATAGATCCATACCATATTCATTCAATGTGTGTGCAGGGGTGATAACCTGTGTCTGAGAGAGCTAATTCTTTAATTCAGGAGAGATAAAGGGGTAACAACCCCCTGTATGTGGGATCAGGCTCATTTTGCCCCATGGCCCCTCCAGAAGGAGTGAGCAAGTTTTAAGACCCTGCTGATTCTGCTATCCGACAGGCTCGACGAGCCTTCTATCCCTTGCCCCATCACAGCTCCCAACATCCTGAGCGGCAGTTTATGAACTTCAGGCAGCTCCGGACATGCCTGTTGCCAATCGAATGTAGACAGATCTACTATTTAGACACTAGGAGAGAGCCATGAATCCACATTGGTGGTGAAGAAGCACTCAACATACAGAACACAATGGTATAGTGTTGTAGTCCTGCTGAGAAATGACAATTCTGAGCATGTGAGCAGTAGGCTGGATCAGTGCTGCCCCATAAAAGGTGTAGAAGCCTCTGTGAGAAGTGGCAGTACTGTCCCAACGGTGAGGAAGTGTAGTATTTTCACATTAACTATGCTTAAGAACTTTGGGTTATTGAATAGTGCTGCTACATTACAAGTAATTCCATCCCTTTAAATATATGAGCTCTTGTATAACTACGACAGTGTTGAGTTATTCTTATGATGACAGACTTGCTCAATAATTCTGGTTCTGTATCATTAAATGTACTTCAGATCTTTAGAGTATCAGAAGGATAGCTCAGGGGCAACGTGCTCGCCTTGGAAGCAAGACGACACAGAGCAACACAGGTTCGATCCCTCGGTCCGGGCAACACAGGTTCGCTCCCTCGGACCGCGCAACACAGGTTCCCTCCCTCAGTCCGCGCTTAGAAACCTCTGGGTAGTAGACGCATTATAAATAACCAATTAAAATAAAAAGAAATACATAAGTGCTGGGGCCTTGTCAATAAGAGTGTAGCAGCTCAACTGAGAAGTGCTGATGTTGTCCCATCAAAAATATAGCAGCCCCACTAAGATCTAATAGCATTGCCTCAACAAAAGCATAGTATTATCGCTGAGAAGATTCAACAATTATAGAAGCCCTGTTACAGCAGTACAATCCCATCAAGAGTATAGCGAGCTAACTGAGGAGTACCAGCATTGCCCCATATCAAATATGGCAGCTCTACTAGAAAGTGCTGGCTCATACGCCTCCGCTCCCCCCCCATAGCATTCACCCTCGCCACGTGCACACTCAGAGACATGCAAACAGTCTCATTTGCCCTCTCCCTGCCCCTGCTCCCTGCCCGCTCCCTCGCTTTGAATCTGTACCTCCAGTTCTAAAAATCATTCTGGGTTGGGTGTACCTCTACATCTGTTCACTCCTCTTGCCAAGAGGGGTGCACAGATGTACAAATACACCCAACCCAAAACGATTTTTAGAAATTGAGGGACAGACTTGTTTTGCATCTGTGCCTCCATTTCTAAAAATCGTTTTGGGTTGGATGTACCTCTACATCTGTGCACCCCTCTTGCCGACAGGGGTGCACAGATGTACAAATACACCCAACCCAAAACGATTTTTAGAAATTGAGGGACAGACTTGCTTTGCATCTGTGCCTCCATTTCTAAAAATCATTCTGGGTTGGGTGTACCTCTACATCTGTGCACCCCTCTTGGAAAGAGGGGTGCACAGATGTACAAATACACCCAACCCAAAACTATTTTTAGAAATTGAAGGACAGATGGAAAGCAAGAGCCTCTTCCTTTGCATCTGTCCTTAAATTTCTAAACATCGTTTTTTACCCGGCTGTTACCCGGGCCGCCAGAGAGGGACACAGTATGGATGGAACAAAGGGCCATCCATACTGCGCCTCTTCTCTCCAGGGGGGTGAGGGGGGTGGTCTCAACCCCGACTTCATTCTGGGGGGGAGGGCACCAGTGGGGGGCGGGCCCCACAGCCCCCGGCGCCCCTGGCTATTGCCCTTTCCGTGCATACAGCATTGGTTAAAAAAAAACATTCCTACCCCTCCCCCAATCTCTTTCACTGCCTGAAGCGGAGCGCTGCACATTTTACAAACCTAATCTGAGCTCTGAACAATCGCAAGGTCTGGCAGGTGGCAGCCATCCAGTGTTTTTCCTATTGGATCAACATTTTCACTCATAATGCTGGCAACAGCCTTGACTTGGAATGCCGCATTTAATAATGGACTTAAAGGGCACCGCATCCCACTTTGAGGAATTATCCCACTCTTAGACCTGGTAAAGCCACCCAGGATCTAAGACCAATGAGGGGGAAGAAGGAGGGGGGAGGGGGGAAGTTGTTAACTTGTTAGGTGGTTGCGGAAAACGCAATCGGCATGTTGGGCCAGGCTGCGCAAAGTTCATCTCAAGCCAGCAGCCAGGCGCCGCTCCTGTAAAGCGCTTGTCAGCAGAGCCGCTGCCGAACAGGGAAGTGAGTCAGGCTTTACGGAATCCAGACTTCTCATTCTTCCAAGCATTGCTGGTCCGCAAAGAGCAGTGGCTGGCCGGGTACCACACTCATTCGACTGCCCCAGCACACGCAGGGGTTTACAATAAAAGGCCACAGTTGTCAGGATAACAAAAAGTCCACCAAGGAACTCAGCCCACTAGCGCTTTTGAAAACGTAATTTTTTGGCAACCCTAGCAAAAGTTAAACCCATCGAGGTATGGGTACCACATACCAAACCAGTGCATCTGTATCGGCCGTGCACTTTCAGAAAATCAGAGTGGTTTGTAAACACACCAGGCAGCAACCATTCGGTAGAAGCATAGCACCACACCACACACCGCCTGCCCTGGTCCTGCATGGTGTTACCTGATGCCTGAATCGACCTTATTTACTCTGCAGCCCTCCACCCATTCCCCTCCCCACCTGAAATAATACACTGGGCCTCATTACAACTCAGGCGGTAAGGGGTTTACGGCGCCGTAAACAGCGCCGACCCTTACCGCCTGAGTACGAGGTCCCTTAGCGCCATGGCGGATTTAACACCTGCTTTTAGCAGGTGTTAAAATCCATGGCGCTAAGGGACCATGGAGTTAATTACGCAACCGTAATTTACGGTGGCGTAATTAACGCCTTCCCCACTCCCATTATGCCCTATGGGGCAAAAATGGGAATGGGGAAGGGTAAATGGGGATTGGGGACTTACCGCCCCGCCAAACTCGGAATGGGGCGGTAAATCCGCCAACCACCATGGCGTAAACGTAGTAAAGTCACGGCCCAGGCGGTAACTTACCGCCTGGGTCGTAATGAGGCCTACTGACTCGGGCTGTGGATGAACAGGCCATAGTTGCTTTATTAAGCAGGAGGTAGCTTACAGGTGACCCGTTACTTGTTACTTGCTAATACAGCATGAGGTTATTCTGCTCTGAGCTGCACACCCTTACACTCCCCACTCGGTGGCGAGCAGCAACCGATGAGCGGAACTGTCGCTGTTACTTTACCTCTATAATTTAGCATGCCCTTGAACTTGATGGCGAGCAGCATCCGTTGAGCGGAACTGACGTCGTTACTTTTCCACTTTAACTTAGCATGAACTCAAACTTGATAGCGAGCAGCATCCGTTAAGCGGAACTGACGCTGTTACTCCCCATTTCGGCAACAGCTTTACTTTGAGCCGATGCCACTTTACTACTTTTCCCATGTGCAGGATCATTACACATCTTTTCACCCCTGTCGCCTGCCCCCCTTTGCTCCCTGTTGGCCAGGTGTAAGTGTTCTAAACTTTCCCTTTACCCAACCTCTTCATACACCGACCCCCAGCTTCCAGGTCCCTATCTTATTCCTCGGCTTGTGTGACTCACCCATTGTTGTTGCCCCGTTAGGTTTCTATACTCCTTCATTCCCTGTTGCACTTGACCCCTTCCCTTACCCCTGTGGCCTGCTCCTCATTCCCCTGGGGGTTGTTCCCCCCACCATAGCTGCGCCGCTTTCCGTACATTTGTCCCCTTCCCCCTTTCCCGATTAACTGGATTCCCCTGCGCCCGGTTACCTTGTGCCTGCCACCCCCTACCGCCAGTTGTTTAGTCCACCGCCAGCATTGATCCTTGCACCTATCCACCTCCCATTCCATCCCGCCTCCCACACATATGCCCTCCCCCGTGGCTTGCTGAGTTAAGTACTCTGCTGCCATCAAACTCGGACACTGCCAGTCCCTTGTGGATTCCAGCAGCCCTACCAGCCTGGAGCACCATGTAAATTCAAACACAGATTAATACATTCAACAATTGTAACAATTGGTGTCTTTTATTAATTTATTTATTGCTTTATTTTGTCTGGGTGGGCGGGCGGTTGTTTCTTCCTTCTGAGGGCAGAAATAATGAGGCTGCTTACCCCACTTTACCCTGCTTATAAACCCAACCATCGGGGATGGTCTAGGTCGCCCCCGCCCCCATATGCCCTTTTTTAGCACCTTGTTGTGCTGTTCCTCCCTTCTTCCTGGGCCTGGGGCCAGCTAGCCTGGCAGGGACCCCCTTCCTCCCCCGCCAGCCCTATAGTTGTAGGGGGATGGGATGCTTGGCCCCAGGGGTGACTGGTGGTGGGGTCGGCTACATACGCATCTGCTTTTAGCCCTCGCTACGTTTGGCGCATCCCCAGGCTTTCAGTGCGTTAGTATTGCCTCTTCACTGCATTTTACTTTGTTTTCTGTACACTTTTTGCTCCCTCGTTGAAGGCACTCACAAAATTGTTTGTCAATCCTGCATCCCAAAATTGCGGTCCTCCTAAACGCTGTTTCATTTGCTAAAAATCCGCTGCGGTTTGATACAATCTTACAGTTTCTAAATAAACTGCCTGTTTCGAATGTGTCCTCTCTTTGATTGTTTGAACGTGTTTCAGCCCAACAAGGCTGAAACACGTGTCTGGGTTTGCTGGTGGTACTCTTTTTCAGAAGAGAATTGCCATAGCATTTTGGTGCTGGACTGCTCATGTGGGCGGGACAAAGACTGATATGGAAATTAATATTTCCCTTCTGTGAAATGTACAGGGAGCTAAAGTGTGGCTTCAGACTCTCGAGTGGGTACCTTCCCAAAGAACAGGCAATTTAGCCGTGTTCGTTCCCGCAGAGGGGCGCCCATGACTATTTTTTTTATTGTTTTGGGGACTTGGGTTAAGTCACCCTAAGTTTCCTAGGGTCATGCTCAGAGAGGCACAGCTCCACCTCACTGATGAGGCCCAACAAGGCTGAAAAACGTGTCAGGGGTTGCTGTTGGTCCTCTTGCTCAGAAGAGAATTGCCTAGTATTTTGGTGCTGGACAGCCCATGTGGGCGGGACAAAGACTGATATGCAAATACATATTTCCGTTCTGTGAAACGTACAGTGAGCTAATGTGTGGCTGCAGACTCTCGAGTGGGTACCTTCCCAACGAACAGGTCATTTAGCCGTTCTCGTTCTCGCAGAGAGGTGCCTGTGACAATTTATTTATATGTGATTAATGGTTTGTATGTTATTTCCTGACTTGAAAGGGCAGGAAGAAGGCTAAAGCTACAATATGGCCAAAGTACAAGTGAAAATTCCATGGCACTGGCCACATTTAGTAGCCATACATAGTAAACGGAAAAGTGCACACACAAAAAAGCAAAGACGGTGAACATGTAACTGCTGCCACAAGCTTGTCTTTAGGCACATATAAAAGTAGCCAAAATACCAAATATGAAAAGTTTTGGAAATACAAAAGTATCCCCATTGCACTGCAGTGTAACCTTCATAACAGGGTCGATGGTGCTTAATGGAGGGATTGGGTTGTTGGTGAGAAAACATTGAAAAGACAAATTCAATCACATAAGGTATCCACAAATAAGCTTACTAAAAGGGAGCCAACCCACAAATTAGGCAATATTCTTGACTGGGTTGTAGCAAAGAACCGGACGCTCAGCCAGATTTGTGTCGATCCATGTATTTGGTCGGACCATTTTTTGGTGACCTTTTACCATCATTTCTTCCTTGCCCTTTGGCTCAGAAAAATAACCTTATAAAAAGGGTGGTGAGTAGAAACTTTAACAGAGTCAATAGTGTCGGACTGAAGCAGTGTCTCGCAGAACTCATGAACTCTACTATAGATGATGACTCCACCCAAGTTTTGGTGACCAAAAATGAAAAAGTGTTAACTTAATATTTGAATAATGTAGCACCTGCTAAATACAAGCTCATTAGAGAAAAAACTAACAATAAGAAATGGTGCTCATCTGCTCTGTCCGCCGGTAAACAAGAAAAGAGGAAAGCAGAGAGAATCTGGCAAAAAGATCAGATGCAGGTACACATAGTGGCTTGGAAGACTCTCGACAAATTATATCGTCAGATTTTTTTCAGCAAAGAAATCGTTCTTTGACTCACAGATATTAGCCTCCAAAAATGATTCTAATAAGTTATTTGAAACACTCAGAGGCTTAGAAAAACCTAAACCGGCACTTCATCAAATCTTCCCTAATTCTGAACATTAACCAAGGAACTAAGCAAAATGAAGCCCACGACCTGTGAGGGCGAGACCTTCCCCTCAAAATTAATATTGGAACATCTTAGTATTTTTCTCCCGTTCTTGGTCCGTTTCATTAATGCGACCTTTAGGGATTCATACATCCGTGACTCACTAAAAAACGTGGTAGTTACACCATTGTTGAAAAAGCCAGGACTGGATCAAAAGGTCTATACTAATTACAGACCAATTACCCATGTGCTTTTTCTATTGAAGGTGGTTGATAAGGTTGCTACCCTTCAGTTACAGGAGCGCTTGGAGAAATCTCGAGTTTTTCATCCCAGACAATCTGGGTTTAGGTCACACTATGGCACGGAAAGTGCCTTGTTGGACCTTCAAAGTGAACTACTCAGGATTATGGACAACAGCAAGGGCTGCTGATGTTGTTAGATCTATCATTGGCATTCGACCTTGTTGACAATAGAAGGCTTATAAGTCGGCGGAAAAACCTTGCTGGCTGCACCAGTAAGGCTGCCCTCTGGATTGAATCATTCTTGCAGAATAGAATGTCTAAAGTCGTCTGGGGTGAAGCTCGCTCTAAACCAGAGAGGTTACAGTACGGTGTGCCACACGGTTCCTCCCTCTCACCAGCCCTTTTTAATGTATTTTGTCGTCCGCTGTGCAATCAATTAGATTCATTGGGAGTTAGATTTTCCAACTATGGTGACGACACCCACCTGATTATAAATATTAGTGGGGACCATGAAAAAGATTTCCATCAAATTTCAAGAATCTATAGGTCCATTCAAAGCTGGATGTGCAATAATGGCATGTGTCTCAATGCCGCAAACACAGAGCTACTTATTTTTGGATGAGGCCAGGCACTCTCAAAGCTTGATGACAAATATTCTGATTTCTTGATTCAAAATCATCAAGTTTGTACCGTCCCAAAGGTTAATGCCCTGGGAATCGTGTTCGAAGCCTCTCTCAGTACAGATGCACAAATCCAGTACATCACAGGCAAGGCACAATATCACCTAAGGTTACTTAGGTTAATTAAACCTTTTGTCTCAGAGGCAAACTGTGCTACCATAGTACGTGCTCTGATTATGCCACACATAGATTATTGTAATGCCCTACTGGCTGGTGCAGGTAAGGGATGCATGCAGAAACTCAACATCCTGCAAAATGATGCTGTGCGCATCATTAAAAATATTCCTACGAGAGAACACATTGCAAGGCATCGTAAAGACCTACACTGGCTCTCGGTAGATGCGAGGGTTTGTTTTAAAGTTTGTACTGTAGTTCATAAATGCCCTTATGGCAACACACCTACCTATCTGAAAGATTCTATTAGCGTCTCCTGTCATAAGAAAGTAACAAGATCTAGCGACTCCATTCGCTTGACCATCCCTAAGAGTAAGCGGGTGAAGGGTCTCGGAAGGTCCTTCCAAGCGCAGGCAGCATGTCTATGGAATGGCCTTCCGAAGGAACTATGTGCAGACAGAAACATGTTGACTTTCAGGAAACGACTGAAAACAGTACTTTTCAAATAATTGATCTTTGACCCTCCCTGAATTCTGAATAGATGCTGTTGTGCGCCCTAATACCTGCAGGCTCCGGCGCCTTATAAACAAGCATATAAATAAATAAAATATCCATAGACAAAGTAAAGTATGAACAAAATCGAATACTAGCTGCCCTGCAAAATATAGTCTAGATGGTGCTTGTTTCATATAAATAAAAAGAGACAATATGCTTGTGCTGAATTCACAGGAGTGTCGATTTGAAGACAACCCAGAAAGACAGCAGTAGGGTAGACCTTTCGATGGCACCCAACTGAAATCACAAGAAACATGTTCACAGTTTCACCATTAATAAGTTAATACGGAGAAATTGGAAGTCTAGAAATGCTGCTCATAGCATTTTTCATCTGTTACTTTCTACTCTTGTATATTTGATTAAGGTCCCATCTGGCTCTCCTCTTAATTACTGCTCTGCTAAGATTCTTATGCTATGTCCCGATATCTTTGGAAAAGCGCTCCTTCCCATAAAATACTTCAATTGTTACCTATTAAAAAGCACAACCAACACCCCTTTTCTTAAGACCTATTCTCTTGATCTCTTTGTTCCAGCCAATTTCCTTCTGCTCCCTCTCTCTCTGCTCCACGCCTTCCCCACAAAACCTCCTGAACAGGCGGTGACTGAACAACTTCAATCTTTCATTAAGAACCAGGATATCCTACAGCCTTTTCAGAATGGGTTCCGTCCAAGACAAACGACTGACACTACTTTGCTCACCCTTCTCAATGAGATCCTTACAGTGACTGAAGCAGTAAGGGTTATCTTTCTTGTGATGCTCGACACTGTGGACCAGGACACCCTCCTAAACAGATTTTGGCTCATAGGATTGGGAAGAAAAGTGCTCTCTTGGTTCCCTTTCGTTCTGTTCGATCCTAGGCTTTTACTTGACCTCACTTTTCTTATTGGTCCCCATCATGGGTTCTTCTCTTGCTCCTCTTTTCAATCATTATGTTCAGCCTCTTGTTTCTCTTATTAATTCTTTTGACTTCTCTTTCTACATAAAGCTGATGACAAGTGCAGTGTCCACCATATGCAGGTGGATGCACTATAACTCACTTCTACTCAAATCTGAGAAGATTGTGGTGTTAGAACAGTTTTTCTGATGTTTTACCCAACTTCATCAAAACCATTTAACTGAGGCAGTACAAGTCTCCACTCTTAGTATAAGGCTGTACCACCTGAGTTTGTTGGTAGCGTAGACAGAGCCGCCAGGCTTATTTTAGGAGGGAGAGAGGGCTGTAGAATCAGTACAAATGAAATTGTAGTACAAATGGTCCAAAGAAACACTGAAACACTATGTATTGTAAAAAATAAATGGTTTATTTAAATACAGGTAGGCCCAGATAAATCTTGGGGGAAATTCTATCACATTATATATAACCACAATTATAAAAACACAACAATAATCTGGAAGGTACACAGACCAAATCATATAACCTTATTTGGAACACCTAACAGTAGTTCTAGGGAAGTAAAAGCTTTTTAAACACACTCAGTATAGGACACACCTATTCTTGGGGAGAAACACAATGGTCAGATTACATTCAGTAATTCAAGGGTAGTAGACCCTACCAGTTGTACCGTGACGCACAGTAACAAATCACATAATCAGTATACTGGACAGTATATGTTTTGTGAATAGTGGAACACTTATTCTGACAGTCAAAACCTACAACTACTTTTGTGATAACACAGTTATACTAGGTCAGTAAAACCTAAGGATGCAATATTCAATGCAGGTGCATTTCAGATCAGTGAAACAAAGATTGAGATGAGCAGTAACTCTTGTAACTTATTTTTGGATGGTACACAGCTAACTCAAGGTAAGTAAAACCCCTATACTTTTTCAATGGGCTATCAGCAACTTAGGGCAGGTATACACCTAAGACTCTTTTTATGTCTGTCTAAAACAGACCAGGGAAAGCAAAACCCAATGTTACACTTTATGAATGACAAGTTATTCTAGGTAGGTAAAACCTAATGTAGACCTATTCTGGACAGGCTAACAGCAGGACAGGGAAAGCAAGACCCAGTTGGGGAACACTCATACAATTATCCTAACAGGAATAATAAAGTGAAACCAACAGCATTACTTTTGGGAAGAGGCACAACCAAATCACAGGTGAGTATCACAGGTGAGTAATATACCCTTACATCTACTTTCTGTTCGAATGGCGAAACCGTTTCTAAGCAAAGAAAGAGGTATATTTTTCAGAATAGTGCAACACACATTCAAAGTAAGTAAGAACTTTTGTAACTGCTCACTCTCAGAGGTAGTTACCAACCAACTTCTTTTGCAAGTAAGTGGGCCTCATTACAAGTCTGGCAGTAGCCGTGCCGGTAAAACCGGCAGGCTGCCGCCGGACATGTGAATTTTTCCAGCGCCTAGCTTCAAGGAAACACCGGGGGATTCTGACCCTGGTGTTTCTGGAAGTCAGGCGCCGGAAAATGGTTAATCCCCATTCCCATTTGAGTCCCATAGAAATGGAGATGATGGAAGCACCAGCACCATTAATAACGGTGCAGGTGCTTCCGCGAAAGTCTGCGGGCGGGAAGGCAGCCGCCCACAGACTCGGAGTGTGTCAGTGTGGTAACAATGGTGCCGGTAGGCTTACCAGCACTGTTGTTACTGGACCGGTACACTCGTAATGAGGCCTAGTAACTTTTAAACACTTATTCTCTTTTCTAGGCAAAAGTCCCAATCCTTTAAAAGTCTTTCCCTTATTCTTGGAGCGTGAGTGTACTCAGTGGGTGGGTCACTCGGGTCTAGTGTCCAACAGTCAGTGCCAGGATAGGTTCTTAAGTCGCAAAAGTCAGAGTTCCTAAGGAAGACTGTTCAAACGTGTGAGTATTTTACTTTAGAGTTAGTTGAGGGTCCAGGGGCTTCACAGAAGACACCCTAGGAGGATTCCAGGAGTGATCCTGGGTGAATTGGACGAGAAGCCTCCCAATCACAGAAACCACCCCAAAAATCACAAGAGACTTAAGGTAAGTAAATACCCAAGCCAGCACAGTACCTCAGCACAGAAGAAGATTTAGCAGCAGGAGGACAGCAGGACCTGCAGCCAAAAACCTGGTCCGTGGATTCCTTGTCGTGGTGGCTGAAAACAGGACTTTGGAAGGGACTTTGCAGCAGGGATCAATGGGAAAGGCTCTAGGCAAGGTTTTCCTGGTGGCTGGATGCGGCTCTGTGGATTTGGCGCCTTTTTCAGGAGCACAGAAGAAGACAGAATATCACTGGTCGGATTCTCGTCATAACAAAGGTTCAGCAATCTGGCCAGGGGACTTTTCGGACTTGATTAGTGTCTCTGGAGATCCAGCAGGATGCTCACGAAGTTTCAGCGAGAATCGAAAATTCGGAAGACCGTGCACTGCACAATGGATCTAGGTCCCATGGTATTGTAGTTCCGCAAGGTCGCAGCACAGTGTAAAATGGCTCAAAATGCAGGTCTTCTTGAGTCTAGTGGGTCTCACCAGGCTCTGGATTAGGGTCATCAATTTTGGTGTCCCCAAGTCCATTGGAAGGAAGGGCTACAGCAGGCTCAGGTTACACAGCAGGCTTTCCGGTCGCTGGAAATCGTCTCAGCCGCTTTTACTTCATCATCCTCTTCGGTTTTGGTTCCAGTGGTCGACCTATCTTCAGCTTCCAGGTTCAGAGTATTTAACAGGATTTACAGCACAACTTCTGCATTCTTTCCCTGCATTTTACAACAAGGGGCGGTCTGGTTGTCCAATCAATTGTTAGTTTTAGTGTGAAAGGGGACACATTGTATCTCCCCAACACTCCACATGAGGTGGGGTGTGCTGATTTCACCAAATAAAATGTAAAAGCAATCCAAAGATCCTTTCGACCATTGGGAACTGTAGTTCTCTCAAGGTTAGCCAGAGAAAGTTAAAAGGTGAGCCCTTATGGCAACCCAGCAGCAACAGGCAGTCATTGCCAAAAAGTTGTCAAAGAGGATAACTTTTAAAAAACACAATGGGCCTCATCATGAGTTGGTCGGTAGCCCTTAAATGCGGCGGTAACAGTGTTACTGCCGCATTTAAGGGTCCACCCAATCTTGAGTCTGGCAGCACTTAACCCCAGCTCTAAGCTGGGGGTAAATGTGCCAGAAAAATGCTGATTTTCAGCGCAATTACCGCGCGTTAATGCCGCCAGCGGTAATTGCCCTAAAAATAAAATTACGTTTATGCCCAACCCGTGATCTGGCGGTAATACCGCCGAGCAAGTGGGCGGTAACGCAAATACAGTTGGGCGGTATCCCAGTCGAGATACTGCCCAACTCGTGATTAGGCCGTATGGAGAATCTAAAAAATGGCACACATAAAAAGAGTAAAAGATTCTGTTGTACAGGAGGGCGGAGCGTCCTCTGACGGGCCCATAGGTCAGAGCTCACCCTCGTGTTCCTGTGAGACAAGATAGCTGCACCTTGAGGAGGTTGGGGTGCAGGATTCACTTACTTCGACACAATTCAATAAGGACAACTCAATAGTTTGGCAAAGGGAATTCCGTTTAATGACAAGTACAAAAAACGGGGAAACAAATGGTAATCAACAGTGTCGCGATCGCATGTCTCGCTTCAACTCCCAACTTCTTCATTCAAACAGCAACTTTTATAGGCAAAGTGTGTCATCATTTGACGTGTAAAACTCAACGTTTGTCATGCAATTCTATTGGTTGGAAAAGGTAACTTAAGTATAGGTGCTATATCTGTATATGGTAATAGAGCATGCAGATTGGATAACTCTTATTGGGTGGGCGTCTACGCCCATCACTCGTGATAGACGTCACTACAACTACGACGTCTTATTGGTTCCACAAGCTATAGGACCATAGATTATTTGGTCCATTCTGATTGGGTGGGTTACACCCCTAAGCATAAATCTCCACTTTAATTAGCAGCATGCAGAATGGACACCCAGCTGCGGAGTGCCCCAAGATTCACCCCGCCTCCCTTCCATCAATCAGTACCTTTAGGGCTATGTGTCAATTAGTTGGCTAAGGATGGTCTCGAAACTGTAGCTTCTTATCAGGAAAAGTTATGGCATCCTCGAGTTCTGGCTGACATCAGACGTTGGTACCTCTTTGCCCTTGGCTGGTCACGTGTCTGTTCACCGTGAATCTGCTTCATTTTCCTTCTTTTCGTGTATTTAATTCTCCTTCGGCCTCGCCACCTGCCTGGGCCCCCTTATCTCGACCTTCACTGGCTGGCTGGTATGCTCTGAAGTTTCGATTCCTCAGAGTTGCCGCTCTCCTCCCTTCCTTAGGTTGACCTCAAATTCCCAGGCATGAGCTGCTTCTTACTGAGTTTCGATTCCGCGCTTTCCTTTGGCTTTGGCTGGAATATGAATCTTGGCCTTGTTAGTCCTTTGCAACATGGGCTTAATTCTGCTTTACTAAATGGAGTCACACTTGTATAGTGTGCTTCATTGAGGTAGGTATATGATTGTCGCTTGCCGCTCTAATCTTCTACTAAGCATTGCAAGCCGTATCGTTTTCTTAGCTTCTTGAGTTCCAAGCCTATTTACACGCGTTAGCTGGTTGGTTACTTCGATTTTGTTCCACAGCAATGTTTCCTTATTTTTCAACGTCGTCTCCTCCTCTGTGTCCATTACATCTATTTTCATAGCTACTCGCACTGGCGTGTTATCTTTGTTTGTCATTTTCGTTCATCCGCGAGTCTGTCCGGGCCCTCGTGTCGTTACCACTGGCCGTCCATTAAGGCTCTTTGGGTCTCTTCGTGGACAGTCTGTAGGTACTCTTCATTTTGCGTCAGCTGCTGGTACGGTTTTGTCTAAGAGGGCACCGGGCAGCCCATGGTTGTCTGGTTATGGGTGCTTCAACAGGTATTGCTCTTCTGATGGGCACCGGGCATAGGCCCAGTATAGCTCTCTGTTGGTTCAATTGCTCCTCGTACATCACATATTTTGGCGAGTATGTTCCTGATACCTCAAACTGTGGGGTTGGGGTGTAGGTCATGTCTGGGACCTCCTCTACACTCCCTCCTCTGGTCGGTTCATCTACCACTTCTGCTTCCTCCTTTTTGGTTCGTCTTACTTGGCTCTTCTGCATCTTGTTCATCGTCTTCTGGGTTTGTACACGATGGTGTGAACGTATGTCTCTTTGGAGTCCATATTTTTATCACTCCTTTCAGACTTCCTGCTGTTTTTACATGTTCGTCTTTGTTCCAGGTCATTAGCTGGCATTGTCCATTTGGTGTCATGATCCCTGCTTCCAAGGGGTCAGGACTTGCCCCACGACCTTGGAAGCAGGCCCATGACTCTGATCCCAGGAACCAGCCAGTCCCTATAGGGACCCTCTGGACCTTGTCCTGGCGCCAGTGGCGCCAGGCTCATGATGATGACTGGTCCCGGCACATGAAGCGCTGGGCTCATATTAGATAAGAGTGCTTGGTGGACCTACCTGTAGCAGACCATGCTGCTTACTTACCAGCTAACTGGTCTCCTGATCCTTCTCTGCCTGGAACTACTTTTTCTGTCTGGGTGGAGCAGGAGCCACTCCCTGGAAGCAGAACACAGGAACTCTTTTAGAAATCTGGAACTCTTTTCTTACCTGGGTGGGGCCATGGAAGGAGACGCCTAAGCACTACAGAAGGCTATTTAAACCACACCCGATTGGTTTCACGTGCTTCGTGTTATTCTGCATCTGCAGCAGGACGCTCACCGTGTCAGCTCCAGGAAACCTCCAGCTCCAGGTCCTGTGGACACGAAATAACCTGCTGGAATCCAATCTTCAGTCTTCTGCAGCTCCTGCAAAACAAAGGCACAGGTTAGGCTAAAGTAAAGGCAGTGAATCTACTTACCTAATCCAACGGCAGCATCCAAGGCGCCTTTTTCTGCCTTTCTCTTCCGGCATCCGACATCTGCAAAGAGAGAGAACATCGGTCAGTAATATTCAACTACAAGTTCTGCTTACCTGTGTTACGCCGTTCAAACTCAGCTCGCGCTGCATTCCGGCACCTGCAAGGCAAGATACATCGGTTAGTAACGCTTAGTTACAAGACTGCTTACCTGTGTTACGTTCGCTTTCAATCTGTTCGCGCTGCACCTCAGTACCTGCAAAGACAAAAGAGACATTACGGAGCATTTTCCAGCGCTAGTGCAGTCTTTTTACTCACGTGCCATTAGAAGGATAATCTTCATCGTCACAGCATCTGAAAAGGGAAAGACATAGACTTTACAGACTTAACACTTTTGAAAGAGAAGAGAACAATGCAAAAGGAACTTTAATACTTACAAGGCACGCTCGTGCATTAACGGCGTCTTCGCTCTCAGCAAATCCTCTGCTATCAAGAGGCAGAGCTCGCATCCAGTGAAGCAACTGGACCCAGCGCCCCTGCACAAGACGCAGGATGGAGAGCCCGGCATTTACCTATATAAGGTAAGCGCAATATCAACCAGTTCCACGGGGAAAGAAAGGGCTAGAGGGGCTAGGAACTTTCCGAACCTTCCAAACACTAATACCTTGGTTTACCCTTGCAGACATCTCACTCTTCAGCTTAAACTGTCGGTGGGAAGGGGGCCCAGTCCGGGAGCAAAACGAACCCTGCGCCTAACACTGAAGACAGTATCCTCGCCAGATCAAGACCTGCGCCTCCGGGGGAACCAGGTGAGCGTTACATTTGGGTTGCAGTAGATCCATTTCCCTTCATACCTTCTTCGTTTTCTGGGGTATGCAAACTTTGTTCCTTCTGGCGCAAATTCGCTGGCCTTCACAAAGTTTTTTATTTCTTCATCAGTCTGATCTCTGGGCTTCCAACTTGGTTCGACATCGGCCACGATTTTCATCCCAATGGCTTTCTTTGCAGTTTTCTGGCACTGTGTGATGATTATCTTGATAACACAAAATCCTAGCAGTATCATTACTAGTAAGGCTCCGAGAAACTTGAATATGTCTACCATCCATTGTGGGAGCCATGAGAATAGTGCTCCAAACCAGCTATCATCATCCACTTCGTCAGTTTCATCGATCATCTGGTTCTTTAGGTTTGACAACGTACTTATGGCTTCTGTTAAGGTTCCATTTTCTTCATCATGTGCAGGTATAAATGTGCAACATGATTCTCCGATTTATGCGCAAACTCCTGCATCCATCGCTGTGATCATGTTAAGTACATATCTGTTCTGGAGGGTCATCAATCGGATTGCTCTCAGTTCTTCTTTGATCGTGTTAAATGCTTTTATGGTGGTGTTGATGGTCTGCAATAACTCCCATCTGGTTATCTGCAACCATTTAGCATTCACTCCGACTTGGATGTGTGGCAAGAGTAGTGTTGTGAATACTGTTGAGGTGAGGCTAAACAGCCTGTGTTCGTATGGGATTGCATAGAATGCTTCTTCTGATTTGTCAGAAAAGTAATTTTCTCTCTTCATCCGGGATACCAGTTCCACAGATCTCCTCTTCCTTAGATGAGCATCTGCTTTTGGGAAACTGTCAATACTCAGGTCACCTTTTGGGATCACTAGTGCAGGAATGTGGACATTCACTAGTGTGAATATGCCTCCCTGGTTTTTCGGTAGTCTTATATATGCCTTGGATCCACACGCCCAGTAATGGTCCATAATAACTGTGGTTCCTTGAGTCATTCCTGGAGCTTCAAAGATTCATCTGCAGTTTTTATTCTCCCCCATCTTCCTTGTGCCAACTATATCTCTAGGTTTCTCAGGCATGCTTGTCCGTGGAGCAGGCGTCATTATCTGTATCGCTGTGGTGGGAGAAGGTTTTGTGTTTCTCTTCCTCTCCTCTTGTATTCTCTCGTAGAGCTCCTTTAACCACCACCTGTGTACCATCTGTCCAATGTATGGCCGCGTTGTGGGCCTGGTGCTTGTTCCTTGTGTTGGAACTGGTGTGCTCGTCGTTACAGTCTCTAAGGTTCTATTTTTCAGTTCCTCATGCAGTTTCTTCGCTCTAGCTATAAATGGGAACAAATGGTCTATCAGCATTTGTGTCTTTGCAGTGAATTCTCTTGTAGCTGTCTCTGTCTTTTTGAGGGCTTTTGTTATATCTTCCTTAGTTGGTCTTTCACTTGATTCCTCCTGGTCACTTCCACTATTTTCTGGAACTGGTTGTTCAGTAGGCAGTCTCTTACTTTCTGTTGCCATTGTTCGAGGTTCTGTAGCCATTGACACTTGCCCTTGTTCGTGTGCATTCAGTGGTGTGTGCGTGTAGTGGTCAGTGCTACATTTTCATTCATTCCGCGCAGACCCTGTCTCCAGCTTTTCTCTTCATTCATTACCTCAACTGTGTATGAATCACTGCTAATTACATTCAATTTTAGTTTGTTTACTTTACCATCAGGTTTTCTTGGGACTGGAATAACTATATAGGGTCTAGGTGCCTTTGTGGGACTCATGTGTACCTTATCCGGTGTGTGCACTGAAATTGGGACGCTTCGTGCACCAATGAAAAATGCAGGTCTGATTGTTAACGACAGAAAAATAATTATAATTACTACGCATATACACATGATTGATCTGTACGACAGCTGGCAGCATTTCCTTCCCGGGAAGTTTGGGTACCCCTCTGTTTGCAGGAGGACCAAATTACTGTTCTGGGCCCCCATTTCGATCATGAGTCAATGTCGGTGTTTTAATTCATTTTCACTTACTCCGTTCCTGTTTCTCAAAAGTTTTGCATCAAAGTGTCATGTGCTTTAAGTGCTTTAACGAGTCCCCCTCTTGCGGTGTGGCTATTGTCTATGGTTATATGAAACAGTTCTCCTACTAGACTATGGAGAAAGATTAGACTAACACTTTTGGTGAGTCACATTTATTATGCATATTCAAAATTGGTAAGTTCCCCGTGGACCCCCCCCTATCTGCTTCAGTCCTGAGGACATGCTGGAACCTGTTTAGATGCGGAAAAATGGAAAAAATTGTATCACTCAAAATCAAATAAAAATAAAAAATAAAAATAAAGATAAAAATAAAGAATAAAAAAAAATAAAACGAAACGGTGAAGTTCTCTTCTCTGCTCTTCTCGATCTGTCCCATGGCATAAAGATGAAGAACTGTGCCTCTGTCCCCTCCATCTGTCCCTCGGCGGAAAGATGAAGAACAGTGACTTTGTCTCCTGGATCTGTCCCTCGGCGGAAAGATGAAGAACAGTGTCTCTGTCTCCTGGATCTGTCCCTCAGCGGAAGGTTTCACTGGAATCTCCTTAGGAACATTGGACAGTTCTACCTGGAGCATGATGCCATGGAGGAGTGTTCCCATGTGTGCAGTGTTAGCTGGGTCTCTGAGGAAGGTGAGGACGTCAACCTTTGCAGGCCTTCCCACCATTTCTGGATAGTCCGTGACTAGCCGGAACAGGACATTGTGTGCCAGCCGGCTGTCCTCGGGCGACAGGGACATTTGTCCTGCTTTGCTGGGTTCTGGATCACAGGCCTTTCTTTTGACGTGAACAGTCTCTGCACTTTCCTGCTGCGTGGATTGCGACCACATAGTTTAGCTTGATCCACAGTTGGTTCAAGTGTTCAGTATTCTTGGATCTCTGATGTATGTGAGTGTATCTGTTGTTCTCCCGACGAGTCCTGGGCATTCCTCTATGATGCGAAAGAAAAGCGTGTATGTGAGTTCATCGATGATTACTTGTGGTGGAAGCATTTGTGTTCTTATCACTGTATTCCGACAACTCGGCGAAGGCTTCCGTGATGGCACTCAGCAGTTGCCAGATTACTTTCTTGTTGGCAGGATCTTGTATAAAGTCTGTGACACTGGTTACTCTCCCTACAAGTGACGGATATGATATTACCACTAACTGAAAGTAAGTGTTTACATCCCATGTGAGATTTCTGCTGGGAGATACCATGAGATCTGCAAAACAAAGTCTTGTTGCTGGTTGCTTCAGGTTACTGTGTTAAGCTTTTGACGTAAAGTCCTTGTGTACAGTCTATCAGAGTCTTGTTTCTTAGACGATGTCTAAGTGTGGCTTGATTCACAAGTTCGTATTGTCAGTGCGTTGTGGCTTAGATGCGTAATCTCTTCTTCACCCTGCAACTAGGATGCACAAAGTGTCCATTATGTTCTTATCCCCTTTTTTGCTTAGAGGAAATGTCTAGTTTAAAGCCACAATTTTCAAACAGAGTTCATTTGTCTTGGCTTTGCTGCTCATGCGTCCTTCTTCCTCATCATGGATCTCGTCTGCATGTGCTGAGGTACTTCCCCGTTGTCTGTGATTTCTTCGCGGTGGGGTGCAGCTAGAGGGATCTCGCCAACATAAGGTTTAATGTCATTTAGGAAGATCCATGCTCTCCGGCCTTGCAGCTTGACGGCAGAGGGAGTGCAATCCTCTACGATGAACGGACCATTGCATTTTGGCTCGTCCCACCTTTTTCGTGTGTGGTTTTTTTACCAACACAACGTCACCAGAGAAGATGAGAGGCGCGCATAGACCTTGAACTGTGTCTGTTTCAGCATTTCCTGTTGTGTTTTGTGCTGTACTGCACCCTTTTCGCCGTCGCTGCAGTTGGTCTGAAACAACAGAAAGGCTTGATGTCATGCAGTTCAGGTCCTCCTGCATTTCGGTTCCCAAGACCTCTCTGGTTGGCTGGGCATCACATCTAGCTCTATGTCACGGGGTAAGGAGGGTCCTCATTCTCCTTCCCGTAACTATCTCGTGCGGCGTAAGATGATGGTCGGAGCCTGGTTGGTTCCGAAGTGCATACAATGCCAGTGGTAGACAGTGCAGCCATCCCCTCTTTAGAGTAAGCTTCAACTTGGCTATCCTTTCCTTTAATAAGACGTTGAGCCTCTCACAGATACCATTACCTTCTGGATGATACGCTGACGAGAACTTCTCCAGCATGGGGTCTGGCATGGATTCACATGCTCATGAATATTCCTCGTCGTCAGGCTGGGAATCCTTGGTAAAGAAAAAATCAATATCAGTTTAGTTTCTGATCTGTCTTTCTTAGTAGTAACCAATCAATGGTCTCTGGGTCATACTGCCCCAGCCAATGACTGCCCTCTCCCTAAGCCTCTCCCCTGGCAGCCATCCTCAGATTTTTACCGCACGTTCAAGTGTTGGGAGTCCTCGTGCTATAGCTCTCGAGCTTTTACTGCGTTTTGTGTTTTATCGAAGAGTTTAATCTCATTTTTTCGGTCAATCGAGCCTCAAGCTCCACCGTTTCTACTTCCGATCAACGGGGACCCATTTCGGAATTTTCTACGCCCCCAAGGGCGAAGTTTCATCGAGTTACGCTTATTGGAGGATTCCAGAAGATCTGAGGCCTACCTTGTGGACATGGCCCAGGACAAGGGAAGCTCGACACCCGGATCCAAGCTGTTCAGGAACTGCCCTGGATGCGGATTACAGAATGTTTTCAAGGAGGATGAACATTCGAGATGTCTCTACTGCCTTCACGAAGACAAAACGCACGTGGAAAAGGACTGTGCGTTTTGCAAGAACTTGTCGGAACAGACTATGAGGGATCGTCGGATCCGCCTCGCCAACTGGCTGGAGAAGGGACAAGCAGGTGAGAGGAAGAAGAAGTCTGAGCGGTCTTCTAAGTCCTGTGAGGGTGCCCCGGCAACGGGGGCCCAACAGAAGGCAAAGCACTGCAAGTCTGTGGGCACCAGGAGCACCGAAGGATTGGGCTCCTCGGCTGCCAGGCCGGGCGCACTTTCACAGACGCCGTCAACCACGGGCCAATGCTCTGGCTCAGGGAAGAGAAAATCCGAGAACCCGGGTAAGCTTCTGGAGAGGCCCTGGTCGATCTCGAAGGAATCAGCCGAGGGGGAGCGAGGCAGTGACCCTCCCCCCAAGATGAAGGCCTCAAGAGCGCCCAAGGTGGTGAAGTCCTTGATTCATTCGGCTAAGGCCTCTATCGAGGGAGTCGCAGCGGCCCTGGCGAAGCCTGTGGAGGTTACCCCAGTGGAGGCGACCTCGGGGCCCAGAGTTTCCCTGCCACCACGGAGGGAATCCTCTTTTCAGCCCATCGATAAGATCCCGTGAAGACCCCGGTGGAAAAAGGGGGGGTGGTGGCCATTACGGACACGGATACAGCCTCTGAGGAGGAGCTGGTTGAAGTCATGAAGGGCCTCGACGAGAGGTTCGAGAAGGTCCGGTCCCACGGGAATAACCCAGAGAAGGCTGACGAAGAAAGCGATGGTGGCGCCGACGAGGCTCCCGTGGAGGAGTAGCAACCATTGTGCCTGTCTCAGCCAGTGCCCGAGCCTCAGGACAACTCGGTGGCCATTTTGATGGCAATCCAAACCTTATGCACAGAGATAAGGACGAGGTTGCCTCTAACCCCAACGGATGACCCAGCAGAACCGGGCTTGTCGGGAAGCCCTCCAAACAAGCAGAGGAGAGTTCACCCCCCCCCGCCTTTCCAGCCCTTGCGGCCCGCTCAGCCTTCATCTCCTTCCCCTGATCCTAGGGATGACACGGGAACAGACACGGCCACGACGGGGACGGATGACGACGGTGGTGACGACGGGATGGGCTTCCATCACCACTCCCTCGGGCCTCCCCGCCCGACGAAATTGGCTCCTTCCACGCCATGATTGCCAGGGCATCTGAGCTTTTCCAGCTCTGCCCCAAAGAACAGAAGAGGGAAGGCTTCCTCTATCAGCGGCGCAAGGCCAAGAAGAAGCCGGACCTCGTGGTGCCGTTGATTGACGATATCTGGGATGAGGGACTTGCTCTCCTGAAGAACCCGTCCACGACGCCCGCCAAGAGGGATCGGTACAAGAAGAAGTACCGGGTCCCCGATTCTGCCCCTTTGTGCCTTAGGGCACAGCCGACCTCGGATTCGGTCGTCTCAGCGGCGGCCAAGAAGAAAGCGGCAGGGCGAAGAAACTGGATGCCATGGGACGACGAGTCATCTCGTCTGGGACAACGACAATTAAGGTGGCCAACACCCTAGCGATTGTGGCCCGCTACGACAGGGAGCTGTGGTACAAGATAGCTCCCCTGCTGGACTTCCTACCGGACGACAAGAGGGCGGAGGCCCTGGAGACCCTGCAGGAAGGTGAGGTGGCGTCGGACCACGCCATAACGGTGGTCACGAACATCGCTGACACCGGGTTCCGCCAGTTGGGCAACAGTGTTTGCTTTCAACGGCGGGGATGGCTCAAGGCAACAGATTTCCGGCAGGACGTGCAAACCAGAGTTTTGGACATGCCCTTCGACGGGAACAACTTGTTTGGAAAAACAGCGGATGAGTCACTTCAGGCCATCAAGACCGACACAGAGACGGCTCGGGCCTTGGGAGTTTTGCAGCAATGACGGCTGCCCTTTTGGAACGCCGGAGGCAGACAGGGTGCCTCCAAGGGATCCGGCGGCGGCTCCTCGACGTACCGCCAAGCGGCCCGCTCCTCATCGCAGGAGGCCTTATAGAGGACGCGGCAAGTCAGGAGGATCTTGTCGTCGTCGCAAAGGAGGCCAAGGCGGCAAGGCCGCCGCCAAACAGGACTGAACCGGCCGTAGCGTCTGGCCCCCACCTGAGCACCCCGGTGGGAGGCCGGCTGGTGAAGTTCGTCAGCGTGTGGGAGTCCATCTCCATCGACCGTTGCATGCCCTGGCCCACGGGCACACTCTCGAATTTCTAAAGAAGTGCCCCCGCATTCCTCCCGTGGCCAGGAAGGAAAATCCTGTCTCTCAACTGCTGTAAGGGCGATGCTCAAGAAAGGTGCCATCGAGCTCGTGCCGAAGAGGCTCCGGAGTATACTCAAGGTACTTCCTCGTTACAAAGAAAACAGGCGGTTGGCGCCCCATCCTGGACCTGCATCGGTTGAACAAATACATCAAGGTCCAAATGTTCAGGATGGTCACCCTCCAGCACATGCTGGGACAGTTGGAGGAAGGCAACTTCCTATCGTCGCTGGACTTGGAGGATGCTTACTTCCACATCCCATTCTAAAAGGACACCGAAAGTATCTCAGATTCGTAGTCCAAGGGCGGCACTACCAATTCAAGGTCTTTCGGATTGAAGTCGGCGCCCAGGGTATTTACCAAGTGCCTAGCACCAGTGACGGCGTGGCTGCACCTGCGGGAGATCCACGTTTACCCCTACCTGGACGATTGGCTCATCCGTGCAAGGACAAGAGAACTCGCCGTCGAACACACAGCGAAGACCGTCCAACTACTCACGGATCTGGGATTCTCCATCAACTACTCGAAATCCCACCTGGTTCTGTCGCAGGTCGCACTGTTTCTGGGAGCAAAGCTCGATACAGTGTCGCGATTGGCTTCTCCATTGGAGGAGAGGACGAAGGCCATCTTGGGCAAGGTGCAGGTGAGATCCATCAAGTCCCTGCTCGGAATGATGTCCACATGCATCTACCTGGTGCCCCTGTGCAGGCTACGGATGCGCCCTCTACAAGAGTTCCTCGACGCTCGTTGGATACAAGCGACGGGCAGCTTCGAAGACAGGATCCCGCTCAACAAGGCTTTCCAACAAGCGATTAGATGGTGGGGCACCCGCGCGCATCTCGTGGCGGGAAAGGACTTTCAGACCCCGGCACATCTGGAGACGCTGACGACGGACGCATCCCAGGAGGGATGGGAAGCACACACCAGAGATCTCCACGCAAGAGGCTTTTGGCTCCCGGAGGAGAGGTCACTCCACATCAACATCCTGGAGCTCCGAGCTGTGTTCCTGGCCCTCAGGTCGTTCCTTCCGTCCCTCAAGGGCAAGGTGGTGAGGGTCTTCACCGACAACACCACCACGATGTTCTACATCCGGATGCAGGGAGGCACCAGACCCCCAGCCCTATCCAAGGAGACCCAGGATCTTTGGCACTGGGCCGTCGCCCAGGGGATGTTTCTGGTGCCCTTCCATCTGGCAGGAATAAAGAACACCATCGCCGACTCACTCAGCAGGGAACTGCGCTTGTGCCACGAGTGGGAGCTGCATCAGGATCAAGCAGATCGACTCTTCTAACAATGGGGCAAACCCCAGATCGACCTGTTCGCGACGGCGGCGAACTGCAAGTGCCAGAGGTTTGCCAGCAGGTTTCCCCAGCTGAGGAGCATGGGCGATGCTTTCTCGTTCCCCTGGGATGGCCTGTTCCTGTATGCGTTCCCCCCGTTGCTGTTGCTACTGTGACTCGTCAACCAACTCAAGAGGTCCCGGTGCAGGATGATCCTCATCACACCGGCGTGGCCGAGACAGATCTGGTTCCCGGACCTTCTGGACTTGTCAGCGTCCCCCCCAGTCAAACTATCGACGGACGCAGATCTTCTCTCCAGAGAAAGAGGCGCCATCCTCCATCACGACCCGGGGTCGCTGAACTTGCAGGCCTGGCTCCTGCGGCACTAGAGTTTGGAGGGTACGATATCCCGGCAGACTGCAAAGAGGTGCTTGCAAAGGCCAGGGCATCCTCAACTCTCAAGTTCTATGGACACAAATGGAAGAGGTTCTCTGTCTGGTGCCGTGCACAGAAGATTAACCCTCTGTGAATTATGGCCCCTCAAGTGCTGCCGTACCTGCTGTCGCTGGCCAAGGCGGGGCTGACCATCAAAATACATCTAGCAGCGATCTCCCGCTACACCAGAACTACGGGACGATCATCTCTGTGGTCTCCTCGCCTGGTGAAGGAGTTTATGAAGGGACTGTTCCATTCATTCCCGCCGGTGAAGGCTCCGGCCCCGGCGTGGGAGCTCAACATGATGCTGACCAGGCTTATGAGGGCGCCTTTCGAGCCTCTGCATTTGGCAGCGTTGAAGTTCCTGTCGTGGAAAACAGCATTTCTTGTGGCCATCACCTCTGCACGACGAGTGGGAGAGATCCAGGCCCTATCCTGCAAGCCTCCATACTTGACTTTTCACGAGACGAGGGTGGTGCTGAGGACGCACCCCTCCTTCATGCCCAAGGTGCCGTCGGACTGCCATCTCAACGAGGCCTTGGTGTTACCAGTTTTCTTCCCGTCGCCTTTGTCGCCAGCCGAGAGGACTGCACTCGCTGGATGTAGCTAGATGTAACGCTCACCTGACTCCCACGGAGGCGCTGGTCTAGTCTGGATTGCTGTGGCCTCTTCGAGCGTGATGCGCAGAACT
Organism: Ambystoma mexicanum; assembly: GCF_040938575.1. NCBI lineage: Eukaryota > Metazoa > Chordata > Amphibia > Caudata > Ambystomatidae > Ambystoma > Ambystoma mexicanum. Next base: position 436,091,235 of record NC_090922.1, on the reverse strand, counting down.
CGGAACACTGACTGAACAGGACCCTCAAATCTTGCTTGTCTGGCCCGTAGGAATATCCTTCTGCAGATGAGAAAGGAGATTAACAGTCTGCAGAATAGTGTGCTTGCTCCCCCCTTCTTCCCTTCGTTCTTCTCTAACTTCCTCCGAAATCCCCGGTTGAAGCTCACCTTATGGTTTGAAAGGATGAACTCTCCATCCTGCTTCTGGTGCAGGGGCGCGTGTTTGTCCAGTTACTTCACTGCTTTTCAGAATGGCGCTGGCAAAATCCACTTGACTTTTCCGAGCGGAACGCCGTAAGTATGAAGATTACAAAAGTTCAAGTGTTGAGCCTCCTTTTCTGTTGCCTTCCTAACCTGTGATCTGTCCTTTATTTCAGGTGCAGAATGAAGGCGATGCGTTGAGGGATTGAATTGCCGATGGTAAACTCAGGTGAGTTAGCAATGGGGGCGATCCCTCTTAATGTCTTTATATTCTTCCAGTAATGTCTTTTTGTCCTTTCCCCATAGGGTCTGGGGTGCGGTACCTGCCAACAAAGCGGCGCCGATCCAAAATGAGGAATGGTCCACCAACAGAAGACCGGTAAGTGTTATGGCGGTAAATTAGGCTTTCTTCATATGTTCCTTCTGCTCACCTTTTGTCTCTTCTTCTCTCCCCTAGGCGCAGAGATGTGGCGACCGGTGCAGACAGTCGCGGTGGAGCCAGAAGAACTCCCGGGGACAGGTGAGTGAAGCGTGGCGCTGCAGCGAGCAACGCAGTGCTTTTAAATGAAAGTCTTTTCTCAGGAACGCTGGCGTGAAGGTTCTGGATGCAGGTAAGAAGTTTGATAAAATTCTTGGTTTTCACCTTTCTCTTCTCTTCTTTCCTTACAGGTGTTCCAGGATCAAGGCGGGCGTGGCTGGAGACCAGATGCAGGAGCAGACACGGTGAGCGTTCAGCTGCTTGGATGCAGAACAACGCGAAGCGTGAGCTACTGTCTGGCCGTGGCTTAAATAGCCCCCAAAGTAGTTCCAAGTAAGTATCCTTCCCTGGCCACGCCTGAGTGGCAAAATAGTCCCAATGAAAAAATAGTCCCTTTCAGGTCTCAGGGAGGCCTGAATCTTGCAGCATGGTCTGCATCAGGTAAGTGCACAAAACACCTTCCTTTATGAGCCCGGCACCTATGGCGCCAGGACTGATGTCCAACTATAAGGGGCCGCTGGGCTTTTACCCGGGGGCATGATGCCTGCTCCCGGGGGTGCTGGGCCTGGCCTGGTGATCCGGGGGTAGGCATCATGACAGCACTCCCCCCCAAGGCCCCTCCCAAGGTCGTTCCCCCTGGAGGTTTCGGTTTGTTTGGGAAATTCCGATGGAACCTTTTTACCAGCCGAGGTGCATGTATGTGGTCGCTGGGTTCCCAAGACCTTTCCTGAGGCCCGTACCCTTTCCAATCAATTAGATAGAAAAGTTTTGATTTTGAGATCTTAGAATCCAAAATGTTCTTCACCTCGAATTCAGGCTCCCCATCTATCTGGATTGGTTCTGGTGGCTTTATTAATCTGGTTCCTGGTTGCACTGGTTTCAAAAGTGACACATGAAAAACGGGGTGAATCCGCATGTTAGCTGGTAGATCGAGCTTGACTGCCACTGGGTTAATTATAGCTTTGATCAAGTAAGGGCCCAAATACCTTGGATTAAAAGTTCGAGGTCCCTTGAGCAATAAGTGTTTGGTAGCCAACCATACTTGATCCCCTATTTGGTATGGAGGCGCCTCACTCCGATGCAGATCCGCATTCTTTTTGTATTTCCCTTGCGCAAATGTGCAGTTGCATCCTTGAAGGCTTGAGTTATTGTGGAATGCAAATGGTCCACTGCGGGCATTTCAAGGCTCAGAGGTCAGTCCAGGTCTGAAGTACGAGGGTGATGTCCATATAGGGTATAAAAGGGGCTTTGTCCAGTTCCAGAGTGTACCGAGTTATTGTATGCATATTCGGCCACCCATAAAATATCCTTCCAATTACCCTCCGATTGGTGCAACATACATCGTAGGTATTGTTCAAGGGTCTGGTTCGTTCTCTCTGTCTGACCATCGGTCTGTGGGTGGTGGCTGGTTGAGAGTCTTACGTCGATTTGTGCCAGTTGACAACACTTTCTTCAAAAATGAGAAATAAACTGGCTTCCCCGGTCGGAGACTAGTATGGACGGGAATCCATGCAAACGGATGATATTTTCGAGGAATTCCTTGGCTAGGACAGAAGCTGAAGGTAATCCTTTCAACAGAATAAAATGGGCCATCTTGGAAAATAAATCCACCACAACCAGAATAGTATTGTATCCATTACAAGGGGGCAGGTCCGTGATAAAATCTAGTGACAAGGTGTGCCAAGGTGCTGTTGGAATGTCTAAAGGCTGAAGAAGACCGGCGGGTTTTGTCTTTTGGCCTTTGTTTTGGGCGCAAACTCCACAGGACATCACGAAAGATTTAATATCCTTTCACCAGGAAGGCCACCAGAATTGTCGTTTAATTTTTTCCTCAGTTTTGGCAATGCCAGGATGTCCTTCCATCAGGGTATCATGATGACGGGAAATAACCAGTTCTTGCAATTCCTTTTCTGGCAGAAATAAGCGTCCTTGGAAGTAAGGTAGGCCATCGTTCACCGAAAAGTAAGACCCCTTTTGGATCCAATCCTGCAAGGCTGGAGAGTCCAGGAGTTGTTTTACCCGTGCTTGAATGTCTTCAAGGGTTTGTAAAGAGGTTATCCCCAAAATTCTTTGTTCGGGAATTATCGGCACAGGTTCTGAGTTTGTGCCTATTTCTCCCATTCCTATTCGAGATAGCGCGTCCACTTTGCCATTCTTACAGCCGGGGCGGTAAGTGATTACAAAATCGAACTCAGCAAAGAACAAAGCCCATCGGAGCTGACGTGACGATTGAGCCTTGGCAGTTTTTAAAATATTGTAAGTTTCGGTGATCAGTGATCACGGTGATGGTATGCCTGGCGCCAAGAAGATAATGCCGCCAAGCCCTAAAGGCGGACTTAATGGCTAATAATTCCTTGCCGGTGATTGCATAATTTACCTCAGGCGGCGAGAACTTTCTGGACCAAAATGCTACGGGGTGCAGTTGGTTGGTTTCAGGGTCTCTCTGAGACAGGACAGCTCCCATGGCTAAGCTGGACGCGTCGGTTTCGACTATATAAGGGAGATCGGGACGCGGGTGCTTCAAAATAGGTGCAGACGTGAATTTAGCTTTCAATTCCTGAAAGGCCTGTTCGGCTTCCTCGGTCCATTCGAAGCGTTTATTTTTTCGCAAGAGTGCAGTGATGGGTTGTACCACACGTGAAAATTCCGGGATAAATCTGCGATAAAAATTAGCAAAACCAAGCATGCTTTGGACACCTTTCACCGAACTGGGTGATGGCCATTTGAGGATGGCATCCACTTTTCGTGAGTCCATTCGGACCCCTTTAGGTGTCATTATGAATCCAAGAAACTCAACCTCGGTGGTATGGAAAACGCACTTTTCCAGCTTTGCAAACAGTTTGTGCTGGCGCAATTTCTCAAGGACGGCCCTGACATGCTTTCTGTGATCAGATTCCGAAGAGAAGTACACAAGAATGTCATCGATATATACGACAACACAAACATCAATGAGTTCCCGAAGGACATTGTTCATGAAGAATTGGAAGGCAGCAGGCGCGTTGCACAACCCGAAAGGCATCACCTGGTATTCGAATAATCCATATTTTGTACGGAAGGCCGTTTTCCATTCGTCGCCTTCTTTTACTCGCACCAGATGATAAGCCCCCCGGAGATCTAACTTGGTGTATACGCAAGCGTCCTTCACCTGGTCAAGGAGTTCAGGGATCAGAGGCAGAGGGTAACGGTTTTTAACAGTTATCTGGTTCAATGCGCGGTAGTCGATACAAGTTCTAAGGTCGCCTTCTTTTTTGGGCACGAAGAACAAAGCCGAGGATGCCGGAGACCTTGACGGGCGAATGAAACCATTGGCTAGGTATTGATCTAAATATTGTCTCAAATGCAGATTCTCAGGTTCAGTAAGGGCATAAATCCTGCTACAAGGGGGTTGTGCACCGGGCACCAGGTCGATTTGGCAATCGTACTATCTGTGGGGAGGTAACGTGTTGGCCTGTTCCTTTTGGAAGACGTCCTGAAAGTCTTGGTATTCCGGAGGTAGTTGCATGGAGACAGAGGTTACAGACGCTAGACTAATCTTCAGATTTTCTGGGTTGCAGGTTTGTGCACAATCTGGGAAGGTTATTCTCTTCGCTCGCCAATCAATTTGAGGATTATGTGTCTCTAACCAAGGGATTCCGAGAATAACCTGAAACTGTGGAGCCTTGATTTCATCAAACACAACTGCCTCCCGATGGCCGTCCGGACCTATAAGTGTCACCTCAGCAGTGGAATGTGTTACCGGTCCCGAGGCAATTTCGGTTCCATCGACTGTGGTGATGACATCTTTGCTGGTTTTAGGACGCAGAGGGAGGTTAATCCTAGAGACCAATTCACGATCCACATAATTTCCTATAGCCCCACTATCGATGTATGCCTTTATTGCATGCAACCGCTTAGGCTGTTCCGGATCTACGAGAACCATTGGCACAATGAAATGCGAGGTCTGAGAGTTAGTTTTCAAGCTCGGCAAGCGGACCCCTAAGCTTGTCGGGCGTGGTCGTTTCCCGAAACAGAGTCTTCATGGTTTTTATCAGCGGCTCCTACCACCTTCTTGGGCGGTTTTGCCGGGCAATCTCATAGAAAGTGTCCAGAGGACCCACAATAAAGACATAATTGCATCTGCCGTCTTCTTTCACATTCTTTTTGAGTTAAAGGTCCTTTAACCCCTCCGATTTGCATAGGCTCAGAGACATCAGCACCGTTGGGGTTAGCGTGGGTCTTGACCAACACCCGGGTCTCAAACTTGGACCGATCTGCTTTTCTGTTTTGAAGTCTGTGATCCAATTGGACCACTAAGTCTACATATTCTGTGCATTCTTGGGGCGGATTTACAACTTGGGCCAGGACATCTTTAAGTTCTTCGTGTAGACCTCGATAAAATAACGTGATTCTTTTATCCTCTGGCCACCCAGTTTCCACAATTAGTCTATTAAAGGTTGCAATGTAGGATAAGAGGTCCTGATTGCCCTGTCGCAGGGATAGGAGCTTGTCATCCAGAGCCTGCCCCTGAGAGTGTCGAGCAAATAACCTTTCCATGCTTGCTTGAAATCCTTGAAAATCACGGAGAATCGGGTCATCTTGAGTAACCAGTGGAACTGACCAATCGGCAGCACAGCCGCTGAGATATGACAATACAAAGGCTACTTTGGTCTGGTCATTAGGGAAGGCCCCAGGTCTGCATAGGAAGTGCAAACGACACTGATTCATGAATACGGCGAATCGTTTGGGGGCCCCAGCAAAGTGTTCGGGTGGGGCCAGCGGCATGTTTCCAGGTAGATTAATCTGCACAGGGTTACTGGGAACGACAGGAGTGGGGTTCCCCCCGGAACCGGGTAGAGGAGTGTGTCCAGCTTGACCTTGCAAAAACTGTCTAGCCAGGTCATCAGTTCTTTCCTTTGATACAATCACTTCCCTCCTGAGAGCATTAGTCTTTTGACGAGCGGCGTGTACTTCGGCCCGTAACTCCCCCAGTAGTTGCGCCAACTGATCAGTCTCAGAAGTTTCCATATCGCCTGGGTGGGAATTTGTAGGAAGGCTTTGCATTCTGTAACGCTCACCTGACTCCCACACAGGCACTGGTCTAGTCTGGGTTGCTGTGGCCTCTTCGAGCGTGATGCGCAGAACTCGGAACACCGACTGAACAGGACCTTCAAATCTTGCTTGTCTGGCCCGTAGGAATATCCTTCTGCAGATGAGAAAGGAGATTAACAGTCTGCAGAATAGTGTGCTTGCTCCCCACTTCCCCCCTTCGTTCTAACTTCCTCCGAAATCCCCGGTTGAAGCTCACCTTATGGTTTGAAAGGATGAACTCTCCATCCTGCTTCTGGTGCAGGGGCGCGTGTTTGTCCAGTTACTTCACTGGTTTTCAGAATGGCGCTGGCAAAATCCACTTGACTTTTCCGAGCGGAACGCCATAAGTATGAAGATTACAAAAGTTCAAGTGTTGAGCCTCCTTTTCTGTTGCCTTCCTAACCTGTGATCTGTCCTTTATTTCAGGTGCAGAATGAAGGCGATGCGTTGAGGGATTGAATTGCCGATGGTAAACTCAGGTGAGTTAGCGATGGGGGCGATCCCTCTTAATGTCTTTATATTCCTCCAGTAATGTCTTTTTGTCCTTTCCCGATAGGGGCCGGGGTGCGGTACCTGCCAACGAAGCGGCGCCGACCCGAAATGAGGAATGGTCCACCAACAGAAGACCGGTAAGTGTTATGGCGGAAAATTAGGCTTTCCTCATATGTTCCTTCTGCTCACCTTTTGTCTCTTCTTCTCTCCCCTAGGCGCAGAGATGTGGCGACCGGTGCAGACAGTCGCGGTGGAGCCAGAAGAACTCCCGAGGACAGGTGAGTGAAGCGCGGCGCTGCAGCGAGCAACGCAGTGCTTTTAAATGAAAGTCTTTTCTCAGGAACGCTGGTGTGAAGGTTCCGGATGCAGGTAAGAAGTTTGATAAAATTCTTGGTTTTCACCTTTCTCTTCTCTTCTTTCCTTACAGGTGTTCCAGGATCGAGGCGGGCGTGGCTGGAGACCAGATGCAGGAGCAGACACGGTGAGCGTTCAGCTGCTTGGATGCAGAACAACGCGAAGCGTGAGCTACTGTCTGGACGTTGCTTAAATAGCCCCCAAAGTAGTTCCAAGTAAGTATCCTTGCCTGGCCATGCCCGAGTGGCAAAATAGTCCCAATGAAAAAATAGTCCCTTTCAGGTCTCAGGGAGGCCTGAATCTTGCAGCATGGTCTGCATCAGGTAAGTGCACAAAACACCTTCCTTTATGAGCCTGGTGCCTATGGCGCCAGGACTGATGTCCAACATGAGCCTGGCGCCAACGGCGCCAGGACAGAGTCCAAAGAGCCCCTATAAGGGGCCGCTGGGCTTTTACCCAGGGGCATGATGCCTGCTCCCGGGGGTGCTGGGCCTGGCCTGGTGCTCCGGGGGTAGGCATCATGACACTAGAGCGCTGAAGTTCAACGTGGACCGCACAAAGAGTGTCCGGAAGACATCACAATTGTTTGTGGACTTTGGACCTGTGAACCAAGGGAAGGCCCTCTTGAAGGCTTCCATTTACAGATGGCTCTCCGGCTGCATCATGCACTGTCACCGGTTGGCAAACCAACCGTTGCCCGGCCGTCCGAGAGCCCATTCGACCAGAGCGATCGCTGCTACCACGGCGTTCCTATCTGGTGTGCCCCTGCTGGACATCTGCAGGGCTGCTACGTGGAGGTCGACGCACACCTTCACGAGATTCTACTGCGTCGACAGGGATTCCAGGGAGAAGTGCAGAGTCGGCCAAGCAGTGCTGCACAACCTGTTCACCTGGAGGAGGGCCTGGTGAGGAGGTAAGAGATGCTTAATGTTGAGTTGTTGTAATGCTTAATGTTGAGCCTTGCCACCTCCCGTGGTTGTGCTTGTGTTTACTGCTATGTATTCTTCTATTCATGAGCATGTGAATCCATGCCAGACCCCATGCTGGAGAAGGAACAAGTTACTTAGCTGTAACTGTTGTTCTCCAGCATGGGTCTGGCATGGATTCACATGCAAACCCTCCCTCCTTCCCCTCTGCGGCTCTTCACTTGGTCCTATTGCCACTTTACGTGCTACCAAATCTGAGGATGGCTGCCAGGGGAGGGGCTTAGGGAGAGGGCAGTCATTGGCTGGGGGCAGTATGACCCAGAGACCGGTGATTGGTTACTACTAAGAAAGACAGATCAGAAACGAAACTGATACTGATTATTTCTTTACCGAGGATTCCCAGCCGTCGACGGGGAATATTCATGAGCATGTGAATCCATGCCAGACCCATGCTGGAGAACAACAGTTACAGGTCACTTGTTCCTTGTGCTTTATACAAAGCAGCAAGCTGATCTGTCCAAATACTGCATTAACAAAATGAGCCCTGTTATCTGACCTCATTACCTCGCACACCCCCATCTAGGGAACACTTCCCTCACCAGGAATTTAGCAGCACAGGTTGAGTCTGGGTGTGTACAGGGACCTGCTTCTATCCATCTAGAGAATGGACACACCACTACAATTAAGTACCTGTATCCTGTATCCGTTGCACACTTGAATCATGTCGACATAATCGATATGCAAGTGCTGAAATGGCCCATTTGGCCGGGGGATGAGTCCTCTCACTACTTAAATGTGTGCCCAGCGGTGAATTGCTGGCAGATTATGCAGTTCACCATAAAGAATGCAACATGCTCTGCTAAATTCGGTGTAAACCAGTCTTCTGCGAGAGTTGCAACAAGATTTTCTTTTCACATGTGAAAAGGGTAATGTAATTGCTCCAATGCTATCTTTAGTAGAGCTACAGGCATTACTGGCTTCCACAGATTCTTCTCATCCTGTGGTGCCTTCCCTTGGAGCTCCATTAGTTGGGTCTGCCCCATATTGCTATAGGCTTCTGGTGTGGCTCGCGCTACCATCATACGCTCATGGGTGTGTGCCACTTCTACTTCCATGATCGTTTCACTCTTGGATGCCACACACTTGGCTTCCGTGTCTGCTGTATGGTTTCCGCGTGACACGAAATCTGTCCCTTTGGAGTGGGCAGCGCATTTCACGACCACTACGCCCACTTGGAGCTGTAATGCCTTCATCAGCCTGTCCAATAAGGCTGCATGTTGCACTGGCGTGCCGTCCGCTCGGAGGTAGCCCCTCCTTTTCCAGCGTGCTAGTCCTGCGTGCACGGTTGACATCACATAGGCGGAGTCACTGTACACCGTTACTTCCTGGTCTGCATTATTCTCAATGGCGAGTATCAACGCCAGTAGTTCTGCAGCTTGTGCTGAATAGTGAGATGGTATTTGTGCACTGACGAGTACTTGAAACTCTCCATTCGCTATGTGTTTTACCACCCTGTGTATCTTTGTCCGTCTTCTTGGTCGATTCTTGAAGAACCGTCAATGAACACGATCTCTCCACTTGCCAGGGCATTTTCCTTTACCCGGGGGATTTCATCATAGAATTCCTCATAGTTTGCATAGTCGTGTATAGGTACTCCCTCAGTGACTGGCTCCGCTATGAACGTAGCCAGGTTTACAGTTTTACATCTAACTATTTTGATCGATGGGTTACAGATGATCACCTCATAGGCAGACGCTCCCTGAGATGTCAGTGTGCCCTTTGGTTTCTCTAGAATGGTGAATGAGTGCTCAACGTGTAACGTCATGGAGCATCCCATTACAATAGATGATGCCTTCTTTATGGCGAACGCTGCGGCAGCTAGACTTTGTTTGCATGGGAAGTGGCCTCTCATAACAGGGTCCAGACTCCCACTGTAGTATGCCAGGGGCTTATACCCCAACAGGTTTTCTGAGCGAGCACTGCCGTCATAACGCTGCCATTAGTGTGTGAGAACACGTAGAATTCCTCTGCGTAATTAGGAATCCCATGAACTGGGGCCTTACAAATCGCCCCCCTTGAGTTCTGCAAACCCCTTCTCCATTGTCTCGGTCCATTCAATCTTTTCCTTTGTCGAATGGGCCTTCTTTAGGGCCTATAGCAAGGGCTTGGTATAAGAGCTGTAATGAAAGACCCATGCTCTGACATAATTGCACAGGCCTAGGAAGCTCTGCATTTGCTTTATTGTGATAGGCTTCGCAGTGTTCATTATAGCTTCAGCCCTTTCTGGGGTTACCTTTTTCCCCTTGTGTGAGATTAGCTGGCCTATCTATAGCACCTCTTGTTGACAGTATTGTAACTTTTCCTTGTCAACTTTATATCCTTTCTCAGCCAATATAGTCAGTAGCTGGACAGAGTCGCGCCTGCATTGCTCTTCAGTGGTGCTGCAGATCAGAATGTCATCCACATACTGCAAAACAACACTGTCTACTGCAATGTTGCTTAGGTCCATTTGCAGGACTCTGTTGAAAATGGACGGGGATTCACAATACCCCTGTGGCAATCTCGTGTTCTTCAGACGCATTTGTCTAAATGTAAATGATGTCAGATCTTGTGAGTCACGGTGCAACAGGATTGAGAAAAAAGCATTTTTCAAGTCAATCACCATGAAATAGCTTGCCTCAGTGGGTATGTTGCACAGGATTGTAGATGGATTAGGGACTAGAGGGAACTCGGCTTCAACAATATTGTTTAATGTTCTTAAATCTTGGATTAAACGCCAAGACCCTCCCTTTGATTTCTTGACGGGGTAAATCACCGTATTACAGGGTGATTCTGACGTCACTAGGATGCCCTGATCCATCATGGCGGAAATTGTCTTCGCGATCCCTTCCTCTGCCTCTCTGGACATGAGATATTGTCGCGCTCTTCGTAAAATTGCTCCTGGTTTCAGTTTAATTTTCACTTCTCCTGCCCCCCTCAGGAGGCCTACGTCATAAGGTCCCGTAGTCCACACAGAGACAGGCACTTGGGCCATGTGATCTTCAAAGTATTCTGGACGTACCTGCGCCAACATCATTCTCTGTGGCACCTCTCGTTTGATAATTTTGACCCAGAATATGAGACTTATTTCCACCCTCGTCTCTTCTAAGTCAGGGTGTTCTTCGAACAGATGGTCATCAGTGACTTCAGTCACTTGATACCCTTCTTCAATGGCGATAATCGTGCACCATTGTCTGCCTTCATCATATCCCTCGACTAATGCTATCTTTCCTTGCACTCCTGCGGTTAGTATTGTCAAGGGAAATACTTGTCCCTCCTCTTCATACATAGGTATTATTGGTCTGAATAGAATCTCATCAGGGGTTCTCATGGTTTTGTCTGTGAGGCCTGGCAATCCCTCCATAAGCACACGCATGCCATATGCAAAGACTTCTGGCTCTAATGGTATAGCTCTCATGGCTATGCATCCGGAGTATGCTCTGATCATTTCACACACGTTTGAATAATGCATTCCTGGAATGGAGCATACCATGCCATCCTCAGTGAACGAGATTGTCATTAAGTCTCGACCCAAAATGTTTACTGGGGTCTGGCGTGAATATAATAAGGGTGCATTCATCTCACAATCCCCTACAGAGACTGGGAGATTGTCCATAAAGGGAACTCTGTTGTGAGCTCCTGTGAAACTCTGAGTATCTATGGCCTGGCCGGACAAGGAAAACTTTCCTTCTCGTATGCACGAGCGTGTTGCACCCGTGTCAACTAAGAAGGAATATTCTTTTCCCCCTATGATGACATTTACCCCTGGTTCCCTGTTAGGGTGTGGTGTCACGGATAGGATAGAGCACATCAGAGTTCCCTGTGAGCTGTCCTATTGCATATGTAAGTTCGGTCCACTATACACTTGTGGATTTCCTCCATTTGCAGGGTTGACTCCCCCTCCGGAGTTTGTTCCCTGAGGCATTTGTGGTGGTGCCTGTTGGGTTTGCCCTTGTGGCGTGTTCCCCCGGTTTGAGGGTTGAACCCCTTGCTGTGCACTTTGCTGCAAGCCAGGTGCTTGCAGCTGCACTGTGTGATTCCGTGCACCGCCCTGTTGCGGGATGGCAGGCGGATTCACCATGCCTGTTCCCATTCCTTGGCCATTTTGCCACATGCCTTGGCTTTTGCACGCGAGCGCCACATGTCCCGTCATTCCACACAGCCAACACACCGGCAGTGGTCGGGCCATCTGTCCATTTGGCATATCTGGACTGCCCATCTGCATGTTTTGAAAGCCACCTTGATTATTCTGAAAACCTCCCGGATTACTTTGAAACCCTCCCTGATTACTCTGCCATCCTCTTCCTCTAAATCCCCTTCCCCTCGGGTAAAATCCTGCGTCACCCTGGTTATTCTGCGTTGGGTTAGTCGCTTATTGTGCACTCAGTTCAGCCGGGCTTGTTAACATGGCTCCTTCGAGAGCATACTTTGAGAGTTTATTTTGCACAAGCTTTGCTTCCTCACCCTTAAGAGTTGCCTCTTTTTATTGATTCTTTTCTTGCAACAATCTACATTAATGTGCAATTGTCAACTGTATTTCGGCCCATGGTTTAGCTTCTACTACTACCAATTTCTTGCGCTGTTTTTGCTCCGGTTCAGGCAACCCTTATATATGGTAGAATACAGGGATAGATATCGTCCAAAATTCATGCGTTTCGAGCACCCATGCCTCTTGAAAATTCTGGATATAAATCAACGGATCCTCTGCCTCTTTCATTTTTCGAGTCATTATAGCTCCCATATCGGAAGTGTCTGGGTACAGCACTCGTATCGCTTTCCACACTGCTGCTCTACAATTATTAAATGGCGCTCTGTCATGGGTAGTGTTAATTATGGTTACCCCAGGGTACCCAACTTGTTTCCATACATCGTCTGCCCTTTCACCAAGTATGGCGATCAGGAGGCCCTTAATGTCCCCTATAGCCAAGGTGACACCCCCTGTCATTTTTTCTAACTCGTGTATCCACTTCCCGGCCCCCAAAGTCAGCATTGGGAGCTTGTTTTTCAGTTTCTCTCGATCCATGTGTGGCCATGGAATATATTGTGGTCTTGCTACCCCCTTTTTCTAGCAGCGGGTATTGGAATGCGCAGTCTTCCTTTTCTTTCCCCATAACTCTCCTGTCTATCGCTGGGGTAGCGTTCCCGCATCGCCGTCTACCTGGCAATGTCCTCAATCTGTCTACATAGGCAGGTGCTGGCACCCTCCTCTGACGGTGCTCACTCATGTCAGCCAGGCTGCGCGGCGGACTCCGATGCCCTAGGTGCCGACTCGCTAGCATCTGACCATCGTGCCCCTCGGTCCTTTGGGAGCTGCTTTTTGCGCCGTCTCCCTTCTTCGTGTGACTTTCCTCCATCTCCCCACCAGAGTCTGACGCTGATTGTTCCCAGTTCACGCACCTGCTTGCATCTTCTTCATTCTTACTAATTTCTAGCCTGTCCAGGGACAGTCCCCTGCTCCCACTACTTCGGGTGACATCCTTAGTGTCATATAGTTGAGTGCTTTCCAAGCTCTCGTCTTCCCTTCCCCCTTGGAGAATTTGTTCCAGCCCTATTTCATCGTATATTTTATCTATCGTTTCCCCGATGCTTCTGGTGTCGAAGTCATCTTCAATATTTGCCCCACTCGTCCCTGGGACTAAGTCATACGCAGTAAAGAATTCTTCGATGTCTTCCCATTCTACAACAGGATTGGGTTTTTTAACTTCCCGCTCCAAATATTCAAGATCTCGCGCCCTCTATCTACGCTTACGTTCTATCTTCTCATCAAATTCTTTGCGCTTCCTCGCTTCTTCTCTGACCTTATCATCTTCCCTTCTGCTTTAATTTCTATGTTCATCTGCCCTTCTAACTTCCTCATCCTTTCGCCTCTTTATCCTTTTTTCAGGTACCCTTTGCTCTTCTTCCAAACTTTGCTGATTCTGTGTGTGCTGGTCATAGGCTGCCTTCTGTTTGCGAACAAGCTATTTTTCTTGCTCTTCGCGATATAGCTGTTCTCGCCTCAGCCTATCTTTCTTTCTTATTCTCTCGTCCCCCTTTTCCTTTTTCGTTCTCTGTGCCTCATCATACCTCTCTCTCAGTCTCACATCATCACTTCCTTTACCATCGAGTTTTAATAATATCTGTCCTCCCTTCCATTCGTCTTTTGCGAATGCTATCTCGTCAGTTCTGTCTTTGCTTCCTTTCCATTTCTTTCCCTCTCTCTCCTTAACGAGAGGTGCACAACTCTGTGCCTAGTCCTTCCTTTCATCATCGCGTCACTCCTTGTCCCTCGGGACTGCGGAGGTAGGATTAATTTCCTGCTCCTTCTCCTTGATTTCATCACTACTGCACGTAGGTGACTCATATGCGGGGTTGCTATACCCCATGGCTACCTTAAGCTCTCTTAATGGGTAGAGTCCCTCTGACTTACTTCCCTCGATCTCTGGCTCAGGCGGGGCTGGTGGCACGGTAGGTGTCTCACCCCCCTCTGTGCATACGTTTAATATCTAGTCTGCAAGAGGCTCTTCCTCCTTTGGCTGTTTGAACATTTTCCACAGTTCTAGAACAGCAAGGTGTTTCTCTAGTTTCTTGCCTGTATATATGGCATGCAAATAAGTCGTCATGTGCTGTAAAACGGCTTTAGATAAGGACCCGTTCTGTGGCCACGGAATAAACATCTTGTGGGCGGTACCCTTAACCCACTCTGTGCTGTATTTTTAAAGCTTGGGTGCATGTTTAGGCAACTGTTTACATAAGTGGGCAAGTGGGGTAATCTCCTCCATTCTCAAATTTCGTTACCAACAATATTTTATGCAATTTCAACACGTCCAACAGTATGAGCGAGCACCAAATACGCATGCTCCAATCCAATCATTTCCGCCAAAATTCTATATCATCAATTTGCTCAAGAATATCAATCCATTGGCGATTCCCTCTTAGTTACAGAATCGCGTAAAACCCAAACTTCATTTCAAACAATCAATGATACAGTTCTTTACATTTGACATATAACAGGACGCGCATGACAGACATTTGACAGACTAGACGGACATCAGCTGGACACACATATACCTGCCTTCTAAACAATACCCCGACATGGACTTTAAACTGACCCCTTAAGTGCCGTCTTTAATCGTCACTGTAGTCTAATCGTCCCCCATTATGTGGGCTCTGAGTTCACGTTTCTTCTGACCGCTATTTTAAAGTGAAGGAACAAGGCGAACCCTCTTACTTTTTTATCTCAGTTGTCCTTCCTGGTATCCTTCTCGTTTTCTAACGGGTGTTCCCCCGGTAACCACTTGTTTTTCTCTCGGGTGCCCTCCGGGTTACCGCTATTTTTCTCTCAGGTGCCCTCCCGGTAACCACTACTGTTCTCTCGGGTGTCTATCCCGGTAATCACTTTTTTCCTATTATACTCGAGTCATTAACCCCTTCCCATACCCTTCCATTAACAGTCTTCTCTACTTCTGACTATTTTTATTTTTTCTCCGCCACCCTCCGTTACCTTCCCCTTACTTGTTCTAATGCCTACAAGACATTTGCCATAGTAATAAAGTTATTGTTTCATTCACCGCTCGCATCTTTTCTTCGCTGGAACCTCGGGATCACCGCCCCATCCTTTCCCGCCTCTTGCGGTCTTTTTGTCCGATCTGCTGCCTGTGGGAATGAGAAGGGTTATGCTTTGAAAGGCAGGTTCCTTCAGACCCACTGCAGATTTTTGAGTTAGGCTATCATTGTCCGCGGGAAGCCTCTCAGTCTACTCAGCCGAATGGCGAAGGACTTGTGATATTGCCAAAGGCCTAGAGTTACTTTGTGCCATCGGTCTATGGGTGTCTTAGTATTAATTAATCAACAGTTGATGGTCAGAAACCATCCTCACGCTACCAAGTGTACAGGAGGGCGGAGCGTTCTCTGACGGGCCCATAGGTCAGAGCTCACCCTTGTGTACTTGTAAGACAAGATAGCTGCACCTTGAGGAGGTTGAGGTGCAGCATTCACTTACTCCGACACAATTCAATAAGGACAACTCAATAGTTGGGCAAAGGGAATTCTGTTTAATGACAAGTACAAAAAACGGGGAAACAAATGGTAATCAACAGTGTCGCGATCGCCTGTCTCGCTTCAACTCCCAACTTCTTCATTCAAACAGCAACTTTTATAGGCAAAGTTCATCTTCATTTGACGTGTAAAACTCAAAGTTTGTCATGCAATTCTATTGGTTGGAAAAGGTAACTTAAGTATAGGTGCTATATCTGTATATGGTAATAGAGCATGCGGATTGGATAACTCTTATCGGGTGGGCGTCTACGCCCATCCCACTACATCACTCATGACAGACGTCACTACAACTACGACGTATTATTGGTTCCACAAGCTATAGGACCCTAGATTATTTGGTCCATTGTGATTGGGTGGGTTACACCCTTAGGCATAAATCTCCACTTTAATTAGCAGCATGCAGAATGGACACCCCGCTGCGGAGTGCCCCAAGATTCACCCTGCCTCCCTTCCATCAATCAGTACCTTTAGGGCTATGTGTCAATTAGTTGGCTGAGGATGGCCTCGAAACTGTAGCTTCTTCTCAGGAAAAGTTATGGCATCCTCGAGTTCTGGCTGACATCAGACGTTGGTACCTCTTTGCCCTTGGCTGGTCACGTGTCTGTTCACAGTGAATCTGCTTCATTTTCCTTCTTTTCGTGTATTTAATTCTCCTTCGGTCTCGCCACCTGCCTGGGCCCCCTTATCTCGACCTTCACTGCCTGGCTGGTATGCTCTGAAGTTTCGATTCCTCAGAGTTGCCGCTCTTCTCCCTTCCTTAGGTTGACCTCGAATTCCCAGGCATGAGCTGCTTCTTACTGTATAGTGTGCTTCATTGAGGTAGATTTATGATTGGTGCTTGCCGCTCTAATCTTCTACTAAGCATTGCAAGCAGTATCGTTTTCTTAGCTTCTTGCGTTCCAAGCCTATTTACACGTGTTAGCTGGTTGGATATTTCCATTTTGTTCCACAGCAATGTTTCCTTATGTTTCAACGTCATCTCCTCCTCTGTGTCCATTACATCTATTTTCATAGCTACTCGCACTGGCGTGTTATCTTTGGTTGTCGTTTTCATTCATCCGTGAGTCTGTCCGGGCCCTCGTGTCATTACCACTGGCCGTCCATTAAGGCTCTTTGGGTCTCTTCGTGGACAGTCTGTAGGTACTCTTCATTCCACGTCAGCTGCTGGTACGGTTGTCTAAGAGGGTACCGTGCAGCCCATGGTTGTCTGGTTATGGGTGCTTCAACAGGTATTGCTCTTCTGATGGACACCGGGCATAGGCCCAGTATAGCTCTCTGTTGGTTCAATTGCTCCTCGTACGTCACATATTTTGGCGAGTATGTTCCTGGTACCTCAAACTGTGGGGTTGGGGTGTAGGCCATGTCTGGGACCTCCTCTACACTGTGAGTGTGGAAAAAGGTTCCAACTCACAGAGGTTTAAGAAAAAATAATCCACCAGTAAAGCAAAAAAGTTCTGGGGTTGACACCAGGTCAGGAAGATTTACCATTACTATGAAAATCTGACCTAACATGAGGTCATTGTGTTTGGATGTTCTCCTGACTTTTGGTGTTTCCAGTTCTGGCCTCCTTTTATGGGCTCTTGTTCTGTCCCAGGGTCCTCCATCAGGAACCTTGGCTTTAGAGTGGATTCTTCACCACCCCACTGCCACTCAATTTGCTCAGGCTATCTCTTTCTATTGCACTATCTGTGCCTTCTCTGTCAGATTGTTCCTTTTATTTCACTCTGTTCGTATCTCTGCCTGCCCTGCATTAATTTAGTCCTGCCTTGATCATGCTGATCCTCTGTATTTAGGTCTTCCCTCGACTCAGATGAGTCACCTTCAAGTGTTACAGAATTCAGCCCTACGGCTTGTACCTTTCATCCCACATTTCTCCCTCCCTTGCTAAAATACACTGGCTACACATTAAACAACAATGGATCAAAATTAAGACACTGCATAATTTCCTATTATCTGGATGGGGCTTTGCCTTCCTTTCTCACTTATATAACTAGTTCATATTCTCCCCTCAGGCCATTACGCTATTCTAATCTAAATTGCTCACTGTTCCCAAAACCGTCGACTTCATACAGAAGGCCAAGGCAAAACATTTGTTTTCAGAAATTGATTAGGAGAGTTTGCCACTTAAAATGTTCTTGATTAGCGAACAAACCTGTTTGATTAGCAATGCTGTACTAATATTTTAAATTTCACCAGGAGTTATTTGTAAACAAGACATCAAATTAGCCACATTACAGCATTTCTGTCTACCGCCCACAGAAAGACATTGGTGAGATGAGTCAGGCTTTGCAAATTCTTTAAAATTCTGCTAAATCTGCAGGTCCAGTAACTTAGTTAACCTACTCAACCTAAGAGAAATACACTCGACCCATGGCAAAGGATTACCCATTTAAATGTGCTTTCTGTAAAATGGTGCATGTCACCACAAACCAACTTTATGTTTGGCACACCGCTGCTACCCAGAGGCCAGACAGGAACAGGGACACTTATTTGAGATCGACTGCAGGGTGAATGTTAAATAAAAGATACAAACATCCCCTGCAAATGGTACCTGTCCTTCACAAAATATAGACTTTGTGAGTCCCGTTTGAGTGTCCGTAAAATGAATGGACACAAATAGATATGATAAAAAAGCTCTGAAAACTGTGTGGCCAGCTCTCTCCCACAGGTATAATATACAATATATAAAGCAATCATAAGCATAGAGCAAAGTGAGCTCTGGAAGTAACTACAGTGTGTGGTATTACAGTAGACTTGTAGATGTACAGACTTGATGGAACTATTGATCACTATTTTGAATAAACATCTAGTTTTCTTTTTGTATTAATTATTTAAGATGAAAGAAATTAAGATACTAAGCAGCGCGGATGGTGTAGGCAGAGATCTGGGAAAACTAGATGGAATATTGCAGATTGCTGCCATCTCACTTTCAGGGTAGCTGGTATAAAGCGACAGGGTGATAAGATAGAATGTCAAGGAGCATGGGATCAGCTCATGGGGTGAGAACCATGAGCACCAGTTGAACAGATGTATGCAACCAACAGGCGACAGAACTAGGTTTGCCATCAAAAACATTTGGCAATGCGATCATATACATTTTCAAAAGTGTTCACTCATCAATATGTGTCATGTTACCCAACAAAATGTACTATAGTTGACACTATGATATTTAGATACACTAACCTAAACTTTACTGTAAAGCATGGAGACAAGGCAGTGTTTTACAGTAGCAATACTGTAATTAGTTTTAACAATGGAATTGCATGAGTCTTTAAAAAAATAAAGTTAAAACATACTGGTCTTTGCCAGACAGGATGTAGTTAGCTTAATAAAAGTATCATCGCGATTGCTTCTGGTTTGCAATTATTTGAAAATAAAAACAAATTCTTGCCTAGCATTCCCACACGGGCCTTTGACACTTAGAAATGGAGAAGATGATTACTGTGGCACTCTCTCCATTAGCCCCTTTGAATTTGCAGTGAACAGAGAAAAGAGGGCGGAGAGAGCCCTGAGGACAAGAGAGGAATGCAGGGCGAGCTGTGCCTTCAATGAACAGGGTCATTTAAATAGTTAGTGTTGCTACACAAGTGTCAATTTAATCGGCAAACCTACAGAATTGCATAGCAAATTGATATGCAACACTGCTTATTGTATTTCTTGGAATTCTGATCTTTTTCTTTCTGTGAACCCCCGACTCTGCTACACACATCCCATTGATCTCTGTTTGACACTCCATTCTTGGCTTTCGCCATTACCCCCAGACTTTCTTTTTGTTGCCAGTCTTTACTTACTAATCTTATTAACTGCCACTCCTATTTACCACTCTTTCCTTCAATTAGCTACTAGCACTAAGAAATCACTTCATGGTATATGTGCAGTCACAAAATAGCCTAACTAGAAATAGACTGGGTTAATGAAAAAAAACACAGCAGGGAGAGGGTGATTTACCAGATGAAATGACTCAATTTGAGTGAATTTGTAGCTGGGCCCTCAGTCTTTGCTATGTTATTGTGACCAGTACTGCGCACTACTGCCATTTTTCATGGTCTCAAGGCGTTCAGTAGGATCTGAAAAGGAAGGGAGTTGGGGTGGTTATTTAGTTTGTAGGGTTGTGAGGGAAAAGCGCAAGAGAGCTTTGAAGTACTGTTGGTAGCTTCAGTTTGGAAAAAACAGTCACTGTGTGCTGGTTTGATTTTAGTTGATTGGCATTTGTGTGATGTTTTGCGGGTGGTTGTATGTAGGTGTCTCATGTGCATGTTGGGTGTTTTTGGAGAGTTGGTAGAGTGCCTTTAGTTTGGGTGTTTTGTGGTGAAAGTCTGGGTTGGGTGGTGGTTAGAGAGTTTTAGTAGGGTTAGTCGCGGGTTGAACCCTTTTGCTTAATTTTATTCGTTTTCGGTTTAGCGCCCAATTTTTCTTTCGCCAGTTTAGTTTCGTAGTGTTTTCTTGCATTGCGGTGGTGGGGTTTCTCTCGCCAGTGTTTTCTTCAGGTTGGTGCATTAAAGAGCCATGTTTTTAGTCAGAGTTGTGGATGTTGCACTTTCTTCATCTTGGT